>NC_031978.2:4183534-5383534 GCF_001858045.2 Oreochromis niloticus
ACTAGCTACATACTTTTAAATGTGACTTGGTTGACTAAGTTTGTACACTATGCTGTGGTGACCTGTGACAAAGAAGCAGGCAAAGGTTGCTCTGATGACTGCAGACAAGTAAAATGCATTTTTACATTTTTGTTTCTGCCTTCTTGTTTTAGAAAAGTGTAAACAAGCTCAGTATGTGTATTTAAATGTAACATAGTCATGCTATTTAAACATATGATTCGCTGCAGAAAAAGCTTGACACAGCCTAATGCAGTTTGTTTCATCATTGTTTCTTATACACAGCGAGAGCTAATGTTTTTCATGTGTCCTGTACTTAGCAGAAACCAGAGATTCTGAGCTTTCAGCTGCTGCCAGTCTTTCCCACGTCTCTGACAATGTCATGAAAATGAGAAAACCAGAAAGATGCTTATATACAGAGATGGTTGTGTGCACATGCAGACACATCAAAAGTCTTAAATGTCCCTAGCACACATTCTCAAGCCACAGCTGAAATGTCACAGACAGCCACCCCATTGGGGATGTTGTTGGCTGTACTTTTTCATTCTCTTTGCTCCTGCCCATTTCAGCTCCATCCAAGCAGCCAAGTTACTGCTCTAGGGAAAGAGCAGCAGAGCCTGTTGTGAGTGTTGCTGCATTGTCTTTTCCATCCTTTAAAGACAAAAATACGGGTATTTTTCTCCCTTTTGTCTTTCCTTTTTGTCAGGTTCTCAGTGAACCACAGTAAATTCTGATTTGTTCAACCAGAATTTGCTCATTGACATTGAAGACATTTAGCTTTCACTGGCAGTAAACAATGTTTTCATCCATGGATGGTTTGAGTCAGAAACAAGCATATAAACCACCATCCTTGCTGGCTGACTGACTAAATTTGTAATTCATTTCACAGAAACTGAAAGGGTGCTCAAGTGGTTTAAGCAGGAAGTAGCACACATAGACACTCTGCAACTTGCTCTCTCAGTTCTTTACTTTTGGTTACTGTTGCATTAAACATCAAGTGGAAGAGGCTGAAACCTCAGGCTCTAAAAGCCTAAGCTAAACTGTTGCAAAATTCTACAATTATCCATCGGTTCATTCTTTCACTCTGCGAGCATTTGAGACCCCCATCTTTCATAATAAACATCATATATTATACATTCAGGCAGTCTGGTCCCTTAGTGAACTCCGTCTTGAAGTTAATTTGTCAAAAGCATGTTAATTGGTACACTCCATCTTGTCCTCACTGATGGTAAAAACTAATCTATCACTGAGGGCAGCCCTCCCTCTATAACTGCCAAATGAATAAAGTGCAGATACAGAGAATCAACAAGAGGAATTGAGGAAAAGGGTAAGAAAAATATATTTTGGGGCAAGTGTTTACATTTTACCACTGTCCTGTCGTAGTAGTTTTCTCAGTACGGGGGCAGCTCAAGATTTCTGTGTTTTTTGTTGTGCCTACTAGCCAATACTTTGAGGGTGAAGACAGAGATATACTGTAGATGTCAGAGGACACTTGTAGGCCTCTCTCACTCTCTTGTTCCCTCTCTCACAAAGTCATCTGTCAGCAGTAAGTCCCATCAGTTGTCACAGCGACCTCCTGACAGCACCCCGGCTCCAGGGGACCTCCATCATGCCAGGAATATTCATGCAGACCCAGACAAGCCAGCACCAGACTCTGACAAATCACTCAATCAGCCAGTCAAACAGAACATGAATGAGAATGCCAAGACCAAGAAGAAAAGACAGAAAGTAAGTCTGCTCCTGCACTGCTGTTTGCGTAAAGAAGCACACAAAGCCAAAAGTTCTAAAAGAAAAAAACGAGGTTACAAAACATTCTGAAATGCTCTCAAGGCAAAATGTAGCCTGTGTTAACAAGAAGTAAAACCACTGTAGCAGAAGTATATGCGTCCCTTATATGGGAAAAGAATTCTTGTCCACTTTATACAGCCCGAGTTTTTTCCATTTTGCTTGCTGCCAACCTTTTTCACAAACAGATGCCTGAGTCGAAATCCCTCAGTTGATACACGAATACAAGTTTTTTTGACTTTCCCCAAATCTGCTCAACCCACATCTGCCTTGCAAACAGATTTCCATCAACTTTCTTTGTATGCCATTTTGCCATTACCTCCAACACTTGTTTGTTAAAGGTCACTTCCCTAAAAGCTTTCACCACATTGCCCTTGATTCCACAGCCTCTTCTGCTGTCACATCTCTGACCATCTCTGTCTTGTTTCCCATGCATCTTTCTTTCTCTACCACAGGGTGATGATAAAGTTTGCAAGTATACATCTAAAATCTGGCTGCTTTAAGTTCTACGTTTCTCTTTCTCAACTCCAAGTCTGCCTGAAAGCTTTTGCAGCGCCCTCTAACATATTTCACGCATTGTCCCGCTCAGTTCTTCCCCTCACTGTGTGACAAGAAAGAAGGATTTGATGAATGCATTTCCTCTTTATATATTCATGGCTATTTCCTGAAGTCTATTAGAAAGACATGACTTATTCAGGTGGAAGCTTTAATTGAAGTTTCCTCCATCTCAGCCTCGCACTGTCTCTCTTGTCCCAGGATTTTTAGCACTCAAATCCTGAAATGGACGCTGCTCGACAGCATGATCACCCTCTGTGCTTTCTCCCATAATTGGAGCATGATTCAGGAAACCAGAGCCAAGGTGTGTAATGGCAAGAAATTGGACAAGGTGAACCCTAGTGGGAAATAGCTAGGAGATCAAGCAGTCCTTAGTTAATAGGTAAACATGTTCAAGAAGTACATTAGAAAACAAAGCGAAGGTACTCTGTTGGCTGTTTTTTCTTTAAATACAGGGAGTGCAGAATTATTAGGCAAATGAGTATTTTGTCCACATCATCCTCTTCATGCATGTTGTCTTACTCCAAGCTGTATAGGCTCGAAAGCCTACTACCAATTAAGCATATTAGGTGATGTGCATCTCTGTAATGAGAAGGGGTGTGGTCTAATGACATCAACACCCTATATCAGGTGTGCATAATTATTAGGCAACTTCCTTTCCTTTGGCAAAATGGGTCAAAAGAAGGACTTGACAGGCTCAGAAAAGTCAAAAATAGTGAGATATCTTGCAGAGGGATGCAGCAGTCTTAAAATTGCAAAGCTTCTGAAGCGTGATCATCGAACAATCAAGCGTTTCATTCAAAATAGTCAACAGGGTCGCAAGAAGCGTGTGGAAAAACCAAGGCGCAAAATAACTGCCCATGAACTGAGAAAAGTCAAGCGTGCAGCTGCCAAGATGCCACTTGCCACCAGTTTGGCCATATTTCAGAGCTGCAACATCACTGGAGGGCCCAAAAGCACAAGGTGTGCAATACTCAGAGACATGGCCAAGGTAAGAAAGGCTGAAAGACGACCACCACTGAACAAGACACACAAGCTGAAACGTCAAGACTGGGCCAAGAAATATCTCAAGACTGATTTTTCTAAGGTTTTATGGACTGATGAAATGAGAGTGAGTCTTGATGGGCCAGATGGATGGGCCCGTGGCTGGATTGGTAAAGGGCAGAGACCTCCAGTCCCACTCAGACGCCAGCAAGGTGGAGGTGGAGTACTGGTTTGGGCTGGTATCATCAAAGATGAGCTTGTGGGGCCTTTTCGGGTTGAGGATGGAGTCAAGCTCGACTCCCAGTCCTACTGCCAGTTTCTGGAAGACACCTTCTTCAAGCAGTGGTACAGGAAGAAGTCTGCATCCTTCAAGAAAAACATGATTTTCATGCAGGACAATGCTCCATCACACGCGTCCAAGTACTCCACAGCGTGGCTGGCAAGAAAGGGTATAAAAGAAGAAAAACTAATGACATGGCCTCCTTGTTCACCTGATCTGAACCCCATTGAGAACCTGTGGTCCATCATCAAATGTGAGATTTACAAGGAGGGAAAACAGTACACCTCTCTGAACAGTGTCTGGGAGGCTGTGGTTGCTGCTGCACGCAATGTTGATGGTGAACAGATCAAAACACTGACAGAATCCATGGATGGCAGGCTTTTGAGTGTCCTTGCAAAGAAAGGTGGCTATATTGGTCGCTGATTTGTTTTTGTTTTGTTTTTGAATGTCAGAAATGTATATTTGTGAATGTGGAGATGTTATATTGGTTTCACTGGTAAAAATAAATAATTGAAATGGGTATATATTTGTTTTTTGTTAAGTTGCCTAATAATTATGCACAGTAATAGTCACCTGCACACACAGATATCCCCCTAAAATAGCTAAAACTACAAACAAACTAAAAACTACTTCCAAAAACATTCAGCTTTGATATTAATGAGTTTTTTGGGTTCATTGAGAACATGGTTGTTGTTCAATAATAAAATTATTCCTCAAAAATACAACTTGCCTAATAATTCTGCACTCCCTGCAAAGGTGCAAATGCACTGAATAAAATGTTCTGGAAGTGCTGCATTTTTCTACTCTTAACCGAACCAACAAAAGCTATCACACTCAACAATGTGAAATGTAAGAATACGGGTTGTATCAGCTTCAAAAGGAGTGTATCTTATAGGCTGACTGAGGCTGTCCAAAATGCAGCAACGTCTTCACAAAACAGCTGCTGGAGCACAGCACATCGCAGAAAACGTCTTCACTTCGAAATAGTCCTCTCTGCCATTTATGGCACTGCTATCTGCAAGGCCATCCCTTTCTGTAAGGACCACATTCATCTGCTCGGCTGATATCCTGTCTTTTGTTTGTCGGATTTGACAACATTAAGATTGTATCAGTCGACTCACCCAGCTCTGTGAAGACCGTCTTCATTATTCAGCAGTCAAAGCCAGATATTCTTTCAGTAATAGGCCCAAACAGCCTAAGGGATTTAGTTTATCAGACTGTACACAGAAAATCTTCAGTTTTTAGGTCCGACTAGACAGTCTGATTCATACTTAAGTCTTTGAAAGGAATCATATTCTAATTGAGAAGGCTGTTAATCTTTTTATCTGCTGTTTATTTTGTATATTTGCCAGACAAACTAGGTCAGTGATTTCAATGTTAATCTGAGAGATATATATTGTACATAGAGTTTATTAAATCATAGCCACTGATTGTGAGCCAAGGTTTTACATAAAGTTGGAAGAGTAAGAAAAAAGCACAAGTTAAAATGCAAACTTGACTGTTTTTAGAGAGAAAATAGTCAGACAAGCAAAAGTATCAAGGGGGAAGCAAAACATTAAAAACAAAAACAGTAAAGGAGAGAATGAGCACACTGCGAAGCCACACCTCCATCAGACCAGTCAAGCTGTTTTTAAGCCAGAATTGACAACCACATACTGACACAAACATGTAAATAACCACTTATGAACGCGCACACACGCACAAGCTACAACAACACAGTGGTGGCCTAAGGGTCTGGCTTCAGAAAATGCCATCACAAATTGAGATCGCTAACAGTTTACGTGGCACTGACATTTTCCAGCTGGCTGCTCACAAAGGTCAGGTTCCCCACCTGAAGGCAAAGGCTGAGGGAGATGGTAGCGAAGCTGTGGTCACTACTGAGATTTGGCAGCCTCAACAGTCAGCTACCAGCGCATTATTAACTCTGAGTGTGTGGTCCTCAGGAAGTGGTATTATGGGCTAAAAGTGAGGCCATTGGCAGCTTTGTGCTCGCTTAGTGCCAAAGGAAATAGGTGGTGTTTGGCATCGGAATTGTCACTGGAGCTAATATTTGTTTTGTAATTGCTGCAGCTCACTTCTGCTTTCAGCAAGGATTTGGAAGGCCTTGTGAGGACAGAGCAAGGGGTTCAGACTTTTGTATCCCTGAGAGAAAATGAAAAAAAAGGAGAAGAAGAAATAGTGCAGGGTTCAAATGTAAATATGTCATCTTAATCTAAATAAATTAAATAGGCATGAAATGTAAAAAAAAAAAAAATGTAATGCTAACAAAGAAAGAGATAATTCTATTGCTTAGTGTTGCATGCTTTCACAGATATCCAGCAATTATAAGCAAATAGTGTAATTATCACAAAACAAGATGTTTAATTTTGAAATTTGACCAGCTATAATTTTTTTCTCCAGCCTGAAGCAGTTTACATCAAAAACAGACCCTGTATGTATATTCAGCTGAGCAGACAGCAGCTTCTGAAACATGCTGCAAGGCAACTGGCTGAATCACAAGCAGTCTTCAGTGGCCCTAATCAGCTCTGGTGGCCAGCCCTGAGGGAATGCAGACATTATCGTGCTGATATACTGGACATTTTCTATTGATTACATTAATAATTGTGTGTGTGTGTGTGTGTGTGTGTGTGTGCGTGCATGCGTGTGTGTGTGTGTGTGTGTGTCTGTGTGTGCATTTATAATGCTTACTCCAAGGCAATATAGTCAGCCATCCATTCATACATTTTCTTCAGCTTATCCAAACTCACCCTATGGCAGCTGGGATAGGCTCCCCCCTCCCCCCTGCGATGTAGCCCTTTAAGCATTAATACTTGTGCATGCACTGTAGTTACAGAGACCTGGCTCCTGCTTATGCCTGATTCAGACTTCTGCAGGGAGACTTTGTTGCGCCTACTACGTAATCTACTTAAGTGGCCAACGTCGTTGCCCACATTTATGCTTGTGTGTGGTTACATGTTAATTACCGTGTGGTCACGTCCTGACGCTTCGCTGCCAGCCAATAGAAAAAAAATAAAATGCTTGCATATTTTTTGCCTCCTTTGACCCTACTCTTTGTTGTGGTCAATTTCTTTTTCTTTGGAGGCTAAACTATTTGGCTCTTGGGTTTTTTTGTACATGTTGCCACATTAAAATGGGTAAACTGGATGCATAAATGCAAGAATACAGGTACAATGTTTGCAAATTGCATGCTCCCGTGTCGTGACATGAGCATACATACACCTGGAACCACATATGCACACAGACTGCCCTTCTAACAATAAACAGACGCACAGAGGGTTGATCGTATTCATCCTTTGAAGGGCATCACCAGTGTCTCTGTCTCTCAGGTATCAAGCTAATAGCAGTGTAGCTAGAATGTCATTTATCTTGCTGACAGGGACAAGCCTCAGTGACAGCCAAGCAGCGCAGTAGCAAGGCATTCTCTATCTAATACTGCTATCCCACCAACTGCACACAACAGCAATCCATTACACTAAGCATGCTGTAGCATGGCATATTATATCACCGAAAAAAATGCCAGTTTTGTCCAATATTTCCTTTTACATCTTTTCAAATCATATATTTTCTTTCTGCTCAGTTTCCTGTTGCTTCGCCCTACTGGGTCAGACTTTGCTCCCTTCCTGCAGGTATCCCTGATTCATTGTATCCATATACATTGATGTATTTATGACAGGAACAAAGAATGTCTAGCCCACATTGCTGCATTGTGTTGGGTCACAGTCAACAAACAAATGTTTTGGGGATAGGCTATGCATTTCATTTGGAAACATGCTGCCATTGTCTTACTAGTAACATTTGCACAAAGGGTTAAAAACACAACAACGTTCACAACCAGTACACTACTATATTATGCAAACAGCAAATGTTCAAATTCATGCTTGTTTGATCTAGTGCCCAAACTTGTCATATTTGAATTTATATGAATTTAAGCCATATGCAATAAGTGCCTGTGAAATTTCTCAACTCTCTTTTGCAGAACACTTGCCCAGTATTTTCCTGTTCCAGTCTTTATTGTTAGGGATCCTCTGAGAGATGCATACCACATCAGAAACAGACAGCAACAAAGGCATTGATGTATTTCATTTTGTTGCATGATTATGGACAGTTTGGGAATTAGAAGCACTCAATGAAGTACTCAGCTCATACCCTACAGAAAAGTAGTTTGGGTAACTCCCAGATTACACCTGTGGGATGTTCACTTGAATGACAATTTTGTTCTAAAAACTTGTATGTTTAACAGTTTAAGAGGGTGCAGTTATACCAGAAATACTTTTAAAACCCTTCTGTTCTGTCAACATTGGGCTGAAGTAAGCAGAAAAACACACATCTAAAATGTATATTTATGCAGCAGCCTTTTAAATTAAACTAAATTAAAATTCCTTTAATTTCAAAGGGGAATTTTGAGACTTTGAGGAACAAAAGGATGCTAAAAAGGTTTCACCAAAAGTTTTCTGTTGTTGTTGTTATGTGGATTTATTTTCTCTTGACAATATATACTGACTATGAATGTGTGGCCACAGACAAAGGTATATTCAGAAAAGTACAAATGTTTTATTGTTGTTACTGTTTTCTGGTTTGTTTGTTTTTTTGTCTTTTTCTGGTTTGTCACTGCATGCTGCACATGCAGGATTACACATTCATGACTTATTTTTAGCTTTGCATTTCATGTTAAAGATCCTCATTATGCTAGCCCTGATGGAAGGAGCTGCTCTTAACCCAGCTCACCTGATGGCTTGAATCACAGTGTGTCTATGCAATGCATGTGTATAAACATGTTTTTGTAATGTGATTTATGCAGATGGCTGTAGACACAAAGAAGTCACTAAACTGACTTTTTACTCAAGAAAAAAAAATGTTTTAAATCAATTAATTCTGCAAATTTGAAATAAATATGGGAAAGACAATATGATCTTGGTTATTATGTGTATTTATTTCATATGTGTGTCTGTGTGACAGCCTGTGTGTAAGAGAACAGGAAATAGCTAGGATTTAGATTTTGGAGCAAAATCAAGGCAACCCCCACCTATCCATCTGGCATCCACATCTGTACTCAGATTCAGTAAATGCCCTGCATGGCCTTATGTAACAGGAAATGATGATGGAAAGACAGAAGAGAGGGAAACACAGAGATGGAGAGAAGCAGAAGTGAGGAGGGGAAAATATAAAAGGCAAAAAGAGGAGGAAAAACTACTAGATTCAAAAGGTTAAGAAGCAAGCTGTGATCTGATAAGTTCTAACAATTCAGCTGCATTAGGCAGTAATAGCTGAGCCAGCTCTAAGAGCATTTGTCATTTCATTACTTTGTCATCATAGAAAATAAAAAAACGACGTCACAACAAACAGCTCCATCATTTTTTGACGTGGATTTGCATCTGCATTTGTATTACTAGCACTTTGTACTAAAAGCTCAGATATTTCCATAGATACAAGCAGACATTGTTATACTCTAATTTTATTATTTTGTGGGCTTGTCTCTGGAGAAAAGGGCATGAGAGTTGTGCAATGTGAAAAATAAATAAATAAACAAAGGGTGCATGAATGATTGCTATACAAACCTAAGAACTTTTCCCTACAGCCAGTCTTAAGAAGTGTTTCCTCTAGTCGTGGATGTGAATCATACAAGAAGAATACAACATTTGCTTTGGTTTTCATTGTTATCTATGTTTTATTTTTCTTACATGAGAAATTTAAGGGAAAAGGATGTGACTGGTTGCAAGGGAAATACAGTGGCTATGCTGCTAAATAAAAGAACGAGCAGGGGAGGATGGGATTTCCTAAGCACAGTAAACACAGACTACAACCAATCACAAAAGTGCATTAGGTGCCACAGGCCATCCAGGACTCTTCTTAAATGCTTGTTTCTGTCATGATTCATCTCATCTAGGGTTTAAAGGAAACATGGAAGCTCCACTGTGGTCTTGAAAACTAAGCTAGCATAAAGACTGCTACCGTGCACATGTGAAGTTTCGAGGACTCGGGAAATGTGTGTTTAGATGTTTTAGCGAAAGATAACACACACACACACACACACACACACACACACACACACACACAAATAAATGAATAACCATAAATAAGTACCCTCTTTATAACAATTCACTTCTTCTGCTGTGACATCCGCACATGTAAAAGAGGTCCATAATGATTAGTACAGTGCTCTGGCATCTTGAATTAATAAGAAAATACACTGGTTTGGCAATTTCATGTATAAAAATTATAGCCCATGTAGTATTTCAATAATATATCGTAGCATTCAGTTGGCTAAATCTACCAAGAAGAGTAAAATTTAGATCCACAGCAGCAGCGCAGCTCAGCTGATCAGAGCGTGTACACAGGGCCAACCACAGCAAAAAGCTCAAACATAGTTTGTTATTTTGAAGAGAGTCATTTTTCCTCTTTGCACTGCCAGAGCAGATCTTTGGGTTTAGCCACCTGCCAAATCCCACCTAACCTATTTAGCTTTTATAAAAGATAACCCAATTCAAGCGTCATCAACAGCAGCTATGAAAAATAAATGTAAATGATCTTCTGTGCCCCAGAACATCGAGTTTATGAGCAGCAGTAGACGGCAATAGTGGAAGCTAAGTAAGGAGAAAAATAAAAAAGAGAATTGCACTACATTATATTAACACCGCGCATGTTTACCACTTCTTCAGTGAAGATCCTTGGTCCCAAATGTGTGTGAAATTGAATTATTATAAATTGTAGAGATTATGAAAGAGCTTATGAAGAGTAAGCCCACTTGGTCAGGCCAACCCGGAAAAGAAATTAAAGGAAAAGAAACTAAAAATAACTGGCACAGCGACAAATGTGCAGAGGGTTTTAAATTCTGTTTTTGTTGACGTGCTTCATGCGATTGCATGTGGCCACAGTGGGTTTAGAAAACATCTGTAGTTGCCACAGAATAAAATCCAACAAAATGAAAATATAATTGATTTATGCAAGAAAAATGGCATTTTTGCACAGCCTTCACCTCTGGGATAGGTCTTTAAAAAATCACAATAAATTGTACAGAATAAAAAGGTTGAACATTATGGTATGCCGACAGCAAAGGACAGACATACGATGGAGAGAATATTCAAACTATTTCATAGAGAATGGTACGTATAGCCTAATATTTAGGAAAGTATTTTTTTTTATGTCCTTTTGTCTTAAACATGGTAAAATCAGTTTACAAAATGGACACGAAGGCATGAAAATCAATACTTTCTGCCTTATTCAAACGCTCAATAAACTCTTCAGCAGACAGCAAAATCGATCCCGATACAACTTAGAGCAGCTTTGACAAGGAAGTTCTGAGTGAACGTACACACTCACACACACGTAAACACGTCTCAGTCTGGTGGTAATTTGGGTTTAATGCCATTACTTACCAGCAAACTTACTTGTATTTGAAAGTGAGACACAGTTCCACTTAGCATGCAGCAGAAAATCGGGTTAGGGTTGAAGTCAGCAAATGGAGAGGTTGTGGAGAAAATGCGTGATATATTCACATTTTGAAAAAAAAAAACAAGGATCTTGATAACTTTCCTCAAGGGGTATTCTCAGAACAATTACTGTACATTTCCATTAACGGAGGAAACAAACAAAGATGGCACTTCTGAGAAATAAATATATAAATAACCACACATCTGCACAAAGTTGAGATTATGTGTGAGCAAAGTCTTTACCAGCTGTTGAAATGTCTGGATTCCAAGGCTCATTGTCTGGCTGGAATTCTCTTATGATCAACAAAATGTCCTGCTGCCGAGCGGAACAACAACGTAACATCTGCTCACCTTTTTGCTGCTCAGAGAGGAAGACAAAGGACCAGCAAATCAAAGTCACTCAGTATTAAATGCTGATAGGGTTGATCCTCATGGTACATGTATACTTTAATATAATTACATTTTCAATGCACTAAAATATACAAAATATGTTTTTTTGCAAAAGAGAGCTGATTTCATACATCTCTCACATTGCAGGCGATTGCTAGTGTTTAAAACCCTTAAAAACTAGTAAATAATTTTTTGAGAGTATTTTACAATTTTATCTATTAACCAGAATGCAATACAACCACAAACTCAACCAAGCAGACACTCGTCTCCTTTTATCCTCATCAAAATATCTGTGCTGTGGGTTATGTGGTATCTAATGCATATTATATACACCATTGTAAAACCTTTATGAACTGCTCAACTTCAACCACAGTCATACAAATGCTTTAGCGATGGCTGCAGTGCAACAAAGGCCCATTTAGAGCAATCTCATGGTGCATAATGAGCTTCTTAGTTGGCTGTTTCCACAGTTTAACTGGTTGGTGGGTAAAACAGCAAGCCATCTTGGAAGCTCTGTTTACCTCCCAACTTGGGAGCTCCACACACCACTAGAATCAGTATCCATGAAATGCGTAAACATCTTTAGAAATGGAGCCGCTTAATGAGAAAAACAGAAAGCAGGAGAAGAAGGGGGTGCTAGAGAGCATATAAAATGAAAGCACTAGCACTTGTTTGCGTGTTCATCTGGTTGTGCATGCTGTCTATGATAGGCCCCATGAGACTGGAAGCTGAAATTTGCATTGCAAATGGGGAGCATGTTTCACACACTTTCCTCCCAATGTACAGTTTAATTCATCCACAGTGGGTCTTTGAGTGGTTTCGCAAAGGAGGTGGCACATGCCCCTGGAGAGCAAGATGATGAGGACTAATCTTGCTACTGCAGACATGCACTCTGCATCCAGGCTTATGTTCACATAGGTGTCTATCAGCCATTAATACCAATGGGAACCAAAGAGGGGTAGATTTGGAACACATGAACGTTACACAAGTCATGTTTTATTTATCTTGTTTTCTTGAGTTTGCCCAAATATCCATTCTGATTTTGTGTAATTGTCAAAACCAGCAGCCAGAACACAATCAACATGGAGAAACACAGAGAATATAAATAAATAGACTTTGTAGACTCTATGTATGTTTACACTGAACCATTGTGCTTGTTGAGAAATAATTGCCGTGTTGCTGTCTGATTATGTGTCGCAAAAACAATAGGCCTGTGGAGACAGATAAGTCAGAAAGGAAACAAAGGGAAGAAACCCTTTTCAGCATTAAGGCCAGGTCAGTCCAATCCAATGTTCTGTCACCACTAACTGTCATTTTCATCAGCTGTACTACTTTTACAGATGAGAATATGCTTCAAACAGATCTTTACAATTTAGTATTACAACATAAAAGTAGGTTTGAATGAAGACAAAATTAAAAGATACACATCATTCTGCAACATACATTCATGGACAATAGTTTGCATGTACACAACCCTGCCAGCCTTTCAGTGCCTATTACGCTTTTGTGTGCAGTGTAGATAATCAAAAGCATGTTCTAATTTACAGTTACATGTTCAACATGTTCTTAAAACTCTGTCTCCGTGCTGCATGATGTTATCCTGTTTGTACTACTGAAAAATATATATTAGACATGAAAAGTATTCCGTCATTGCAAAAAGAAAGAGCCTAATTAGGGCTCTTTTCATTTCTTGGCTCACTGGCGAAGTCAAAAACAAATGCAGTGTCCAGCTGTAATAAACCAACTTAATCAGTTTCATACTGCTCTCACAAAAGCACCATCACTATTGGTTGGTGTATATTGACACTGCTGGGGCATTGCTGTTGTGGACATGACCTTGTGTTGAAAATGCTGGAAGCAGAAAGACTTGGTGTAAATTATTTCTCAACAAAGTGCTTTGGCAAACAATGGAGGAGTAATGGCGTGTTTCACAGAGACAAGACTAGTGCTTCTTTTATTTGCAGGGGTGAATGCACTGGACAGCATTTAGTGCTCATAAAAATGGCTTTTGGCTGCTTGCACAGGTCTGGGCTCCTTCACTGAGTGCGACCAAAAATAGATACATGTACTGCATGGAGTGTTTCATAGTACGCCTAACCAATTAAACTTACTGCTTGCAGTGATTTTGCTCACAAAATAGCAAATTTGAATGCAATTTCAAAGGCGTGTGTCTTCAGTTAATGTTAGACATACAACCACACATACATATACACGCATCTTTTTTTTAATGAATAAACCTGGCATCTAACCACTACTTTACTTCACATAGCAGATGCTCGGTTTAGCTCGACTGCATAATGCTTGGGGTTCCAGTTGGAAAAACTGATATTGTTATTCTTACCAAATCTATGACATAATTGTGATCATTTTTCATAAGCTAAGTGGTAGAAAAAAAGATGTCGTGGGAATATTGGTGTGATGGGAATTTGGAAACAAGAGAAACCGCGAAAGTGAGAGAAAGTGAGGGAGAATGAGGAAAGGGAGCAGCACAGATGCCAAGGTTTTCCAGTTCAGTGCACTGAAACACGAGCCAACACCACAATTAGGATGTCCAGGGAAATTGTTAAATAAGACATTTATCATAGAAAACAGAGTTGCCTGTGTCCTTTCTAGAACCTGTAAACTTTCATATTCTCCTGTTTTTTTATCGCATTTTTGTTCTGGGAAGAATCCCATGACAACACTGAGAACTGACAACACTTTTCAACTAAGCGTCAGATATCATGAGTTTGTTCATGCAAATATTTGCATGTGACCAGGCAGCCCAGTGCACAGGGTGACCGACCCCATGGAAATTCCACATCCTTGCACTAACAAAGTACTTTCAGAGCTTATAATGTATACTTCATTCGTCCCATAGGAAAATAGTCCTCTATATTTAACCCATTCACCCAGTGAAGCAGTGGGCAGCCACCAATCCAGCGCCCGGGGACGGTACCTTGCTCAGGTGTACCTTAGGGTAACCGTTCAGTGGACTTGAACCACTGACCTTCCAATCATGGGGCGAGCACTCTACCTAGTGGGTGTCTTATTGCAGCAAAAGGGTGCAAGAGAGCCTTCCATACACACTGTGCATACTCAGTGTATTAATATGCTGTATTATTAAAAAGTGCATATAAATGTGTCAATAAAACAACACCTTCCCACCGTGTCTTTGGGCCAAAGATACAACACATCACATTATTTTGCCACAGAAAAACACATGGATTTAAGACTACAAGAAAAGCTGCCTAAGAGATTACAGGCAATGAATAAATATTGACTATACATGCATATATGAACTGTCTCAAGCACTGCTGGACAAAATGCCATGCTGCATTTGTTAATCTATTCAGTCTAACTCCTGATGTATCAGATTTCGTGGGATGTGGTTTCTGTCTTTGAAATGTGTAGAGGATCCTGGAGGAAATTTCAGACCTATTACAGTATGATAGTGTTGTATTCCAGCTCCATTTCTAATAAGAGCCTGTGCTGAGAGCTTGAGGACAAGCATTCGGGAGTGAGAAGGCAACATACTGTATATTTAATTGATTTCTTATCTAGTGGTGAAACACTGGCTCTCTTTGGCTGTAATGGTTCTATTTGCTAGCTTCAAGCTGTCTTTTGCCTCTGTGAGAGTAATAGCCTGCAGTTACCCTCATCTCTTGAAGAAGACGGGTCACTCTGTGCTTTTCTATATAATTATTTTGGCTAACTGTGTGTGCATTCAACTGTGAGTATTAATCTGTGTATCATGTGTTTTGTTTTTTTGTCGCAATTTAGATGCTTGATTCCTCTACAGTTTATTTATATGCACTTTTATGTTTTAACGTGTTTTGACAAAACATCACATATTCCACAGTAAAACTGGTAAAACTATGCATGAAAACTGCAGTTTTCAAGTGAAGTCATAGCAGTTTTTAAGTATCTTAAAACTTGCCTGTTTTTCATCAGTCCCATTGAGAACTATACCATATAAGTACCAAAACCAATATTTCAGAAATTGCATATGCTGGAAAACGTTTGACAGTTAAGTAATTAAACTCATCCAAGCACAAGCTGCATACAAAATGACAGTTTCTGCATAACTGGGCCTAAATTAAATGAATGAAAAGTAAATCTGTTTTGAGAGTCGTGCTCTCAAGCGAATCCTCCATCCTCTTTTTTTTTTAGAGGGGGATAGGTATGCAATATTAATATGGGTACACAGACACATGCACCTGACCATTGGGACGCAGACATTCACACACGTGTACACATGCTCTGTGTGCTGGAAAGGAACATGAGTCAGTGAGCCGTGTGGCTGTCCACTTTGTGGTGGTTGTGCTAACGCGCAGCTTGGTTAGCCAAGCATCAGACCACAGATGTATGTAGAAGTCACCAAAATATGGTCAAGAGTTTTTTTGGATTCAATGATCAGCGAAGAGCAAACCTTCATGGATTTGTTGAGGTGAAAATGAAACTGCAGGCTAAGGAACAACATCTTTTGATTTTTGATTTTATTTTAAAAACAGATCACAACAATCATTTGAAATAATCAGGCAAAACTCAAATGTGCATGTTCTCAGGACATGATTGCACAGCAGTACACCACAGGGACAGCATTTGTACATCCTCTCCTCAAATCCACCTCTGCTCCCCAGTCAGTTGTGCTTCAGAACGATCTATTTAACTTAAGAGGAAAACTGAGCTGAAGAATCACCTGCAGGGGGAGCATCTGGCTTCCCACCTCAGGCTGTCAATCAGTGTCTCCCCAGCTGAGGAGTTCCCCCACCTGAGAACTGCAGAAGTCAGAACAGAACTCGAGGCTCCAATATCCAACACCTGCTGCACAATATTCAGCCAAGCATACAGGCTCCATGGCTAATTTGTCATTTGTTCTTTGCTTCTGTTTATTTCTCACAGAGGAAGTAAAGTTGACATAACATCTAATAAATCCTCAGCTGGAATCATATTTTATCTTTTGGCAATGTTCTTCTGACTTAATCATACTTTTTATTTAAAAGAAATTCAGTTTATTCATAACTTTGTCATTTTCCAGAGCACACTACGGGAAAGGTTTTTGTATTTCCTCACTCTACGGTATATGCAGTACTCCTTTCTCTTGATACCTGTGATATGATTTAAGTATTTTCAGATTTAGTAATTTGGGAACTTGGATACTAAAAGTTGGACTTTTCGTTCTTGTTCTGATTCAGAAAACAGTCTCACATTGGAATGTCATCGTGTATTTTTTTTAATATCTTACCTTAAAATTGAAGGAATTTTAAAAATGTAGTCTGATTCTTTCTTGGATGGCTGAACTTTGTTTCAAGTGTGCAACTTTGCATGCAACTTAGCAAGCAATCATGGCAGTACTGACCTTTTATGAGAGGCCAAAAGAAGGAAGCAAACATATTGCATAATCTAATATTATATATGGCTGCTCATGGTCATCACCAATACATTTTTTGTCTTTATATCTATGAACATAAATGGATACAGCCAACAACAGCATTTGTTTCCAGGTGAGATTTTACTGACACACACATACATATATGTAAAAAAGCCTATTTAAAACTCTACTTCAAAGATTTTGGACGCGTGAAATCTTAGTGGATCCTCATCACATTTGATTTTTTGTTTTTCTTACTTAGCATCTAACATTATGGAGTCGGCTCAACAAAGCATTAAGGGGATTCCCAAACATATATTATTGAACTCCTCTCCCCGTGTCCTCTCTCATGTGTTAGTGTGAGTCATGCCACTGTTCCTCTGTGCTTCCCCCTTCTTTTTTTTGTCCTATTGGGACACATCACTACTGTCTCTATTGCCCGCCCCTTACTCTGTCTTCTCTGCTTGTGTTCTGGGTCCTTCCACTCTTTCGCTGTCTTACTGTATCAGGAAAGCTCAGTCCTCTCATTTGCTTCCTGTCTGTGCAGTGTGCTCTGTTCTGCTTCTCGTCCTCTTTATTCTCACTGCGGGAGGGGTGTGGAGAAGAGATATACGTGGGAAGCACATCTGGGTTACTCATGTGCAGCAGCGATAGGAGTGTATACGTGGGCGGATGGGTGTCAGTGTGTGTTTTCACATGAAGATCTTTGTGTGTCCGTGTGTGGGGGTGTGTTTATGTAGAACAGCGATATGGGGCATCAGAAGTCATTTGGGTTTTAGTTAAAGCTCCCCCTCCACAAAGGAGCTTTGCACTGCATCTGCCTGGTTTTGTCTTTCTCACTCTCTCCTGTTCATCTGATCCTTTCACTCTGTGTTGGTGTCTTTCACTGGCTCATTGTTGCATGACCGTTTCTCACCACCACAGTCCACAGAGAGCTGAGTGCGTTCCTACAAACGGAGGAGTCAAAGCTATATGTGCATTTCTTTTGAAGAATATCAGTTCCTTCATTTTATTCCTATTGTTCATGAATCTGTGCGTGCGTGTGGGTGGATGTGTGCCTGTGCATGTGTTTGTGGTGGGGGTCAAAGACAACCTGTGCTTTGCAATTTGTTAAAACATAAAACAGGAGAGATACTGGTTTTAGAAGAAACTGCTCCAAGCTCTACTACCTCATTATGTCAGGTCATACATATTTACAACTTTAGGATTTGGGCCATGTAATAATCTGATTTTCAGCTCAGAAAGGAGGCAAATTCATAGGCAAGTGAAATGAAACACTATAAGCAGGTACCAATACTCAGAGGCTACTTTAAATAATTCCAAGCAAAACAAAAACGCCCAGGCACCTTGGCAACACAGATACCTTTGGCTAAAATAAAACCAAAGAAACAAAGAAACAGGTATAAAATAGTATAAAAATAGTAAATAGTACTATTTACCGAGTACAACTGAAGCTATCTAAGTTACATAGTTTTGGAAAGAAATAAAAGTACATACTTGAGGGTAAATAAAAAAAATGAAGAAGAAAAACTTACGTAACTATTTGATTAAATGATATATATATACATGTTTTGCTCTCTAGGTTGCTACAGCATCCAATCTTTTAAACTGTACAGTTCAGCTCTCAGATTCTCTAATCTAAAGCTTGCAAACTTTTTTGCTGTCTCTGGTGACTGCCAGCACATCCACATGTCAGCAGCTGTGGGTCTAGTGCTTTGAATGAGTGAAGGAGGCTCAGTGCAGGCTTGAAGTAACAGTAGAGAGGCTTGTTACTGCAATGTCTGCCATCAACCCAAACAGCATTACTCAAGCAGGCAACCAAACTGACAGTGCGGGTAATTGAAATTTTTATTTTCTTCCCACAATATCTGCGTATGTCCATGTGATTGGCCACATGTGATTGCATGTTTGAAGTCTAGAGCAAACCTGTATGCGGCCATGTGAGCAGATATAATAGAGTAGCTGATGCTGTGCTGGACACAACGGCCAAGGTGTTGCTGATGTGAAGTCTGGCCAGCTAAAAGGTTTTGGTTTAGAGGTGAGCGTGTATTTACGGACCGAAGACATGGACAAGGTCAGCTGATGTTAAAGGGTGACTGATTTGGTTTTTTCTTATAACAACATGCCTTTCCAGGAGCTGTGTTCAGCTTGTTATATGAATCCATATACTCCATATACTCCGCTTACTGAGAATAATAATACAGTGTCAGAATAACCTGTGATAAAATATAATAACCATATCTTTGTTATGTTGTTTACTTTTTCCAATTTGATACATTAAGGTAATATTACAAAAGAAATGGCATACAAATTACCTTTTTTTTATTTTTTTGTAACCCACATTGAAATGACAAGGTCTTACAAACTTTGTAAACACAGAACTTTTTAGAATTTATGACATGATACTTAGGAAAATGCTTGAATAATTTATATCAGAAATCATTACAAAGAGGATCAATTAAAGCTCCCTCCTCTATTTGGTAGCTGAAATACTTTAAAATCTACAAAGTCAAAGTCATCCAACTAGTATTTTGTTAGTGTTTTATAAGAAGCCTTAGCCATTCCCATTTTCACGGATTTTTTCAGAATATTGCTGAATTTTGATAATCAGCTACATTTATCTATACACACTGTAAATATTAAAAGAACAATTTGGATAACAAATTTAAATTTTGTGCTTCATTTTTTTCTCACAAAGACTGATGAAAGCAATCCTGTAAAAGAGAGACCCCTGCATTAACACGGATTTACAGGGAAAGAAGGAATACCAGTTTCCACAGTTATTTTACAATTCTTTCTTTGTCCAGAATTTTGTTCCACTGGATTTATTGCAATATCAAGCACACATTGTTACATATGTAAATTAAGACAATGTGCAACTATGGTATTCTGTTCTGATTAATATCTGTTATGCAGCCTTCTTCCCAACTGAAGCAATGCAAGCATATGAACTGTAGAATCCATCTCTTAAACAAACATACGGTTACACATATTCAAGGATACAAGAACACAAAATGTAGCGTTAACACACAGGCAGTGGGAACTATCTGTCCTGGCCTTCAACCTCCACCATGGTGCATCACACCCAGGTGGCCATCCCTGCTCTCTAGCTGACTAATGGCCCCAGTGGAGCAGCACACAAGTCCATCCATCACATCTATGCCTCTTTGAGCATTACACAATCCGATACATGCACACACAAATTCACATCCTAAACACAGACTTTCAATTGTGATCTGACCAAAAAGTGACTCCATAAAACTTAAATAGCAAATTATTGCAGCATTTGTTGGTTAAAGTACAGAAAAGTGGGCCACATTAGAGGCCAGTGTTTATCTGCAGTGATTGGTTCTATTCATAGCCCTGTGTGTTCATTTGTCAGCAGGCATGAGAGTCATTTATTACCATTTGCCTTGTCAGTCAAGCCCCTGATACCCTCCATCCATCTCCTATAGCTTGCAGCACTGTCCCCTCGAACCTAACCCCCACCCATTTCTTCTCACAGAGCTCTCTCTGCCTGCATAACTCCATGTTCAGCATTCACACCCACAGCTGAGAGGAGACACACTCTGATAACTATTCAATAGACAGCATGCCACACCACAACCCAGGCTAGCATGATATGAGATGGATGACGATAGAAGGACTGAGAGGGAGAAGAGGGGAAGCATTGGAAGTCAGAGCAGTGAGGAAAAGAGAAAAGGGTTATCAGAAGGTAAGGCAGATAAGGATGAGAGAGGTAAGAGAATGAAAAAAATCCAGCACATGAGCAAAATGGAATAGAAGAGGAAAATGCAGAATTGAAAAAAAGGCAGTGGAGAGCTAAATGTCCTGAGATGGATAAAGCTGAAGTCGTCAAAAAGACCAACAGTAATTGGACAGAAGTTTGAGTTGAGGGAAACGTTTAAAAACTTGCACATCTGCAGTTTTGCAGTGTGATGAGACAACACAAGACAGACATAAAGAGACAAGAAGGAGAGAAGAAGGAGGGTCAAACATGAAAGTGCAATCTAAGCAGACATCACAAGAGGGAAAATATGCTCAGATTAAAGCTACTGTATGATGTTCAGCAGTGCAATCGAAGCAAAATTTAAGCTTTACCTTTAAGTTATCAAAAAGGAAATATCGTCACTATCATAGACTTAAACATAAGGTTTGAGTTACTCACATGGCATGCAATTAATCGTTTTTTCCCTTACTCTGACTTTATTATATTCTTTATTATATCTATGTATGTGTCATACAAATGACAACATATTGAACAAGTGGCCACAAAAAGTAGGTTATGCAAAATAATAAAAAGGATGGCACTGTTCCAGCTGCTTATTGTGAGATATCTGTACACCTCCAAATAATATTTAACATATCTGTAGTAAAAGGCCAACACACATCTGTGTTATGATAACATCCATAATTTGTTTTCTCTCTTTCTTGACTCCCCGATATACATCGACATGTTACAGTTGCAACTCTTATGGGTGACAGGCATCAGTGTTTCAAAAACTATTATTATTATTATTATGTTCTTACTTTTCTACCTGACTTGAATATCCAGATTATCAAGCGTTGAATATTGAGGACCATTGTAATTATTTGAATTTTCCTTTTAAAAAAAGGACCCCATGCTTTAGAAATGACACATT
Organism: Oreochromis niloticus; assembly: GCF_001858045.2. Classification (NCBI taxonomy): domain Eukaryota; kingdom Metazoa; phylum Chordata; class Actinopteri; order Cichliformes; family Cichlidae; genus Oreochromis; species Oreochromis niloticus. The sequence continues at coordinate 4,204,949 of NC_031978.2, forward strand.
TTATTGTTAATCTAATCAAAGGATTAGGCCCAGTGGAAGTTTATCACCAGCAGAGGAATAATAAATCATATGCAATGACAGGAAAGCAATATTTCAATGGTCCTGTGTAATGCTGATATTACTAACCTACATGTAAGCACACAAGCCGAATATCCGAATATCACTGGGCTAATAAGAAGAAATTATCCGACAGCCAGAAGGTGCATTATATGGTCTACAGAGGGTTAATTAAGGAATGTGTGTTCTGCCATGTGCCACACTGTCTTTGGTGTTATTGTTTGTGTTGCTGAGGTGGCCCCCTAGCTACAGGAGGCTGTGGGAATATTGGTGCTGAAGCAAGCAGACTCATATCAGAGGCCCAGGAGAGCTTTACCACCTGACAACCTTAGGTGTCAGGTAGTAAGCTACAAAACACACAAACGCACACATACACACAAAACACGCAAGCACTTTATTTGTGGACGGACGGTACAGTCGTGCTGTACCATCGACCGAGAAATGATCCCAGAGTGAACTATGCCGAGAGGTAAGGCCAGGTGTCCGGGCTCTCCATTTCTCATCAGTAATTAAGACTGGAACCCTTTGGCCTTCACACATCATAGAGGAAAAGATGGAAAGGGAAAAAGAGGGAGGGCATGCAAAACCAGGAATACTCTGGTGCACAAAAATTTGTGAGGCATGATTCACAACATCCTGCTGTCCTACGATTATCTCTAAAAGGCATAGCTACTTATGTGCTCCAGTCTCAGCTCCCTTTTCCCTGAAATCTATCACCGCAGATTCCTTGGTGACACATCCACTGCAGCTTGAGCAATGTTTTAGTACCTATTCTATCAGAGACTCAACTGTCACTGCTCCATTACCACCAATTTCTGTTGAATGCTAGTGTAACAATGGGAGTTTTCAGTCACTTTTAAAACCATTAGTTGTGGCATATACTGTAATTTCCTTGGTTGTCTTTGAGAATGACACACCAGTGTGTCAGCGCTGGAAGCAGTTTCAGTGTTTGAGGTGCATTCTTAGATATCGCAATGAACATGCAAGCCCTTACTGCTTTTTCACCAGAAACTCTGTTCTTTGAGCCAGTTTTTTTTTGCCTGCCCAGTTATGCTTGCTTTGTTATTTAGGTCCCCAGGTGAAACATAATTGCAAGGGTATGTGATAAAGAAAATGCAGTTAACAGAGCAAAGATACGATGGACAAAAGGTTTCTGCTGTAGACCACTGGGCATTCAAGGAGCACATAATTCTCTGGAAGTTTACAGCTGCTATGGGGACTAGATTAAGGTCATAATACGCGCATTTATTGAAAGTAAATAAGTGCATTTTTTCTTCAATGTGTATAAGTTATGTATGCTAAATTTCCTTATGAAAAGTAAAAAGAGCATTCTGTTTGGGGACCTCATCATTCTTTTTCCTACAACAGGGATGCTCAGTTTACACACTGTAAAGCGCCTAGGACAGATATCACTGCCATTTCATGCCATGCAAGTTTTATATTTTTAATAAACTCTCAAAATCTTCTCAAGTTGGCGATGTGTTTTTCTCTTGTTAGAGAAACCAAAGAGGCTGGGAGGAGGTGCTTGCTGTCCATCTGCTGAGTGATAATTATTAGATTATTGAGCCATTCAGGGTATTTAAACTTTCATGGCCAGCCATTAGCATCCAGGCTAGCAGAAGTAGATGGCAAAAGGCAGTGGGCTACACAGGCAGTGGATGAACAATATGGGGAGATGGGGAATTGAGAGAGAGAAAAGGAGAGGGAGGCAGCAAGAGAAGGAGGCCAGTGAAGACGAAGACTTCGATGACCTAGTTAAATAGACCTTACAGGATATTTTCTCGCTTCCTCTGCATTCTCTGTCTTTACATCCCTCTCTTTTTTTTAATCATATTGCCTTCTGTGTTACTCCTCGTTATTATCAGTGCTTTATGCATATACCTTTTCTCCCCTACTTCCCTCCTGGCTTCTCAGGATGCGTAAAAGTGAACACAGCGTGAGCTCTCAGAACAGAATATAGCATTAGTTTGGCTTCACATAGTGTTATGCTTAACCCCGAGGTAGATGGAGAATATAAATTGGTGGACCAATCACAAGGAAATCACTGACACCATAGTAAGAAAATCCCCAGTCTCTGTTGTGCTGAATGAACACCTTTAAGTGATTAAATGTTTCTCTCCTGACAGAAGTGATTTCTTCAAGGACAAGCCTGCACCCACCTTTAGGCAGTAGGAGTCCCTGAATGTCAAAACACTAAGGCAATTTTTTGATGGTATTTTCTGCAATTTGTCATCCATATGCACATTATAAGTGTATGCCTTTTTGTGGATTTGAATCATGTCTGCTTTGACTAGTGTGCACCTTGTTTGACACTCAATTTCAGCATGAATTTCGGTACTGATGCAATATTAGGACTCTCCTTACATTGCATAAAAGACTCTATACACACACACCACACTTCAAACTGAATTATCATTACAGTTCTATCTAAAGCCCCGAATCCCTCATCGGCTTCTTTCTTCATGTAATAATAATGGATGGTGTCTCATGGAATTTTAAATATATGTTCGGTTTCTTTTTTTTTTTTCTTTTTTCTTTTTTGGCATTTCTGACTTTTTTCCGACACACTCATTTTACAGCCCATCAGCTCAGCAGCCAACTTGTGACCACAGTTTGATTCCCTGTTTCATTTTCAGCTACAATTCAATTCCATTCAAAATGTTGACCTTTCCAGTTTAAGGTTGGCGATGGACCATGTAGTAACCACTTTCCTTCTCCAGAAATCTGAAGTTCACTGAGAGTTCTGCTGGATAATCAGAATTTGCCACCATAAGCTGAGGTCAAAAGGGTGTAGCCTTTTATAGTATGAGTCAGCACAGATGTACAGGCCTAAGCACTTGCTTGGCAGCTTAACATTTGTTATAATATGTTAGCTGAGTGTTATCCCTACAATGTGTTTTCATATAGTGGTGGCATACTATTGCCTATGTGATAAATCACTCTGTAGTGAGCTACTGAAGTTTATAAAATATACTGTAGCTGAATTCTATTAAAAAAAGAAAAGAGAAGGAAAAAAACAGAACTGAATGCTTTCAGGCAGCTTCAGTGCCTTTTAACATTGATGTGAACTAGTGAGGCAATAGCTGAGCTACTTTGGGAATCCCGCAGGAATAAATTGGACGTACAGGGGCATCAACATGATGCTAGTAACAGCTAAACTCTAAAAATATTGATGATTTCAGGAAACAATATTTCCACCAACTTTGGACTGTTTAGATTGGATCATACATATTCCTGAAAAAAATAAATAAATAAGGGTCAATAGAATAAGACAAACTGATTCCTTTCTAAATATTTAGCTTCCAGTCACAGACCATGATTAGGTGAGATTCAAGAGCTAAAGCTTTGGTAGCTTGTTCACGACACAAACCTGCACTATGTGATAGATGGAAAATATCTACATGGTTGCATAGCAACACGTTCTCGCGTTCTAACATTTTACGCTAGGTGACAAATCGTCAACATATTACGTTTTCGGCTACCCACCATGTTCCTAAATGACGACCTCGGAAAAATGAGGAAATATGAGAACCGTCTGGACTCAATCTACACATGTTCGCTCTTTTTCTTCAAATCGCTTAGAAACACGCTATTTAACGTCATTAAAGTCTTGGTTAAGGTCAGGAATAAGGTTATGATTAGGGCTAGGGATAAGGTTAGGTTTAGGGCTCGAATACAGGGCTGGAACGTCTATTACCGCGGGAGCGTCATTGCACTGGATTTCAGCCACAACCCGCCGTGTACCATAAGAACGCCGAAGGTCTCGTTTCGAGTTCCTCAGGAACGCCGCGGGACGTGACAAAACCTTGTTTACCATTAGGAGGGAGCTATCAAAGGGTGAGAGGTGGGGTACATCCTCAACAGGCTGCTAGTCTATCACATGGTTGCTAGCCCTCGCTAGACAAATGTGTTTTTTGACTGGTGACAGACGGCCTTTTAACATTCTAGCAGAAGTGATGAGTGGCTAGCCAGACGGCCTGGGGGCACAAAAAATGGCAGTGTATCTTGGTTGTAGATTTGTGGTCCAATCACCTGAGACACATTTTAATATCAAGAGCAATTGTCATAGAAACACCATTCAAGCAAGGTGCATATTTTTCACGAATATTTCAGTCAATTAGGTGAACCAGAGCTTTCCTCTTAGATGAACAAACAACAGCAATCATTTTGGGAAAAAACCCCCAAAACAAAACAAAACAAAACACATGAAATGGGCTTAATGGCCATTTTTTTCTGGCTTATTGTCATGTATAACAGGACCAGAACAAAGAGGAATTAAACAAGGTTGCCTTTCTCAAGGCAGCCTGCTGTACTATGATTTTGTTTTTAACCAACTGTGACATAGAGTGAGACACTGGGGAACAGCATGCTCTGATTATTTTCTGCTGAAGAAGGAGTGCAACAAAACAGTCAAAACAATCTGTTACAAAGAGTAATTCAGCGCGCATACTCATAATAGCAGGTACAAATGTCTTATCTCCATTTCATTTTCTCTTTGGCAGTACAATATTGAAAGAAAGCTAAAACCATTACCCTCTGATAGATTATATCTGATATAAGCCATGGCCTGCTGGGATTACATAGAAAAGACTGACCCAAATTGTGTAGACTTTTTATTTTTCCATTCTATATATTGTAAGAATGCATAATAAACTCCTTTAATATGATAAACCACACAGCAGGAGTTTCCATGACTGACGTTGGTAGAATATAAAATGTAACAAGTCATCCATCATCATCATCATCATTATCCAAAGCAGTGAAATGCTTAATTGTCTAGAAGAGTTATTTCAGTAAATTGTTACATAAGAATGTATACAGTGGGCATGATAATTCCCACAAGTCTATAGATGCAATGAAATGTAATTAACAGTGGAAATACATGAAGCATGTTGCACAGAAACAATTACATCGATATCCATTTCCATCCTTGAATGTGTGTCCACTCAAACACTACTATCTGGTAGTTCAGAGGCACGCAAGTATTTTCAGATAATATTTAACATACACACATAGTGATTGTTTATGTATGAGAGAGGATGTGAGACGAACAGAAAGAAAGCGAAACAGCTAAACACATGTTTATGTGCATCTAGCTTGATATTACTCAGGAGGTCTTTGCTTCCACTGCAGACAGCTTCTCAGCCAAGCTGCCATTGTAATTATTATTTACTGATTTGTAATTGCTTGTTGAGTCTCTCAGGGCAGCATGTAATCACACTCATTCCCCTATAAAGTAATTGTTTCTGTTCAAACTAGGACTGACTGCACTGGCTACAGTGGAGAGGCACTGTTCTCTTGTCAAGTCTTGTGCTGTTGTTTATTAGTGATCTCTTAAACTGTTTACTGCTTTATATATATGAGAATATTTGCCTCTACAACATGGTTGTAGTTTTTTCTATTAAAGAAAAGAACAATCAGACATTGGACAGTGAGTTACAGCTCTTTTTTTTTTCTTCATTTTTACCCAAAACAGAGATTAGGATATATTAAACTTTATGTTCAATTAACCATTTATTCCATTCACCACTTTATCTACAGGGTCATGATAAAGGCATGATCTCATGATAAAGGCATAAAGAATTTTTGCTTTGATCATGATTAATGCAATATTTGGAATTTGACAGGTGTTGATTTTCACCTTCTCCTACAAACTGTTGACTTTGGAGAAAACATGAACATGGTTAATATTTTATAAATAATGACAATTAAAACACCTTAGTTGTTGCATAATTGCATGTATTGTTCTTAGGTTCAGGCATATATTAAATTCTAATTCATGTTAATCCTTGTACATTGCTGATAATGGAGTTTTACATTAATTATTACATTTTTTAATGCCTGGAGTCATGCACGAATATATCATACTTCACGTACCCTCACTGTCATCATGCAAAATGTATTAGTCTCATAGGGGAAGAGATTCTGCGTACCATATTTAGCTGATTGAAAATTTTCCTCTGCAGTTCATAGGCAACTGTTGTTAGACCCTGAGCTGAACCTTTTGGGACCCAGAATGTGATCCTCCTTGTGACTTCTGATACCTCCCATTCCTGGACTGGAAAATGATGCTGCCAGTAAACATGATCCAGGCAGAAATTACATTAGATACAAAATGTACTTGGCAAATCAAATTAGCTTATAAATGTGTCTTGTAAGAGACAGGGTTAGATGCACCAAAGTTTAGATTTCACATCTTTAAAAAAACATGCACAGTTTCCATTACTTAAGTCATTACATTACTGCTGATTTCTTTCAGATTTGAAAATGCCCAGTCTTTAGAAAAGAGCGTAACAGCTGTAGTAGATAATTACTGTGCTGTAGCTGTTAAGTAAGAGACAGAAGGGACATTGAGTAGGGAGGGGGAAAAAGAGAAAACAGCCAATGAGAAAAAGAAACATGCCTTATAATGGCCTGTCAGCGAATGCTAAAGGATGGCTATTAGTGAAACACCACTTTGCAACTTCATCAATATTTCAGCAGCATGTCAAAGACTCAGCGCTAACCTCCTTTTCTCCCACAACTTCTCTTTCTGTCTCTCTTCTTCTGCTGCTTTCCTTGGATGAGGTAAGAGTAAAATCTTACCATGACAGTGAACAGCTAAACACTTTTAGGAGTCAGGCGCTTGGTTGAATCTGTCCTTTCACATGTGGGCAAAAGTTTGTGAGCACACAAACACATTGACTAAAAGAAAAAGAAAAAAGACACCCATACTCTTTGCAAAATGTTCACTCAGCTGTGCTTAGCCTTAGGATAAACTTCCATGATTCATATGTGCCATCTCAAACGGTCTGATTGAATGTTGGGAAAAAAAGCAAAAAGTGTAACCTCTGTGTTCTTCTCTGCTATTGTCTTCCTGTGTGTTTACTTTCGCTTTCATACCATCAATCTCCAGACTCTGCTGTACATACACCCGACACAATCTCATTCTAACTTGTTTTAGGGTCTTCTGTATTTCTAAGATCTATCGATTTGCCTTCAGCCTCTTTGGTTCAGGGCTACTCTGAGTGAATGAGAGAAATTACCTGCAACACTGAACAGATTAAATAGTCATTTGCTCTAAGCTGAAGCCTGGCTCAGTACAGCAACCAAGCAGCAAATCCAAATTTTCTGGTTAACCCAGGATACAACTCCCCCCTCCTGTCTTCCTCTCTCCCCCTCAGAGGACAGATAAACACCCCCGTCGGTAGGCCTTAGCTGTATTTACGACAGCTTGTCTCGTAGGGATTGAGGATAAAAGCATCAATCCTCTCTAATTGGTCACACCTATGCTGAGAAGGACGTGGCAGGTATTATTGAATAGGCAAGGGGCCTTTCATCAAGTCAAATTATTGAATGGACTGAGCTCATTCAGTGCGGCAGTGAAGAGTATAATCATGGTTTTAATGGGGACAAAACTCATGCACATGCACTTTGGTGAATGGGGTGAGCCTGCACACATATTCTGCTGCTGACTTGCAAGGAGAAAAAATGTAAAAATAAATAAATAAATAAAATAATACAACACATGGGTATCATAAGAGACGCGATTCAGACCACCAATATTTGAACAGTTACGTGCATTCAGCCTATGAGACCAAAGACTGAATAAAAAAAAATAAAAAAAAATATGGGCACTATAAAGTACCCATTTTTGTTTTCCTCAGAAGCTTCGCTAAGAAATGCACAGAGCAGTTTTTAGTGGTTTTCATGGACTGCAGGTTGGTCTTACTGTTGTTGAGGTTTTCCTATGATTCATATATTTGTAGGCCTAATGCAAAAAATTCAATCATTAAGTCCTTCATGGTGGTTGATTAAATGAATACATTTAAAATGGGTCAGTGTTAACTCAGCTGACTTTAATTAATCATAAATTACCTTCTTCAGCTCTTTTTACATTTTCACATAAATTATGTTAAACAAACAAAAGCTCTCAGGGTTAGCACTGAAGTAAATAGATATAAAAAATAAACAATAGAACAACAGTGTGTATATATGTTATAAAAAATGTGCTAGTTTGACTTTTGGTTTTAACTACTAATCCAAGCAGGCATTACAAGCAGTGGTTATTATAACAATTTCTCTTTATATTTTGTAAATGTTTTATTTATTTTATTTTTTATTTCCTTTTGTCTGCAGATATAGATCAGAGACATCATATCATATAATCTGGTTGAGCAGAAACAAAGGAATGATGTAAATGCCGGCACTGAGGACATTAATTTCCATCTGTTAAAACTGTGTAACACACTTTTCAGTATAGATTCCAATTATTACTGTAATAGAGTCTAATTTTAATCATGTAGTTGATGACATTTCAAGAGTTGCTTGCCCTATTTCAAAGTTTAATGAGCTAGATAGGAAATATAGAGTTCTATGAGCTTGGCTTATATGGCACTAGAACAACATTGTACGTGTTTACTCGGTCTAAAAGTGGCTTTTGTGAAGATTACAAGTGTCCTTAATTATTTCCTAAGAATGGAATCTGTTAAAAACATTCAGCACTGTAATTCTTGTTGTTGTTTTGTTTTGCTTTGTTTGATTGTTTGTTTGTTCATTTGCATCTAAAATTTGTTTGTTTGATGTCCATGTCCTGTTAAAGTTGTCTTCCATGACTTTTAAAGAATATAGAGAATACTCTGAAGAATTTCAGAAACAACGGAACATTGAAATAATTTGCATAACTATATGTTGGGTACACATCCACACCAACAATATCCCTGTTTTCAGTATAACATCCATTTAAAAGCAGAACTTTGAGTCCAGAAATTTCAATATAAACAGCTCACTAGAGATTTTGAAACTAAAGGGTTAATAAATATCAATGCTTTGATGAAATGAAAGCCTTTTCTTTCATTGCTCCTGTGTGTCCTGTTTCTTTTTTGTACAGGCCTAATAGCTAAAGTTCAGCACCACACTGTGTGGACAGCTCCCTCACATCATTACTCTTATTTCAGCTGAAACATGCAGTGAGACAGCACACAGCCAATAAGCGAGCTGCCCGGGTTTGAAAGAATCACTGCAGCACCACACGAAGTGGACAGCTGCAGTGGAGTTTAAGCACTCTGGACAGCTCCCTAAATGTTACAGAACACCACAGCTGGCCCTTCACTAATTACAAGGGACTCAAACAGAACTGTACTGATCAAACACTCAACATGATATGATGCGACTCTGAGTTAAAAGCAACATAAGAATGTTGTGTTTCCATGAAACACGCAAACAAAATGAATATAAAAAAAAAAGTGGTTTATGGTTTTTGGAAGTTAATAATACCCAGTAAATCATTTCCACAGACACTCAATCTGACAATAAGAAAACTGTAAAGAATGCTAAATACATTTCGGAAAAGTCTCAGACAAAAACAGAAATCGTTAAATAGACAAAGCAGACGTTTTTGATCAGAGGGAGACATGACGTGAAACAGCGGAGGAGAGGGAGTGTTAGAGGAGATTTGGGTGGCAGTGAAGAGGTGCATGCATGTGTGGAGAAACAACTCGACCTTGAGAAGCTGTCGGGTGGAGTGGAAGGCTGGAGAGGAGCAAAGGACAGGCAGGGAGAGCTGTTTAATCGTCCATTGAAACAAAGCCTGCTCACCCTCTTGACAATGCTGCCATAGGCCTCCCTCAGTTCTCTAAGCACCTCCAAGACAGCTTATGTGCACACATCTAGCAGCTCAGGGTGGTCTCACTCTGAGTATTTAGAAGGTTTTTATCTTCCTCCTCATCTCTCTGTATCTGGCCTGAGTAATGCTGAAAGAGTTCCAGCAACAATTCTTAAACAGTTTTTTTTTTCAATTTATAATTTTAAAGCAGCAATATCTACTAGTACAAGTATTATTTGCCTTGGGTTGACATGAAAAAACAGTATTTTATGAAGTTGCTATTTACTTTGGACATCGTTACTCAGTATATGATTACAAATGTGTTTATTTATTTATGGTATATTTTTATATATATTTTTTCTAAAAATTGTGTCATTTAAAAGGACAGTCAAAAATGTAATTTACATTTTCTGCCCTGACCTGTAGTTATCCACCTACAATGTGGTGGTTTGGGTTGGCTAGTTAGCTAGGCAATCAAAGCATTTAAATATATGCTTAGAAAACCTAACAGCACTGTTTCTGTCTTTCTACCAAAGTATATCCACCAACAAAGACAAACATGGAGGTAACATTAACAACTTATCCAAAGTAGACTGCGTTATTATGCTGACATGTTCAAAAGCTTCTCGGCAGTTAGATGCACACAATGATAAAAGCAGGGCTGATCAAGCACTTTGTGTCTTTATCCATCTTACATTTGACTAAATCATTATATTTTCCATAATGATAGTTTGACTGATAAGAGAAAGATGCAAACACACACACACATACACACACACACAGACAGAATTGCATAATTATGCCCCACTGAGTAAATGATGGGAGAATTACATAAGCGCTGGATTAACCTCTCTGTGCCATACTTGGCTCTTCAGATGGGAAAATCCGCTCTGTATATGTTGAGCCAAGTGGAGGCAAAATTTTGATGCTTACCACTGTATTTCTGATGGCTTTGATGGCTCCATTTGTTAGGTCCATTTTATAAAATACATAAAAGAGGCACAAAAGCTGGAGGAAGCAGTTTAATTCCATCAAACATTTACTTAAAACTACCAACTTATCCAAATCTGCTCATAAGTATTGGAATATATGCACAGTTAGGAGTCGTGTGGCTGACAGACGGTGCAATGTTCCAACACAGTAACAAGGTAAGAAAGTTTGAAATATTTCACCTCCGAGTTCAGTGTGTGATGAGCAGATAATGAGACTTCCTCCACCTCCTCTTCATCACCCTCCCTCTATCGCTACCTCCTCCACTTCCCTCTGCTCTCTCTGCTGGCAGCGACATGACATTTACCACTTCGTGCCACTGTTCTCACACTGCGGACACTCTTTGTAGACTGACCTGCTCCACTCTCCAAGTCCTTCTAAATGCTTCCATTACCATTTTTCTTTCAATTAGAAAGTGGTAAAAACATCTTTCTAAAACACACAGTGAAACTGTATTATGTTTGTAAAAGAAAGAAACACCTACAACCACACATGGATGCACTAAAGCTTTGCAATTTTGAATGGATTAAATGTGTTGACCGCTTACTTTGGTCTGTGTAATTGACATAAAGGGGACCAGATGACAGAAAAAAAAAACCACAACAGACTTGAGTCATTTTCCAGAGCTCTGATTATATTTCTCTTACAGATACAAAGGTTCAACACCCTCACCAGTGGCACATCTAAACATGAACATACCCTCTCCTCAAAAACCCTCCTTAAATAGCCACAGATGATACCACCAATAAAATTTAAGATATTCCCACCTACACACTCCAGCTGTAAATAAACATATACAGTGAAATATTGCACTCATTTTTACACGCCCTACATGCATCTAACTACAAAACAAGCCCCCAGTTAAATAATATTCAAACTAACTAAATCAAATCAAACTGAAGATTCAGTCTGCTCCACCCCTCAGCTCTCATCTAATGGTTTACGCCACCAACAGTGGATAATTAGGGAATTCCTTATAATCATGTGTGCACTCCATAAATCAGGCCTACAGGAAGTTGACCTCAAAGGGAGGGTGGTTAGTGTACTTCAAAATAAAAGCATAACAAAACCAAAACTTCCTATCAGACATTGCGAGTGTGTGCTTCACCTTAGTGAGGGAGATGCTTCCCTGCACCTTCACAGTGTTAAAACCTCATTTTTTTTCACAGGTTTTGTGGCCACTAAAGAAATTTAAGAGCACTGAAGCACTACCTGCCCACCAAGTTTTCTGTTTACCATTATCAGTTATAGGATGAATCGAATAACTTCTAAATCTCAGACTGGTTCTCACGTGTTTCCTGTAATTGTGTCATATGGCATATACATGACACAATTTGCTGCCGTCTCTTTTACTTCCTGTAAGCATACCAGTGAAGCTTTCATCATGCAATTTATGGTGGGGTTATTAAAAAATGCAAAAGGAAAACATGTAAATTGTTAAGCAGTTAGGATTCCCCCTAAGAAATCTAAAAAGCGTACCAATAAATTATAAATGCAGTGTGACCATAATGAAAAAATAAAGCAAAGAAAAGCTAAATAAAATTTATTTATTTTTGCTCACCTAATACTTGTATATAAAGCAGAAATAAAGAATGACCTAAACCAAAGAGTTTTCTTATGTATTCATAGCCAAAACTGGTAGAATAAGGTCTTGTTCACTACAATGTAATGCTTAATTTGCAAGTCAAGATCCCAGTTTTACATAAAGCAAGGTATTATTTAGACCATGTCTACTTTGTGATTGGCAAGTATAAATTGCCATATTTTATATGCAATTTATGGGTGCTATGTAAGCATATCACTTCAGTACAAATCTATTCCACCTTTGGAACAGAGTACCCTACGTCACGTTTAAAGATTTTAATCCAGACCTGCGTCACAAACAGTGCCATAAAGAAATATAGAGATGTTTTGTTAAGTGCCTGTATTAAATAAATGGTTTATGAATTCAACATTATATTTTAAAGCATTTTTCTCATTTTGTATTTCTCTTTCCATCCCACCAAATCATCCTGATAACCTGAAATGTCTTAGACTTAGAAAAAAAGGGTATTTTACTGGCATGCTCGAGTATGTCTGCACTGTTCACTTCTTCTCAGCTGTGTTCCACCTCGAGGCCAGTCAGTCAGTGAAATCTTCCAGCTCCTTTGAAGGTTTGCTTTAGCCTGCCGAGAGCAGGAGATGAGAACAGGGTTTGGCATTTTGGGAAAAACCATCATGCCAGACAAAGTGTATAAACATCAAATAGCTATTTAGACTCTAATACAGTGTCATAACATGCCTCGCGATGGAAACATGCAACATGTCCTTATTTGCACTCCTTATAGCTCAGCCGTTCGGCTATGTAAAGGAAGTCAACAAAGTAAAACCAACAGCTCTGTAATGACAAAGTATAGAGCTGTTGAACTTTTATGAAAGACCTGCAGAAACAGAGTCACCCATCTTCATTTGCAACAAATAGACAAGCTTACTGCATTATTACAAATATTTTTAATTTTCTATGTATTTAATTGTTATAATCAAGGATTTCCTGATATGAATATTTTTAATGACTAAATGTTTTGTCCTCCATTACTCAGTATTACATAAAGAAAATTGCTGTCTTTTCTAAGTAAAGAATGGGATCAACTAGGCATAATTAAAATAGGCTGCGTTTGTAGTGTGTTCTTTGTGTTGCTGCGCCTTCTGTATTTTTTAAACAAATAATACAAAGCATACCAAAATACATTTTTCTATTGTCACTTTTTTACCCAACTCCTGTAACTTCAAGTCTTTTTCCTGCCTGCTTGGCACTCCTGGCAAACATTGACTATTGACTGTACCTCTTACCTCTTGGCGGTGTCTCACACCCTCAGAAGGAGCTCCAGTACAGTTGGGAGCGTGGAGAGTTCTTTTTAAGTCTTTCTCTAAAATCTCTGTGGGTTGCTGTGCTATTGAAGAGGCCTTGCCAAGGATGAGGATGTATTAGTCACACACATGTTGCACTCAAACACTTTTGAATTGCTGCCAGTGAGCAAAAGAATAGCACACAAAATCCTGAGTGGAAGTTAAGGGGCTGCAAATCTTTTGGAATTGTAAGGATTGTAGGGATGTGTATCCGCTCAGAGTTTCCCCTGTTTATTTTATTGCGTTTTAAAAGCGTGTGTTCATTTACTTATGCCAAATGCCATGATCCTGCTAACAGATAAACTAAGACTATTTTTGTGATGATGTGTTTCAACACAGTAGTTTATATTAAAAAAAATGGAAGGACAGAGTGATGGAGTGGTTCTTTATTTAACCATCTATAATTCTGATACTCTGTAGTAAAGGCTTGTAGATACAACAGTAGAAAACTACCAATACCAGTAATAATAATAAGTAATAATAATAGAGCAGAATGTCAGTAAAGTTGTCATAAAGTTGCAGGAAACAGGGACAACTGATAGTCATGTATATGGATTACATGGTACGAGTCAGCATGTGAGCTTAGCCAGTGGAAGAGATACAAATGTTATAATGCACTGCAGGCCAGGTAAGCACAAGATGTATGGAACAATGGGGAATTAGAAATAAACAAATAACTAAGACAATCAGAAAAGATGTGCAGTGGACAACAAGTATAATAGCGTTGCCAGTATTGGCTCGTAAAGGAGTCAACTCACAATGCACACCGGCAGTCAGGTGATCCAGACTTTTACCACTACCACTGTTGACATTGCCTGTAGCACTCACTATGACTGCAGTTTGATGTTAATGCTGCCGTGCTCTGTGGTTATGCCTGCTTTGCCTAATTTAGTCAGGACAACCTCGCTCCTCCACTTTCTCAAAAGCGAAAGTGGAGGCGCGAGGTAGCTCTGTGGTTTGCACTGTCACATCACTGTTAAAATGATGTGACAGAGTGAGATGACTGTGGTTACATAAAGTTTTGGAATACTTTTTTTTTTTAAATATCATCTTGTGAAATCCAATGTGAATGCCTGTTTAAATACAGGGTTATTTGTATTTAATTGCTGTCCACAAAGTTGAACATTTTACCTCAGACAACATCATTTGGCAGAATAATCTAACATAAACATGGGCATTATGTTCATTTTTTAATCAGTCTTTATGTTGTATTTACTGATTCTGCCACTTCTGTGGGGTTAACCTGTTGTTTTCAAACTTAGCGCATCTAAAGGAAAAAAAAAATGTGGCATTTTGCATTTTAAAGGGGTGCATGTTTGCCCTTTTAGCGAATGAACATTAAGGGTAGTTATACTAATGACAGGGTGTTATTGTCACTGTAGAAGCTAAGAATGTGCAAGTGCATGCTCTTCCAGCGTGTGCTACAACCTTACAGTATACATTAGTTTGTGTAAAGACCGTGCTGTATTATGATTACAATCTGAAAATCATATTCAATTAATTAGTTGGCAGCAAGGTGCTGCAGTAGTTAGCAGTAACTACTAGTTCAGTGGTTTGGGGTTTAAATTCACAGTTGTGGCCTGTCCATGCATGCCTGTCTTTAGAATGTAGAGTTGGCATGCGCTCCTTGTGTCTGTGAGTGGGTTAGGTTAATTGATAATTCTCAATCTGCCTGTGTTTACCCGGCAATAAATACATGAATTGTTCGCTGTGTACCCCACATTTTGCCCCAGAAAACCTGAATCAGATAAGCAAAAGAAAACAAATGGAAATCCCAAGTGATGTTGAACAATCTACACTTTCATACGCACACGCACACACACACACACACACATTCAGTACATATCATCAGTCATTTTAGTGTTGCCATTTGTTCAGAACTAACCAGTGTTTGACAAACACACCTGTTTGATATCTATACAGGTGTTTCATTTTTCAGTGATTACACCTCTCTCTGCCTGTGTGTCCTACTTCAGTTAAAATCAAACAGCTATCAGACAGCAGCCTGTAGCAAAGGAGCTGTTGAAAACATTTCAGAAAACCGATGCATTTTATAGCTTTAGAGTGGCAACAAAGAAAAGTACAGGAAACTGTGTTTACCACATCTCTCCATTGTGCCCAGATCAGGGACGTCTTTATGATCTGAATCTGAGAAATATGGGTCAAAGAATTGTGTCAGCCTTATCTAGAATAAACTGACATGCATATATATATATGTACATATATATATATACATATATATATATATATATATATATATATATATATGTATATATATATACATATATATATTAGTGCTGCACTAATCATGGCAGCACAAGAACAAGCTCTGAGTACAAGATCCATAGAGGCTGGGGTCTATCACACCAGGCAAGACCCCAGGTGCAGGCTGTGTAAAGATGCCCCAGAGACAATCCAGCACATAACAGCAGGGTGCAAGATGCTAGCAGGCAAGGCATACATGGAACGCCATAACCAAGTGGCCGGCATAGTGTACAGGAACATCTGTGCCGAGTATAACCTGGAAGTCCCAAGGTCAAAATGGGAGACGCCCCCAAGGGTGATGGAGAATGACCGAGCTAAGATCCTGTGGGACTTCCAGATACAGACGGACAAAATGGTGGTGGCTAACCAACCGGACATAGTGGTGGTAGACAAACAGAAGAAGACGGCTGTAGTGATCGATGTAGCGGTTCCGAATGACAGCAATATCAGGAAGAAGGAACACGAGAAGCTGGAGAAATACCAAGGGCTCAGAGAAGAGCTCGAGAGGATGTGGAGGGTGAAGGTAACTGTGGTCCCCGTGGTAATCGGAGCACTAGGTGCGGTGACTCCCAAGCTAGGCGAGTGGCTCCAGCAGATCCCGGGAACAACATCGGAGATCTCTGTCCAGAAGAGCGCAGTCCTGGGAACAGCTAAGATACTGCGCAGGACCCTCAAGCTCCCAGGCCTCTGGTAGAGGACCCGAGCTTGAAGGATAAACCGCCCGCAGGGGCGTGCTGGGTGTTTTTTTTTTTTTTTATATATATGTATACACACACATATATGTCTTACAAGACATGTATTTACCATTGCTCTCCTTGTTTTTGAGATTCTGCATGAAAATATGTCTGCACAAATAATCTGCGATTTCCCAAGTTTCCTGCTAGAATCAGCCTCGTATTCTCATGATGCCACGCCAATATATGTACATTTGTAAAATATTCCTTTGCTAATTGGTGTGGTTTGTGATGCTGTGTGCAAACATAAAGAAAAGTTCTTCCTGCATGAACCCTCAATTCAGCTTGGCACAAATGCTTGTCGTTTTAAAATGGAGCAGAAGACCCCCCCACCCCCCACTCCCCGAGTTTTGGATTGTACCCATTTTTGCTTGTTGTTACAGCATCTGTCTTCTTTGTTTCTCGATGAGGAATATCTATTTTTCTGGATTTTTGTCTTGCAGATCGAGTCAATGCCTTAGCCTCAGCAAACTGCAAGTATATTTTTGACCAGCTTTAACTTGAAAAAAAGGCCCAGTTAATAATTGCAAACACCTGTGTGGGGAATCCGAGGTCTTTACTTTATAAGTGAGCCATAATCACAGCTTATTAATAGTTTCACAGCTTTAAATCCTGCACACAAAGACAAAAGAAAGGCCACTGTTGCAATTCCTCTAACTTTTTTTAAGTATTGCACTAGAAATGTGCTGTAGAGCCTGCAAGATGTTTTACACCCCATAAATCCTGGACATTTGGACAGTGAGCCCACGACTGACTCCTGCAGAGAGCTCAGGAGATTTGTGTGTAGTGTTTCCTCATCCTAGGAGCCAGAAGACATGATAAATTGTCCTGTAAGAACAAACTGAGTCCAGATGTATCAAAAGACTCATGACTATGGTGTGCATGCACACACACAAACACACACACACACTAAGATGCCGCTATGTAGGATATACTCCATAGAAACAAAGACAGCATGCAGTCATGCTCAGTGGCTGCGCTCAGTTAGTGCTTGGGATGAGATGATTGACATGCGTTTGTGTGATTGACTGATAAAAGTTTTTTAACGGTCTTTTGGCATCATTAGTAAAACCAGCCATTTGGTTCATGATAGATGTCTTTTAACACTCTCTTGAATTTGATTGATGAACCCACACCCGGCATGCTTCACTGCTGCTCAGTTGTCCATTTTACTATTAATCTCAATAGCACAGAATTGTTGGGATAGCCACTGTCAGCTGCTTGTCTGTGGCTTCACTAAAATTAGCTGAAGAAAATCATGAAGGATTAGGACATTTAATTTTAATGTTGAATAAGATGTTGAATAAGAAAAAAAGAGACATAGAGGAGGTTTGAGAATGGTCTAGTCAAAGTCTTAAATCCAGTTGAGGTGTTTTGGAATGATGTGAAACGGGCTGCTCACAGTCAAAATCCCTGTCCCGCTGAATTGAAATAAAAAAGTGAGTCAACGTTTCGCCACAGAAGTGTGAAAGACTCATTGCTTGATTGCAGTTCTTGCTGCCAAAGGTGGCACAACCAGTTATTAGGTTTAGGTGGTAATTACTTTTTTCACACAGTCAGGTAGGTTTGGATAGTGATAAATGAAATCACCATTTAAAAACTGCATTTTGTATTTACTGTAGTCACAGGCACAGAGGTATACCGGGGTTGTATGTATGATTGGAGTGATCCTGACATGCCATCTGTTAACACGAGTCTTACGGCACTGCGATGCTGTTATACAAGAAAGAATGACTGAAGAAGAATGTTGAACGATACAAAAATTACAAAAAAAGAAAAAAAAACTTCTTTATGATATTGTTCTTAGTGGATTAAATTATCAACCGCTCTGTCATCATGACAGAATTAAATAATGTAATTTTGTGTTTTGTTTTGTATTTGGGGCGATTTATTTTGTTTGTGCTGGGGAGGTTTTTTTCATGTTCTTCTTCTACATACTGTCTGGTTTGTTACTTGAATATAATAAAGCATGATAAGTTAGAAGTTCTGTATTTCTGTGTTGTCTTCTCATGGTTATTTTATTTTCTATGTTCATACACAAGACCCTAAGCTGTAGTGTATGTCCTAAAGAGACATTAAAAGCCTAAATGCCCTAAAGTTGTCATTATTATTTATTTCCCCTGCTGTGCACCTCAAATGAATAAGTAAAATGTTAGCACTAATTAATGAACGCGGAGCAACCTTTTTGTAAAAACGCTGCTAAAAATACCTGGACCTCTATGTTCTAAACATGAAATCCTATAATGGATAGCTCAGCTTCACTGTACATTATTATCAATAACCCAAATTGGAATAAGCTATATTTTATATATAATATACTGTGTATTTGCAAAGTTTTCTGTCTCATACATCCACATATCCCTTTTGATACTACCCAGCAAACCACCACATTTCTAAAATGATGTTTGAAGTTTTTATATTAAGGTAAAGCATGGTGTTGCTGCACAGCAACGTTTGGAGGGAGGGCAGAAGGAGTGAGAAGAGAGAAAACATACGATAGGTGAGTTGTACATATGTCTGTTAGAGTGTATCATGTGGGCCTGTTCATTGCTCCATCACACTGCTCTGTGTATTTTCCTCTCCTGATGTCTATATAGAGCAAATTCAACACAGTTCTCCCCTCTGGCCCATGCCATGACATCTTATCTGTAGCTATGCTCTGTGAGTCTACTGTAATGCTTGTTCAACTGTGTCCTCATGTTGCCAGCAGGGAAATCTTTGGCACCTTTAGGGTAAACCAGATTCTGATTTCAATATGGGCCAGCACAATGTAAACATAAACCAAGGGTCTGAGTGTCTCTGGATAGTGCTGCATAAAATTGAGGTTACTAGATAGGAGTCTAAAAGTTCTCTTTATGTATTACTGTTTCCATTTTTGCCCTAGAAAACTGAAGTTTACCCAAAGACAACAAGTAAAAGGTAAATGTGGTTGAGGTTTTTGAGTTGAAAATTTGGAATCAATGCAGTGAGAAGCCAATTATCATACTACATGAAACTGCTAAAATGAATATTGTGAAGCTTTCATAAAAATCTGTCATGTTCACAATCAACAACTGTAAATGTTTTGGAAATTTTTTATTTTAAAAGTGCTTTTGATGTCAAAACTGGGACACCTCTACCACTTTACAGCTCTTATCTGATACTGATGTGAATGTGCTGAAACTGCATTCATTTTTACTGAGAAACACTAGAGCCTCAAAAATGCTGTACCGACATACAAATGTAACACAGAGCGACTTTAGACAAGCCGATGCACTATTTGCTCTGTTTTGCTTCAGCTGTTAAAATTGTTTACCTTGAGTTACTTAAAGGAAAAGTTGTGGTGCAAAAGCTTGTGGGTGGAGCCTTGTTTGCAATGGGCTTCAGTTCCATCCACCACCACACTACAACAACTGCAGTGTCATATATGGCCCCATAAGGTTTAACCTAGTCTGTGTTTTTGCCAAGATGACAATGATGTGTGTGTTTGTGTGTGAATGTGCCCCCAAGGCGCACAGTGCAGATGTGTGTAGAGGAGAAAAGAGGGAGAGGAACAGATGTGCTTCACTGGGGGCATCCATTCAGTTTGATCAGACTCAGCTGTGCTGAGCCAAGTGGCCGCTCATGTTAAGCCTCTTAGTGCTGATTCAGATGACACTGGGCAGGAGCTTCTGGCCTGTGTCACACGAGCATGTGTGACACGCCTGTGTGTTTACATCTGTTTAACTGCACATGTATGCACAGAAGTAATTATGATTTTTAAACAAAGTGTGTTTGTGTGCAAGCCATTCAAAGGGATTAGAAGTATGGTTCAGAACACTGACATCCTCTCATGTGAGTGGGAGGAAGCAGGACACAGACACTTCTGCAGGAAGAATACACCAGATGAATAAATGATCTGACAACAGCCATTGATGGTTAGCTAATATAGATATTCAGGAGATGCAACTTACAGTATGTGGGTTTAGATGGGATGATATAATAATACAAGTCATGTATAATTCAAATGAAGATTGCAAAGCCTTAGAAACTACTTTAGTGATCAATATGAAGCAGTATGAATGACCTGTAATCTGTTAGAATGAAATATTAAGATCACCAAGCCCTGTAGAAATGTATGAAATACACATCAATACTCCACTGAGCAATTATTTTCATCTTTTATTTTTTCTGATTATTACAGAGAAAGAAATCAGCATATTTTCTGATTTTGATATTTTTCATTCGTTGACGTTAACAAACGGAACTGCCAAACAGTTGTAGACTATTTGTAGACACTGGTACCATCCTGACATCACATGACGATATTAAACATTCACATTGTGTACATACTGTACACCGAGTTATGCAGTGATATCAGCACAGTGACACGTATTTGAGTGCACACGCACACTCAGATAAGCAAATAGTTTCAGACTGACCATCTGTGTGAGAGAGACGTCAGCGTATTTGTTTGAGGCTGTTCACTTGCCAATTTGCTTCTCTTTGTCAGCTTTCTATTGTTCAAACAGCCACTCTCCAACTGAGCCCCCTTTAGCTCCACTTGTCTGCCTGCTCTGCTCGCCCTCCTTAACAAACCTTTCACTCGTTTATTTATTCCTTTTGCTGGCTGTCGCTGCCAGCAGCAAACTGCTGTTGAGCCCCTCTAACCTGACAGAGCAAGAGGACAAATAACAAGGAGGAAACAACATGTAGCACAGCAAAGGAAAAAAGGAGAATTTATTTCCACTGGTCTGAGTTTTTGTTTTACGCTTTCCTTCTTCGCCAGCAAAGCATGAGACTATAATATTGAATGTATAGTTGGTAATTATTAGTAGTATCATCAAGTATTTACATACTTATTTACATTAGGTATACACAACTCATTGGTAATTTGGATTTGTGGCTTTTCCTTAGTGCTGAAAATTGAAAGCTGTCTCCATCCACATGAATCTTGTCTAGACTTGATGGACAAGTACACCATTCACTGAGGTGTGAGACTCGTTTCCTTCTGATTTTCAAATTGATTGAATGTGTCTGCTTTTCTAAAAAGAATGAAAGATATTTTCTGCCAGTTGAACCTCCAGAATCCATTTTTGAACCATTTTTATTTATTTTTTAAGTCGACGAGGTTCACAGATCATCTGTCACTATTAGTTAGACAGACCTCTGTGACTGCTGAGACCAGATACATACATTTTGTGGTTGTACAAATGGCTTTGTGGGATAATAACGTGAACATATTGCTTCCTATATATAGTACATATCTGTGTAAAGACCTAAAATAGGTACATGAGGATGGGAAAGACAGTCACTTCGCAACTGAACATGTCTCATGAATGTTTTATTAATTTCCCTCCCTTCTATCAGATCTGACTAAATCTTGGTGCACTCTCTCCACTTGCTTCTCCTGGGATTTCACATTGTAAATCAGCTTGTTATTCACCACAGAAGCCCTCTCTGCTTTAGCCTGTCAAACCCTGGCTGGCTAGGGGACTCCTTCCCTCTCCCTTGGCAAACAGTGGGTTAGATTGATATCATGTTTCAAGCCATTACCAGCAAAGCTGAGCCCCGGGAAGGCAATGAGTGGAGAGCGGTCAGGGACTGGGAAGGAGAAGGCCTGAGGAATGGCCATCCGTCACTCCTTGCCCCCTTGGTCTTCTCACCATGTATTCAGTGAAACACTCGCCAAAAAGAATGGGATTAAGAAAGAAGCCTGCCACACCCAACTGGGGGTCAGAGCAAGCAGAGAAGAATGGAGAGATGTTAAAAGAAAGTGAGGGAGCACAAGTATGCTAGACTAGTGGATTTTTGTGTCATTAGTGCCTGGCGCAGCTTAATTTCCCCAAGCAATGTGCAAGGAGACAGATGAGTAGAGGATATGGGGTGTTGTTGTAAAAGGAGACAGCGGGAAGATGTGCAGAGAGCACATAGAAGAAAGAATAAGAGGAAGAAGAAAAACAGATAACTGAAGAGTAAAAACACGGGCTCCACTGCCTGGTTATCACATTTAGTTTCAAGACACGTTTTTTTTCCCTCTCTGTGTCATAAACTCACACCCCAAATTTCCATAAATCAATTTGCAAATCTTGTTAAAATATAACTTCTGACACTATCACCAGATGAACATGTTCTTCAGTTCTCCAGTTCTAATCCAATTGATTAGTGTTGTCTGTACATCTTGTGGTTACAGCACAATCAGGAAGTAAGAGTAGCTAATTCAGCATGACATGATGACATGATTTACCCAAAATTTCATTTTAGCCATAAAATTTGAGGCATTGTGAATTATGTTGCTTACTCACTTACTTGAGGGCAAAAATCTTCTCGTTAATGCCAAAAGTTAAAACACTCTGCAAAAACGGTTATGCTCATTAGACGTTTAGATCCTTATCATGCAATTCATTCTCCAGTGTGTGACAAAGATGCCACTGATAAGGAAAAGAAATAGAGAAAATGTCTGATGAAGATTTACGTTTTAAATGTGTTGTTTATCCTATTAGACTTATGACTCATATCAAAGTAACCACTTTTGCATGGCTATAGGAACTAAATATAAATCAAGTGCACATAATGTTTTATAAAAAAAAACAATGACATAGCAGACTTGCTACGGCCTCAGCAACAAAGACTTCAACTGATCAAACACACGCAACCACACATGTGCAATAGCAATAACACTAAGTGCATTACTCTTTTTCTGGCATCGTTGTATTATACTCAATTGTATATAGCATTTGTATTCTATTTTATTCGATTCTATTTTATTCGATTGTATATAGTATTTTATTTTATTTTATTCTATTCTCTGTGTACAATTTTCTGTAATTGTGTTGTTACACATATTTCTATGACATAACCATTTTTTTCCACAGGCCTGAAAATGCCAACTCAGAGGCTGTGTAGGAAATGTACTGTAAACTGTAAACTCAAATAAAAACAATGGCTCCTTGTTTTTTTATAGATTTGAATTAAAAAAAAAACATTCTCACACACAAGTGTTGAATATTTGTTCGCTATCATATCTTAAAGACATCACAGTACCATAGTATCCCGATAGAACAGACTGCTGGCTTACTCGTGTTTCCTAAAGTTTCTAAAAGTAGAATGGGAAGCTGAGCCTTCATCTGTCAGACCCCTCTCATGTGGAAGATTAAAGAATGAATTAAGATTAAATGTAAATCTTTTCTTTTTGATACATCTTACAGTGAGGCCTGGATCTCCAGTCACCTCTTTTCACTTCCTGGGTTTTTATATTTTTATATATTACTGCTGCATGTCATCAAATTCTGTTTAGTTTGTCTTCTGTCCTGTCCTCCTATGCTCTCCTTTTTTCTCTTCTCTTTCACTTCAACCCTCACCGATCATGGCAGACAGATGCTCCTCCCTGAGCCTGGTTCTGCCAAAGGTTTCCTCCTCTTCAAGTGGAGTTTATCCTTCCTATTGTCACTAAGTGCTTGCTCATAAGGGGTCATGTTAGGGGTTCCTGTCTAGTAGTGTAAGGTCTTGACCGTACAGTATGAAGTACCTTGAGGTGACTGCTGTTGGTGCTATATAAATATTGAATTTTGAGATAATTGTGGGTCTTTTTGAGTGGGATAACGATGCTCTGATTAGGAAGAAGGTACTGGTTTAAATCCATTCTGTGTGGAGTCTGCATGTTCTTCATGTGTCTGTGTGAGTTCTCTCCAGGTACTCAGGCTTCCTCCCAGAGTGCAAACACATGCAGGGGGGCTTAGGTTTGTGCTTCTAAACTGGCCGAAGGTGTGACAGTGAGCGTGAATGGCTGCCTGTCTATATACATTAGCCTGCGATAGATGATGACCTGTCCTGGGTATATGGCAGCGGGGATAGTCAGAGGTGAAATACGCTGAAAGGCCTGAGAATGATGCTAGTTCAAATATATGGCAAAACATGCAGAAGTGACAACACCTGAATAAACAGAACTGTTAGCGGTGACAAGAACACACAGCGGAGCATTAACAAGATACACTGAGGGAAAATCACTTAAAAAGTACTCCACGAGCACCCTTCAATCCCAAATTTAAAGCCAGCTAGCATGCCTGTTTTTGTAATTAAATCCTAATTCCTCCAGGCAAGTTGACAATTTCGTCTTGTAAATAGGTTGTACATACTGTAGTGTTTTAGACAGTGCAAGTCCTTTGCTAAATTGCTTCTGACATAACTTGAAGGGATTTGTCGAGGTTGTTAATTGGTCCTGTTCAATCAGAGCCTCAATGAAACGCAACCAGTATAGACAATGACTTTGGGAATGAAAAGCATTTATCTCCTCCAGGTGTGAAGCTAAACTTTCATTATGACTGGCAAAAGAAACAGACCTATGGCTGTGAAAGTGCATGCTTGTGCATACAACGATCACACCTGGGTGAAAAAAGGCGTGGATACAAAAATCTACATATCTATAATTACATTTTCAAATTTAACAGCTGGCTCTGGGACAACATGCATACATAAGACACTGTGCGACTTTTGTATAAAAAAGTGAGTCAGGAAGACATGAAGCCAAGTATATATTTAATTCATCTTGCACCCTTTTACATTTCAAAGACTCAGCTTCAATAAACCTTTCTGCCTGGCTGTCACAACCATGACTTTACCAGCACTCATTGTTGTAATCCGTCTAGGGCTTAAAGAAAGAGCTCTCTCACGAAGGGCCGTTCTTTTCCGCAAGTGGTACACTGAAGTAAGAACCTCTACATCAATGGCTATTTTGTGATTTTTATGCTTTGGAATGATGACATTTACTGCTATTTGGCAAAAATGATGGAGAGAAACTTTTGTTTTTGGCCCAATTAAATTGCAAGAGCAAAAAATACACAACCAATAGGTGCCAACACATCCTGCAGGAATCAAAGACAAATATTAGCTGCCTTAGATAAGACACTTCCAAATGCCCTGCAATCTGTACCCCAAAACTCAATGAGAGACGGAGAGCAAATGTTAGCTAAGTTGGATCCTCCTAATAGGATGCACCACACAGAAGGACACCTGTCTTCTTATCTTTCTCATTAAACTTTCATACTGAAACCTCCATAAATCAAAGTGACCTCATTGTTTATTAATGCAGGACCACAGGGCTTTGAATTTGCCACATTTCTTTTGCTGCATTGTCACAAAGGGAGCAATAACTGCCACAACTGGCCCAGACGTAGCATGCAAGTCATACATCAACACAGCTGTTGCTCCAAATCTTCAGAGTGATTCACTCTGGTGCCAAGTAGGATGTAGTGGAATGCTGGGAGGAGGAGGAGGGTTGGGGGATGCGGGTCTAGCAAATTAAAGCTTCAGCAAGAAAGAGAAAAAGAGAGAATGAGCGTATGAGAGAGAAAAAAAATACGTAAAGGTTAATGTGTGTTTGGATGTTGGTTGCTGGAGGGTATTTGGTACTCTAATGAGTGTGAGAGTAAGTCCCAAACAGCAGGATGGCATTTGCCCTTTTTACTAATAGCAAAGGAGAGAAGAAGGAAAGTCTTAACTAAAAAAACAAAGCTTGTCCTTTCTTTTGCACTGCTATTTTAATGACATTCATATGAATGTATATGTGCTCAGTGATCAATATTCAATCCCTGGAGACCGAGGGGTTTTTTCTTTCTCTTAACTGAAACATATCTCAGTCACCAATTGTATAGTATAGCTTGAGTGATGTTATTGATGTTGGTAGTTAGCCACACACGCTATAGTTAAGCAGATATGAAAGAGCTGATAGTTCTCAGCTAATGCAAAATCTCTACTTGAAGCATCACAAGAAAATGTCCTTCATCTCCAGGTTGATGTTAGGTCACCATTGCAAGGCTCAGGACTAATTCTTTGCATGTCTGGAGTAAAGATCTGGTTCTGTTATACAGTCACAGGTTATACTGTTATACAGGTTTTGTGTGCTAGTTGTTGTTTCATCTTCCAAACATTTCTTTTTAGTATTAAAGTAGAACCACACTTTATATGATTATATGGTCTTATCATTTTCTATATTCATAATTTAGTCTTGTATTTTAACATAAATGTTTGTACAAAGTATTAAGATAATGCATCATTACATGTGAATGTATCTCCACATTTTTATAACAGCAGTGCATCTGCATTCAATTTGCCTGTTTGCATTAGGATGGAAGGCAATTAAAGCCATTACTGCAAACAGGAACCATCAGATTTATGTGATTCTGAGTGTCGCATTCGTGCCAATAAGCCTGCTGTTTCAAATTGCATGTATAACTATGATGAAAAGCTAAATACCCATCTGAGGAAGTAAAAAGGATAAGAAATTACACTGTACATTTGACATTTTAATAGAATTTATACAACTGACAGCAATTACTAGAATTATTTTAGCTTCATGTGTAGCTATTGCATCGAGGATAACATTTATGCCCTTAATGCAATATCTACAGGTTCGAGCAAGAAAACAGAATTTCCATCCCTATCCCTAAAAAAGCTACCACTACTTAAAGTGTCAAAGGAAAGAAAAATGCAATAATTTGCAAATACTTTAAGCCTGATCTTAAATAGCACAAATGTTGCAAATGTATGCAAGTATTTATATATGGAAAATGTATATATATTTTTAAGCTCAGGTCCTCTAGCAGAGGCCTGGAAGCTTGAGGGTCCTGAACAGTATCTTTGCTGTTCCTAGGACTGCACTTTTCTGAACAGCGATCTCTGATGTTTGCCTGGGATCTGCTGGAGCCACTCGCCCAATTTGTGGGTCACTGGACTGAATGCTTTAATTACTACTGGGACCACTTTTGCCTCCACCCTCTTCTCAAGCTCCTCTCTCAGCCCTTGGTACTTCTGCAGCTTCTTATGTTTCTTCTTCCTTATCTTACTGTTATTTGGTATCGCTACATCTATCACTATGGCTATCTTCCTCTGCTCCATCACTACTATGTCTGGTTGGTTAGCCATCACCAGTTTGTCTGTCTGTATCTGGAAGTCCCACAGGACCTTAGCTCGGTCATTCGCAACAACCATAGTGGACGTGTTCTTTTTGACCTCTGCCCCTCCAGGCCATACTCAGTGCAGATGTTCCTGTATGCTATGCCAGCCAAAATATTTTGCCATTGTTGTCTGATTCAGGACTTAGTGCCTCAAAAGTTTAGGACCTTTTCTGTTTAAGGCCCAGCTACACCTCTAAAAAACTGTTTTGCGTTAAACAGCCCAGCCAGCTACTGAAGCCACATTTATATAATAATTTACACAAATTTGTGTTTAAATACTCCTAGAGTACTTCAATTAGTATAGAAACATAGACATTATCTTGGAATATAATTAACAAGTGGTCAATTAGGCACAGACTCTAAAAAAAAAGATAATTGTATTGAGGTTAGTGTTAGTGAGGGCACAGTGGACGTACATCAACTGTCCAAAACAGTTGATTCTGTTCATCTGGACGGAGTGTTTTCAGTGGGAGAAACGTTTCGTCACTCTTTCAAATGACTTCATCAGTCTCTGCTGACTGCAGGTAGACATTGACTGTCTATGTCAATGCTACCGTAAAAGTTGGTGCTAAATGGTAAGCAAACTAAATTTGACTGATATCTCTGCAGCACAATAAACTAAAATGATCAATGTCGTGTTATGCTACATAAAATTGAGTTTTTGTAATGTGCAAACATCCAAAGTGTCTGTAATAGAAAATGAATATCTGGTGGACTCAGTCACAGCAAAACACATTCTTTTGTCCCCACTAACCCAATAAACAAGTATTTGATCAACGATGTTTGAATGTGAGTTTGTTTTTTTCTTCAAAAATTCACAAGATCACACACAACTACGAAGCCAAACTCCATGAAATGTGATGGAATTTGGAATCTGTGGAATTTGGCCATGAATTTCACAAAGGAATAACTGCAGCAAGAAAATTTAGGGGTCATCCAATAGACTTTTGTTAAAAATTGCAAAAAACCCCCCCAAAAAACAAAGGGCACTGGCCTCTGTGGAGAATGTGCTCTCTGAAGTTTTACTGTGTTATAAAGAAGCCATTTTCTCAAGTCAACATGTGTGGACTGTTGGCTTGTTATTTTAAATAAGAAACAAGAACTTGGCCTAAATATATAAGAAAAAAATAATGTAGTATGTAGGTAAGGCAGATTAAGGTCGCTGACGGGGTAGTGGAGATTCGTTCGTGACAGAAAGCAAACATCTGTAACATTTTGTAACTTCACATGATGAAACTGAGTATTAAGAGCGAGAAATAGACGTGCAAGAGAGAGAGATGGAGAGAGGCAGAGAGAACAAGGTCAGTAGTGAAATCACATTAATCCCATTGAAGCCATGCTCAGGAAGTTAATAGTCTCTCTGTGCAGTCAGTGTGGTGCTTGTGTTAGAGATGTGATAGGAAGTTTGGATGTTTGTTAGACCAGGATGTTCAGATTATCGTTAACATACTGGATGAGATTTAATAAGGGCTCACAAGTAAACACAGGCAAAGCCACGCATATAGAATTCAAATCGGATTATTATGAGACCCAGTGAAAAATAGTTCTTAGGTTTCTATGCAAATGTCATCTATGCGTCTAGTGTCCTTATCCAGGTCCATGCAACTGGGACAACAATCTGATCAGATACACCCAGACCTCTCTCTCCCCGGCCACCTCATTCAGTTCTTCTGAGGGACACCAAGGGAGTCCCAAGCCCGCTGAGAGATCTAATCTCTTAAGTATGTCCTGGGTCTGCCCTGGGGCCTCCTACTGTTGGCTCATGCCCAGAACTCCTCACCTAAGAGGAGCCCAGGTGGCATCCTGGTCAGATGCCTGAACCACCTCAACTGGCTTCTTTTAATGTGGAGGAGTAGACTTTTACTACTCAGAGCCCCTCCCACACTCCTCATCCCATCTCTAAGGCTGAGGCCACCCACCCTCTGGAGGAAGCTTGTATCCATGGACTTCATTATTTCAGTACCTATGCAGAGCTCTTGATCACAGGTTAGTGTAGCAACGTGATCAGCTGGTAAATCAACAGCTCTTGTTTCACCGTAACAGAACGGTCTATCCAAATATGAAATTTTACCTCATAAAGTTTCACCAAACCAAACATAAATCAGTGCATCAGTGTTTCAGAGCATCAACTGCCTTTGGGAAAATAAACTGAAGTGAGAGATTACATAATTTGGCAAGCTCCACTAATTCTGACATATCATGACAGCTCACTGCTGCTCACTTAATGTGGATTTGTGCACACTTTCCTCTCCAGTAAATGGGTGCATTGTAAGCCATATAGAAAAACAAATGAGTGAAAGTGGAATGTGTTATGAACAAGTTTTGATAATGCATACATTTCAGAAAACCAATTTTTATGAAACACGACTTTTTTTGAGATATTTCACAAGTTTAAAGCATTTAAAGAATCTAACTAAGGCTCTTTTATGTGCAAATAGAAAAGTGCATTAAAATGATAGAATAGAAAATAAAACAAAAAACAAACATACATACTGCCAAGGAGAACATTGCAGCAATTCTTCTGTATTTTAGGGAGAAAAAGGAAGAGAAAAAAGAATTTTAAAAAGTAGTCTATAAGAAAATCATACAACATGCCACAATCCTTTAGTTTTAAGTGACTGGGACAGTTATGTGATAAACCTCACAATGTCTTAGAGGCAGTTCATACTGACATTGGACAAAGATTGGTTAGAATTGGCTGGCTTTGGATGATTGTGAGCTAATGCAGCTTGCTTGTCTCCCAGGCTGTAGAAACTAGCCCTGGTGAACTAGTCAGCTCTCTCTTCCACTCCACCTTGTTATGAGCAAGTTCAGCATACCCAGGATAATTTTTTTTTCATTTGTTTGTTTTTTTCACAAATCCTAACATCAACAATCAGGATAAGCAGTCACGAGAGAGTGGTTATCTACCAGCTAAGGTAACCCAGGCTCTTCCCTGCACATTCCCACAAAAAGGGTGATGTTGAAAGAATCTGACCAATTGCAAACATGGATAAGTGTAGCAACAAAGCAGCTGACATGGAGCTTTTAAACGTATAATACAAGCCCAAAGCAACACAGCAGCGGCAGAAAAACAGGTGTTGTGGGTGTTTGTGTGTGTGAAAGGAAAAGAACAGTAGTATTAAAAGGCTGTATCAATGTGTGTGCGCTTTAAACATTTTGGTCAGTAACACTTGAAAATACTTACAGGATTGATAAACCTTTGCTGTTTGAAGCCAGGAAAAAAAGTCAGAAAAACGCTATTTGCTTAATTAAAACACCCCCCACCCCCCACCACCACCACCCACCCACCCAAATAAACTACTAGCATTACAACTCTATCATTAAGACAAGGGAGGAGATGATGGATTATAATCAATTTTTCCATTAATATTTAAAAGATCGTTTTTCAGCATGTCTAATGGTGTTTAATGGTGTAAAATTAAGGAATAATTAGACAAACGCGATTGTATATTGAGGCCTATAGAACAAATAAATTGTTGGCAGCCTTCTCGGGGTTAGGGTAGTGATGCTCAACAAGGCAAAGCAAACACATTAGACACCACTGGCTTTTTGTTTTCATTTATTCCTGTTGACGAATGATCTCATTCTCAACATCTATCTCATCTCATTCTCACCATCAATATATCCAAGCCTAACAGCACAGTAGACCCAGGGTTAACCCTTAAATTACCCGGATATGACATTATCCTGTTTAACCAACCCGATATCATGGCAAAGCGTGAAATAGACATGCTGGACCACTGTGTGGATGCCACGCTTTGGAAAGGTGAAGCAGATGTTGCTATACCAACAGGGAGAGATAATATACAGGGAGTGCAGAATTATTAGGCAAATGAGTATTTTGTCCACATCATCCTCTTCATGCATGTTGTCTTACTCCAAGCTGTATAGGCTCGAAAGCCTACTACCAATTAAGCATATTAGGCGATGTGCATCTCTGTAATGAGAAGGGGTGTGGTCTAATGACATCAACACCCTATATCAGGTGTGCATAATTATTAGGCAACTTCCTTTCCTTTGGCAAAATGGGTCAAAAGAAGGACTTGACAGGCTCAGAAAAGTCAAAAATAGTGAGATATCTTGCAGAGGGATGCAGCAGTCTTAAAATTGCAAAGCTTCTGAAGCGAGATCATCGAACAATCAAGCATTTCATTCAAAATAGTCAACAGGGTCGCAAGAAGCGTGTGGAAAAACCAAGGCGCAAAATAACTGCCCATGAACTGAGAAAAGTCAAGCGTGCAGCTGCCAAGATGCCACTTGCCACCAGTTTGGCCATATTTCAGAGCTGCAACATCACTGGAGTGCCCAAAAGCACAAGGTGTGCAATACTCAGAGACATGGCCAAGGTAAGAAAGGCTGAAAGACGACCACCACTGAACAAGACACACAAGCTGAAACGTCAAGACTGGGCCAAGAAATATCTCAAGACTGATTCTTCTAAGGTTTTATGGACTGATGAAATGAGAGTGAGTCTTGATGGGCCAGATGGATGGGCCCGTGGCTGGATTGGTAAAGGGCAGAGAGCTCCAGTCCCACTCAGACGCCAGCAAGGTGGAGGTGGAGTACTGGTTTGGGCTGGTATCATCAAAGATGAGCTTGTGGGGCCTTTTCGGGTTGAGGATGGAGTCAAGCTCAACTCCCAGTCCTACTGCCAGTTTCTGGAAGACACCTTCTTCAAGCAGTGGTACAGGAAGAAGTCTGCATCCTTCAAGAAAAACATGATTTTCATGCAGGACAATGCTCCATCACACGCGTCCAAGTACTCCACAGCGTGGCTGGCAAGAAAGGGTATAAAAGAAGAAAAACTAATGACATGGCCTCCTTGTTCACCTGATCTGAACCCCATTGAGAACCTGTGGTCCATCATCAAATGTGAGATTTACAAGGAGGGAAAACAGTACACCTCTCTGAACAGTGTCTGGGAGGCTGTGGTTGCTGCTGCACGCAATGTTGATGGTGAACAGATCAAAACACTGACAGAATCCATGGATGGCAGGCTTTTGAGTGTCCTTGCAAAGAAAGGTGGCTATATTGGTCGCTGATTTGTTTTGGTTTTGGTTTTGAATGTCAGAAATGTATATTTGTGAATGTGGAGATGTTATATTGGTTTCACTGGTAAAAATAAATAATTGAAATGGGTATATATTTGGTTTTTGTTAAGTTGCCTAATAATTATGCACAGTAATAGTCACCTGCACACACAGATATCCCCCTAAAATAGCTAAAACTAAAAACAAACTAAAACTTACTTCCAAAAACATTCAGCTTTGATATTAATGAGTTTTATGGGTTCATTGAGAACATGGTTGTTGTTCAATAATAAAATTATTCCTCAAAAATACAACTTGCCTAATAATTCTGCACTCCCTGTATTTAACCTCCTAAGACCCGAACTCTTCCACGACATGCATTTTTAATTTCTCTTTGATATTTGGTCACATTGGGGCCCAATGAATGTAAAAACAAAGAATTACCAGATTTTTTTTTTTTTTACCTCATTTTTGTTTTTAAGAAATATAAGAGCCACATATGAGGATATTTGTTTAAAATTTTGATGGAACAGTAGCTGTATAATGTCCTCGTCAGTGGATATCAGGCCCTTGTAGAGCAAAATTGAGTAATTTGGTCTAAATAACCCAAAATGTGATGTCCACATATGTGGACAGCAGGTCCTAGGAGGTTAAAGCCAAAAAGTCTCTAGTGACCAAAGAAGGTATGAAGTGCATTCTCCCTGTATGCCTGAAACGATTAAGCTAGGTGGCTAATGTGTATTTACATGTAAATGTGTTAGTAATGTCTCTTTAAACCCTTTCCCATGATTATTTTCAGCTGGGGCAGCTTGCTGCAACTTCTGCATGCTTGTCCATTTTGCGCTTTGGAGAGGCAACACATGACATACACACGGTGGACTGGTGTGTCATTGGTTTAACAGTACAGGTCTCTGGTGTTTGGCTTCTTTGCTGTTTGTGTTTTGGTAGTTTGTAGTCCCTTCTTGTCAGATACTTTAAACCAGTTTGCCATAGTCATCATATACTTCTGCTCAAGCATAGCCACAGAGAATATTCTCAGTATGGAGTTTCTGTAAAAAAGAAAGTCTATTGTGTCACACTGTAAGAAGGTGAGATATTTATTATTCATGTTGTGGTGTCTGTGCTGAATTTAAAAAAGGTATATGTACAGGTTTACTCTATTTCAACTCTATGTTCAAACAGATCATGAGTCTACTACAGGAGAGCAGAGTGGTGCTCTACTGAGGTCAGCTGACAAATGTCAAAGGCAATCCTAACGGGACTGAGACAGACACAAGGCCAAGCTGTCATTGATGTAGGTCATTCATGGTTCAGTTGACCCTCCCTCTTTTACATGTTTAAGAGACTGAGAGAGAAGGGGTAACTGAGGACAACCAGAAAACAATAACCAGAAAAAACACACAAAATAAATAACAGATCAATAACATAGATTTTATTATTGAAAAGTGGATTATTAATTATCATATAATATTTATTAATTTTTTAAAGGATGTTCTTGTGTTTCCATGTGTTCTGTAACTGGATTTTGCCTTGCATTGACTCTTACCAAAACAGAAGGAAAACAACTTTAACTTATGTTTTAAGCCAAGTAATTTTTTCCCCCCATTTAGGGTTTCCACAAAATCAAGACAGATTCGCTCCAGGTCTTTTATTCACAGCTTAAGAAATAGTTAATGGAAAATTAACATAGTCTATTCTGGACTTACAGTTTTTTTTCTTATGGCTATATTCGGTAAATATATCTATGTGCTGACAATCTTTGGACAGACATGAAAACAAAAAGTGAGAGAGTGAAAAACCAGAAGAAAACTGCCAGAATCCTTTGTCTTCTCAATACAGGTGGGAATTTGTACTGTTAAAATGTTGCAGATTTTATAATCACACACCTTTATTTGCATTTCCATATGAGGGTCTATTAACTTCTCTTACATATTTCAAAGTACTATCTGACTTATGATAATTAAAGAAAACAATGCAAAAGGGATGGATGTAATTTTAAGTACTCAGGTTAATGGGACCATAGTATTGTCTTTTTTTCTGACTCACGAATGTAAACACTATGAACGACCAGAATGTTTTTCCAAGACAGACCTTGCAGGTGTTGAACATTTTCAACAGAGAAACTTTCATGCACTGAAAAGCTAAATCACTTCTGAGTGTTGTCAACTGGCAACACAATAGCAAATCAGGAATTTAAATTAGAATTTGTATAACAGCGCAGAGTAGTAATGACACAGGTGTTGTCCAGCATGATTACCAAGAAAAGATCAACCATTTTCGATCAGTC
The DNA here is from genome assembly GCF_001858045.2 of Oreochromis niloticus. Lineage (NCBI taxonomy): Eukaryota > Metazoa > Chordata > Actinopteri > Cichliformes > Cichlidae > Oreochromis > Oreochromis niloticus. The sequence goes on from NC_031978.2 coordinate 4,239,694, forward strand.
ATGGCAAATAAACAGTTTCTGTACAAAGAAAAAGATGACAAAAGGCTCCGCAGCAGCTCCAAGTAAGAAATCTGTTCCTTTTGCTTTACTTAACATCCTCTCTAACCCAACAAGCAGTTCACAGCCTGATTAGGATGAGTGACTTGTGCTGAGATAATTATCATCTGATCTAATTGGAGCTGAGCTGATGCTTCACATGTGGTTCATTATCTGAAGTGAGAAGCTGACTCCGTGTCCCTGCTTCTTCACTGACAGCTACTGCCTGTCCATCTTTCTCTGTGCTCCTCTCAGGGCACATGGCCACGAGTGCGATGCCCTAGCTGTCTTCATGTGGGAGGTGGTGTGTAGATGTGTGCGTCCACAATTGGTTTGCATGTGCTGCAGAAAGTGTGTGTTTGTGATTTGCGAAACAGAGAGAACAAAGAGTGAGAGAGAGAGTGCTGCCGCTGGACATCAGTCACCGCTGACATGTGGCGGATGGAGTGTTGACAGCTCATGACTCTGATGTGTTCATCTCTGCAGGAATCAAGCACATCTAAACCACAGGCCACGTTTGACTTATTGCGTAATAGAAACAATTTAGTCAATTTTTATACAGCAAAAGATCCAAAACGTAAAGAGTGATGACTAAAAAAGTCCACTGTGCAGCTAATCACTGAAAAATGTTATCACTAAAGCTGTTTTATTCATAGTTTACTATCATAACATATTTTTTTATATGTAGGAAAAGAGTGTATTCATGGCACAAACTGTTTGTGCTGCACAATGTTGTATCACCCACTGCTCCATAAATGCATGTACCATAAAGACACAGGAAACTGTGAAGGTAGGGTAGCCAGGATGTGGTGTGATTTCTATTTGTCTGTTTCAGTTTCCCTTTACCAACATAATACTGCGATGGCATGTATCTCAGCAACATCAGTGGGAGTTATAATCAAACTGGATGATTGCTCAGTGCACAGTTTACTTCAACTGAATAACTGTTGTCAGTATCGGGGCACCACAGAGAATGAAACTGGTGTTGACAAAAAGCATGAAGATGAGAATATTGAGCTGATCTGAGAATATTTCCTATTATAGATAGCTGATAAAGTTATTGCTGAACTCATTAGTTTAATCAACATTAAGAGGACTTACTGATTAATCAACCATTCTTCTGTTTATCCTGCTTCCTCAGTCTTAGCATGTCTAACTGCTCTGAGCAGTGTTTATGCGAGACAAGAAGGTCTTCTGTTTTTGCCTCATCAGTATGGATTTTGCAAGTTTCCTGAACTTCATTTGGGAACCCAAAATTGCCTCCAGTGTCAATTCAAGTGTGAATGAGATGTTTTGCGTGTGTATGCATTAGCTTTGTGATAGCCTGGAAAGCTGCCTGGGGTCTACTTTGGCTCGCAGAGGCTGCGTGCTGCTATATGCATCAGCCCCCTCCAAATGTATGGATTGATGGACTATTTTGGTCTACATCTCACTCTGCTCCTAATGTTTCCTTTTGTTAACACATTCTTGCACTCTTTCAAACCACATCTCCCTCAGAGCTTCATCTTCATTTAGCTGAGGTATTAAGAAATGTACCTACTTTAGCAACAGCCTGTGCATATATATCAGCTGTGAGGACTTTGCTTATTTTACCTGGGCAACAATATCTAACCACTTTAAAAACTGACTGTTCAATAATGGGTAAATGTGTGAGTAATACCTCAGCAGTGTGGAAGCAGCAGCCATGCATTTGTTTGCAAACACAAAAACTGGCAGTGATGATCTTAAAAATCCAAAAAGACTACTAAAGATGTCAAATTAACAATAAATCTATTTATGAACTTGACTTGCAATAAAATAATATAAGAAATAATAATAATAATGTGCAACAAGTGTAAACTCTGCTATACAACAGCAATGTGTTACATTTTGGTGGCTGGGGAATTGTCTGGTCTCTGAGCAGTGATTCAGCTGAGTTTTTTTCCAGCATGAATGACCATCTGGTATTACACAAAATGCCCTGTTCTGACAGCATTAGTTTCAGTGTGGTAGATAAGGTCACAGTTGTGTCACAGTTGCATCAATGATATCAGCCTGAATTAGCCATCTCTGGCTTTCACACACTAACTCTGTGCAGTTTCAAATGATTTATTATGCTCCAAGTCTAACACTTATGGCTGTTATTAGATAATAGGTGCTTTTATTAATTACTGCAATGATCGTATTTTATTACAGGTATAATAATTTCTACAAGACGTGTCAAAGCTCAGGTCCAGAAAACAGGTCCAAAAGGGTTTAACTGCAAACAGACTTTGTTAGATATCCCAACTAGCTAGTTACTGTGACAAGCAGCAGACATTACTCTAACTCTAATTTTTCTTAGGTTGCTAACACTGCAGCAAGCTACTTAGTTTGTAACTAGCAAACTGACTGCACTTACCACCTTGCAAACAGCTGACACTGCAAGCCCCCAGAGCCCATTACGATAAACAACATCAGAATCTCGGCATCTATCACTGGCCACCAAATCAAGTCCAGCTGGGTGTAATGTAAATGTAAATGAACTGAGTGGGCAGAGAGGAGAAAATAGAGGGAGAATGAAGGGAGAGTGCACAGTTGCAATGGACCAAGGCGTTTTTCCTTTCCCCCTCATCTTATCAATATGGAAAGGTTTCCTTTGTAATTCTGTTTGTGCATCCTCAGTGGATGCCTTGAATCCAATTATTATGATTATTATTTATTAATTTTTTTTTACCATATTTTTTGTTGCCATTCATTGCTTTCTTGCCTTTGGCTTTTAAACCATGCTCAGTCACATCAGCCTTCTTGTACAATATATTGTTTTTTTTTTCTTATCTGTTCCCAAATTCTGAGTCAGACAGCCGAAGGAGAGAAAGCAAGGAAGTCCATCTGTCATAAATAGGCCTGTGTCTTCAAAATCATACAGACAACCCACCAGTTCACCTGGCTTGTCACAGAAAGTTGGTCTGACCTCATAAGTGTCCCGAGGACAGACAGAAAAACATGAGACATGACAACAGGAGAAACTAGGCATAGAAGTACCAAGAAGGTTTTTGCATATATGCACAAACACACAAATAGATATATATGAGGTACAACACAACTGTTTGACAGCATTATAGACTAAAAGAGACAGCCACAGTGGTAGAATACTGAATCTCCTGTCTAGACATACACACAAACACATGCTCTTTGTCAGGCTACAAAACAGAAATGATGTGACCATCTGCTCGAAGAGCTGAGAGGACCACTATCTCTCATATGATGGCAGCTCCACTCTAAACTTGTCCCATACAACCTCAACATCACATTTAAATACACAGGATACCTCTTGCATATTTTTATATACTGAGCAAACTTAAATAGCAGCCCCTCAAGACCTGTTATAGATATGCAGAAGTCAGTAAATAAACAAGGCTGCTGAAATTGGCCGCTTGCTAAAAGGAACCATGATTTTTTTTCCCAAATAGCGGGTTGTCTATAGCTAAACCAAAATGTGACCAAAAACAAAATATCTCAAAAGAATGAAACACAAATGTATAGAAATGATGGCCCTACGTGGGATTCAATTTCCTGTGATTTATGTGGTCACACCACTGCAGCCTCCCTATTTTAGTTTTATACTTACACATACTTACACAATCCGAATATCAAAAGTGGATTTAAAATGGTAGACAGCGTGTTAAAATGTGCTGACACAGGGCTCTAATGACTAGCTTACAATATGATATGGTTACAATATGTTGCAAAAAATGCCAATAGTGCCATGATACAGCAATTCTGCAACGCTATACACTTTCCAAAAGATTTATCTACCGTATATTCAAACATGATATCCATGAAATAAAGTAAAGTAAAGTAATAAGGTAATAAATGCAGTAAGTCAAACTGTGGGTAGAATGTATTTAGATCACTTGCAATAAATAAACACTTAATTATATTTGATGACAGTGCTTTGATGATTGTATTGTAAGAAGAAACAATGAAGTATTTACCACATTACTGTGTCCCACCCATAGTCCTGATCAAGAATGAGTGTGTGACAAGCTGGTAGTGAAAATGAGTTGTGTGTGTGTGTGTGTGTGTGTGTGTGTGTATGTGTGTGTGTGTGTGTGTGTGTGTGTGTGTGTGTGACTGAAGTGTGTTTTTTACAAAGGTGAAAGTGACCTTCTGGATAGCTTTCCTGTTGCCTTCAGCATGGTAACATAATGACTAATGCCTGCTTAACAGCTCTGATTTCCTGGAAAATAGCCTCCTACATCTTTAGACTCTTATTGAGGACAATTGCGGTTACTTTGCATAATAAGATACGGTACAATGGCAGAATCCCCAAAATAAACAAACACAAGACAGAAATCATTTTTCACTGAGCTTAACGTGCTAAATCCTCCCTAACTGTTATGCTTCCTAAATAAAATCATTTTCTACTGACACTAAAGTCACTGTCTCAACTGTCTGCCTCCGTGGTTCTTTGTTCTATTTCCTCCAGTGCTGTCAGTTCCAAGGCCTCCACCAGAAAAGCCAGTCCACGCAGCCTCACAGAGAGAAGCTGGCAACAATCTTTGAAGCTAAAAATAACCACAGCAAAATGCAGCGAGCACAGGATAATCAGACCCACACCCATACGCAGGCCCGTTTGCTCACAGGGCTGCCTGCTAAACTGCTGAGTGGCAAAAGACTAGGATACAATCACGATGGGATCAATAACCTGCATAGGATGCTTTAGCTAAGGTTGCTCATATAATGGAGACACCTAGATTTAGAAAATATATCATTACCAATAACTAAACAACTAGCTGGAACCACTTAGGTAATACTAATGTGTAAAATAATTGGCAGGAAAATTGGAAAACTTATTAGATTACAATGAGGACATCTTTATTTCGACCTTAAATGAAAGATAATGTATGCAAGCATACATTATAGTTCATAAGATCATGTATTTATAAAATCTCATTTGAACCATTTTGGTTACTTTTTTAGAATGTTTATTGTTAAACAGTTTAAGTTTAGGTTGATGCAATATTACATTTCTTCACAATATGCAATGAAATGTTGATGATTGATAAAAAACAAGATTATCTTTGTCTAGTTCAGGGGTCGGCAACCTGCGGCTCCGGAGCCGCATGCGGCTCTTTAGTCCTTATACTGCGGCTCCGCCTGGTTTGGGCAAATAAATTAGAAGTATTTAGCTGAAGTGTATTTTATTTATGTTAGTTCTTTTTAACTCGTAGTTCTAAATTGGAAGATTATTGTGATATTGAAATATAAAAATAAAATTATATTCTATTATTTTTTCATCACTCAAAATAGGAGTCACACTCGCGGAAGCCGGTATACCCGCCGAAACGCCGCGCTTTTATCCAGACTTTCAATCCCAGGTAGGCCAATTATGGATCTTCGGATCCACATTATGTCGGCAGCTGTTCTCCACCGTGAACTATGTTAAAGACAAACACCGTTCACGCCTGACAGATGACAGCTTACAGTCCTGCGTAAACTGACTTCGTATAGCCCCGATTTGCGGACTCTGTGCGCAGAGGTTCAGGAGCAGAAGTCCCATTGTAAACAAATCACGGCAGACCCGACGATGTTTCCATGAACACGCTTTTGAGCATCTCTTTATTGAGCACTTTTCACACACGGTTGCTGTACGCATACAGCCGGCTGTAGCTTTTCAGCTCACAGCCCGACACACACCACCAACAACACAACAGCACAGATAGCGCAGACGTAAAGGCAGCGAGGCGTGATTGCGGGTGCCGCTCAGGTGCGTCCGCCTCCCCTGCAGCGGCGCTGCAAACCACGCCCCGCCGCACGCATTAACCAGGTAAAATACATATTTAGGCAGAATTTTGCAAATATCCATTTTTCAGCAGCATAGTGCTTTTTTCCAATTATTTTTTAAGAGTCAGGTCAAGGCTCCAACAGCCCAAAGGCGATATAAGGGTGGCGGCTGATAACAGTTTTTGTTTGCTACATGGATCATTTTAGTTCAGCTGGGTGTCTTTCCTTTTGTTATATTTCTTTAAGAGTTCAAAATGTGTTGATTACATAAATATAATTTAATTTTCTCTGTTGCACTTCATGGATTTCATAAGCAGCACACCTTAGTTGTTCACACAAAGCATGAAGATAAAAAACAATATATACAGTGTTATCTTCATTTTAGATGTCAAAAAGTATTTGTGGCTCCCAGTGTTTTCTTTTGCGTGGAAACCAGGTCCAAATGGCTCTTTGGGTGTAAAAGGTTGCAGATCCCTGGTCTAGTTTGTATTACACATTATTGTATGCCAGAATAGCTAATACATGTCTATATTTCAATTAAACAGCACGAAAGTAAGGCAATTGTTTCTTTGCTGAATAAGCTGCAAGTTTTTCATGGGCCCAGCCCACATACTCAACTCTGCTGCTCAACCCACAAATGCATTTTCCTTGCAAATGTAGCATCATCTAAAGGCTAATAAAAAGGCTTTCCAAGAGTATAAGATGTACTTCCAAGAAGTAATGTTACAGCATAAAAATAATCAACCACACACAATTTTTCTTACTTTTTGTGTCAAGTTTTTATTCTCTCTTGCGCTCTGAACAAGGGATACTCTCTTCTCATTTATTTTACTTTGTAATACCTGTGTTCCATATTTAATGGAAATGCTAACTTTGAGTTTTACCTTGCATATAACCACTCTTAATGCAACTCCACTGAGTAAAGTCAACATCAGCTGCAGGAGTGGCAGTAATATGATTCAGCCAAGCTGACCTTGAGAGACGTGCAGTGAGCGACACGAGGAGAGAGAGGGGGGTAGAGAGAGATAGCAGTGTAAAGAAAATTCAATCAGCGGCTTAGTCAATGAAAGAAATCATATCGGAGTAGAACTGGTTCTGGGCTGAACTGCTGGGCGCTCTGCTAGCCCTTTGTATGTCAAGGTGAAATCATTTCTATCTCAGCATTTTATCTTTGCTAATGGCATTGTTTACCACCAGGTGCCAGCAGCATAATGAGCAGAATGTAAGGTGAAAGAGTTTTGTTTCTTTTTTATTTCCAGACCAGTGTTGAATATTTTACACTGGAATAGGAAAAAAACATTTTTTTTGAAGTTTGAAAGTTAATGTCTACATATGGACAATTTTCTTTCGTGGCATAGTCCTTCCTGGTTTTTGACAGGCTCCTTGAATACCAAATGATAACGAACACATTAATATGGGAGCTAAATGAGACTGAAACAAGGTAAATTAGTTCTGGAAATTCTGCATTTATAAATGAACATTTATAAATGGACAGTTTTTCTTGTCCATACAAAGCATTTACCAGTTTCATATGTTTTCAGTGTTACAGGATCTATTTTGAACATCTAGTTGACAGCGTGTTTGGAGTTTTGGGCCAACAGCTGAAATATTTACTTGTTAAGATGTCAAATTTGAATCTACACGAATCCTGACAACCAGAAGTCAAAAGTAACTTTCAGTTTATCTGATCCTCTGACAAGTGGAGAGTTAAATAAATGAAAATTGATAGAAAATTGATAGAGTGATAGAACAGTGTCTGCCCAAAACCAGATATTCTGTTTAAGTCTGGATTCAGACCACACTGTTTAAAACTATAAAATAGACCATTGACCAATAGGCTGTACGCTGTCAGGATACCCTGCCGGGTTACATCTTCATTTGCTGCCTTTTTCCATGTTTGATTTGCCGTCTGGTACTTAACGCTACTTGTTTTCGATTGATCATTGTTTACATTTTTACAGCCAAGTTACTTCTTGGTGTCATACAATTATTTTATTTGTTATATTATGTCCACTGATTTGTGAATCTGCAGGTCAACTAGGTATTTCGATTCCCCTGCCCCTGAGCTGTATGTCCCAGTCTAAACTCCCCAAAAATAAGTACAGCAAAACATGCGGAAAAAAGAGCTCTTGGCTATAGTTGAACTCATAACAGTCTAATATTTATTTGCTTACTTGTGTTAAACGGTTTGCTGCTGTAGGCCAGCTAACAGAGGGAAAGGCAAATGTGCGGCTCCGGAGAATAAGGAAAATGGGGGGGGGGGGGGTCCTCAATGGAAAACTCTCATATTTAACAACCCAGAAAAATCAATACAGTTCTTTTGTTATGTCCACCCTAATATATATAATAATAATGCTATTACTGAATTTTAAAATTTAATTTTTAAAAGCGATTTCAGCTTGTGATACTGATGACTTTGTTTTCCATGAGCACTCTGAATAACTATACATTAGAAAACACCTTAGAAAATGGAAACACTGGAGCAGTTAGCTAGCAGGTGGCAGCTTCCTCTGGAGAACCCGACCAGAAAAGGAATTAACTTCGCCTACATCTCATCTGCTGTTACCTTCAACGCCATGGACTCCAATAAAATAGTGTAAGCCTCATCTAATCAAGGCAGCTTAAACCTGAATTAATTATTAAAAGCTCCTCGGAAGTTAGCGGCAGCATTTAACCACTTTGTACTTTATCATCATCTGGACCCTGCTGATAGATGTACTCATGAGGGGATGGCGAACAGGAAAAAGGAAGTGAGATAAGAGAGGCAGATGGAGACTTTCAACCTTGGCAAACATTTCTGAAAAAATCTTAAACCTTTAAGTCTTATTTTTCTCACCACTGAAAGCAATTTCGCCCATTGCAAAAAGCGAAAGAACCCTAAACACCTGCATTCACTGAAGTGGGGAATTACTCAGTAAGGGATGATTCGTGAAAGGGCCATTTTCAATTATTTACACTTTCCACTACATATTGAACATGTTTCTCTTTCGCATCATTAAAATTTCATCACTCTTCTCCCTGCAAGACATTTCATCACAATGAATCAAAGGGATGTTAAGCTTTGTTTGCACAGCATCTCGAGCAAATTAAAACTCTGAATAGATGAGATGACAGGTTTTTAGGTGATCGGTTAGTGGTCAAGCACCGCAGCCTGGATCAGCAAAAAACCTGAAGATGCTTTGATTTGTGTTTGGATATATCCATATCACTCAAGGTGGATCACAAGGAAAACACACACACACATAGCTGTATTTGTGTGTATCAAAGCAGTCACTAAGCTAGGGGTATGTCACGTTATGTGGAAGATACATTAATATTAATGCTATCGATTGCCATAGAATATAAAAGCTATGGAATCATCGATGGATTAAATTTAATATTAGATGACAAATTCCAAAACAAAATTTGCAGCTTATCAACTTAACAACAGATGGCTGAGACTTTCTGGGCCCATGGGAGTCTGGGGCTCAGTGCAGTTGCCCGCCCACTGATTACAAATAGTATGGGATCTTTTTTTCTCTCTCTCTCTTCTGCTTAGACCTCAGATAACCCAGTAAAGTAACAACCTCACCCGTTTGGCAGAATTCTTGAGAAAATTTAACACATTTCTTACAGGGCACAAGAGAATATTGGAAAGCACATTTCATCAACCATAAGCTGTAATTTTGTGCAGAAAAGTTATTTCTTTGCAAAGGAGGCAATCAGACTTCTAGAACGGTGCTTATTTCCGTTATTATTCACACAAGTGGTCGCAGCTGGTTCAAATGCATTAAATATATATAGCTGTATTTAGTCATAGGCTGCTGTGGCACAGGCATCAATGAATACAGCGCACACATAGAGTACATAGAAAAACCCCACTGGGAACTTGTTCCTAAGCAGCTTCCAGACAGCTAATCCAAATGTAAAGATCACGAACTGTACAATCTGGTTTAAAACTGAAAATCTGGTTTAAAACGGAAAAGCTCTCCCTCTGAGATGATTAGTGTAATGCAAACATGTACCGTGATGCCGCTGGTGTTGGCCAGAGGTGACGAAAGCTGAAGTTAATTTTCTGATTAATTTACTGTTGGGATCTCGTCATTAGATTAAATGGGAGATGAAATGAACTGACATTTAGAAAGAAATATATGAATGGAATACTTTCAAAACTGATCATTTAATTTATTATTATTATTTTGGTTCCTTTAGGAAACCCAAACGATAATAGCACTAACTCTTCTGTCTTGAATGATAGTAAGGATAGAGAGGTTAAAGATAGACTGGGATTAGGAATGCCAACACCACCATGGAATGCGTAGCTTATTAAACCCCAACAGGTGAGAAAAGGCCCAATTAGCAGACAACTTGGATGAAAAATCAGCTATGTTTCACTTTACCACACAGGGGAGGAAACACATCTCTCTTAACCAGAGCTCAGCCCCGAAACTATCCCTTTATTTTATATGCTAATCATAAACAGGTCCTCATAAAAGGCTCTGGACAGATGAAACAATAGAAATCTGCATAAAGAAATAAGTTGATTTCTTTTCTGTAAAATTTGCATATTTAAAATATATATGTTTGTCATAAACACTACAAACAGATACTTCCCTACATCATACTGTTGTCACAGAACGAAGCTATAAACACAACTTTACTCTGTGTAGTTGTCATATCTGTGTTGTTAACATAAGCATAAACTACTTCCCCAGACTGCTCACGGTACCCCTGAGGGATCCTAAAACATGGCTAAGACAAAACGCTGCCTTAAACATGTCACCTCAGCATCATTTAATGAAAAACATCCCGCCACAGATCATATATCAAAACAATCCTGCAGGAGTTAGGCTGCTGCTTGTAAGCCTGTGTAGAATGCGTGTGACTGATAGGTGGGCTGATGTAATTCTGTTGCTTCCATGGTCATGGTGATGGGCTGTTAATCTGGATTTAGGTTTCAGGGCCAGTGTTTGACTGTTACCTAATCCCACTGAGTGGCTCAGCATGGAGACAAAGACCTCAGACTGCACTACGACATCTTCTGAAGCTTAACACTGAAAATGATTTCATAAAGAACAATCAAAAATCAGAATCTACTGAATGTATCATTATCGCTCTCCTGGTCTATTCTCACCACTGAATGAACATTTTCATGGATTTACTCATGACTACATAGACTCGTCTGCTATTTTTTACTAATATGTGTTATTTTTATTTTGTATATTTTTTTTAATTTCTAGTTCATTATATCTGAAGCACTAGTTACAGTTAGTTAAATTAACACATATCCGGTTTTCAGTTTATTTTATCCCACTGGGATTACTGCGGAGGTATCGCCTGACATTTGCCCTGTATCACAGAGGTCACTCGGCTCCTTACAACAGTATCTTTTCTCCCAGGTCTCTTTTTTCTGCAGCTTAAAGCATAGGGATAACTTAAGATTTTGCTAGGTGCAACAGATTTAGATATGTCAGTCACTCTTGCAAAGTGACATTTGCTAACTATAATATCTTCCTGTAGTTGCCAGACCCTGAATTTTTGACTGACAAGCTAGAATGTCACCAAATATCCCTTAAAGCTAAAAAGCACCAGGAGTTCTGTGGATGAAAGTACAGTTAACCCCCAACCACCCATGAATAGCTGAAATACTTGAGTATTATGGAGAAAACTGCCTATTTTTTATTTTCCAGGAGATTTCTGTGTTTACATTCATATTAATATTTGAAACTTAGTAAATCTTTTTTTTTTTTTTTTTTTTTTTATAAAAAATGCTTTTAGTTATGAAAATAAAGTAACAAAAATTAGCCAATATTTTAGATGTGCTCTACTTTTACATCTGGGATCTTAAGTGTACATTGAGCGTGTGTGCATGGCAACATACTATTTTGCTCACTTAACAGATCAGTTACAGCACCACAGCCCAGTGTGCGATACAAATCTGTGTCACTCTTAATTTTGTGACCTACAAAGGAAGGGAGAGCATTGATAAGAACACACAGATGGCCCGCTATACTTTAATTCTCCAGTTTCTGAGCACAAGCCAACACAGCCAATTCAGTCATATTATATAACACATTTACACATAATGGATAGTTAATGTAAAAATGATGGCCTTTTCAAATCAAAGCAGCATGTGGGTGGTAGAATAGAAGAGGTGGGAGGGTGGAGGGTGTTTAGGATTATCGAACGACTTGGCTATTGTGCAACGCCAGAACTTTCTTGGGCGAGCTGGTGAAGGAATGACATTTTCCCCAGGATATCTATCACCGAAGCTTAATGGTTTTCACTTGGTGGAGAAATGGCATTCCTTTTTAATGGTTAATTAATAAATGAACTGATGATGATGAATGGCTCCCATTTTTCTTCCTGGTAATGAAATGATACACAATTTTTCCTCTATGTTTCTAATTATCAGAGGGAACATTCCCCGGTCTCTCATGTAATCTGGGGACATTTTCATTATCATGGACACAAAAGAAGCAGCTGTACCTTTGCAGTCAAGACACAAGGTGGAATGGAGTGATTTTGTTTATCAGTTACTTAAAAAGTGACTGTCATCATGTAATTATCATAATATAATAGTGGTCATTATGTGCATCATACATTCCAGAATACTTGATGATGTATAGTATCATATACAGTATACTGTATGACATACACTCTCATCCATTAGTTCACAACTAGTTGATCATGGTTTTGGCATTAACTCATTAACTGATATTATGTCAACTGAAAGTTAACTACAGTGTTAAACTGCAGGAAGGAATAAACAGTATATGAAATGTAGGAACCCACATCACTTAAAAATCATGAAATACATGCTAGGTTTGAGCTTTTTCTTTGTGAGGCTTTTTTCCCCCTCTGCACAGATGTGAGAAACGTGATACATGCAGTGCATGAGATCACACTGTTAAAAATAAAACTCCTGTGACTGTGAAGCTGTGAGTGTAGGCCAAAGCCCAGATCAGAAACAGGGACATAACAAGCAGATGAAGGTTCAGCACACAATATGACACCATTTTGGGAGCTGAGAAATTTGTCATGGAGGAAGACGTGTGCGTGTGTGTGCGTGTCTCTGCGTGCGGGTGTGTGCTTCATTGATTGCTGCAAGAAAATTCCCCATAGCACAAATCAATAGTATGAGCAGTTGCACGACCGAGGTAAAAACAGAAGGGAAAGATTCACTATCTAATGCATCAGAATAAATTTCTATTCAAGTTACTCATGATGCTGCAGAAGATCATTTTATGTGGTTTGTTTGCAAAAGAATTTTAAGATCATTTGATTATAAGAGAAATACAAAACAATCCTCCAAGCCTCTATATACTCAAAATGATACCTAAACTTGATTATTGACTACTGCTTAGAAACCCTCACTATGCCAATCAATACTATTGATCACTCATCTTCAATGTTTTGACTATAAAACCCATCAAGAACATTATTTCCCAAAGAGGAAGGTCATGCATGTAAATTGCAAAAAAACCCCAAAGTTTTGGAAGAAACCATAAAATCACGTTTTTTTTAAAACAAAGTTCAGACGTCATGTTTGGTGATGATTAACCAATCAGTGGAGCTTGTGAAACACAACACAAGTCAGTAGTATATGAAAGACTTACGGGTTTTGTGGTGACTATGCGTACGCGTGGTGAGTGTGGTGGAGATCGTCTCTGTAGTAGTATGTTCTGCCGTCCACATCTGTGTAGAGTCATGAAGAACCGTTGGATTGGGCGGTGAGGAGCTAGATGTTGCAGCTCCAATTATGAAAGTTGTACGTGGTGCTGAAGTAGTCGTGGTAAAACCCGAAGGTCCACGTCCATTATGACTTCCAGGATTCCGAGGAGTTACCTGACTGCCTGACGCCCCGCCCCCTCTAGCATTTATAGTTGTGGTGGTAGCAGTAGTGCGAGTTCTACCTTTTGCCACAGTAGCAGTTCTAGCAGTGGGGTTCCTGCTATCGATTGTAGGAGTAGTTGTAGTAGTGGTAGTATCGGGGCTCTTGGGAATCCCACTTGGCTTGGAGAGGAAGATGGGATCTTGTCCTATTCTATTTGCATCCACTAGATCTGTTGGGACGTAATCCCTCACTGTACCAACAACAATCCATTTCAGCAGCATCAGGCTCAATCCAAGGCCAATAAAACCAATAAGTAATGGAACCACACACAGCCATGTTTGCTGGCGAGGCCAAACTGCACAGCGAAGGGGACCCTGTTCCTGGGCCTGGCCCTCTCCACGGCCAGCAGAAGCCCCCGAACCTTCAGGTTCCTCCAGGATTACTGCCCCAGATGCAGCTGCCCCAGAACACTCACTCATCATTCCCTGTCGTCCTTTATGGCTCATTAAGGGTTAACTCTGTGATAGGCATCGTTTGCACATGGCAGAAAGGTTTCCAACAAGGCCAGAAGAAAAAACACAAATGGAAATTTGAAGGAATGGACCCCACAGAATCTGACTCTCAGTAGCACACACACAAAAATATGTATTCCAGGATGGACAGAGAGGAAAAGGGGTGCAGGAGGTACATGCATACACACAATCACAAACGCTCAAGCACACACACTCACACGCAGAGACACCCAGAGAGAATTTGAAGAGCTGGCATAGATGTAGAAGTGTTTAGTCCGTGTTTAGTCCTGCCCAACTCTCAATGTCCAGCTGAAGCAACAGTGAACTCCAATAGTCTTCACAGCAGGGTTAACAAGAGGAAAAATGGAAGAAGTGATGCCTCTAATAGGGAGAGACAAGGAGAGATGGAAGGGAGAGATGGATGGGAAGAAACAGATTTACATCTGTACGTGTAGGAAATCCATGGCATCAGTATTTGGATGCCATTGCAGCATAAAAGGAGAAAAAGAATCCACAACAGTTTTCCTTAACATGCCGAATGTGTCCCCTCCATGTAGAATCCACGACGGGACAGTAATATCGAATCAGAGAGTTAAACTTGCAGGGTGGGTCTAGTTGCTTCCCCACCCTGGGCAGGACCAAAAAAAAAAGAAAAAAAAATGTTTCCTGATGCGGTCTGTTCCGACTGCTTTAGCCGAGTCAGCGTCCTTCACATCCCAAAATCTGTCTCTTTCATAACTAAAAAAGAGTGCTCAGTAAGACGTGTATCGCTTATGCGTCTTTTCAACACTCTCCTATGATAATCTGCTAATCTTTCTCACCCATTGCTTTTCAAGCAGCCTCCTCCGTTTCACCTAAAAAAATCCAAACCCTCTTTGCTCCTTTTTATATGTACAATATTCCAATAAGGCTAAAAATAAAGCAGTAGAATCCAATTAATTTTCTTGATCCAGTCAAAAAGAAACACTCAAGATGAGGACAGAGAGATGGATGATGGGGGGAAAAGAATGAGGGGTGTTGTTGCACAGTATCACAGGGCGGATAAATCTGCAACTGCGACGCGTGATCCTGCTCCTTCTCCAGCCGGCTGTGGATCAGATTTCCCCAAGCTGTCCGCTCAGCTCTCTACTGACTCAGTGTACTGTTTGTTAATACTGCAGCAAGCGCACAGAAAGCCTCTTCTCATCTATTTGCAGGGAGCATTCCGGCACAGAGGAATAAATTGTGAAAGGAAGAGGATGAGAAGCATGGAGAAGACAAAAAGAATTGAAAGCAAAAGAATAGAAAACACGAGGAAAGAGGAAAATCATAAACAGGACACCACAACGTTGAAAATATATCCCATTGATTCTTTTTCTGAGAAGTGTTTTTTTCCTCAGTCCCTGGAAGCCTGTGCTCTTTCCAGTCAGTGTGTGATTTGTTGGTCTGTTTGCTGGGGTCCTCTGCTCGTCGTTCCCTCTAGGATGCGTTCTTCGAGATGATTAGAAATGTGCGCCCCGCGCCGGGATGAGAACTTGCAGCCGCAGCAGCAAAGGCTCCCCAACCCCCCTCGGGGTTAGCAACATCAGACGATACAGCTGTCTTTACCTGTGGCAATTGGGATGCAGACAAACATGCAGCTGCTTCCCTGAGCTGCCGCCACTGAGAGACCAAGAACGAAAGAGAAGGGGGAAAAAAATGCAGGCACAGACAGAGCAGAGTGCACACTGGTTGAGCGAGAGAAGAGAGAGAGTGCGAAAGAGAGACAGACAGAGAGAGGCAGAGAGCGAGGGTGGGAGGAGAGAAAGAGGCTGCACCTGCTAGATGCACCAGCACTGGGAAGCTTGCCCACCTCCGTTAGCAGGAGGGAGTGAGTAAAGATGCAGAATGCATACAGAAAACTAGAAAAAAAAGGGGGGAGGGGGGTGTACAGATAAAGATAATGAGTGTGTGTGTGTGTGTGTGTGTGTGTTTGTGTGTGTGTTGGGGGTGGGGGGTAGGAAAAGACAGCTCTGCAGCAGCACAGGCAGTTACCGGTGAGGAGCCTGAGTCCCAGATGGATCAGAGCGGAGGCACAACGCATGAGCCGTCAGTCATTTGTTCAGACCCCACCCACTGCACAGCATTAGAGGAGAGACCAGGGAAAAAAACAAAGAGATGCATTTGCAGTACTTTTATCGCATACAGACTCAGCCATCAGAATCTGATGGTTGAATCTGAATGTGAATAAATGTCTCCTATATAAATGCCACAGTCAGGTTTCTCCAATGATAGCTTTTAACTTTGAAATAAATACTGAAGTTTAGTTTCTTTCATGTAGTGCAGTATCTGTTTTTGCACATGGTTAAATAAATCCTGTGTTTGTAAGTCAAGAAGACCTGAAAATGAAACCTGCTACACAATTTTAGTCTACTCTCTCTATTTTTATGTGTCTTTATCCTTCTGTGTATAAATGTTCTTGTCAATGTGTCTACTAGAATGATAGCATCACGAGACAGACACTAGTATAAAGTCATGCAGATAGCCATCTGCCTGTAGGAGAATCCTTCAATTGGTCCCACAGGGAAACCCAAGGGATGCCCACAGTGTCTTTCTGTCTTCTGACAAACAAATATCTAATACCCAATACTGTTAAAACAGCCACCAGCGTAGTGCTTTTAAAGAGCTGCCAATAATCACATTGGAAAACAGCCAAAAGGACGTAAGTTATATGTTAACCCATTTGCACTTCCATTTGACGAAGAACACATTTACGCCAACATAAAAATATATGGCTGAACTCTAAAACAGATCGTAGCTCCAATTATAGAACCAGAGGATCCGGGTCTCTTAAAAGTTTTAAATCAGGTAGATGATATTCAGTGGTGACAATCTGAATTGCAAATGAGGCTACAGTATTTATTATTAGGGAATCCTAATGCTTACTTTAGCATAGTCAGTCAAAGTATGTAAAAATGCTCTCCTAGAGGTGCTACTTTACCCCTAAGGTGGAGGATTTTGTAATTACCAATAAAGAATCTGCCAACAAATTACAACCAAGTACAGTTATCACTACACTTTACTATGAAAAAAGAAACTAATTTCCTGTTCAAGATCACAGATGAATGATGTGTCACTGCCTACAGTGGGAGCAGTGGGTGCACAAAGGTCAGTATATCTTTGTACTACACTTGGGTCAACTTTGTACAAAACTTTAAGCAAATAGACTTCATGTCCCTCAATTTGTTTTTCAGAGTATGATATAATGATATTAGTTTACTGATCCACAGCTCTGTGTTTTAGGATGTCAACTTGATAAATGTGACATCAGAACCAAACAATGCAACAGATGCATAAATCCCAGCAGTGATTACTCATACAGGAACGATTTTCTTAAGGTCTTTTTGAATCTTTTTCATTGCATGGTGGGATAAGTCTTAACCTCCAGTTTCACTGAAGAAGAAAACAATTTATAATGACTGGATAACTGCTTTCTGTGATAATAATCCCTTATTGTAATCAGATTCATTAGTCCTTAATTAAACTGGAACTCATTTGTAATTAATAATTTAAAAGCCAACACAAAACAGTGAAGTATACACATGGAAATTCCTCTTTTTACCCTAAAAGGCCTGTACTCCACATGAAATGGTCAAAAATTGAAAGGTTTTCAATTACTTTACAATTAAGGAACATTATTTTTGATAATGACTCAATTGAATCTGAAGATTCAATAGAAAAGTTTTTGTTTGTTTCTGTTTATATGGTAATCCCACTGTTAGTTTGAGCTGTCTGTAATTATGTACAGTACATATTTAGACTGAAATTTTTTTTTTTAAGCTTTTGCCTGTGACTCATCTGTAGTTGTAAATATCATATTCAGTACTGTTGTTCTAATGCCATCTGTTGTTTACCCCCTCACAGTGGAATCCCATCATACATCATAACATACCCCAGGTCTATTATTAGATTATACTGACGTGTTTGTTTAGCATGGTGTGTGAACATCACTATCATACAGCTTCATACCTGGGAAATAAATTAATATGCACTTGTTACTATCTGTAGCACAGAGATGTTTTTTATTGCTAACTATCTGTTTGCTTGTTTTTGTTATTTACTCAAAATGTTAAACGTCTGATGTTTAATGGCAATAAAAGGATTCTGGTTGTGATTCAGATAAAGACAACCCTTTTCCACACAGAAGTGACACACCGCACTAACAGACACATGTTTTGAAAATGTTTGAGATCACTGACCTGAAATGCTGGCAACTTTAAAAAAACAAAACAAAAACCATAATATCAATTACAGTGGGTAGAACTAAGGTAAAAACAAAAAGAAACAATGTAAAATAAATGTATTGCAATAGATGCAAAGAGCAGAATGAAGGAAAGAATCGAATAAAATAAACATGCCAGCCCTTACCAACTGCATCGTTTTCGCTGACCTTTGTTTTGATGATATTGCTTGTCTGCAGCAACACTTACCATTATGCAATTTATTTTTTAGTTAATGAGCAAACAAATGCACTGTCTACAATCACAAGAAAACAACAAGTGGGAAATCTGCCCTATCCCAAAGGTCAAAGTGTTAGTGCCATGTTCAGAGCAATAATGTGTGCCTAAGAGTGGGCTCTCAAATTAATCAGCCCTTCCAGGAATATCTGACTCAAGTAATTTGATCAGAAGTCATCAGTCAGCGTGTTGTTTTCTATCCTTGCAAATATTCAGCAACCTATTTGTTTCTAATTACATTCAAATAACTCACCAAATAGCAAATTGTACACATTGTATTGATTAATAATGTGTGAGAATACCCACTAAAAACCATAAATGAAGTGCAACTTAAGAAAGGCCGATGTAAATATTGAATACTTAGAACCACTGATTTATAATCACAGATTATCTGAGATTTTTACAATTCATATTGGGTAGTGGTTTATACACTTGCCAAACTGGTAAAAGATGTGGTTTGATCCCAGGAGGACAGAAAAATTTCTTATGGAATTCCTTAGGTCCCAAACTCAAAACATGCCCCCCTATTTCAGACCTGTGAATTGACATAAACAATATAATGCAGTTCAGCCCTTTAAGTTACTTTTTCCCACAGTTAAGAAAATCATTTCTTGTGTAATAAAAAATACATATGTATCTTTACTGTGATTGTGTTTTTTGGGAGTTTTTGTACCACTCAAGCACTAAAGTTGCTCTCCAATGAGACAGCAGTGCCAGCAGTGGATCCCAGCTCATTTGAGTATGAGAACCCTGACTTAGGCGTTACATCAAGAAGGGCATCTGGTATAAAACTGCCAAATCAAACATACAGAGTTGTGATGACCACTTGTGAATAAGGAGCAACTCAAAACAGGTTTTTATATATATCAGTGCTGTCTTTTGCAGCTATTAACTTACTGTGAAAATATTTATGCTTATTAAAGTAGCCATGTAATAGTTGGGGAACAGATATCAATCAATACACGACAACATGTAGAATTGTAGAAAGTCCTAAAAGCATCAGCTGTCTGTGTGATAGTCATGATAATCTTCATTCAGAGTTCTTGTATGTGTCTCTCTGGAGGAAAAAAGTCTCTGACTAACCTTGGTAACGGAAGATACTGGTAAAAATCAGACCTCATTAGAGACAGCTCTTCTCAAAAAACGAGGATCATTACTGAACATATAGCCCTACTTTGAAAGTGCCAACATATGAGCGTTCAATCAGATGGTCTCTGATTATGTGTTTGTGCCTTAGGATTAGGCAGCCATGTAGTGTTTTATCTCAGTCTAACTGTCATCCATATTCCATTAAAATGGCACAAGTGTCTGCTCGGTCATGCAGGGTCAGGCCCAAGGGCTTTGGAGAGGAAGCTTATGAGTCACATACACATACCTGGACATGTACACACAGACTTCTCACCATTTAAGTCTTGGATCCTGTGAGTTTGCATATCAATTATGCTTAAGATTTATGAAAGCAACAAAAAAATGATTTAATGTACTAACCCTCTAGCACTATAGTCTATCTCTGTCCCATTATGCAGAAAACCATTATTAATTTTTAGTCTGCTGAAAAATAACTCTAGATTATATTTTTCAAATAAATAAATAAATAAATAAAAGAGGCTACTTGTTCTCACAGCTACAATCAGCTCGGGTAGCTGTACAAAATAAGGGAGAAGATATAGTTTCCTGTACTGAGCCACTGTGGTATGTCTTGGAAATAATGTCTCAAACTGCCAATATCTACCAGAGGTATTATGAAAATCAGTGACTATAAAGTCATCTCATAGCCCCCTTTTTCTTGTTTTTCCTTTTTATTTTTAAGGCAGCAGTTTCCTCATTTACTACTCTGCTGTTGAACTGAATAATTCTGCTGAATCAATGCAGCCAGGTGAAAACATCTGAGAGTACACCCTGGAGGCCTAATGTCAAACTCCAGAGGATAGCCAGTGCATTCATTCACATTCATTTTGTAATGGCCAACAACAGAAATAGTAGGAAATGGGGACATTTCCTGCTGTGAAATCCTACTGTGAATATATTACTTTGCAGAAGTTTATGTTTATGAAGTTTGTGAATATATGTCAAATACATCATTACAGAGCTTCTATCTTCTGATATATTTCTTTTTGAATCAATTTGATGCCATGAGCCAATAAAACAGGTGTAACATTAAAGTTAAACTGTATTTAATGTTAGTGTTAGTTAAAAATTGTTTTCACATTTCGTCTCACAGCCTCTCTGAAGAAGAAGCTTTGTTAGCTTTGCTTACGAAAATAATGATAATGAAATTAAAATAAAACAAAAACATATTTGTGACATTTCTGAATATGAACTGAAATTGTATCTCACTAAATTGTGGGATTACATCACATGACCTGTGTGTGAAAAAGGTTTATGCCTTATTTTTTAATCAGGTCCTAAAGATGTAGCTTATTCTGCATGCCTCCTAAAATGCATTGTAAATGAATTTACTGACTATGCTGCAGACAGTTTATTATTATTATCATCATCATCATTATTATTATTTTATTTTATTTTTAGTGTGTAGTTTAGTTTGTGGTTCAGTTCTGGGCAGCACTGTATCAAGCCTTAAATTTGTGTCTGCTTTACATTTTTATTACGTGAAATTTGCTACGATTGCTTTTTATGTTGTTAATGATGTTAATGAGGTTCAGAATAAAAAAAAACAAGAAAATTCTGATTTTGTAATCTGATAAATGTGTTTCTAATACGAAAAGCAGGCGTGATGGCGGGTTGGCCAAAAGTTTTCTTAAGTCGGTGTAAATTTGTTATTAAACTACTGCTCACATTTTATTTAAATCTATTCACAATACTGTTCGGTTGGGAATTTAGATTCTAAAATTCCTTGTCTGTCTCAGATCTTTTCCTAATGTACAGCTTTATTCTACTGCGGGTTAAGATTGGGGATTTCTCTATCTGATTAGCTGAGCCAGGTCAGTTTTCATGATCTGGACATCAGCAGGGCCATAATTGTCTTGTCCTCTGTGTTGTAATAAGGTCAGCACACCCTGGTTTAATCCAGTGCTCCCAGCCTCTTCTGTCAAGGTCTGATCACTATCAAAAATGTTCAATAGTTTCAGCTGCAGTCCTGTGTGAACAATCGAAGAAGCCAGACGGCACACTCAGAGGACATGTGTTCGGATGATTCACTTAGGTGAAAGATAGTCTATAATATCCATCTATCCATCCATCTATTTTCTAACTCCAATTCAGGGTTGCTCAGGAGCTGGAGCAGAAAAATTGCTAGTCCGTCGCTGCACATCATCTATGTGTTAGCCAGGCTAACCCACAAAGAGAGACAATCAATCACTTTCACATTCACCACCATGCCCCCCTGGACTACAACATCTTAATTTCTACCAATATGATCTGAATTTTTGATTGTGCACTTTTAAAAGCGGAATGTACCGCTACCCCAATTCCAAAAAAGTTGAGACACTGTATCTGCAATATAGAAATTGATCAATATTGAGATCACAATTATTTATCAAGGTTATTGACTGATTTTAGTGACAAAAATGTTTTTATTGCATCATCTAAATATAACCCTACTCCAGTAAGATTTGTTTAGATCGGTACAAATCTTTCCTCTCCTTACTCACCTAAATTTGTGTAGCTCTTGGAAAAAAATTTAAACTGTACTAAAACCAAACACAAAGTTTAATCACCAGAGAACTGATTTACACCTACATTGTCCTATATTCTTGTTATTTAATCTTTATCAATTCATCTTTGCACACAAATATGGTGTTTATTCATTCAGATCTAAGCAAAATATTGTCTTTCACCCCATTCATTGCACCTGTGTGATGAATGTGAATAAAACCTGTAGCAAAGTGCTTATCAGCTGTATATCTCTCTATATTTTCCCCACTAAGCCATTTTTAGAAAAATAACGGTGTGAGGGAATAACATAGCTGTTTTTCCCAGTAAATTTAGCATTTTCCTGAAGCCTTTGTTACTCACCATGTTTACTGGACACATATCTTTGGCCAAATGTAATGCCACTGCGTTGGTTATTCCAGAATATCTTTGGACACATGGAAACATTGTATGAGACTGTTTTTTTTATAAACTTCTCAGTTGATGTTGGATGATTCCCCTTTTTTTTGGCATTCATACATTTTAGGTAGTTGGATAAGTTAGTTGTGTGTACAGACACACATCACTCTTTGCATATGATTTCTTCAACATACGACCTGGTCCACTTGCATTTATGGGCATTCTTATGTTTGAACATGTTGTTCTTAATTGACAGACTGATTTTGCAGATCAGATAAGGCAGTCTCTTCCTACCAATCAGTCCCCTCCAGATCTCACTGTCATTGTCCACATCAGTCTTGAAGCCTCCCAGTAAGACAACAGAGTCATCAGATGGAGCACCCTCGAGCCTCCCACTCATCGACTCCAAAAAGCTGGGAACTCCCAACTGGGTACTCTGAACTGGTGCAAACAAAAGTTAGGGCCCATTTGGGATTGAAAAAAACCTTTCATTAAGATGTGTGATATCATTTCTGCCACTTTAAAGTAGTATGTAGTTTAAAATTGTGTATATTAGGGATACTCACCTCTACTTTTGATAGTTGCTTGATTTATTAAGAGCTTTTATTTGCCAAACAGTATTCAGTGAGCTTTGGATAGCATCCTCTTTTAAATAAATCTTGTATTCACTCATCTCTTTGCATTCCTGGGTGGGCTACTCGGCTACTCTTTATATCACTTCCACTTTCCCAGGCTATTATTTATTCTGTCATTATCACTTTGGCCCAGTTATTTTCTTCCCTCACTTCTGCAGAGCACTCAGCCTCTGTCCCGTGTCCTCTGAATCTCATTGCTTTTCTGACACTCTGCCCTCCT
Source organism: Oreochromis niloticus (assembly GCF_001858045.2). Lineage (NCBI taxonomy): Eukaryota > Metazoa > Chordata > Actinopteri > Cichliformes > Cichlidae > Oreochromis > Oreochromis niloticus. Next base: position 4,263,147 of record NC_031978.2, read on the forward strand.
GATGCTGATTTGTGTGACCCACCCCCTATACCTCAATCTGGCCAGATAGAGATGCTCATCCAAATTTCCACCTGCTTCACTTCTGCCACTACCAATGATTCTGATCCTATGTCAGAGAATTGTTTGGTTAATCAACAGAAAGGTACTAAGATACAACAACAAGAACAATTAGACTATTTGGAAGATGTCACTGAAATTAATCAAAGTAACAGACTATTGGTCTTATCTGCTCTACTGCGCACCATACACTTGTACCACTGATGCAAAACTCTTGGCTTTGATCCTTCATCCGCTGCTGTGAGACCAAATCAAACAGGAACATTTTGGATGTAAAACCAACCACTGAGATGTAACATGCAAAGCTACTGTGCAAAACTGTGAGCCTGAATAATCACAAGAGTTACAAAATGTTTCTAATCAACTCCATTTTAAGACATTTCAAGACTTTCTGTGTAACAGAGATGTAAGCAAGGTCTTTCAAATATCAGCAGCAGTGTGCAAAATAGAAGGACTAATTCTATTTTTATACATATTGTTTTTGTTCCTTTTGTCAACATTTGTATTGGTAAGACGTTCGTCATTTCCATGGTGTTAATTTGCATGAAATGTATCAGTGTGGAGGCTTTAAAAATAGCTATGTAGAGCAAATGTTCATAAAATAAGCTATTTTATCTCAAAATGAAACAAAGGTGCTTTGCTTCTCAGGTGTACTTGATTATTCTTTGAAGATTTACGTCTATTGTTTACTTATTTCTTAAAAATTTGTGAACGGGTTCAGTTTGATACATCTTCTGTATGGAGTGGATGTAACTTGTAATATTTTTTGGGATTCCAGATCAGTAAGTGGCAACACATATCCTGAAACCTGTTTTATTGTTGATTATGCAAACAACTCAAACCCAGAATGAATTTCCGTTGCCCTCATTTTATTTGTTTGTCTTCGGCCCTCCATCTCAGCCTTTTCCTCAGCTCCGAAAATTGGTGTTGTTTGTGCATAGATCCTCTGTTATCTCATTAAGCCCTCCAAACACTCAAGCAGCCTGAAGCCTCCATTATTCTTTTTATCTCTGATTAGGGATTCTATTAAAAAAGTAAATGAGGTCTGTAGGGTCCTTGTTTTCACCATCTTTTTTTCCCCAACAAAATTTGTCGTAGCCACATGTTTAGGCTTGGTAAATGTACATTGATTTAGAAAGACTCATATGAGTGAAAACTAAAAGCTGTTCATATTGCTTTTCATCTAAACTTGTGAGTCATCGCAAATACTGATGGAATCAAACAAGTTCAGACTCACTTTCACAGTTCTTTGACATGCACTGAGCAGCTATATCCAAGGCTTCGATACAAAATTGAAAAGTGAGAAATTTTTTTTTGAGTCAGTAACACCTATGATATTCACTAGAAAAAGATCCATTAAAAGAGTATGGTTGCATCAAGACAATAACAAAAGAGTTGCAGTATAAGAGTGGTGCGGGGGCTAAGCTGAAATGAAATAAAACATGTAGCATTTGTGACAGATGTAGCACTTAGAATGAAATGACAAGAATTAAAACTGCCATAGAGCTGTAGTATAGATCATACAAAGACCCTATGCAAGTTAGACGCAGTTGCAACCTATAGTGTGGTGAATGGAATGCTTTAGATTGATAACTGTTTCTTTACACAGAAAAACATCATTACTACAATTCTTTCTTTTACTATTTTTACATTCTGTTACTATTCCTATTCTTACACTCAGCATGGACTCTTAAATCCCATAAAATTTCATCAGCAGAAATTCAATTTCATGGGTCAATTTCAGAAAAAAATACTAGATGGCAGTTGTTTTTTTAATGACAACATAATATTGTTGTTATCCAAGTGTATTACTTTGTTCTGCAGTATTAGACAATAATACAGGCAGATGTGTATATCGTGTAACTCAGAGAAAAGGGTTCAAGTGAATTCCCTGAATTGATAAAAACACAAGCCTTTCCATTTAGGATATAAATTGATGCATCAGGATGATCTGGCAGTGCTACACAAAGCACTTTAACCTATTACCTTTCACTTAGCTGAAGTTTTTAATACTGTATTCAAAAATGACTCAAACCTACTATCAGTAAATATTGTGGTTTGCATATCTTGTCAATACATTTGTACTTTCTTTAATAAAAAAAAAAAAAAAGATCAGTGCTTTATTTCTCAAATAACATGGGGAAAAAAGGGTGAATACACTTCACTCAATCCTAACAGGCATCAAAGCTATTGATCCGTAAAACTGGAGAAGTGTAGGCGAATTATCGAGAGATGGTTGCCCCACATATAACACATTCAGTTGCATAAACACAGACGCATTGTTACAATCGGGATCCTTATCTTTCTCATGTGAGTGTTCTGTGGTGGTTGCCATGGTTCCTTTGCATGTCGTGGTTTTACTAATGAAGGGAAGAAACAGTTGGGGTCTGTTCACTGACATGGGTCGCCTACCCACTTAATTACCCTTAGAGATGCCCCAACAGACTTTCTTACCAGGTTTTTAAGGAGGTCTTGGTTAGTGGACTAAGTGGAAGTGGAGCTGCATCTGCAGCATCTGAGGGTAACTAGGTACAGGAAGAAGGTGTGATTGAGCATGTTTTTGGGACCATCTAGACATGGAAATGAAGATAATAGCAAGATGAAGATGAATGAATGAAATGGAGACATAATGAGAGACAGAGAGACTACATATCTGGAAGAGCGAGTTGAACTCAGTGAAAATGCAAAAGTGAACCAATGCTGACATTTTACATTAACCCTCATTCATATCACAATGTGATTCTGTGTGCTGCTTTGTACTGAAAGCTGAGCCCCAAAATTATAATAGAACGGACTGAGGAGCAGCCCTGGCACACACACACTAATCACACCCACACAGCTATCTGCTGTACCCCTCCAAATATCCACTCTTGTTTCAAATGCACTCCAGTATCAAGTTCATTTCAATGAAAACTCTTTCAAGTCAAAGCCAGTCTATGTGGTAAATGAAGAAAGTGGAGTATTCCATCAAACACATTTACACACTTTGATCTTCCTGACAGCTTTGGCAGCAGAGAGAGGGACTATGTGTCTGGAGTGTGTGTGTCTGTGTCTATCTGTTTAATAAAAAAAAAACTGATAGTGGAGAGTATTCAGGGAAAATCAACAGCAGACCAATTCCCAGCTCAACATCTCTCTGTACAAGCAAAAGGATTATAATATTTTTTATGAACATCTGAACATAATGGACAAATTGAAAAATATTTTTTTGCATTTTGGCTTTCTGGATTCTTCTTTTGTTGCTTTTCTTTCCCGTTGACACCCTGAAACTCAGAAAAGCCTTTTCCACATCTTTCATACCTCATGTTCCCACCTCCTGCTGGCCTTCTTTCTTCCTCTTCATTCATCCATCACTGTCCCTCCTCATCTCCTTTTCCCCATCTCCCTCTAGTTCATTGAGCGGTGAGCTTTGAGAATATTTAATGTGCCACTCTGTCTAGAAAGTGTTGGCTGCAGTATGGAGGGACAGTCTAGATAAGCTGGAAAGTTAGGTGTTCTCTGATTTTGCATGCTATTAACACCTTTTAAGCAAAGGCACAATTACAGATGTAAACTCATTTCCCCCCCGTTTCCTCATGTATGCTTTGGTGGACACTTTGCACTTGAACAGGTTTAAACACGTATTTCTGCATGTGCTAAAAACATGCTACATCTGTATGGGATCTGAAAGACAATGTTTAGCACCAAAACTGCACTGCTTTTACCATTTTCTCCTTACAAAAATGATCACAAAAAAGAAGCAAATACTGTGGCACTGAAAAATGCAAATAAAGAGTCAGTCTGTCAGTCAACATAACACTTCTTATCTTGATTCTGGGCTTTAATGAGACTAAATAGCCTACAGCGATACGAGTTGGGCCTTCTTCTGAAGGAGAAAGTGACAGCTGAATACGCCCTGACACCAAATGAAGAAATAATGAAACTTTAACTAGCTAAAGAAATCTGTTTAGCAAGTCATTAGCCATTGTGCTGTTAACCACAAACAATTACAAGTAAACAAATTATGCATTTTTGTGATGAACCACAATGCATACGCTGCATGTGAGAGTGTAACATGCAGCAACATACACTTAAGACACTACGCTCATAGCACAGCAAACATCTGCCAAAGTATTATAAACTGTGGTTGTGCTAATTCCTGCTACAGTAGCTAGTACTACCTCATTTTGCCATGACAAAAACAAAAAACAAACACACACCCAGACTCAAAAGATGAAACAAATAGTAGCTTCACTGTCGCGATGCATGCTCAATCATCCAAGTAAGGAAATCCCAAAAAGTTGATTCTGTTCATCTGGATGTGATCTTTTTTTTAATCGGAGAAACATTTCCCAACTCTTCCAAGCAGTGGCGGTCCTAGCCTGTTTGGTGCCCTGGGCGAACACTCCCTCTGGCGCCCCCCGCCCCACACACACACACATATGAAGAGAGAGAGAGAGAGAGAGTATGCATAGTGTGCAAACCGCTACCAAACAGCCATTGGTGGTGTGTGAGAGGCAGATGTTGTCCAAGATAAGGACAATGTTGGATAATACCTCCCACCCACTCCATGACATGCTGGCTAGTCACAGGAGTGTTCAGTGAGAGACTGAGATTACCAAAAAGCACCACTGACCGACACAGGAAATCATTCCTACCTGTGGCCATCTCCCTGTACAACTCCTCCATCTAACACAGTGTGAACACTGCAGTAGTTACATTCTTTTTACACACGCTCTTTTCTATTCCGTAATATACTTGTCAATTTTCTTGATATTTATTTATAATCACCTCTGTTAATCCTTGATATTTAGAACTGAGTGATCTGTATATATTAGTGTTATTTCTTAAATGTGTAAAATCTGTAACATAATGTATTGTTTGGAGTTTAGTCTGTTACTGTTACTATTTTTAGAATTTCTTCTTGGAGCAACTGTAACCCACATTATTTCCTTAGGGATTAATAAAGTATTCTGATTCTGATTGTTTCAGGATACATGACCTGCCATCCAATGACACATCTGCTTACCTGTATCTTTTGCTCGTTTCTCCTCTTCTTTTCTCTTTTTTCTAAACTGAGCACCTGATGGCTTTGAACTTTTCTTGTCCATCTTCCATTGGTTTTAATTTTGCACTCCAGTATGAACACCCATCCCCCAACTCGAGGATCACCACAACATAACCTAGTACACCTATACCTTAGTTCACAGATTCACTTTGTCTAGGGTTTATTTCTGGGATTTTGCACAACCCAGGATTCAAATCATGAATACATAATGGGTTTGGATTTACAACATTATGACTGAAATGTGCTCTATTTGGAAGCAGCAGGGCTCCTCCCCTTTCGACGGGTTGTGTGTGAGACTTTAAATCATCAAACAGTAAAATATACATTTTAAATTGTTATTGATCCCTTTACCCCTGGTCCTAAAGTGTATATTTATTTTCTTACTCTTCTTATATTTATTGTTTGTTTACTTGCACTGCTGTAACTGGAGCCTCGTTGTCTCGTCTCTCTATATACTGGACTGTATATAGCGATAAAGTTTACTTTGACTTCAGCAGAGAGCAGGCGCACCGAGGGCTCTCGCGCTCACTTTTCGCGTATAGAATTTCAAAAAAACATCGGTGCAAATTATAAGTCTGTATCATAATGTCTGGTGGTTTCGTGTTTGTTGTTTTGTTTTTATTTTCTTTTATTTTGCGAGTTGGTTATTAGATGCTGCTCGAGCCAGCCAGAGAATCCCCCGCCGCCCCGCCCTCTCCTCCCTGTGCAGCAAGCAGCAGGCGCACCTCGCAAACGGAGGGCGCCTTTACTCCCAGCAAATGGGCGATAGAAAACCGCTTGATGCCTATGACATTCCCAATATGCGCTGGCTGACGTCGGGGAAGCATGAGTACGAGCAAAAAAAATTATTATTTTTTTTTGCCAATGTCCGCGATGCCGCCCCGGGCAACCGCCCGTATCGCCCGTATCTAAAACCGCTACTGCTTCCAAGTGACTTTTTCTGTGTCAACCGACTGCAGGTTTCCAATCTTATAGGCAATACATTTGCATAATGACTGAAACTAGCACCATTGGCGTAGTTTCATTGCTTAGCCTGGTAAAAATCAGTGTCAAGACTCAGCGACTTAAGGGCAGTGCATGTGATTAATCATCTTCATTTTCTTCACTTCATATCTTCATATTGACATTTTTTAACCAGTAATTTCAGTCTCAAATATTTAAATGTAAGCTAAGGAAAGCCATAACTGCAAATCTGACCAAAAAAAACAAAACAAAAAAACCCAAAAAACAAAGGTTAAAACCAATCTATCCTCTTAGTAAAGGACAAGACACTGTGTCCTGCCAAGAACTATGATAATGTATTGCTTTAATACACAATTAAAATTGAAGTGATTTTTTTCTAGGCCTACTGAATTTCTCTTACAATGAGATTGCATCATGTAAACGGCTTCTTTTATGGACAAGCTCATGATGGACCAACTTTACTCAAACAACAGACAAAACACTCATTTATTATCCCATACACTGAAAATACGAAAACACACCCTATAAGTTATGTGACAGACAGTTTGAAATGTCCTCAAAGGAGTTCACATTGGGAGTCAAGTGGAGAGGTGGTTTACAAAACACCTGAGACTGGAGTTTAAGGCTACGTCCACACGTACCCGGGTATTTTTGAAAACGGAGATTTTTCTATGCGTTTGCACCTTTCGTCCACACGTAAACGGCGTTTTCGGTCACTGAAAACGGAGATTTCTAAAAACGCCTGCCAGGGTGGATATTTTCGAAAACTCCGTTTTTGCATTTACGTGTGGATGAGAAAAACGGAGAAAGCGCAGCGTCAAAGGTGTGCGCCTTTTTTGACGTCACACTGTGCGCCACGTTATTGTTTCGGTGAAATTAATTTCTACAATACTGTTACTGTTAATTATACTCTCTGCAGTGTTTAAATGCTTACATATACACACACAGTTACTGTCCCTCCACACATAGGACTCGGTTCTGCTTCTATGCCCCATCTTTGTTTACTATTTCCTACCGAGGCTTCTAGACTTCTGATTGGCCAACATTTCTACACGGTTAGGAATATATCGCCACCTGTTGCTTTGGCATGTTCCTAGCAGCGTTTTCACGTTTTCACATCTTCACTCCGCACGAGCCTTGTGCTTGCGCTGAGCAGAGCAGCAGCACAGGAACAGAATCGAAGGGAAAGAGAGAGAAAGAGAGCCAGGGACAACAATGTCACATTAGAAAGGTATAGTAATTAGGGATGGGTATTGATAAGATTTTAACGATTCTGATTCCATTTTCGATTCTGTTTAACGATTCGATTCTTTATCGATTCTCTTATCGATTCTTGTTTTTAAAAAGGAGAACTCTAAGGTCGATTAGCTTAGAATTTTGTTTTATATCTTCTCTTTGAACAAGATAGAAATTTAGGAGTAACATGGCCTTACAAACCCAACAGTGAGATCTTAAGAGATCCACAGCCTACGGCTCTTCAATGGGGTGTCACAGGGTCCCCGGGGAAAATTGTAAATGTAAAATAATAAAATAAATATTCTTCTGTAGCAATAACAAAGTATAACATAAATTATTCTGTAGCAATTACACAAGAATATCCAGTAATGTCCCTGCCTACAATTAAACACATTCACTTACCATCTGCTGTGGCAAATGGCTGCAAGGTTTTGACCACAAACTAGTCACTGCTCGGTGACATGCGGGCCTGAAAAGAGACGCTACCGGTAGACTGCAGCGACAACTGCCAGCGAGCGCCAGCCAGACTCTGTCTGTCTGTCTCATCATGGTCACCTAAATGCACGATGGCAGGTTTTGTAATAAAGCAGATCGCGCTAACATAATATGCACTGTTAGCTGATTATTTACCTGCCGCATTAACGGGAGAGGACGTGCAAACGTTACCGCTGCTGGTGGGTTGAGATTCACGAGTCCGGAGCGGAATTAAAGACATTCATTTAAGTTCATCGCGTGTTTTGTGAGCAAATGCTTTTGCATATTCGTAGTGTTTCCTCCCTTAATGAAATATCTACTTTGCAAGTATTGCAAGTTGCCCTGAACGGATGACAATCCGTTCTCGTAAAGTATAAACAAACTTTTAAGCGTTTGAGCCGCTTAGGCGCCGTGTTTCCTGCCAGGTACGCTCCGACGCTCCGCAACGTGGTGACGTCATTCGGGGCGACTGGAATCGATAAGGGAATCGTTTGCAAAAATGGCAAAAGATTCCAAGGAATTGAAACAGTGGGAACCGGTTCTCAACAAGAACCGGTTTTCGATACCCATCCCTAATAGTAATCATCCACAACTATTTTCAGTTACGGATGATAAAGGATTCAGAAAGTTTATTCATGCAGGCCATTATGACAGAGAATGTGCATCTTCTTTTTGTTTTGCATATTTTAATTTATATTTTATTGTGTTGTGGTTTGCAGTGTTTTGTGTTGTTTCACTTTAAATTTGTTTAAAAGGAAAAAGCTGAAAATTTAAATAGTTAAAAGTTGTTTTGTATTATATAATTTATTTATTACATTTTATGTGGAGTGAATAAATAAAAGTATACTTACGGTGGCCCCTGCAGACAAAACACGTACAAACTCCAAAACATATGCGAATTCCAAAACATGTACAAATTCCAAAGCACGTACACATTCCAAAACACAACGGAAGTGCTCCAGGATACTAGGGGCAGTGTTGAGCTTTTGTTACCTAGTGGCTACACAAGCCAGGAAGTACCAGCGACTGGATTTAGTGTGGTAGTAACAGGTAAATGAAATTTTTTTCAAAATTATTTGAATATATATGAGTGTTTGTGTATAAATACTAGAGATGGACCGATCCGATATTACGTATCGGTCCGATACTGACGTAAATTACTGGATCGGATATCAGAGAGAAATAAAAAATGTAATCTGATCCTTTAAATATCAAAAAAGCACCTCACAAAACTTGCAGGGCTGTGTGTTTGTAGCCTCGCTACCAAACCAGCATTTCATCTCCGAGGAAGTTATCCCAGAGAGAAGTAAAGCAAGTGTGTAAGTTCATCTCTGAATGTTTGTAAAGCGTTCCTGCTTAACAACCGATATATGGAGCGACTGCCTCTCTCTCTCCCTCACCTTCCTGCCGCTACTTCAATAATGAAACTGCTTAATGATCAGCTGATCGGCTTTTCTGTCGCGAGTCCGTCTCTCTTGTCTGTTTTTGGCCCACTTTGCACCAGAAAGAGGAAACCAGCGGCTGAACAACAGCAGCACGTTTAAGCTTGATAAGCTGTTGTTAGAATTTATTTAATATTACTTTCTACACCAGGATCCTTTTCTACCAGCTGACGGCTGGTAACTGTGCAGGGGCGGATCTAGCAAAGTTTAGCCAGGGGGGCCGATAGGGCATTAACAGGGAAAAGGGGGCACAAAGACATACTTTTCTTTCTTATTCTCATTTAAAATGTCTAGCTTTTAATAAATAATTATCTGAATCTTACACCCAAAGTTTTAATCTTATGTAAAACATATAGAAGTCCATTACTGTATATAGTAACTGTTAAGTCTAATATACCCTAGTAAGCTATACTACTTTTTCCTTTTGGAAGATACCATCTGTGCAGTTTGCAATTCTGTAGAATAAAGATGTTGAATCTATTTAATTTTTCTTGAAAAATGATTTATTTCTGTGAATTTTTTCCCCCCACACTACATCAAATTAAAGTTGATTACGTCGATTAAGCATCATGAGGTGGAGGGTGGGGGGTGGTTCCCTATTTTTTTTTGCAACCCTATTAGTTAGGTTGCTTAATATTTCTGCTAATACTCTTTAAAATACCAGAGTAGGAAGGATGGAGTAGGTTTAAGTTTACTAGATTGATCAGTATTGCTGAACTATGACATATTTTGGGTGCAGTGTATTTATTTATTTATTTTTTTTGTACATACAGGTATAACAGAATAGCTTTAGTGTTGTTGTTTATTTAAACTTGAGTATGAACTTGTACAAAATGCAGCAAGATATTAAAAAAAAACTGTTTTATTGATTAAAAAACACACTATATCGGATTCATATCGGTATCGGCAGATATCCAAATTTATGATATCGGTATTGGACAAAAAAAGTGGTATCGTGCCATCTCTAATAAATACACAAACAATACACATATTTCAACTGTGTAATTTAAGTGATCTAGGTAGCTCTGCTTTGGAAGTTTAGTTAACGCAAACAATGTGTTTTGAAGTTTGTACGTGCTTTGTCTCTAGGGGCCACCGTATACATTTATATATATACATAGATTTAAAAAAAAAAACAACAACATTTTTTTTTTTACATTAGTAATTCCTTTTGTGCATAATTTTATATTGTTGTTGATAATAAATTAAAGCAACAAAACAACCTGAAGAGCCGGTTCTCTAAAAAGAGCCGGAATTCCCATCACTAACTTGTAGGGAACTGTTAAATGCATCTCACAAAACTCAGATTTCAGATTTTATTTTTTGTTATTTTACTTTTTCATGACTGCTACTTGTTAATTGCTAAATATGAGTATCATATTAAGCCATATAAAGTGTCACAATGTGTTAGGCAGAGGACTCACTCGCTGGACCGCCATGATGGGCGAGGCAAAGAGAAAAACACACCACACCCTCTCCAGATCCTGGGAACCATGGCATAAAGAAACTAAAACTGACTTTAAACTTCTCAAATCTTAAGAGATTATTATTGGTATAAAATTTGCTCCAAGTGTCTTGTGTTGACTTAAATGCAGTTTTATTGTTTGCTCAGCTAGTAGCAGCTACATGTTAACTGCTCCTTTAAGGATTCTGGTCTGGTTTATGTATTCTGGTCTTCTGCCCATTTAGTGCCTTAGAAACCAGTAGCAACAGTTTCTCTTTTCTCAGTTTAGATTGCAGCTATTCAAGGCAATGCTTTGTATTACATTTAAGACAGAGTTTTGTATTTCATCTGATGTGCCACAGTGTATTTCAAAAGTGCCCCAGAAGTGATTTAAAGCAATGTCACCGGCCCACAGCCAGCATTTAACACATCAGTAAGTCATATTATCAGTCTTTTCCCCCCACCTTACTGGCACACCTGTGTTCAATCAGTAACCAGTCTCTTCAGAACATATAAACATGTTTAGCTTTTTTTACCTCTCACTTGCCAGATTGTTTTGAGTTATTATGTAACCTTTCCAGTCATTATGACTCTTTTATCTAGTGTTTTCTAGTCTACAGCCTTTGGATTTTTTCATAGATTTCTGGGCTTCTTCTCATTTTGCCCCAGCTTCTTTAGATAGACATGCAGTTAGTGGGGTTAGGTTAATTGATGATTCTAAATTGCACATAGGTGTGAATGTCTCCCTGTGATAGACTGGTGACCTGTCCAGGAATTGGGATAGGCTCCAGCTCCTCCCCCTGCGACCCTCAATTCAATAAATGGAAGAGAATGGATGGATTATATAGAGACCATGGGGAAATGAAAACAGGCTCAAGTATCAGTAGGAACAGCTTGGTTATGTATTATGGCCAACACTGTGGCCAGTGAGCTTTTGAAAACAGCTCAAAAGAGGCAAACCTTCAAACCATCTCCCCAACTTTAAACATTACTTTTCTGGCTCACACCAAATGTAGCTATAGAGGTCTGTACGCATGTCACATAATGACTCTCACATTATGCTTAACAACAACTGTTGGTCCACTTGTGATTGGCACATCATCCATAGGCAACATAAAGTCTTTCTTCCACCCTCAAACTGAGCTGTCAATCAAACTGGAACAGGGCAGCACTGCAATATGCGCACTGAAAATAGACTGTCGTCACCTCAGGGCTGTCAAGGGATACACAGAACATAATGTACAGGTAGCCACAGAACTGAGAAGCCACATTCACCAATGCAGTCTGTGGTATTGTGGGATAAAGCTAGCGGCTTGTCGCTCCTCAGGTGTAAAGTTTGAAAGCCTCCCGTCATTGCACTTTTAGCCATGACTCAATCCCTTTGTGCTTCACATTGTAAAGTAGATGTCCTGCAAAAATCGAGCCTTGCGGTACTTCAAGCAGGCACAAAAGTAATATTAACCTCACTCCCTTCAGCCATCTATGCTTGCAACCTATGTCTTCTAATAGACGTCCCATATAAACACAGTCAGTAAGCAGCAAATCTGAACTCTGCTTTCAGACATTTAACTCACTCTCACTCACTCACTCTCCGCAATTTAGAATTTTGAATGTTTTCTTAACATATGTCTGTCTTAACACATATCTGAAAACAGGCAATCAGGACAGTTTCTTGTTTGTACATGTATGCTTCAGACAAGTCACAATTTTTTGTGCTTTCTCTTCTTGGTTAGCCCATATTATTTTAGTTGTGGAAGTGGGAAATAAACAGAGTTGGTTGTTTTTTTTCTCTTGCTTCCTTAAAAAAGAGTATTTAAAAGTAGAATGGGAGGCAGAGCCTTTAGTTTAAACCTTTAGGCTTAAAACTTTCCTTTTTGCTAAAGCATATAGTTAGGGCTGGATCGGGTGACCCTGAATCCTCCTTTAGTTACGCTGCAATAGTTGTTGGCCGCTGGGGGATTCCCATGATGCATTGAGTATTTCTTCTTCAATCACCTTTCTCACTCACTATGTGTTAATAGACCTCTCTGCATTGAATCATGCTGTGGAAGAGAGACAGAGATTAATAACAAGTATGTCTTTATCCTGTCTTCCTTCTCTCACCCCAACCGGTCACGGCAGTTGGCCCCACCCCTCCCTGAGCCTGGTTCTGCCGGAGGTTTCTTCCTGTTAAAAGGGAGTTTTTCCTTCCCACTGTCACCAAAGTGCTTGCTCATAGGGGGTCATATGACTGTTGGGTTGTTCTCTGTATGTATTATTGTAGCGTCTACCTTACAATATAAATTGCCTTGATGTGACTGTTGTTGTGATTTGGTGCTGTATAAGTAAAACTGAATTGAATTGAATTTAAATAACAAGAGCTATACTATGCATCTTCAACATTTTGTTTGTACCACACAGTATGAATTATCTACTGATTTGTTCTCTTGTCAGACTCAAGTGCCTAAGCAGAGTAAATTTACCTTTTCCTTTAATTTTTGAAAATGTGTTTTATTACAAAAGGCTTAAATAAAATTGGAGCCACTGAAAACAGAACTCTGTATTAAAATTCCACAACCCTTTGATTTAAACCACAAGTCTGCTCTTTGATTGCAACGTGATTGTTTCTTTCAAATTTAATGTGGTGCTTTAAAGAGCCACATTATATAAATATCACTTACCACAATACCTGCTGGTGTTTACATTTTTGAAATCACTCTTACCACTTGGCATACAACAATAATATTCCGGGAAGTCCTGAATGATGAGTGATTTATGATTCACTGCAAAGTTCAAAACAATATCTGGTGGAGAAATTGTTAAGAGTCTGGGGACAGTTTTAAGTTTTATAGATTTTAGATAATTAAATTTTTTCAAACAGTTGAACTTAGAAAAAAGTTTAAAAAAATAACAGTTTTGAAAAAGTTTATGCTGTACAACACATCCACATTTTGCAGTATTGTATAACTGATTTAAAAATACAGAAGTAGTGCTACATGTTGCATGGGGATTGCTCTGAGTTCAGAAATAGCCTCACTGCAAAGCTTTCCGCCATAGGTCAGTTTTATTAATATGCAGTGAAACCAACACTGTGTCTAAGCTCATTTTCATTTCACCTTTATAGCTGAATTATCACAGAACCAAGGACATTTAGCAAAGAATAAAAAAATTTAGATTGCTTCTTGACATAGGTGTCTGAAACTGTCCATGCTGATAACACAGGCCTATCTGTGGAGGAATTTTCTGAGCCATTGTACAAACTTCCAATACCATATTGAACATATATTCACTTGGCATAGTTTAAAGTCTAAATATTCACACACTAGCAAGAATATTCACCGGTGCATTGTTAGATCCGTTTGGACTCTCCACAGAGAACACATAATTTAGACATTTCCCATTGTCATTCTGAGTTTATCCCCAATTCTTTCTCTGTGTTTTTTAGTCATTATTTGTCATTGAGCACAGAGCACATTTTTATTAGCATTACCAACTAGTATGAGTGGACAAATTACCTGATCAGTGGCAGATGGCAGACAGATGGATCCATTCCCCAGAAATTGGTTGACAGCATCAGTGTATCATGTTTGTACTTTGCGAAAACAGGACAATGACAGTTGTTTTGGACACCTAAAGTGAAGTGATCTAATCAACAGCCTATTTAGTGGAAGCATTCATGCTAAGTGATTAATGGAAATAACCTCACTGGGGCAATTTTTTGAATGTCAGATGAATGTACAAGCTCTGTTTGGAGCAATCCTGTTTCCTGATATTGTTTAGATGACTCTGAAGAAACTAATGGAAATTAAAACATACTAAATTGAACCATCCAGTTCCTTTGAATTTACATTAATATTACACAAGTCCTCATTTAAATCTGATCATATTATCACTTGGGAAAAAAGAAAAGAAAAAATGTAATTGTCATAAGTGTGGGGTTTTTTTTTCCCGTATAAGAAAGAGCCATTACTAATCAATCCTAATTTGTTATATTTATCTTATGATAGAAAATGCTGCAAGACACCCTTTCTGATAGGAGTGATAGTTCTTGCAGAATACCGACCAATCAATAGGACACGAGCAGTACGCAGACTAACTGATAGACTACAATTAAAAAGTAATCAGTAATTTTGCAGCATGACTATGTAATCTACAGTTGTGCTAACAATGAGTTGTGCAATACTTACATGCTTCAATCCTTTATAATGATATTGATAATTTTCATAATCCTGTCACCACATCTGGTGTAGCTTTAGCAGGATCTTGGTGGATGGTCTATGTCCACACTGGAAGTGTTCAGGAACAATATTGGCCACCCATGTTTAATCATTATACTCACAAAAAGATCAATGCAAGGAATTGGAACCAGCCCAATGAGCTGAATGACTTCCGACCGGTGGCACTGACGTCACATCTTATGAAGACTCTAGAGCGGCTCTTCCTCAACCTTCTCTGACCACAGGTACAACATGCCCAGGACCCACTACAGTTCACATACAAGGCGGATGTCGGAGTGGAGGATGTCATCCTGTACCTCCTACATAGAGCCCACTCACACCTGGACGGGGGGAAAGGCACGGTCAGGATCCTGTTTCTTGACTTTTCCAGTGCCTTTAATACCATCCGGCCCTGTATGCTCCAGGAAAAACTGAACAGGATGCAGGTGGACCCCTGCCTGGTCGCTTGGATCGCCGACTACCTCACTGACAGACCACAGTACGTCAGGCTGAAGGACATCACGTCTGACACTGTGGTCAGCAGCACAGGAGCACCACAGGGAACCGTGCTGTCCCCTCTTCTCTTCACCCTGTACACCTCTGACTTCTGCTACAACTCTGAATTATGCCATATTCAGAAGTTTGCAGGCGACACAGCCATCATGGGGTGTATCTGGGATAATCAGGAAGAGGAGTACAGGAGTCTGGTGAGGAACTTCGTCACATGGAGTCACACAAACCACCTGCAACTCAACACCTCAAAAACCAAGGAACTGGTTGTGGACTTCGGGAGGTCCAGAGAAGGTCCACTGCCGGTTCAGATAGAGGGGGAGGAGGTGGAGGTGGTCAACAAACTGGACTGGTCATGCAACACAGAGCACCTGTATAAAAAAGCCCAAAGCCGACTGTACTTCCTCAGGAGGCTGAGGTCTTTTAACATCTGCAGGAAGCTCCTGAGGATGTTTTACCAGTCAGTGGTTGCTGGAGTACTTTTCTATGCTGTGGTGTGCTGGGGGAGCAGCACAGCAAAGAAGGACTCATCCAGGCTGGAAAAACTGATCAGGAAGGCTAGCTCTGTGGTCGGCATGAAGCTGGACGGTCTGGTGACAGTGGCAGAGAAAAGGACACTAAAAAAATTGCTGGACATTATGGACGATGCTGGGCATCCTCTGCACACGGCCATAAACAACCAAAGGAGTCTGTTCAGTGACAGGTTGCTTCTCCCCAAGACAAGAACCAACAGACTTAAAAACTCCTTTGTCCCACACGCCATCAAACTGTTTAACTCCTCTCTGGAGGGGAGAGGGAGGGGAAACAGGGGGACAAAGGAGGGGGGAACAACTAAGCTGTAGTGCCTCTTCATTTCACTGTGCAATACTTTTTGTTAATAGTCAACGGTGCAATAGACTTCAATACTTGAAATGTGCAATTCCCTTGTATTCATATTCCTATTTATTCTATTTATCTCTTTCGTATATTTTATTTATATATGTCTGTATTTATATATGTGCATATATATAATATTCTGCTCATTTTCTGTAACTTCTGTTGGTGCTGTGCTTTTGGAAACCGAATTTCCCAGAGGAACCCACCCGAGGGATTAATAAAATTTTATTTTATCTTATCTTAAAGTCCAGTTAATTTGGGCAACTTCTCATCTTCCTAGGTACCTGTACGCTGTGGTGTGCCTCAAGGATCTGTATTAGGCCCTATTCTCTTTTCGCTATATCTGCTCCCTCTTGGAGCAATTTTTGAGAAGTATAATATTGCCTTTCATTGCTATGCTGATGATATACAGATTTATTTTGAGATTACTGATGATCTTGCTATGTCTTTTCACTATTTTCATGAATGCATGTGTGAGGTTAAAGATTGGTTCAAGAGTAATTCTCTTGTCCTGAACGAAAAGAAAACGGAGATCGTGGTGTTTGATAGTAAAATCCCCCGCGACCAACTGTGTGCTGCTCTGATGCCTTTTGCTAGCTCTCCTTCTGATTATGCCAGTAATTTGGGCATACTACTGGATAGCTCGCTTAAATTTGACAAGCAAGTGTCTGCTGTTGTGAGGTCTAGTTTTAATCAGCTGCGCCTCATTTCTAAGGCTAAGCGCTACATTCCGCACAATGACCTGGAAAAACTCATTCATGCATTCGTGACTTCCAGGTTGGACTACTGCAACTCTCTTTATATTGGCCTTTCCTCCACCCTTCTCGTTAGATTGCAGACTGTCCAGAATGCAGCGGCACGCCTTTTGACAGGTAGCAGGAAGTTTTCTTCCATCACTCCTGTTCTTGCTGGCTTGCACTGGCTTCCAATTAAATACCGTATTCAATTTAAAATATTACTTTTCACCTACAAAACCATTAATAATTTGGTGCCGAGCTACCTCAATGAGCTTCTCAGGTTACACACTCCTGTCAGAGCACTTAGATCTGCTACCCAAATTCTTCTGGAGCAACCTCGTTCTCGGCTGAAGTCTCGCGGTGACCGCGCGTTTGCTGTAGCTGCCTTCCTGTAGCTGCCTTCCTGTGTCTATCCGGGCGTCTGACTCTCTGTCTCTTTTTAAATCACGGCTGAAGACTTATTTCTTTAATCTTGCCTTTCCACCTAGTTAACACTTGGTGTGCGTTGGTACATTTTTATCCGTTATGCTTGTGAACTACTTTTATATCTTATGATTGTCAAGGTTTTATAATTGATACGTGCCAGGTCCTTTCTCTTTTCCCTCCCATCTCCCTTTTCCTATTTTATTTTTGTCAAGCACCTTGGTATACCCTTGGTTTTTTAGTGTGCTTTATAAATAAAGTTTATTATTATTATTATTGTTATCTTATGCAACAAGATCAAAGCAAATCACAAAAGCAAAATTATTTCAAAAGTAACAATGTCAACTCTTCACAACCACACAAGAGGAAACATCAGTACCATTCATTCACAGAAAACAAATATCATAATGAATGAATGTAAAACTAACATCGCAAAGCCATACTCGTATACGGCGTTTACATTTTGTGTAAGGCCACAGCAGTTCAACACAGTTGGACAACTCTTTCATAAAAAACCTTTTCACACTGACACTTTCAGTTCTGTAAAAACATTTTATTAATCTAAAATGAAACGCATAATTTAAGAATCTTGGCATGCTTTTCTACTCCAACTACCATAAATTTGGTCAGTTTTATAGAGAATCTTGGGTCTGTGTTATGTAAAGATCGGTCAAGGATTTTCTTTGTAGGAAGATGAATCGCTTCGCTGTTACCCAGTGGGAGAAAGGCCTTTGAAACGTATTCTTCCAAGTGGATTTTCGCGGTGCTATGGCAAGACTTGATCATATTAGATGGACACATTGTGACACACTTCAACACCTCAGTGATCTACCAAGTGCAAGACTAATAGCTCCCTGCTCTTGCCATCTGAGTCATGGCCTTTACATTTAGTTGACTTTTGATCCCTGCTTTTTTCCCTTCTTTCTTTTTTCCCTTTTTTCTGTTCCAGAATAAGAGCTAACTTAAAGCCTGAGTCTGTTACCAGAGTCTGTGCTAGGACATTCCTGAGGTGTCCTTCTGATGCTGACTTCCTTTTGTTTCATTGATTCCTCAGACCCTGGAGGAGGTGAAACTGTTCTATTTTATTTTTTTTCTATCCAGATATACTTTTACCTCAAAGGCCTAGGTGGTCTCTTTGGGATCACTGTCATGATGAAAAATTAAGACGTTGCCAATCAGATGCTTTCCAGATTAGATTAAATGGTGGAACAAAATTTCATGGTATTTTTCACAATTTGATCCATGACCATGATCTCCTGACCTCCTCTGTACTGATTGACCAGCCAAACAATTTATAAAGTGATTGATCCAAATTTAAGACCTATAACCACTTAATTTCAGTCTAGTTCTTGGGTAATTTATAATATCCCATCTTTATCCCTGTCCCCCTTCCTTAAGAATAACTTTTTGACGGCCTGCAGTACAGCTATGTGCATCTCTCAGGTCCTGTATGAGGTCTTCACTGTTAATCTGCTGTTAATAGTTTTTTTTTTCTTTTCTAGTTTTTTTCTTTTGTCCTCCTCTTGTCCAGTTTCTTTAAATGGTTCATTGCTAAGTTGTCTGTTATGTGTAGACACAACACTGGTTCATTTGAATCTGTGACTTTTATAACAAAAAAAAAAACCAAACCAAAAATCCAGTGATAATTGTTAAGATTCAAGGACTGGAGTGAAAATGATAAGTGAAAAAGCAGCAAATGTCCAAAGAAGATACTTTAAAAGACATTTAGTAATCTTACAGAACTAAGGGTGGCAAAAGGGTGGGAACATTTGGTTAATTATTTTTTTGTTTTAATGATTCACACAAACACCTCATACATTTACAAATGTAAGTGTATAAGGATACATGTAAATTCAGCTTTGTTAAATGCAGTGCATCAGCTTGCACCATCATGCGTAGTGGCTCCAGAAGCCATGTTAATTTCCCCTTCAATTGAAATTCTTCCATTTCTCATGCTGTAATCTTGGTGGTCGCCAGCTGGGACAAATGGCATGGAGAGGGAATGTGGTATTTTGAACAGTTCACACAGTGTCATGGGATTAAAGATGCTTAAGATTGGTCACTGGGGGGATGTGGCTTAGCTAGATGGCAATGTCACAGGCCATGAAAACATCAAAGCAGCTGCAGTTACAGCTGTTCTTTTACTGCACCAGACTGAGTAATACACTAGTTTAGGTTGGCATGGAGACACCAGTGCTGTCTTTCAGTAGTCCCACCTCACAACTTGTCATTTGTACTTCTGTACTATTTCTGAAACAGATGAGGGTTGTGAATTGCTCCACCACAACAAACTGTTATAAACTGATTTTTAGTGATAAAGGAAGTGAGCCTTCTGCCTCGTGTTATTACAGAGACAAAGCTGCTGAGTCTGGATCAGAATGTCCAATATGAATAACTGCACACAATGGAATTAAAGTGAAAACTATTTCTTCACTGTAGAAGGACAGCTGAGGTAACAAGGCACCATGTCTTGTTAAACTGTGCTGGAGTGGACAAAGGTGATAGTGAAAGTCAAGAAATATTTACTTTAAAGATTAATAGAGAAAATTAGAAGCATGATAGTAATACTACTACTAATAATAATAATTAGTTGCATATAATCTGAGATGAACAAGATGACGCATGATATTTTACTGTGTCATTACTTATTTATCAGATATTAAGCCACTGCAGGAGCAGTGTGTGGGAAAACTACTATCCTATCTCATTGTCTCTGCATGCTTCCTTTGTTGCAGGAGGTTGCCTGGTTTTGTCTTTATCTCTTGCTTTTACAGCTTCACTGTTTGCAAAGTTCTCACAAAAGAGGTATGGTTACAGCAGGTATTCTTTAGTCCCCAAAGATTTTATACAGAATCCAGTGTGATACCAGCAGCATTCTAACATCTGAGAAATTTGAATACCAAAGCACATTTATATCTTTGATTCAACTGCATAACTTTGGTTTTTGTCTTTAAAACATGGGTATGTGCTTACAAAATTCACAAACTGAAGCTGGGAATAAATATGCCTAATTTTTCTCTTTCTAATGTCCAAAACATTTATATGTGATAACAAGCCAACCTGTCTCATCAGTAACACAGTGGTTACATGTAATACTGGTTCAGGGTATTGAGGGATCAACATGTAAAAGTTGATCTTTATACTTCATTTACAGTTATCTTAAGCTGTTTTGCTTGCCTCAGTCTCAGTCTTTTAACTGGTCAAGTTAATTTTGCATACAGTATTTTGCATGAGATGAGGCTCTAATAGATTTCGCTAAAACTAAATGCACAGACTTTTACACCCACTGCAAGTAAATGAAAATAAAACATTGAATTAAAATAACACACAAAAAGACAGGCTCCTTTTCATTTCAAGTGGGGTGGATAAAACAGCAGCTTACATGGAAATGTTATCACTATGTCAGACGCTGTCATGCAGCCCCGTTTTACCCATGCTACATGTTAAGTGATTTAATGGTGGCATCATTAAATTTAAATAGTGCGAGTTATCAGGAAAAAAGGATTTTCCTTTTTGCATCCTTCAGTATAAAAGATAAGGGGGATCTGGGGACCTGTTCTAATGAGTCTAATGCAGTAGATTGGCAGAGGGAGTGGGAGGGTACTATGATGGGAAGCCAAAATAGATTTATGGCTGCCAACCTTGCTGTTTTGTGCTTTTTTCACTGCAGACATAAAAATGTTGATTCCCAAGCATGTAAAACCTGCGAATTACATGAGCGCAACTTGCAGTCATATCCAGCAGGGATGTCACAGTTACACAGATTATATCTGCACCTCACTGTACAATTGCTTAGATTTTAAAAATCTAAAATCTGCCCAGTATCAGTTTGGAAAAACCAATTTCCACTTCAAAACATTTCTTAAGGCTTTGTTTCATTCCTCCAGCAGCATTAGAGCATATAAACAAGAGTAACTTTAGGGAGAGTTGAGTACAAGGTTAACACAGAGGAGATGGATTTCATGCAGTGTTGGGAATTCAGATTTAATTTTCTGATTGGATATGATCATTCGCAGTTCTTCTTGCCAGTATTCAGTTGATATGATATGCACAATGGAAGAAAAACATCATGGTGTCAATATTGACTTGTCTATATCCCAATTTTATCTCTCTTTGTTTTTCTCCTTTGGGACACCTGATGGCATTCGTAAGAAAGATGGAGGAGAAGGAGTACAAAAAAAAAAATCAGTCTGTGAACAGGACCTGCTCTCCTAAGGGGAAAGAGGACATTCAGTATAGCAAACATTCAGGCAGATCAATTTGATGAGGAGACTGGAAAGCAGTAGAGAGGCACCTAGTCATAGTCAGAAAATCACAAACTGCATCCTTCCCTTAAAAAAAGCACACAAGCCTATATACAAGCCTTCTTCTACCCACTCATTCGCCTTTTGCACACTAACAAGCATACCAAGAAATAAACACATTTGAACTCGAACTGATGTTACAGGAACTAAAATTGTTGTTTTTACCACTATAATGAGAAAAAAAAATCATGTATGCGACTGTGCTAAAGCAAACATTTATGTGAAGCTATATGCATGTGCACAGGCAACACATAGCTATATAAAGGAGACAAATTTTCTTACTGATGTGCCATGAAATTCAAAAAAGAAGGAGAGCCCACAAAATATTGCACACAAGCTTATTAGCACCTTTAAATGTCATGTTTATAGAACAAATTAGTCAACTTATTTATTTTGGTGTAGGCAAGAGGTCCAAGTTTCCCATACTGCTAACTCACATTTATCCATCACTACCAGGTTTCTGAAGATAAAAATAATAAAGTTATTAACATTAGAACTGGCAAGGGGGTCATTAGACCCCATAGAAATGAATGTGTAACCCCTATTGCTGCACGCCAGGTTGCCTAGCAATAAAATTGTTTACACACATGAGCGAGAACTAGTTGTGATTGTTAAAAACGTATATAGGAGACTGTAGCTTGATAAAAGATGACTAATTACGGCAGGCTGAGGATGGGATTTTGTGCTGGAGAAGAGAATGTCAGTGTGACAGCGTGTGACTGAACAGCTGGGAAACTGGATGAGTTGCTGGCTGTTCTGAGCAGCGGAGTAACTATAGTTGAACTAACCAGAGCAAATAAATAGTGGACTCCACAACACTATGTTTTCTACCATCTTTATTTTTAAGCAACCAAAGCCATTTTTCTGCAATAATTACATTTTTAGATGTGTGATTTGTTGTAGTGTTCATTCTATTCTTCATTCTATTTTTCATTTACAATCTGTAATGAAATGATCTAAATCGTTGATAAAAATGATAAAACCTGTAAATATTAAGTTTAAATACTTGTTTTGTCAAATCTTAATTAAAATTTGAAAAAAATCAGATGAATATTACTTTGAAGAAATGATTTAATCGTGGTTCTCGGGAGTTCGGAATCCTGGCGATTATGGTGTTAAGCCTTGAGACACATGGTAAAAGTTAAAACTCTCTATTTTGCTTTGCTGAATGTGGCGTACCATCGTACTGATCAAACTTCTTTTTACTTCTCCAATTTATCAAGTACTGTCACAGTACCAAGAATTCAGAATCAATTTAAGTTCAGAACAGACTTAATTTCTATAATTTATTTATTTAGACTTTTTTTTAGACCATTCCTTCAAACTTTCCCCTCATTGTGCTCTTCACCTTTCAGTGTTAAGATACAGTTGATCTTTGCTTCCTGTTTAATTCAGGACAGACACAGAATGATTCAATGATTTTCGATGATTCATAATTGACCACGTACCCTGTATATACACATGTGTGCCCCAAAACATGCATTTTATATATTAAATCATTCAAACAATAAGATGTGGCTATAAAATGGGAAAACATAACAGGTGATTGTAGGTTAAACACATAGGTACAGAACTATACATGGGGAGGAGATATTGAATTCCAGCCAATTAACAGCTCCCTTTTCGATCCCAGTTCTGACTATCACCCTCTGTCTCCTATATTTCCAGCACCTGTCTTGTTCTGAATGTTTTGCTGCTCGCAGACTTTCACATTCACCTCATGTTCTACCTGCGGCTGACAGCTGACTGACAGTCGACAACCCCTTTTCCAGGGAGTTACCAATTTAGCAAAATTCTGTAACACAGAGATGCAAAAATATCAAACCAAATTCACAGAGGCACACACACACACACACACACACACAGTCATACACTGATGCAATGACAGCATTGTTATTGTAAATACTCATCTCAGATTTGTACACAAAGTATGGAGACGAAAGCACACATACAAATAAATGATGTTGGCTCGATGCAAATTAGTGTGCGAATGTTTGTGTGTGTAAAAATACCCACACCCACTGTTGTAGTGGTGCGGGTTCGTAAGAGCAAATGCAATGAAATCTTTGCTGGGCATTTATCCAAAGCTGTGAAACTCTCAGGTTTGTGTTGGAGTTTAAAAACATCACTGAGACACGGGGTGATTTTGTAATTTCAGATCATGATTGGACTGCATTTTACCAGGCTGATAAGGTGCCATAGCTGAGATCCATATTACCATTTAGTGTTATTGGATCGTGCCCTTGTACACCTGCTTTCATGTCTGGATTTCAATCCTATTCAATGAATGTACTGAAAGTTGAAATTTTCCCATCTCGGAGTGCAGTTGCTGGATTCATTACTGAGAGGAAATACAAATAGAAGGGTTGAGAGAGGAAAAGAGTGTTAGAGATAGCAGTAAAAGGGACGTGGCCTTTTATAGTCAGTCATAATGTCACGTGTCACTAGGCGCCTGTAGATTTATGACCTTTGACTGCTCCGCCATCCACCATGACAGGATGGTGCAGGGAAGAGATTGGCCTCAGGTCTTTGGGGCTGACATGTCAAGAAGCTCTATAAGTAATGAAGGCTTCTGTGTGTGTGTGTGTGTGTGTGTGTGAGTGAGTGTGTGTGTGTGTGAGAGAGAGAGAGAGAGAGAGAGAGAGAGAGAGAGAGAGAGAGACTGTGTGTAGTACAAGTAGCTTGTCATCATCTCCCAGCTTGCTTACCAAACCAGCATGAGTAGAGACTTCCTCTTAGGTCAAACAGGATGTATTATTCATATTTTGAGCTCCATATTTAAAATTTCTGAACTGTGCTTTTGCATGATTCCAGATAAAAAAGAAAAAGAAAAAAACATCTTACTCGACTTTGTTCAACCCCTCAATTTATCTTCTGTCTGAAACAAGCTGTTTTAGCTCCCTCCCTCCTTTAGACCACCCTCCATTTAAGCTAGCTTCTTATGATTTTGCCTCTCAAATCAGAGAGTTTGAACAGCAGGGCTGCTGTGCTCACACTCACTCACTAAGATGATAATATTAAGGATATCCCCTGTCTCTGATGACATATCAAAGGTCAAACAAAGAAAACAAAAACTGTCAAACTGTGCATAATGTGTATGCAAAATAAATTCTTTATTTTCCCCTCCTATTGAACTGGACAGGTGTCCTAATGTGAGTAATGTGAAAGTAGTTGAACAGGTTAGCTGTAAATGTTAGTTTAGACTATTTTACATTTTCAGCTTGATACATAAGAAAGTAAAGGTTAAGATGGATATACTTTATTTGTTAGGTCATAGTGGAGATGCAATGGGGCCTGGAGATTGTGTCAGCAAGATGATCGGGTTAAAAAATCTGCCAAATCAAACATGCTATGTGGCAGGCGATGACCTTTTCTGAATAAGGGACTTAGTCGGACTCATTCAACAGTAGGGTGCAGTGGGTGACTATTGCTCTATTGAGCCTTAATTTACTGAGTATTCGTAATATTTTGCTTCCCTCATGTATACTAATAGTTGTTAGGTTTGAACGCAAAATCTGGACATCTATGTGCAATATATATTGAATGCCATTCAGTCAGAGACCAATATCCTCACTATGATAAATAATGTACACTGCTGTTTGTTTGATACTAAACCTAGTGCAGAGCACCTACCTGAACTCTGATCAATGAGGTCAATGATCTTGCTAATATTTTACATCTTCATGGCATGCAGTTCTGGATACTGTAGTTCATCAGAAAAAGAAGGCCTCAAATCAGAGGTACTTTACCTCCTGGTATAACACTCAAATGTGCACCTTAAAGCAGATAATGTGTACGCTTGTTACACTTTCCCTTCAAACTTTCCCCTTCATCGTGCTATTCACCTTTCAGTGTGCAGATACAGTTGATTTTTGCTTCCTTGTAATTCAGGACAGACACAGAATGATTCAATAATTTTCATTGATTCATAATTGACCACGTACCCTGTATATACATATGTGTGCCCCAAAACATGCATTTTATATCTTAAATCATATGAAAACATAACAGGTGACATCATTGTAGGTTAAACATGTGCTTTTTAAACAACCCTAGGTTTCCCCTCAGTACTGTAGCCAGGACAAGACTGGTCAAAGAAATACTACCAATATTTAATGCTTTAGTCTTATGAACCATCTATCTCTGTTAATCAGCTACATACCACAGGCCTTCAAGCTGGCAGTAGTTAAACTGTTACCTAAAAAGCCATCACTTGACCCAGCTGTCTTAGCAAATTATAGGCCAATCTCCAACCCTTCTTTCATCTCAAAAATTCTTGAAAAAGTAGTTGCAAAACAGATCATCTGCAGAGGGATGGCTTACTTGAAGACTTTCACTCAGGTTTCACTCACAGTATAGAAGCGGCTTTCGTGAAGGTTACCAGTGATCTTCTTATAGCCTCTGACAGTGCACTCATCTCTGTGCTTGTCCTGCTCGACCTCAGTGCAGCATTTGATACCGTTAACCATAATATTTTAATACAGTAAAGGTACCTATGGGGAATCATATCTGTCTAATAGACTCCAACTTGTTCATGTAAATGGAGAATCCTCTTCACGCGCTAAGGTTAATTATGGAGTTCCACAGGGCTCCGTGCTAGGCCAAATTTTATTGACAATTTTATCACATGCAGATGATGATCAGCTTTATCTATCATCAAAGCCAGATGGCACACACCAATTAGTTAAACTGCAGGAATATCTTAGGGACATAAAGACCTGGATGAACTCTAACTTTCAGTTTCTAAATTCAGATAAAACTAAAGTTATTGTACTTGGCCTTAAAAATCTTAGAAATATGGTATCTAACCAGATGCTTTGGATGGCAATGCCTTGGCCTCCAGTAACACTGGGAGAACTCTTGGAATAATTTTTGATCAGAATATGTCCTTCAATGCATGTATTAAACATGCATTTCTTCTAGTTGCACTATATCTCTAAAATTAGAAATATGTCTCAGAGTGATGCTGAGAAAACTAGTTCATGCATTTATTACTTCTAGGCTGGACTACTGTAATTCGTCCTAAAAACTCCCTGAAAAGCCTTCAGTTGATTCAAAAAGCTGCAGCAAAAGTACTGACAGGGACTAGAAAGAGAGAGCATATTCCTCCTGTATTGGCTTCTCTTCACTGGCTCCCTGTTAAAATCAAAATCAAATTTAAAATTACTTTGAATAGCAGACAATTTGAGGTCAGTGAGAGATTTGACACATTTTGTGTCAAATAGCTCATCTATCCATGAATAGTCCATCCATCATCAGGCAGAGCACACAACCTGATGGCTTAGAAACACACCTCTTAGGTTTAGACCCACATCAGAAGTCCAAAACACGGTTTCCGTTATTTGTGCGCATAAATTGGCAGTACATGGTATATAGACAAATCAACTTTAGCCTCCTTTATGCCCTTTGTTTAGATCTTTCCGCTGATCACTTTTCGTATGCTTCTGTGGTTTGTGTTTCAGTAGAAATATATATGTGTATATATATAGATAGATAGATAGATACATACATACATACATACATACATACATACATACATACATACATACATACATACATATAATTCTGCTCTCGTCCCTGCGGGCGGTTTATCCTTCAAGCTCGGGTCCTCTACCAGAGGCCTGGGAGCTTGAGGGTCCTGCGCAGTATCTTAGCTGTTCCCAGGACTGCGCTCTTCTGGACAGAGATCTCCGATGTTGTTCCCGGGATCTGCTGGAGCCACTCGCCTAGCTTGGGAGTCACCGCACCTAGTGCTCCGATTACCACGGGGACCACCGTTACCTTCACCCTCCACTCTTCTCTCAGCCCTTACTTCTCCAGCTTCTCGTGTTCCTCTCGATGTTGCTGTCATTCGGTATCACTACGTCTGTCACTACGGCCGCCTTCTTCTGATTGTCTCTCTCTGTATACACACACACACACACACACAATATATAATATAATATATATATATATGTATATTATGTGTGTGTGTGTGTGTGTGTGTGTGTGTGTGTGTGTGTGTGTGTGTGTGTGTACATATATCTATATCTATCTATACACATATCTATATCTATATCTATCTATACACATATATCTATCTATCTATCTATCTATCCATGTACACACACACACACACACACAGATGCTAAACTGTCTTTTAAAAGGAATATGGGATATCATCAGGTATTAGTGATTTTTAAAGGACAGACTGCTGACTTTCTGCACTGTGGGAGGATTTGTTGATAACCTTTATCCTCAATACTTCGAAATGCACTTATATCACTGTTGGAGAAATAGGGACTTACTTTATCTGGCCAGAAGCTACACTCACTTCTCAGACATTTCATTTTATTTCAATCACAGCTTATGTGAGAACAGATTCAAAGCCTGCCCCTGACCCAAAAGAGTAGGTCTCAGTGTTGACGTCAGTGTGAGCACGAGAGAGACAAAGAGAGAGCAAGTCTTTTGAAATGCTCCTCTGGCATTTCACAGGGATATACTGTAAAAATCTAATTTATAAAAAACAGACTTCACCAGAAAATGAAAGTACTGGTTTTATGTTAAAATATTATATGTCAAACAGTGTGTGACGTATAATAAGTATAGTATGACTCTGTGACATGAATCATTCATATTCATGTATCTTTAATCTGTGCTACCAGTGAGTGTTTGATCAAACCTATCCAATCAAAATAATTACCAAACACTATGAGGCAATAGTACCTGATGGAGCATTGTTAGGAAAGAGTGCATCCAATAAGAATATGGCTTCACTACATTTAAAGATTCAACATAATATTTTAGAAGGAAAAACTGTTCTCATTACTCATGACATGAATAAAGGGAGTTGCATATTCACGTCTGCAGCCTGTCTGCATTAGTGAAGCTGTCACGACTCAGGTGCAATCTCTAAAACAGGGACTGTGATTTTATTAACAATTGAACAATGCAACAACAGCTCAAGATAAAGTAATTATAAAATCCCAACTTCCAAGTGCTTGTGACTGTCGTCAATAGTTTTCTCAACTCACTCTCCAGACATTGTTTGCTCACCACTTACGGAAGGATTCTCCACACTGGCTAAAGGAGTAAGACAACAAATACTGGAGCCGATGAATTAAGAACAGGTTTGTGATCATCAGCAGGTGCTCAGAAACCAAAGGTGGGAACCCTGAATGAGTCCCACCACTGTGCAAAAATCAGTACGCTGGCATACGCACACACACACACACGCACACACACACATATAAACAGGGATGGTGGAGAGGCAAGATAGAGAGCAAGAGAGGAGAGATAGGCAGAATCTAGAGTAGAGTCTAAGCTCCAAAGCTTGTACAAAAGGCAAGCCAGTCGGCTGTACTGACAAACGGACTCACATCTGCTGAGTAAATATATCAGCATACATCAGCGGGAAGGCACACCATCACTTCACCACATGGCATACAGCATTTTACTACACTCCAAATCCACTCACTCACATTATGGATGTGCAACCCTGATTCTTGTTCAATAAATGAGTGAATGACAGATACCTGGGTGGCAGTGGATTTTGTAGATAAGCCATCTGTTCTTATCGGACAACCCTGTTGAGATTGTGGATTCATGGAGTCAGCACCTTATCACCTTGACATTCATAGTTCAGGAGGTCAAGTCTGTCTCTCTTAAAGTGACATCCTCCATTACACCGGTCGTGATAAATCCACATTTGGTGTTGCACACTTGTTTTATAATAAGGAAAATACATGTGGCAGTAAATCCAAAGAGGAAGTGGCAACTCTGTATAGTTACCCAAAATGTGAATTCTGTTCATCTGGACTTTGTGTTTTCCCTTGGAGAAACATTTCGTCACTCATTCAAGTGACTTCTTCAGACTCAGCTGACTGCAGGTTTCCCCAATCTTATAAACAGTACATTTGCATAATGACTGAAACCAGCCCACTGACAAACAATGGGCTGCGAGGTCAGTTCCTTGATGATCTTGATCTGTATAGTAACAAAATTCATAGAATGGCATTCAGCATAGCAAAGTGAGCAAAGAAGAAAAGCAGCAGTTTCTTATAATTCAACTGCAACCCTGGTATAATCCTTTATTCAAGACGATCCATTCGCTCACAGCGATGTCAGGAGGAATGACAGTCCATTATGACCGAAACATACATTTTTAATACTCTTTTACAAACTCTATTTTCAAAAGGTAAATTTACCTTAAAATGCTGCTGTCTATCTCCACAAATGTATTCCTGTGCTTTTTTTCTTTCCAGAAAATGCAATTACAGGCACCAACACACGTTTACATAAGAACTTACTAGCTGCTTGGTCCTCAAGATCAAAGTTTGAATCTTCTCAGCAGTCATGGAGACAGGTAAGTACCAGCTTTTGACAGACGAAAGGCAAGCTGTTATTACTTTGAGGCATGAAAGACTGAGAAAAACTTAAATTACCTTTGAGTTCTCTGTGTTATACTATCACAAGACATCTAGATACTAGAAAGTCTAGCAGACCTAGACTGACAATGAAATCAGACAAGGTTGTCTTGTGGAAAAGAAAGCTTGCTGCATCAGGCATCAACCAAAAGAATGTGTCCCCTCATGAGTATTGTAAACATATGAGAAAAAAACAGTTATTGTAAGATGTAGCAGCTCAGACCTTTATCAGAGTTTATTTGAAAAATGAAATGTGAAATGAAATGGAAAATAGAGGCTGGGAAATTCCCCATCTTACTGACAAATCAATAACTTAATGAACAGCACAACTTTATATTAGCATTCTTTAAAACCTTAAATCTTAACTTATATTTGCTTAATTATGACAAACTATTCTTAGACTTTGATGTGATATGTTACAGGATAAACTTGAATCAATGTACTCGTCTTGATTGTGCCTCATTTTAAATGCACTACAGCTGTAGTTTGCGTTGGCCAAAACTCAGGTGCTTTCACCACACACAAGTGACTCACAAAGATAGAATTCAGCAGTCCACAGTGAGTGCAGTGTCCACCTTTAGAGACTGTATTTCAGAAAAGTGGCTATCGATCTTTTATCATTCACAAACCTTTTTTTTTCTCTCTTTGAATCCCTTTGCTTGTATGAAAGGAAAAGAATAATCAAAGTGAACTTTCTTAAACTTTAAGTAACATCGATCTAACCTTACGACAGCCATTCTTTAAAGAGAAGTACAAGAAAATGCAGACTGTTGTGATATGAGCAGACACAGCTGACAAGATGGCATTAAGGTAGCTAGATGTGCAGCGTAATAAAGATGTAGAAGTGACAATAAGGAAAAATATATCTGATAAAAGTGCTAACTGTCCCTCTGGATTCCTTTGTCGGCTTGTTTGTTTGTCTGCCAACAGACAACAGGCTTCACACATCCAGGTACAAGTACACCTGTAAAGAAAACAGAGTTAAAATACTTTTGTAGGAGGAAAAAAATCAAATGAATGAGAAATGAGAGAGACTACTCTCTCATAAATCTAAATATTTAGAGCCTTGTAGTAAGTACTGTTTCAGGACAAAATGTGTATGTGAAAATGGGCATTCTGGAGCATTCCAAACAAGCAGGCTGTACTGAGAAACAGATTTGCCAAAAATACCAGGATGCCCTAATGCATTGAAAAGCATTTCTTAAAGATGAGGATCCAAGACTGAAAGACACTATTACATAAATCAATGGCATGCAGTGACACACACACATTAATAAAAGTACAAGTCGGGCCAGATTAAAACACACCCTCACCCATCTTTTATCCTCTAATGTATGCATGGATATCTTCACCTTTGTGCACTTCTTCCTGGCTGAAGAACTATAAAAGTTATTGCTATAGCTATCATTAAAATATGTACCATTAGTAGACATTGATAAGTTCTGAGTTTAAATCAAAGGAACAATAAAACACAATGAAGTCCTCAGTATGTTTTTATTAGAAATTATCAGTGATGGGAATAACGGCGTTACAAGTAACGGCGTTACTATTTTCAGTAACGAGTAATCTAACTAATTACTATTCCTATCGTTACAACGCCGTTACAGTTACTAACAAGGTAACGCGGTCCGTTACTATTTTTCAACAAACAGACGGTTGAAGCTGTGTTCAGCTTACCGCATCTTATATCAGCTGCAGGAAGTAGCTGTAAGTAATCTGGACGCTACAGCTTTAAACAGCTGCGCGCTCCCGCTGAGGGCAATCACGATCACTGTCTAGCACAACACCTGGAGCTCAGGGGGCAAAACAGTCGCATGAGTGCTGCTGTTTGACTGAGGAAGAATAAAGTAGTCGTGGTAAGTCAATCACGTGACCACTTAAAGACAAAGCAACAAGGTGATATATACCAGTTTATAAATTGTGTTGATAGGCCACGTAAAACCAGAGTCATGGTAAACAATTTATACGCGGCATTTTTTCCTCAATAGTTTCGTCATGTTTACTGTCTAAGGACAGCGCAGCAAGCACTCTCTGCTTATGAGCAAAAAAACAAAACAAAACAAAAAAAAAACGGGAAGTTTTAGGAGTGATGGAGAGAGGGAGAGGGAGAGAGAGAGCAGAAAAAGAGGGAGAGCGAGTTTGTGACGTTTAGCGTGTTTGTAGTGTGTAGTTAATGTGTTGTCTTGTGTAGTTAGTGTGTAGTGTTGTGGATAGGTTTGTGTTGTGTGTCAGAACAATGAGGCGACTGCTGTCTCCAGGTAGAAACAGCAGTGACACACCTGCTGCTGTCAGACCTGCAGGTATCAGGCTGTGATGTTCTCCTTTATAGTGGACAGAAATTATTTTTTGGAGTGGCACAAATAATTTGTGTGGCATCTTATTAAATGCAGAACAGCTGATTGTTCTGTAAATAGTTTGAAATGGTTATTTAAAAAATCAAGGTAAAAGGTAAATGGATGCAAATAACTTTGTTATTTGCAAAACTTGTGTATAGGATTTTAAAATTGACAATTTATATTTGCATTTAAAGTTATGAAATATGATTCATTAAACATGTTTGTGGTTGTTACAGTAAAAATATAACTTTTTCTACTCTGATTTTATGCTTTTTGTCTGATTTTAGATCAACTGTGTATGTCAAAATGTAACAAGTTAAACTTTTTTTTTAAAGTAACGCAATAGTTACTTTTCAAGTAATTAATTACTTTTAGAATATTGTAACTCAGTTACTAACTCAGTTACTAGTTACTTCTTCAAAAAAGTAACTATAATTAATTACTTTTTCAAAGTAACTTGCCCAACACTGGAAATTATACATAAAGTATCAAAAGAAAGAATGATGGTTCTGCAGAAAAGTCTGTGATAAGTATTACTACTACTGTTGTTCAAATTTGAGCTGAATTTAAATACTTTATATTTCTATCATAAACTCCTTTTTAAAAATATCTTTGGTTCCTTGGTTTCCTCTGCTCTTTTGGTTAAGCCTAATTAGGTTGGTTAGGTTTCATGCAGGCCCTCTCCCTCCTCTCTGCCAACTTTTAGCCTTATCAAAGTCTCTCTCTCTCTTGTCTGTCAACACTAATAATAATAACTTTATTTGCATTGCACCAAACACAGGTATAAAGAACTTCACAATGAATAAAAGTTACACATTAAATACACACATATAAAAAACATCTAATCTTACATTCATTCCACCATACACACTTCTATACATGTCTTAGATGCAGAGTATGGACAAAATAATGGGAGAAACATTTAGGAAACTTTGACCCTCGGCCCCTTGCACCTCATCAAACATTCTCCATCTCCTGACCTCTATCAACGCTCAGCCTCATCACAGGGTCTCTGCTCTTTAGTTCCCTCCAACTCCCCTTGAGCCTTAACGCATGTGCCTTCCTCTCTCTCATAGCTTCCAACTACTCTCAATCATTACAGAGGGTTCGCTCTCTTCTCTCGTCTGATCTCTGTCAGTTCTCTGCCTTATCGCAGACTCTCTGTTCTCTCTTTCCTCTTTGCTCCCTGACCCTTCCCTCAGTTTAATTTCCTTACTATGTCATACTTATATTCTCTGCCTCTGGATATTCTTTCTCCAAGATTTATGTGATTTTATATTCTATAGAATTGAACTTCCCTGCCATTGTAAGATTGCTCTTTTTTCAGGGGATGGGGGTTCCCTGTGATTCATATGACTGCTGGAACACGATGAGTAATTTGAGTCTAATTGCCATATATCTTAATTTAATTTTATTGCTTCATAAATACTATTAAGTCCTCGCAAATCATCTCTCTTTATTAAAAAAAGACAACACTGTCACCAAGTGCTTGCTCATAAAGGGGGTTGAGGAAAAACTCCATTTTAACAGGAAGAAACCTCCAGCAGAAGGAGGGGCAACTTTCTGCCGTGACCAGTTGGGTGTGAGGGGAGGGAGATAGGACAAAAGACACACTGTGAAATTCACAAAGGAGTTTTTTTTTTATTCATTCTTTAATTTTATTATTATTGTTACTTTTTTGGAGAGGTCATAGTCATCTAGTTTTGGTATCAATGTTACTAGCCAGCACTTTGTTATGAAATCAGAACTATCTGTACAGGCTCACTTTAATAGGGGGGATGAAATAATATTGTGATGCTTCACAAGTGTGATTATACGGTTCAACATGAAAAAAGAAATGATCTTTATGTGAAAAAAATATGAATAAGCAATGACTTAGAACATGCTTCAACAGTACTTCTTCAGTCAAAACAAGAGGAAACTACAAAGCTGTTGTTTTTTTTTTAATGGACTTCATGACAACATCTGAGGACTAAATAAACAACTATCTATAGGTGGTATCCCATCAGGAAATCCTTTATAACATGTGGCATCTATGTAGCTGATACAGGAAGAGGGCTCTTTCAATGCTTTTATTATTCTGAGATGGTAGCACAACTCTCTTGAATTTATTTACAACTCATATTTCACCACCATTACGTCACCACTCATTTAAAATGAACTCTACCAATGATCAAATATCCTGCTAGAATTATGGGAAGCTTGTTGATGGATAATGAAAGCATCTGGTCAAGGTGCAACTTGCTAAGGGACAAGTCACTAAAAGACTTATTTGGCCACACCTCTTAATCTTTGAGTTCAGGTGTTCATAATTCCATTACCACAGGTATGTAAAATCAAGCATTTAAACATGTCAGGTTGGATGGTGAATGAGGACCCTAAATGCAGACTCAAAGGCAGGATGGAAACAACTCTGAAGATGAAAACAAGTCCATAAGAGTTGCAGGTACATGAAACGGTGACAAAAGCAAGAGAATGGTTAAGGGAAACAAAATGAGACTGCAACAAAGAGCAAAGGGAGCCTCAGACAATTCATAAAGAAGATAATGAGGTGAGGGGCAAACAGGTGGCAGACACACCAGGAACGATTCAGGAATAACGAGACACAGGAAGTTAAACTCTACACAAGACACAGAACAACACTTAGCCAAATAAAACAGGAAGAGAGACTCAACAACTAAACTAAAGAGCAAGACGGACAGGACTAACACAAAGAAGGAACAGGAAGGGAAATTAATAAACCTAAAATCATCTGTAACTCAGAACATGAAGTACAAATAATTAAACAATAGTGAACCAATACCAGGGATTAAAGTTGAAATTTTATTTTACAAAAAAAAAAAAATCAAAATTATATTCCGAGAAAAAAGTCTAAATAGCATAATTACTGAAACTCATATTACTGTAAAATCGAATTATTTAGGAATCTCAGCTGGTAGACCAGAGTTACCAGTTGCAAAGTGAGGTCACGAAGGTTGTTGCTGAGGCTGGTAGTGTGCAAAAGTTACCAACAGGGGTCCAAAATTCCTCAAATATTAATATCAGCACAACAACTGGAGGCCTGAAGCTTAATGACATGGGTTCCATAGCAAAGCAGTTCCTGCAAGTGTAATATGTAGGTGGACTGTACAGAGAATTTTGTACTTTAGATCCACTTTGATCCTTATACTCTGTTAATATGGGACACTTAATAAATACTCTATGGTGTTCTGGTTGAGGGGGTAGAGAAGGTTAGCCACTGAGCCCTACCATGCGTGTGAGGGAACAATTAGTCTCTTTGGACGATGATGATTCAGAGATGAATGAACTTGATTTTTCGAATACCTACTGTTTGTTAAACAATCCACTACATGGGTGACAGCATGTTTTCACTGTCAGATTGAATCATGTTCAAAACATGTGCAAATGTTTTGAAAATGTGTCCATGCACATGCACGAGTAGACACACTGCGTATTTAGAAAAATTCAGGTCAACCTGATAAAAAAAGTGTTCATTACCTGAACTGGAAATAGTCAAAAGAAAAAAGACTATAAAATAAAATACATGTAACAAATTTGCATTTCAGTTCCACCCACAGTTAACAGTTTTATATATATATATGTTCTTGATTTAGAAAGAAATGTCTTTCTGGGATCTGTTTACATTTTTGGCAGAGAAATAACTAATGTTCATCCTCCTTCTGCTTTACCTCCTCATCCTACTCCTCCTCCATGTTACAAAACAAACAGTGCTTGCACACTCACTCTTTAGGCTTCAGCAATGTTTTCTTGAGACAGGTATCATTACTGTTCCCTGTATCTACTTATGCATCTCTTTTACTTAATTATTCAGTCAGTGGCTTGTATGGTTAATTCTCCATCTGCATTTAAATTTCATAACACAGCAATTTGTTGTTTTAATCTTCCAATATTTATTCTGTGCCTCTCGGTTCAATATCCACCCAGTCTCTCCATCTTAGTACCCTGGTACACACACACACACACACACACACACACACACACACACACACGCACACAAATACAAAACAGTGCAGCAGTGTACTAGTAGGAGTGAGCTGGTTGAATGGAAATGACTTCAGTAGGGCCTGCTGTTACCCAGGGTCCTCTGGGTCGCACCAGCATGCCCTGCAGCAGCAGAGTTAATGGGATAGCAGCAGGACTGCTGATCAAGCACACCGGTGGCACACACACTGTGCTACACACTCTTTCACACACAGCAGCAACAGCAGGAGTGCCACCACATTCAGCTACACATTTACACACACAATGCATATAGTGATTATCATTAAAGGGAGACAACCACAAAAGAAGGGCATGGAGATTCTTACTAAAAAATCTACACCCCCCTCAAGACTGCCGTGCAACTAAGCCATAGCAGTCAAAGTTTGGCACTAACATCAGCACTCAGTATAGGGAGTATATATAGAATCCCTAAGATACTTGACAGATATCATCAGTTCTTAACTCAAACATGACCTCAGCCGATCTTTGAAGTAGAGAATTAAAAATAGCGGATTGCTAAGAAGAACCTTCGATGATTTATTTGTTTTTCATGTTTTATCTCTGCATGTGTAGCAAAATATATATATTTTTAAAATTTATCTCAAATTCTATAAAACTAAGTAAAAACTTTTGGCTGTAAATTTTAAAGGTTATGAGGATAAAATAGATTTGTAGTTCTGGGGGGAAAAAAAGACCAATTTTCCATCTAAAAGTCATACTTTGGCTGACACACGAGTATTATAATGTAGGGATCTGGTTGACAAAATTAGAACAACACACTGTTGGCACAATTAACAACAACACAAGAATATGTTTTGTTTGTTTATTTCTTTATTTTCAATAATATTCTCCTTACTCATACTTTGATGACACTAACATTTACAGACCTTACTCTCTGCTTCAAAATGTAGTATTTTTATTCATGGTTGTTGGTTGTTAGACAAGGTTTAGTTGTATAGTCCTCTTTCCACTGTGATATACTTAAGGAAATGTGTCATGATTTTGCAAAGGCACATGTTGCTCTTTTATGTTTCTAGGACTCTTTGTTTTGTTTTTTTTAACTTCTGCTTTTATATACTGTAACAGTACTCTAACACAGGTGGCTTATGCATTTGATTATGTATGCATAGCAGAACATATAGCTAAAGGTTTTGTGAAATAGAAGGTTCAGTGCTTTCTGTCTCTCCAGAGCTGGAAAAACTCTGCGATAATATACTAAGAAAAATTCTTTTTGACACTTTTTTTCTCTCCGACACTTTCACACTCTCTTTATCTCACCCCTTCTCTATTTTATTTTGCCTGCAGACAGATTTCTTTCTATATGTGGATATTTGAAGAAATACAGTATGTAAATATTCTCTTTTTCAAAGAATAGATGGGTTTGGGAAGTGCTGGGGGATTACTCAATGGCTGAAGTTTTGATAACGAATAGTATTAATATTGAATAATCAATATTAATATTATTTTTTTATTCCCTCTTTCCTGTGTAATAAGGACAGTCGAGCTGATATTAGAAGGTTTTTTTAGGCAGTGAGATGCTCTTGAAGTCTGTTTTGAAATTCTGGTTGTCTCCGTTGCTCTTAGCCTGATAACTCCCAAACAGCTGAAATCAGTGTGATTTCATGAATCGTTCCTTTATTTATTTATTTTTTACAGAGATGATTTACACATGCTATTGGCTTCATGCATTATAAAGTATGCTCCATTTTTGCCATGTCTATTTACTTTTCTCTCGACTTTCATGCCTGCGCAGTTATCCAATCTCCTCTGTGTTTATACATTCCTGCTTTGATATTTAAAATTTAACTGGCAACTTTTGTTGAAAGATGTAACTTTGTTTGCTCTTTTATCATATACATTTTTTAAATCTATTCTAGTGTCTTCTTGTCTCAGTGGTCCAACTAAAATTGTATTTTATTGTCAAGTGTTTTTATTTTAACATTGACAAGTATTGCCCTTACTTGTCAAGAGAATTAAAGCATGTCCGGTTTCAGGTTTCAAGACATGCTATAGTGCTGTTCAGAAACCTGAAATCTTGTTGATTTTCTTTAAGTCAGTTTTGTTTGGGCAAACTAGAAGAGTAAAGTGGTTTTCTCCCTATGAGTGTTTGGTTCCTTCTGTGCGTTACAGCTCCCCAGTTTTATTATTAAGATGCTAACAGATAAGTGCATTTATTTTGGATTTAGAAACTGCTAATTCCTCCCTATAGACAGCTAAAGATGAAATAACAACTCTCTCTCTCGCTCTCTCTATTTCTGTTTGTGTGTATGTGCAATTTTTAAAAATCTGGTAAGTAAAAGCATACTGCCTTCCAAAGCCAGTGCAGATTAACTTGAAACCAGCACACAGTGGAAATAGATTCTCAAAGAAGTTGGAACTCGGTCTTAGACAGTAATGTTAGATCTACCCCACCCTGTGCAGTGCTATTTACTAATCCCACAGCCTGTGACATTAGGTATTTAATGTTCACTGTGTGAAATGTTTCACCTCAAAACTTAAACTTCTCTGGCAGGATCTCTGCAGTTTTTTCTCTCTTTTAATTCATTGCTCTCTAAAGTACAATATAGTATAATGTTTAAGTCTGAACAATAAAAAGGCTCATGGCTACTGGCAAATCTGCAATATTACAGCAGTTTACATAATTGGCCTGGTGGAGAATTGCTCTTTTTTAGTGCAACATCACACTGATGCTGATTTAACTTGTCCTGACATTTGGAACTAAACTGTGCTGGGTGAAAGACAGATCAATTTGACATAAAACAACAAATGTCTAAACCAAAGTGATAGAAATACAACACCTGGCAGCTTCTATTGATATAAAATTGCTTTTTCTAATGTTCTGAATTGCTGCTGTGCACCTGCAGTGTCTGCATATCCACTGAACAGCAGAACTCCACTTGTATCTCACCTACACTGTTTCCATTAGCCAAAAACAAACAGTATGAAAGCTTCTGTCATGCAGGCTGAAGAGGCAAAGAAGTGCATTCTTTGTGTTCTTCTCCTCTCACCTCATGTCACTGCTTCCTAAATCACTTCACACATCTATGTCTTTCTCATAGTGTCCAGCATTGCTTCAATGCCCAGTATCCCACTGGAAGAGTTAAAAGGATCACAGGATCACTTTCTCTTAATATCCTTGTGTTAGTTCCAGATTTAATAGCTTTATTAAAATGTCAACTTGTTATGTGCAATAGATATGGCAGAGTTTACTTAAAGAATTAGCTAAATGTCTTGACTGGAATAATGACACAGTCTTGGAATGAATGCTTGAGGTATAAAATATGGTTAAAAGTTTAAGATCTCTCGATCTTTACTTCTTTAAGCATGCACCCTGGTTAAGCTACATGCTTTACCATGAAGAACTAAGTGAATTCACTTGACATTGACATACTGTGATTCTATGAATGCATACTGAGCGCTGATTGGAAGTTGAACATTTAGGCAGAAAGCTTCACAGTGGACGACACAAGTCAAGCATGAATTCAGGAACACTGATAAAAGCAACATCGCATTAAGGTTTACAAACTCTCTCTTTGACAGCATTCATCTGAAAGCCAAAAGCAGCCAGCTGCAGTCACAGAAGTATCTAGTAAGTGATTTGGTTTGTTGAAACGTGGCAGCCACACAAAGCTTTCTGTGAGCTCGGCTCTCCCACAGCAAAATACTTCACGGCAAATCAGGCAAACAGCTTGGAAATTACTAATTACCTCTTGATCAGTGGGTATTTTGATTCTGTGCCTTCATTTGGCTTTGCAAGTCCCATGTTCTTCGAGTACCAGATACATTGTACCCTCACCTCTATGAGTTTGATATGCAGGATACAATATTGGCGTAACTCAGTATGTAATAACTAGTAGGACTCACATTTATGAATAATTGCATGGTTGAAGTGGGCACATGGTTGATATGAAGGTGTGAATGTTTATTTGCTCAGTACCTGGCATAAATCTCTCAGAGGACATGCCATCCATCCCTCCATGCATTCATCCATTTTCTTGAACACTTATCCAGTTAAGGGTTGTGTGGACAGTGGAGACTATCTGAGCACTAATGGTGAATTTACCATTACACCTGTTTAGCTAAAAACATTAACTTTAGTCTTGTGTGTGATTGATGAAAGGTGAAAGCTACCCATCATTTTCATTTTCTTTTTTAGACATTGTGTTTAACAAGGCTACAACATTTTTGTCTACAAGCTTGTTAAAAGACAGGTGGTAGACTTGGACACAGCCACAGCTACTACAAGCTAACTTTGTTTTTAGCCTGTATGCTAACTGCCATACTCACGTTTACAGGATGATACATGATAACTGAAGCAGGTAGAAGGATGAGCTCATCATTTAGTTTTCATCTGTGGCCACAATGCAAGTCAAACTGGCTTCTGTGGATTCTTTGTGTGTCTCCTTCTGTGGCAACATCAATAGTTGCTCCTCCACTCAATGCTCATTCCCAGCTCCGCACAGAACTACCCAACTCCCCCAGTGTAGCACCCAAACTTTGGAACAGCCTTCTTCAGGTCAGCTTAATCTGTGATTTGATTTAAAGACTATTGAAAATTTGTTTTTATAGTACTTCTATAAGTATACTTTGATTTTATGAATTTCTCATCTGTATTCTGTTACTCTTTTTTCATAAGAAGTTCATGTCCAAAGTGTTTTGTTTTTTTAAAACCTATTCGCTCCCATGGGAAAACTTTGGAAAACTGTGGTTTTTCTGGCCTCTTCTTTGGGTATTGGTTTCAGTTTCTTTTGATGGGTTTTCCCCTGTTTTACTTTCTTACTTTCTCCACAAATAATTAAGAAATCCAGGAGTAACTGTGCATATGTGCTTGTTTTTGAATAGGATAAGAATACTTTCCTGCACATATTAATAATGAAGACCCAGTTGTGTCTATATTTCAACTGTCTAGCTGTTGGCTTAAGGTAAAGTTGAAGAGTTTGGAGGTATCCCTCCTTACTCCATCCACTTTGCACAATGTACAAAGTACCAGTGGCAGCAAAACAGAGGGATGTGACCACCGCACTTGACAGTTGGTATAGTGGTCTTAGGTCTGAAAGCCTCACCTTTACTCATCCAACCATACCTTTTGTCCTTCTGGCCAAATAGCTCAATGTGTCACCTGACCATCAAACTTTTCTCCAGAAGGCATTTGGTTTGTCTGA
Organism: Oreochromis niloticus; assembly: GCF_001858045.2. Taxonomy (NCBI): domain Eukaryota; kingdom Metazoa; phylum Chordata; class Actinopteri; order Cichliformes; family Cichlidae; genus Oreochromis; species Oreochromis niloticus. Next base: position 4,304,761 of record NC_031978.2, read on the forward strand.
GTGGACACCTGCAAAAGTTCAGGTGACTGAAGATGTCAGTTTTGGAGCAGTGTAGGCTAGTGTGCAATATGTTAATTTTAAATTGCCCATAGGTGTGAATATGCGTGTGAATGTTATCTGTCTCTCTGTGTTAGCCCTGCAACAGACTGACAACATGTCCAGGGTGTACCCCACCTCTCTTCCTATGACAGCTTATATAGGCTCCAGTCTCCTGCAACCCTGAACTAGAAAAGCACAATAGAAAAGGATGGATTTTTTATGTTTTCATTTTTAAATTTCTCCTCTGGTACTTATATAATTTATGTATTCAATGAATACATTATATTAATGCCAGTGAAGTAGTTTTGCATTTCATAGAGGGATCAAAAAGTATAACGAGTGTGTGTGCGTATCCATGTTCAATCACTGACATAGAGGCTTACCATGAGTTGACTTGTTCAGGGAAAAACCTAGGTGAACTGCCATATCACCAATTAAGTCTACACTGAGTCTCCGTCCCTGAACATACAGGCAGTAATAAAATACATTAAGCACATCCTGTCTGGGATGAGAGTATTAGTGTCCCCACCCAGCTCGGTGACATTTACATTAGCATAGTTACAAGGGCTTGGTTCCATGAAGCAGACCCTGCACTGAGGAGATAAGGATTGTACAGAAAGCACACAGTAAAGGTCTGCTCAGTCCTCTTGCCACACGTTTCCCCCTTCTGCCATATTTCCACCTTCTCCTATCCCGCTGACTCTGAAACATCCAGCTGGCCCAGAGAGAGAAGGTATTAAAAATATCTCTGCAATTACAAGCAGTATATAACATGCACACAGGAGTACTTGTGCATACACAGACACATTTTTTTATTTGTATCTTCACACACACACACACACACACACACACACACACACACACACACACTCTCCCAAAATCATTACTCCCCATAATGACTTAGAATCAAGTGGAGAAAAGGGGCTGCCAGAATCTTGGTTTTAAAAGGGCGTATTACTGTGTTTGATAGCCTTTTGGGGGGCCATATTTTCACAGAGATGCTGTGGCATCATATCTTCATTAGGTTATCTATTATTACAAGACAATGCCCAGAGAATTTTGTTAATTGTTTTGCTAATCACAGGTCTTTTTTTTCTCTTGGCTTCCATGTAAGTTTTCATCTTCTTCTTCTTTTTTGGGGGGGGGGGGGTTAGTTTGGACCCTTTCACAACTGTCATAGGATGACAGTGTATGATTAAAAATATATGATACCTTGTCTTATATGTCATTACCATTATAGGGTGACCATACAAAACCTCTAATGCAGCTGAACTAAATAGAAAATTCTGTGCACGCTACTTTACACTTAGCATTCTAAAGTGATTTTAATGAGCTAGATTCAGACTATATGTATAGTTTACTCCAACTTTGAAGGTATTTCTTCATTGATCACATTTTACATAAGCCCATTTCTCATTATCCCCAACTGCCTGTTTTGGTTTTATTGTGAGGTCTGTGTAGTGTATTTGGCTTCCATCCAGTATTTGTGTTTATTCAGAATACAGACAAATCCTGCTGTGGTCAGATAGGGGTGTTAAGGGATTGTCTGTGCCCTGAAGTGTGCTTAATCTGTGTGTGTTACATTGTAAATTGTGCTCCTGTCAAATGTGCAAATGTCTCTCTCTCTCTCTCGCTCTCTCTTGCTTTCTCGCCCCTCTCTCTCCTTCAGTGTAAATCTCCCAGATGAGTCCCATCTTCCCTTACTGCTACAATAACAATGTTAAAACAAGCTGGAGCAAATTAAAGACTTTATACTCAAGGTTTAACAATGGCAAAATTGAGCCCTTTGGCGAGCACATCTTTTTCAGGTTCACCAAGGTTCTCTGATAAGTTCTTTACCCACTTATCCTGGCTGTCTTTGGTTGTGGTGTTTTCCTGTCCTTGTCCAAATGGTCTTATATAATTGATTAAATAATTGATCTTATTTTGAAGTACATCTATAGTGAAATGCACCTGCCTTATCCTTTCACTCAGAAGTTGCTTTTATGCTCTCCATGAGATTAAATTCAGTTTAGTTCAGTTCAATTCAGTTTTATTTATATTGAGCCAAATCACAACAACAGTTGCCTCAAGGTGCTTTATGTTGTAATATAAAGACCCTACAAAAATACAAAGAAAACAGACAAAACCTCAACAATCAGATGACCCCATATGAGCAAGTGCTTTGGTGACAGTGGGAAGGAAAAACGTCCAGCAGAAAACCTCCAGCACAACCAGGATCAGGGAGGGTCGGCCATCTGCCATGACCAGTTGGGGTGAGGAAAGGAAGACGGAATAATGACAATGTGGAAGAGAGACAGAGATTAATAGTAACTAATAATTAATTGAAGAGAGGTATATAAACAGATAGTGAGTGAAAAGGCTGACTGAAGAAGAAACTGAAAGATGTACTGAGTTCTATGTTCCCTATAGATTGTCTGCATCTCATAATGGATCTCATCACAGCCATGGAAACAGCGGTAAGAATTACTAAACTAACACAACCTTGAGCAGAGCAAATCAGGATGAAGGTTTCAGGTACCGGCTCCACTGCAAGATTTCACCCGTTGCCTACTGGTGGTGGTCAGAGGGCCCGGTGGCACCAGTGTCCGGCAGCCTCGCCTCTGTCAGTGTGCCCCAGGGTGGCTGTGGCTACAATGTAGCTTACCATCACCAGTGTGTGAATGGGTGGATGACTGGACGTGTAAAGCGCTCTGGGGTCCTTAGGGACTAGTAAAAGCGCTATACAAATACAGGCCATTTACCATCCCTGAGTAAAGAGCTGACCAGTGCACCGTTGTTCTAAACTCAACTGATTATCACCAAAATCACTCTTTATTTAGTGACAGCAATACCTATGAAGCCTTAAGTTGAGACCCCACAAGCAACTAAAAAAAGAAAGTCATCAGTTGCCTACAGCAACCTGAAAGGGAAAAAGCTGTCGAACACCCCACATACAACTGCCATTACCCAGGGTATGCTATACCCTGTAAGAGCCTCGCCATCATCCTAGCTCCCCTTTCGACAACACCCCTCACCTTAATGAACTCCACTGACCACAAACGAGATCTGCAAGCTTACACTGGATCCAGAAACCATAGTGTCCTTCTATGAGGTCTCACTTTTCATTTTTATCCATAAACCAACTTTACCCTGATCCGATTTGTGCACGGCTTCCCAGTGTCACCCATTGTAGCCAACCTTTATATGGAGGAAGTGGAAAGTAAAGCTCTTGGCTCTTTCAAAGAGATATAACCTAGCCATTGGTACACATATATGGATGAAGCCTTGGTCTAAACCAAAACCCAAGAAGAAGTCTTTACTGTTCTTATCAACTCAGTGAATAGAAACGGAAAGTTCACCAGGAAGATACAAAGGATGAGTTTGTAGTTTCTGGAATGGCCTATGCGCATTAAAGTGGATGGAAGCCCACACACACAGACACACACTGTGGTGAAACATCTCCAGGAAACTTAAAGAAGTTCAGCCACTCTCTTTCCCAGCTGCTTAGACTTCCATGACCTGGATAACTGAGAACCTGCAAAGACATATTTCATTTTTTAAAATACTTATAAAATATGATGTATACAGTAATGCAAGGCGAGCACAATATGAGTTACTGCTTTATTATACTTTTCAGTTTGTTTTTTTTTTATTGCTTTTACTAGGCCTGAGAGAAAGTGGACCCCAAAAATTCAGAGATAAATAAAGCAGTGTTAAGAAGAGGTTTGCTGAGGTTGGGAGAGGCTGGTTCTATGTATGCTAAATTGAAGGAGTAGCAGGTGGTAAAGCAGGCCAAAGAGGCTGTGATTTATGTGACATAAATCATTCGACTGAAAAAAAATTATCCAAAAGTGAGGGGGATTTTTAAACCACTCTTTTAAACCATTCTTTTCTGGTCTTCAGTAACTCATCTCACAAGTTCCATGAACTCCATAAAGTTATGACAGTCTGGAGGTAGCTTTTCCTGGTGCTGGTGTCTACAGTAAAACTGCACAAATTTACTTACATCAAAGGAGTGACAAGAACATGCATTTCCTGTGTAAATTGAACATTAGCACATAACTACTGAGTAAAAACTATGCTTTTGGATATTTAATTCACACTGGCAATAATGACACTTGACCCTGTCGATTGGAGGGCACCAAAAATCAATGTGTCAATGTGTAACTTTGCCAAAACAATGTCAGACTCTGCAGTTTTCTCTGGGCCTGTCTCCAATGGACCAGTAGTGACATGTTTAACTGTGTGTTCTGGGGAACACTGTGTCTTGTTAAGACAGAGTGAATCCCACTCTAGACATCTACATAAATTCATTAACTGCCCAAAACCTATCCATCCAGATTGGAGACAAAGAATTAAAATTCCAAATCTTTAATTTTCTCAAAATCTAAATAAGCCCCCCACCACTTTATAATACACTCTGGATCTTATTCTGACATATGGTATAGAAATGGAATTAGCAATATTCCATGTAAAACTTTTTTTTTTTCTGATCATTTCTTAATAGCATTTAGATTGAAAAGATGACATAGCAATGGGGAGTGAATGTCCTTCAATGCAATATGCCAACATAATGTAGAGCAAGTCGATAATGTCTAGTAGTGTTACAGCCTACTATGTATGACCCTGGTGGATAATGCCAGTTTCAGGCCAGAGCAGGAGTGCTGAGGAGTTGAAGCTGATGACTGAGGTGGAGCAGTGTGGACGGAGGATGAGAGGCTGCAAGTATGGAGATCAGAGCCGGATGTGGAAAAGATGATAAACTTTGACTGTTCTACTCTCAAGACACGCTGGAATCTCTCCAGGACACGCTGGAGAGATTATATCTCTCGACTGGCCTGGGAGCACCTTGGTGTCCATCACTACCTCTATTAATATGCTATATACCACAGGCTTGTAAAGTGGCAATAAATAAACCATTATTTAAAAAAGCCATCACTTAACCTAGCTATTTGTAGACCAATCTCCAGCCTTCCTCTGATTTCAAAAAGTCTTGAAAGAGTAGTCGCAAAACACTTAATTGATTATCTGTAGAGGAATGGTTTATTTGATGAATTTCACTCAGGACTGAAAACTCATCATAGTACAGAAATTACTGAAGGTTAAAAATCTGTCCTCTTACAGTGGACTCATTTCTGTGCTTGTCATGCTAGACCTCAGTGCTGCATTTGTTACTGTTGACTACAATATTTTACTGCAGTCATTAGAACAAGCCATAGGTATTAAAGGCACTGCGCTGCAGTGGTTTGAATCATATCATATATATCCTCATTTACAAGGTCTTGAATAATCAGACATCATCTTAATGATCTTAATGAGGTCCTGTCATCTCAATAGACCACTTTGCTCTTGGATGAGAGGCTTACTTGTCGGTCCAAGAGTAAAATGCGAAAAGTAAAATGCCTTCAGGCCCCTCTTCTGGACAAGTCAGATAGTAGTTTGGATGTGGGATACTTTCTGTTAAAATACTCAAAACCTCCCTTTTTGATTAAGGTTATAGTTAGTGCTGAATCAGTTGACTCTGAACCCTCCTTTGATTATGCCGCAATAGGCTGCTGGAGGTTTCTCATGATGCACTGAGTGGTTCTTTTTTTTCTTTTCACTGTCTGTTCTTACACCACATTGCATTTAATCATTAGCAATAATTAATCTCTGTCTCTCTTCCACAATGTGGCTTTTGTACCATCTCCCTCCCCTCAGCCCCAACCAGTCGCGGCAGATGGCTGCCCCTCCTTGTGCCTGGTTCTGCCAGAGGTTTCTTCCTGTTTAGAGAGAGTTTTCCTTCCCACTGTCACTGAGTGCATGCTCATAGTGGATCATCTGATTTTTTGGGTTTCTCTTTAACTGTGTGATATCTTTACCTTATATAAAGTACCTGTTGTTGTGATTTGACTTTATATCAATAAAATATAACTTAGTTGATTTGAGCTGAAATAAACTGAACTAACTGAATGACGTACCCTTGACAGATAAAGGATAAAGGCAGCTTTTCAGGAGAAAAATCGTATAAAACAATCTTATCAGTTGTCCTGTATGGCAGTATCGGTTCTGTGACAATTAATATTGAACTATAAGAGGACATGTCAAAAGGATAATGATCATCAGAACATAAGCAAATCCAATATATGAAGAAAGATAAATACATTTTTTTTTTTTTTTTAAAGTGAGTGGGAAGTGAGTGGACAGTGTAAGGAATGGTCAAATAAAAGCCCAGATTTGAATCCTATTTCCAAAGGCTTTGCACCTCTAGACTTAATTGGCTGTGAAATTAAGACTACCACGCAAAATACTGTGCCATGGGATATAACAGGAGTTGTTGTTTTGTCTGCTTGTTTCTCTGTACTTTCTCTGACAAAATGAATCATCTGCTTAATTTGTATTAAATCTTCACAGTATTTGGCTCCATGAATGCTCTTTGTCTCAGACATATACACACAGTGACACACATGCAGGCTGTGCAGATCAATACCTATAACACCTGCCAACTTGAAATGAGAAAATTTGGGTAATTGATTGATCTTGATTATGCAGGGGGTCATTTCACCTCCCGAGTCAAGCATAGGTATATACAAATAATATGCAGACTTCATGATCCCTGCATAGAATATATACAGAAACTAAAATACAAAACTGGTTCTAGAAAAAAAGAGGAAAAAAAATGTTATGTGACTTTCAGATTGATGGAATTGAAAGTGGTATCTCAGCATGCCATAACTTTGAAGGTTAAGTGGATGTCAAAACACTTTTTTTGCAGGAGCTCTGAGGCTTTTTGGCAGTATGACAGCACCTCTGCCCCTCCTAGAGTATTGTCACAGAATTGTCAGGAAACCATTGGAGGTTCTTTTTGGCATATGATCAAATAGACTGTTGCTGCTGTCTTTCTGGTGAAATAGTGAGTGAAGCTTTATTTTTTCAGTCTCAAGATGAAGTCATCACCTATCCAAAACTTTTTGGATTGCACATCCAAACAAGAGCTTGTCATGGTGAGAACTTTACATACAGTCATCATGGTGTTTTGGTAAATTGAGGCTTTTAATGATTTCTTTGACCTGTTCTTTTTCAAGTGGAATGATTGTGCAGCATATAACTTTATCCTACCCAATTTTTCTTTTGTAAAGTCATTGAGGTCAAGATTCTGTGTAGTGAAAATAATAAACAACAAATTCATGTACCGAAATATTGATAAATGACTGATTTGTGTGGGAAACATTTATACACATGATTTAACCACATATTTGTGTATAGGCCCTGTTAGTCAATGAGGACCAATGATCCCACACACACACACACACACACACACACACACCAAAATTGGTTTTGGAATGGATCAGGAGGCTAACATTAAGCTTCTAAAATGGCCTTCCCAAAGTTCTGAAAATTTAAACCATGCTTAGAAGCTGTGTCTGTGCCAGAAATCAATCAACATGAATGAACACTTCCAATTTTGCCTGGAAGAGTGGACAAAAATCTAGCTATGCCAGAAGTGTGTACCAAATGGATGCATCTTGCAAAGGCAGATTTAACCAAATATTAGTGCATATATATATATATATATATACAGGGTGGGCCATTTATATGGATACACCATAATAACATGGGAATGGTTGGTGATATTAAAGTCCTGTTTGTGGCACATTAGTATATGTGAGGGGGCAAACTCCTCAAGATGGGTGGTGACCATGGTGGCCATTTAGAAGTCGGCCATCTTGGATACAACTTTTGTTTTTTCAATAGGAAGAGGGCCATGTGACACATCAAACTTATTGGTAATGTCACAAGAAAAACAATGGTGTGCTTGGTTTCAATGTAACTTTATTCTTTCATGAGTTATTTACAAGTTTCTGACCACTTATAAAATGTGTTCAATGTGCTGCCCATTGTGTTGGATTGTCAATGCAACCCTCTTCTCCCACTCTTCACACAGTGATAGCAACACCGCAGGAGAAATGCCAGCACAGGCATCCAGTATCCGTAGTTTCAGGTGCTGCACATCTCGTATCCTCACACAATAGACAATTGCCTTCAGATGACCCCAAAGATAAAAGTCTAAGGGGGTCAGATCGGGAGACCTTGGGGGCCATTCAACTGGCCCACGATGACCAATCCACTTTCCAGGAAACTTCATCTAGGAATGCTCGGACCTGGCGCCCATAATGTGGTGGTGCACCATCTTGCTGGAAAAACTCAGGGAACGTGCCGGCTTCAGTGCATAAAGAGGGAAACACATCATCATGTAGCAATTTCAAATATCCAGTGGCCTTGAGGTTTCCATTGATGAAGAATGGACCCACTATCATTGTACCCCATATACCACACCAAACCATCACTTTTGTTGTTCCAACAGTCTTGGAGGGATCCATCCAATGTGGGTTAGTGTCAGACCAATAGCGGTGGTTTTGTTTGTTAACTTCACCATTCACATAAAAGTTTGCCTCATCAGTGAACAAAATCTTCTGCGTGAACTGAGGGTCCTGTTCCAATTTTTGTTTTGCCCATGCTACAAATTCTGCGCGCTGATCTGGGTCATCCTCGTTGAGATGCTGCAGTAGCTGGAGTTTGTAAGGGTGCCATTTGTGAGTAGCTAATATCCGCCGAAGGGATGTTCGACTAATGCCACGCTCCAGTGACATGCGGCGAGTGCTACGCTGTGGGCTCTTGCTGAATGAAGCTAGGGCAGCCACTGATGTTTCTTCATTAGTGAAAGTTTTCTTGCGTCCACATTTTGGCAAATCCAACACTGAACCAGTTTCTCGAAACTTAGCAAGCAGTTTGCTAACTGTAGCATGGGAGATGGGTGGTCTCGTAGGGTGTCTTGCATTGAAATCTGCTGCAATGACCCGGTTACTGCATTCACCAGATATCAACACAATTTCGATCCTCTCCTCACGTGTTAACCTCTTCGACATGTCAATGGCTGTGAACAAAGAGAAACTTGTAAATAACTCATGAAAGAATAAAGTTACGTTGAAACCAAGCACACCATTGTTTTTCTTGTGACATTACCAATAAGTTTGATGTGTCACATGGCCCTCTTCCTATTGAAAAAACAAAAGTTGTATCCAAGATGGCCGACTTCTAAATGGCCACCATGGTTACCACCCATCTTGAGGAGTTTGCCCCCTCACATATACTAATGTGCCACAAACAGGACTTTAATATCACCAACCATTCCCATTTTATTACGGTGTATCCATATAAATGGCCCACCCTGTATATATATATATTTTCATTCTGGGCAATTCAAACTTATGCACCATTATTTTTTCTTTTGCCATTAAAAATGTTTAATGGCTCATCATTCCAGCCTGGAAAAAGAACACTTCAACAAAATCAATAAAGCCCCAAATTACCATTCATACCCATAATGGGAGTATGTATGCGTCTGATCTATTTATCATCAAATAATTAGAAGACAAACCACAGCTGGCTGTAAAACAATCAGTTGTACAATTACATTGAGGAGAAATATGAAAAACATCCATAATCCTTGAACAGTTATTGCAATATTTTGTAAATTCCCTTAATCTGATAAATAAGATGAAGTGTGCACATTCATTTGCACAGTGGCAGTTCACAGGGCAAAGTTAAGAAAAATGTCCTACTTTCCAAAAGATTTTGGGTTTGACTAAGTGTGGATGATGCGAATGCACCAATTACGGAGCGATTGGACAGACAAGGCAGTGACATAGGAAGAAGATCTAAGTATTATATACAGAAGTAGCATAGTGCTACTATTGTGGCCATGCACAGCTGGATAAAAGGTAAAGCTGTTCCAGACCAAAGAAAGGGGGAAAAGAAAAAAAAAAAAAAAAAAAAAAAAAAAGTATCCCAAATGACAGTGAAGACTTCAAACAGAAGCACAGGAAAGACCCCGACTCCTGACAGCAAGAGAAAGGGAGCAGCGGCTATCCAGTATACATCAAAGATGTGAAAATCTAATATGTAGCCACATGTGTGGGCATGCGTTTTATGGACATTGATTTGCATGAATGAGCACATCAGTGTCTCATTGCGGATTAGCAGAACACAAACCTCTTATTTATCATATACATACACTCTACAGACATTCCCAGAGAAAAACATATTTGTTGTGACAAGCTTTGTGATGCGCTTTCTCCAGAACCTAACCAGAACCTAAGGCTGAAAATTCCCAACTAAATGAGTGTATAGGACAAACTAACAATATATAAATATTATACTTTATTATATGTTATATATTATTAAACAGGTGACCTATGTAGTCTACTAAAGGAGACATGGAGACACGAAACAGTTCACTTAGTGACTGATAGAGAAAAAAAGTGTCTAATTCAAAAATGAAATTGAGTCATCTATTCCATATTTATATATAGGTATGAGTAGGAATTCAAAAAATGCAGGCCTTTGACAACAAAGGCTGGCATCCATCATGTATTTGATATAAGCCTCATGAGACATGACCTACTTTACTTTGCTTTCCGGTTCACCTTTAAAATGTCACGGACTTGAGCTGAAAATAGCAAAGCAAGTAGTCTAAAATCAAGATCAGCTTCAGTCTCACTGTTAAACTTAAAACAAGTTGGATCAAAACTGTCCTTTGCTGTGACAATCGACCCTCTTAGAGACATTGCCCCATCCGGTCTCTACATTCCTCTGTTTATGTATTGCTCACACATTGACCAGCTTCCTGACAACTGCACCAGTTGCTGAGTGAAACAGTATTTGACAGTACAATACAATTTTATTTATATAGCACATTTAAAAACCCGAAGGCACACCAAAGTGCTTCACAGTAATACGGAGAGTCAACATAAGTCAATAACAGGGTACAAATCGGGCACTAGCACAGACAGGATAGAGGCACTAACAGACCAGGAGAGTTAGATAAATACAAAATCTGCTAAGACAAAAACAGCAGTAAAATTAATAAAAAAAATAATAAATCTAATAAAAGATTTAAAAGGGTATTAACTGGTCAGGAAAGCCAAGTCAAATAGATATGCTTTTAATCTTGATTTAAAAGGATTGGATAGAGTCCAAGGCTCGAATAGAAGCGGGGAGGCTATTCCAAAGGTTGGGTGCAGCTGAAGCAAAGGCACGATCGCCTCTGGTCTTCAGTCTAAACTTAGGTTGGGCCAGGAGTAATTGACCTGATGATCTTAATGCACGACAAGGAGTGTACAAATTGAGGAGGTCAGTGAGGTAGCTGGGCGCAATGTTATTCAGGATTTTAAAAGTGAGTAGCAAGATTTTAAACTCAATACGATATTTGATTGGTAACCAGTGTAGATCAACAAGAGCCGGAGTAATAGGGTCAAATTTTCTAGCTCCAGTAAGAAGGCGAGCTGCAGCATTCTGAATGAGTTGCAGCCTTCGAAGAGAGAAGGCTTGGAGACCACAGTAGAGAGAATTACAATAATCTAACCTGGAGGTCACAAAAGCGTGGATAAGTTTTTCCAGGTCCCTGTGTGGTATATAATGCTTAGCTTTAGAAATCTGGCGCAGTTGAAAAAAAACCCAGATTTAACTACAGATGATACTTGCTTATCGAGCTTAAAGGAGCTATCCAAATAGACACCCAGGTTACGCATAGAATCAGAGAGAGAGTTAGCTAGGGGCCCCAGCAGGGCAACAAGCTGGTCTCAAGGAATATGGCTGTCGAACACCATAACTTCAGTTTTTTTCTCATTTAAAACGAGAGAATTTTCTGACAGCCAATCTTTAACCTCTCTCAGGCAATCGTACAGGGAGTTCAGTGATGCTGACAAATCATCAGTCAGTTGACAATAGATTTGAATGTCATCACCGTAAAAGTGATAGGAAATATTGTATTTTTCAAATATGGGGCCCGAGGGTAGCATATACAAAGAGAATAATAAAGGGCCCAATACAGACCCCTGGGGCACACCACAGCAGAGAGGGGCAACAGAGGAAGAGTATCCTCCCATCACAACAGAGTAGGATCTATCTGTGAGGTAAGAATTAAACCAGTTTAGGGCAGAGCCCTTGATGCCTACAACATGCTCTAGCCTCCTCAAGAGTATAAGAGTCCACTCTAACACACCCCCTTTCTTCCCATTGTGATACAAAATATAATCTTTGCTTCGATTAACTCAGGAAAAGCGGTGGCATCAGATGACTCGGGAGCAGAAGCATCGGAACAAACCTGGAACAGACATGAGGCTAATTGATTTAGTCAAAGGAACTGGCTAGAGCATAGCTGTCTAAAGGCAATAAAGGTGAAGATTGCTGTCCTCAGTGCGAGCAGACGAGAGGACGGCTAACACAGAGGAAGGGCTATCAAGTAGCAAGTTGACTCAGGAGCATAAACATGCTGGAGACTAGCAGGCCAGTGGCCAGCCAATTTGGGTGCTGATGCTGACAGTGGGCTGGCAGTTGGTAGCAGTCTGGGGGCTAGCTGACTCAGATACTGGACCAGACTGGTGGGGAGGGTTATAGTTAAGCAGTCCCACTCTAACCACCTGGGATGCTGATCTGGAGGGTGGTTGCCTCAGAGACTGGACTAGCCTGGAAGCCAACAAGTCAAAGGCAAGCAGACTTCATGCCCAGCACATCATGGGAACCTCTGTGGAAATCATGAAGACCTAAAACTTCCTGCAAACATCAGTGGAGACAGATACAAACTTCAGCCATGGACAAAACGGCCGTAAGACTGGGCTTGGTTATATTGCACTTGTGTAGGCTGGCAGTCCTTGTAATCTCTGTAAGTCTATGAAGTTGCAGCAGCTGAGTTTAGTCTCACTACAGTATGCTCATCCCATGAAATATCCTACTGTATAGTTGTTACGACCCAGCTCAAAAGCCGCAACAAAACTAAGGAGACGAACACAAACAAGGCCACCCTGAGGGGAATCAGTTTAAAAAAAAAAAAAAAAAAAAAAAAGTTTTATTACAAACTTTAAACAGAAAACCAACAGGGCTGTGTTCAACACGCCACTGGGCAACCAATTAACACATAAGGCAAACACAGGTGAGAATAACAAATGACAACTCTAAGCAGGCTAAGCTTAACCATACACTGGGGTTAACCCGCAAAATTCACCACTATGAACAGAGTTGAGTGAGCACAGTTCACAGAGGGAGGCAGGAAGGGCAAGCTGCAAAATCTCCAAAGCAGCCGCCCTGAGTGAAGGATCTTCAGTCTTTTGTAGTGGCAGGTGAGCACGATCAGCCACTGATTGCTTCACGGAGTGCCACAGGATCCCCAGGCAGCCAATCGTCTATGTGGGTTGACACAGTGCAATCTGCATCCACAGGGGCTGGCACAAGTCTCCAGCTCACCAATCGTTGGAGAGTCCTGGCAATCTTGGATTTGCTTGAAGGGAAAAGGCGGTCTCACTCCCTCAGAGGCCCAGGGCCGTAACAATAGGCGATTTGAGCTCAAGATTCATGTCTGCTGAGTACATCATTTTCATCATTTTGTACTTATAGCAATAGATCTAAGCGACAACAAAGAGGCTGGCAAGCAGATCAATGTGAGCGTCATCCTCCCGTTCCTAAACCGCACATTGTCGATTCTTCTACTTAACTCCTCTGGTCGTCTCCTAGTCCCTCCCACCAGCAAACAGAGGACGCAAAGAAAGACATGAGGAGAGAAACACAAGTGTTATATTTGTTGAATAACACTTGTGTTTCTCTATACTGCATTTTAGGATCTCATTAAAAACTTTTCTTTTTAATCACAAAAAGGAACAACGGAAGACAGAAAGGACTAATCATGCAAAGAGTCATCCAATAATTGCATCTTCCAGCTGCATACCTCACCTCTTTCACATTTGAAGGTAAAAACATTTCCACAAAGGGTACAGCTGCACATCACTGATTACAGCTCCTCTGGCAAGTTTCTTCAGTCTTTTCTCCTCTTTGCTTCAGAATCATTTACTGCTTTAGTGTTATGTACTGAGACTGATTTCCAGGTCAAAGGCAGGAGGACAGAGGTGAAATGAATAAAATGAGAGAAGTCCACCAAACATACTGCATCATTCAGAAAGTCCATCAAATTATTAAATAAAGATATTTAAATAGAACAACATGCAACCAGCTGAATCAAAGGGGATCCAAGAAGCACTGACATGACACGACAGGCAGGGAGAGATGCTGGAGGTTAACCAGGAGAACAGTCAGGGAACACTGATGTATTCCATCAGTGAAGAATGGAGAGAAAATACACACACAGACAGATGGGGTGATGAGATGCAGGTGGAAACAATTAAGGCGGAGCAGATAATCACAGGGGCAGAAACACAAAGGAAGAAACACACAAAACCAACCAAAGACATATAGCAAAAGCGATATTTTCAAAATAATGAAGGAAACAGCAAAACCAAAACCAAAATTCAATAACCTCCCTGCATGAGGAGTAACAGACACACACACACTTACACAACTTTTTTTCACTAAATCTGTCATAACACTCCAGCTATAACCTTCGGATGCTCAAAAACAGTGACTCAATCTGTATACATGAATTGCTTATTGCTCCCCAGAAATCAAATCATTCTGCTGGTTGCTGACAAGAAAATTGTCACCTTGAACGCCTCTCTCTATCTATCCCCCCCCTCCCACACACACACACACACACACACACACACACATGCACCCAGAGCATTTTCATCTGCACCAGGATCCTTTTCTTTCATTCCTTCTCTCCTTCATCTTTGCCTCTCACTAGCTATTCAGGTAGGCTTTTTAATAGAGGCTTACTAAGGAACACAGTGCTGCTGTTATGTAGCCCACTCACCTGATTGTGTCTCACATTAATATGTTTGAATTTTTCAAGGTCAAATGACTCAAGCAGCTGACAAGCTGACAAATACCCCAGCATACTGAAAGGCAACCATGGCAACCCATACCTACAATTATGTTTCACAATCTCTAAATAGAATCTCTTATTTTCCACACTTTATCTCTTGATCAGTCTAACATATAAATACCATGGTGCTTTTGCTTTTGATGTAAGATCATTTGCAATGTAGAAAAATAGGTGAAGTGCACTGTTCATACATAACTTGTGCTGACAGTGTTGCATGTTGCTCTCATATTAAAATATTGTCCGACTCACTTTTCTGTTACAGTCTTGATAGGATGTGTCTAGGCAGAACTAGTGACATTTAAGTAGACATTTGTAGATGTATGCTTTCAGATGTCTGTTTATCACTTTCTGGCCAGTTATACATTTGTCAACTACTCAAGCTTTAGGGACACTAAAGAATAAGTAGCAGCCAGTTGCCAGTTGCACTTTTAAATAAGTGCAAATCTGCAGTTTTGCTAATCTGGAGCATTCAGGTATGTGATAAGACACCTGAAATGTTAATACAATGCCCAAAAATGGAGGTCATTGGAAATTCACCTCAAGTTGAGACCATGCAATTCCAAAAGAAACCCACAAGTGCAGCACCACTCCATGATCTCTAAGCAAATTTGAAATGTTAAAGTTTGTTTTAAATTGACAGGAGAAGGCCTCTGATCCCTAAAAAGGAGATGTCAGTACATCTTAGGTTTGCAAAGCTGTATCTGAACAAACTGGAACAATTTCATTTGGACAGATGAAATAAAAGTGGGGATGTTTGATGCACAGCATCACATTTGGCAACAACCAAACACAACTCGTCAAGAGACACCTCATACCAACCATGGTAGTGGAGGGCTGATGATTTTCAGTTGTTATGCAGCCCTAGGACCTGTGCAGCTTACAGTCAATGAGTCAACCATGAACATCTCTGTTTACCAAAGAATTCCTGTCATGTGAGATCATATGTGAGGCGATCACTACAATGATCCCAAGCACACCAACAACAGAGTGGCTACAAAAGAACCGAGGTGTT
This sequence comes from Oreochromis niloticus, assembly GCF_001858045.2. Classification (NCBI taxonomy): domain Eukaryota; kingdom Metazoa; phylum Chordata; class Actinopteri; order Cichliformes; family Cichlidae; genus Oreochromis; species Oreochromis niloticus. Next base: position 4,320,606 of record NC_031978.2, read on the forward strand.
GCACTGACCCAGTCAAAGCCCAGACCGCAACACTGCTGAACTGCTGTGGTAGGACTTCAAGAAAGCTGTATGTCAGTCAATGCAAATCAATTTCAATGAACTGAATCAATGTTGTAAGGAAAAGTCAGCCAAAATTCATCCACAGTGATGTGAAAGAGTGATAAAGTCATAAAGAAAACAATGTTTTCAAGATTTTAAGTAACTTAATGATTAGGTGCACTAAGGTTTTCACGGGACTGAATCTCATGGCTTGTGACAGACGTAAGCTAAAGTAGTTAAAGTAGCAATTCATATTGATCAGTGCTGAAACTCTCAGGTAGAAGCACCAAAAGAAACATGACCAATTTAACTTAAATGTCTTAAATTTCTCATAAGAGCCCTGGAAGTGTTAAACATTTAATAGAAGCTGAAATTAAATTTAGATTTAATATGGCCAATTTTATACGGCCACAATAGTTTATAGTGTTTACACATTCATTGTTATTTATATGATTTACTTTTTGGCAAAAGCATGCTTCAGAATTTTAGTGGACCTCTGGCTGGTGTTTTCACACTGCCAGTGGTCTTTGAAGATGATAGATATTCCAGTATTTTGATCCCCTGAAATATCAAAAACAAAGTTGAAATATTTTATCACGGATAGACAAAAAAATACGTCACTGTTGAAGTTTTTAAATAAACAAGAAAAGTGCACTTGGTGATGTACTTACTTTAAAGCCTCTTAGCTAATGTGTAGTTTGGTTAAAGGTAACAGACTGCAAGCATTTCAATAGTACCTGTGCTGCAATGTTACCCTGATAAAGATTTGCATTGTATTCTAGCTGAGAGGCATACAAGAAGGCTGAAGGTGACCACTGAAACAAATGGCAGAGTAACAGTGAATTCAGCTTATTTATCTTATGTTTAAGATTTACTCATTTACACCCTGATCATCTCTGTTGTCCTGGAGGGTGCTCTCACACTAAAGATTATATTCAGGATGTTAATATGAATGACTTGAATGAGTTTTTGTCTCTTCTTTAAATCCCACTGATATAAGATGTACTAAAGTAATTCCTGATGCCTCACTGTGACATGGTGTGAATATGGTCATGACCGAGCTATCATCCTCCACCCAGCATTTTGCAGCTCACACGACACAACCAAGAGCAAATGCCTTATCTTAAAGTCACAAAAATGTGCACAGCAGAGTGAGAATAGTCACAGCTGCAGTGCAACTCCAGGCCCAAGGTCAGGGGCAGATGGCTCCGTGTCATGTGACTTGTGTTTGTGTTGTGCTGCTCAACATAAACACAGATGATCATTGTGAGTAGAGTCGTGAACGGTGTCACAGTTTCAGGAGCACACATCTGTGGTCAGCTTTAGTTACACTAATTAAACATATATTCCAGCTATAATCAGTATATCTTTGTAAAGCATTTAAGAATTTCAAGAAGTCAAAACACTTTATTTTAAAATAAAAAGCTATTTTGTTTCACAAATGAGTGTAAAAACAAGTGGATTCACTTAATGGCAAGTGTCCTAAAGATGTTTACTGATGAAGATGCATTTATTGTTGTTTCAGAGAAATTGTTTTGACACAAAAGCTTAAACTTGTGCTTCATCAACTTGAAAAGAAATGCTTTGCTTTATCGCTTCCAAAAATAGGCTATTTATTAATAATAACACAATCAGTTCAAATGTAAATTGTTTTACAAATCCATCTGGGGATTACACAGATCATTATCTCATAAATATCCAGTAAACATCTGAATTAAAAAAATACAGAAAAATAAATAAAGCTTCATTTATTTCAGAGGCTAGATATAAAAATGAACAAATCAATATGATGATGTTTGTACTGAACTTCAGTAAAAATACTAAACATTTTAATACAAAATTTAAGACATTTAACATATATCCGCAGGTAGAACTGTGTAGCAGGAGATAAGTGGGAAATAATTCATGAAGAGATAAAAATAAGGAAGAAAGATTAATGGAGGAAACTTGGTAAGGACCGTTGTGAAGTGACTTGCAGTGTAGAGGCTCCACATCTATCTAATGGCTGGAACTGTGACTCTGTATAAACCTGTGGTGTCTGACAACTGATTTAGAGGCTTGGCCGTAGCAAATGAACCACAGCACTAATGGTCCTTCCTGCCATGGCTAGCTTTAATGGACATACCCACAGAGCTCTGGGCAGAGAACAAGAGCATTGCCAACATGCTGGGTGTTGGAAGTGGAAGGGGGTGAAGCAGGAATGGAGGGGGCAGAGAAAAAAACAAAACATAGTGATGTGAAGAACAGAAAAGTGGTGAATCCTGTGGTTTGAGGAGAAGAGGCCAACGCATGGAGGAAAGGCAATCTCATCTGATAAATAGGACATTAATATCAAAGATTAGTTTTACTTGACTCAGCAGTTGTCCAGCTACCTGACTCTCATTCACCCTCCCCTTCAGCCATCTTTCTTGTCTCTTGCCCTTCCTCTCTTTCCTCCTGATCACCAATGACCTCTAAGAAAACATTTTCAGCACCCAGGAGCATTTTCCCTTTGACAGAAATCATTAATCCACTCTCAAAATTTAATTCAAGGCAGCTTTGAGAGTCTTTACCTTCAGTGCTTAATGGCTTTCAAAAAGACATTCAATTAATTAGGACGAATTAAGCCAAATTAAATTTGGTTGCTTCTGATGCTACGCAGTGGCGAGGATTACTTGCAAACACTGACAGCTTCTCTTTAAACAACAATCTTAAAAATCAACTCGACTTAAAAGTGCACATCTATTATTCAGTGCTATTTCCTAATGAAAAAACTAAGGTCTGTAATAGCTCTTAGGTATGGGTTTGAAATGAGTCTGACTGTAATATCCACTGACTTCCAGGTAAAAACTGCATATAGAAAAACAAGCATGAATCTGTCTTAAGTTGTTTTGTTTTTTTTAACTCTCTCGTACAAGTTCAGCTATTATATCATGCAACTATATTATTACTGCTTATATTATACATTTCAATAATGTAGCCATTGTCATGTTTAGCTGCAATGTGAGAGGGGAAAACAAACAAATTTTCATCACTTTTTGATGGCGCTAAGCTGCAGGGGGAGCTGTATACAGCTCCATTTCCATCCTTGTTAACATGTGTCAAAGTCACTAGTGAAGCCCAGTGTTTGTTTGTCTGTAGTTTTGGTTTATAGCCCCAAGTGCAAGGATCGTGTGGACATCCTGCTTCCACTTTCATGCCTCTGAGGCTTTCCTAACTGTTTGGGTGGCCTTTGCTAATTACAATTCAAATGCTGTCTCCCTGCCTGTCTGCTTGTGTTGTGCTCGGCTGGGCTCATATAGGAATTGTTTGTGTGCATGTGCCCTCAAAAGACCCTGACCATCCCCAGATGCTCCCATCTTTCATGTTCATTTCGCAGCCAGCAGCCAGTGACTTTCCTGATGGGAGTTTGTAAATTTATGAGATGTATGACATGGATTGCCATCACCCCACTCTTCCTGCAATGAAATACCTTTTGACAAATTCACCCTAAACGTAATTTATTCCAATAACGTCAGCTTCAGAGTTAATAAAATTAACATCAAAGGGTAACAGTATCCCCACATTCCTTTCTTCTATGGTTTCATATTTAAAAACAGAGAGGACATGACAGGAATGGAAGTCAGTTGAGTTAGCATTCTGATTAATGGTTAAAAAAAGGTGTTTACATTTGTTTAATTTGTTTTCAATTACTGGATTGATTTTCAAGAAATATGAGGGTATGCATGGTGCACATGCAATCCTAACAACTTTGGTGACCACTCAGCTATTCTTTTAATTTATCACCTACTGAATGCTTTGACACCAAATGTGGTCCATATTGCACTGAAGGTTTACTCAGATTGTTTTGTGATTCACTGATTTTTCAATTACTCAGTTAGGTTTGTATTAGTTGCAATGTGTTTTTGGTTTTTCTTTTGTTTCTTGCAAAGGGACTTTGATTCTTCATGCCTCTTGTGTTTATTCTGTTTGTATCTCTGTGTGTGTGTGTGTGTGTGTGTGTGTGTGTGTGTGTGTGTGTGTGTGTCCAAATAACAGCTGACCTTCTGTGGTTTGTTTTTAACCTGTCTCTGATTTTGTGTTTGGGTCTTTGCTGTAGTGTCTTAATCCACATCATGAATCTAATGTCTCACATTAATCCGGGGACATCAGGCACCACTGCACCATGTAGTTTTCACCTTACATAGAGGGATACTTTTAACAACACAGCTGAATGGTAAAAGTGAATTTTAATAATGTGCTGTATAACTGTCCAATCTGAACACAATTCGTTCCAAGACTGGGCTGTATTGGCTTTTTTACTGACAGTCATGCTGTTAGGCATTCAGTGTGGTAGAGACAGTTTTGGAACAGCAGATGCGATTATGTCTATTTATCTAAACAGAAAAGGAATGATTATTTAACTTTCAGTACATTATTATTTCCTTCTGGTCATTGTTCACAGTTTTCCCAAACTTCATAAGCCAGAAATGTTTAGAACTACAGTTTAATACATAAGATATTAAACCTTAAGATAATAAAATGTACAAAAATATTGAAAGGATGTATTTTTTTATTTTACTAATTTTTAATACATTCAATTTTTGTTGGCTTGCTGAAGAATATGGATGTTTTCTGATCTTGTGCTGATAGATTAGGCGTTCCTTGTTCACCAACTGTTTTCTTCTTTTTCCTATAGTCTGTTAGCCTTTTTCTTTTTTAAAACAGCTTTAGATGTCAAAAGTTTTCTTCTGTTACCTGAGCCACATGGAGGGTCTCAGGGGAAGCAATATTCAGTTCCTCCACTATTTTAGCCTGAGCTCTGCAAAAATACTTTGGAAAGATTCACCTCCCCCCTGTTTCATTTTCTTCAGTTGGATTTTTCTCCAGCATCACAGCTTTCTCCATGAGCCACCTCAAGGTAAACGTGTTTCCTTATGAAGAGAAAAAAGGGCCGTGGTAGTATGCAGATTGCATGTAGCGAGCATGAGCCCATAGATTTAGAATGATTCTGATTCAGGAAGATATGCAGTGTAGTGAGAACTTGCACATTTTCATAAATCTGATGGTAAATTTGTGCTTGTGGACTTATTTTTGGCACAGGTAATAACATTCCAATAAAAATTTGTAAATTGGGCCCATTGCGATCAATCAGAGTATTTTTTTAATTATATATTATTTATTGTTCGTAGGTTTTTGCTCCTTAATGTAATCATTTTTTTATTCTCAGAATGGGTGGGAAAGTAGTTAAAGACACTCAGCAGATAAGAAAAACTTTTGATTTCCACTGCAGATACATGTGGAGATGTTTCTACACACGCTATCCAAGGCTGGATTAGAAATATCTGGGTATATTGTATTTCCCATAATGTCTGCCCAGGTATAAAAAAAAAAAAATCTTTGGTTGGGGTCCACACAAGAGAAGATATAATGATGCAGAATACTCTAATAATTAAGTTTCTAACACAGTGCAGGTGCATTTTGTATTTTGTTGTTCAAAACTGTGATATCAGAAGAACTATTACATTTTGACTTTAAGTAACCATTCCAGTGTCTGTACAGTTGTGTAGTACTCACTTTTGCTTTTGATTGCTTGTGTGCATACTTACCGCGACTGTTTGGTGCTCTTTAGAAAGTTAATTGGTTATACAAGGGAAAACAGGATTTTAAGTAAGTAGGTAAGCAGAAAACAATCGGTTTGAAAGTTCAGAGTTCGAGTCCATCCGTCAGAGCCATGGCCTTTCTGTGTGGAGTGTGTGTTTTTTCTTGTGCGTGTGTGTTTTCTCTGAGTACTCCAGCTCCCTGCCACAGTCCAAATGTGTGGTGACTCTAAATTGGTCATATGTGTCAATGTGAGCATTAACATAGCGACCTGCATTATCCCTTTGAAAGGCTGACAACATGTTGTGGGTCTGTGAATAGGCTCCAACCCAGCTGCAACCCTGAAATGGAAAAGCTGAAGAAGATGGATGGATGGATGGATGGATGGATGGATGGATGGATGGATGGATTGTATTTTCACGATGGAACCAAGAGTAATTGTTCAGACTTATAACTGTCAGATAATTGTTGAAAAGCAAAGACCTTGGGTGCAAATAATAGCCATAAACTTTGAACCCTTTAGCATTTCACATAGCCTGTTCTTTCCCTCCTTAACACCACTGTCATTCAGAAAATCAATACTGACATATCAAATTGCAGAGAATGGATGCTGAGTACTCATACTGGTACAATATTGTTCACAATGAACGCTGAACATGAGAAAGATGAAAGAGACAGTTGAAGCTGAAAAATAGTCTTAGAAATTGTATGTATATACACATAAAAGTCTGGGAGTTTGATAGTTCTGCACAGTGTGTTAGCTGTTCCTAGGACTGGACAGGACTGGCACTCTTGTTGACAGAGATCTCTGATGCTGTGCCTGGAATCTGCTAGAGCCGCTCTTCAGCTAAAGCCCTAACGCCATTACCAGTGGGAGCACTTTCCACTTTATCGTTCACATACAGTTAGGTCCATATATATTTGGATACTGACACAAGTTTTTTTTTTTTTTTTTTTAGCTGTTTACTGAAACATATTCCAATTACAGTTATATAATAGACATGGACTCTCAGCTTTCATTTGAGGGTATCCACATTTAAATTGGATAAAGGATTTAAAAGTTTCATTTCCTCAACATGTTCTACCCTCTTTTTGAAGGGAGCAAAAGTAATTGGACAATTGAAAGGCTATTTCATGGGCAGGTGTGGGCAATTCCTTTGTTATGTATGTATATATATTATCAATTAAGCAGATAAAAGACATGGATTTGAGTTGAAGTGTGGTGTTACATTTGGAAGATTTTGCTGTGAACGGACAAAATGTGGTCAAAGGACTTCTCCATGCAGGTGAAACAAGCCATCCTTAAGCTGAAAAAATAGAAGAATTGCTACAATATTAGGAGTGCCAAAATCTACAGTGTGGTACATCCTGGCAAGAAAAAAGTATGGAGAAGATGTGGAACAGCTCATGATCCAAATCATACCGCAGGCAGAAGCGCCTGCATGAATTGTGAGGTGTTCAGAGACATACTGTCAACTTCAGATTAATACAGTCCAATTGATTGGCGCTGTTTCATAATACAGATGGACAATGAGAATGAAAAACATAGAGTCAGGAGTTTATTAAAACAAAGAAGTGGAATATTCTTGAATGGCCAAGTCAGTCATCTGATCATAACCAGTGTTGGGACTAACGCGTTATTAAGTAACGCGTTACAGTAACTACGTTATTATTGTGGTAACGAGCAGGGTAACTAGTTATTATGCCAAAACCAGGAACGCGTTACTCGTTACTGGGATTTAGATAGGCTCGTTACTCGTTACTTCGTGTGGTGGATATCGCGGAGCTTCCACAGATTCAATAACATTAGCAAGTGGTGGAGGCCAGCAGGTGGATGAAGGAAAAGGGAGGCAAGAGGAGAGACCCGAAGCGGCCGCCGGTCCGCGTGTCAGGTGAACTGAACTTCAGGTAAGAAGTTATGACCTGCAGTCTATCGGAGTCAGATATAAACCAAGTTTAGGTGGAGTTTATTTTCGGTATGCTGACATTTTCGTACTGCGTGCTAGCTAGCATGACGGAGTTTCTATACAGCTGGGTGGGTGCTATGTTACTGATGTTGAACTTTATTTTGTTCATACCGTTAATTATTAGAGTTGCCAACCGTCCTGTAAAAAACAGAATCGTCTGGTATTCAGAGAAAATATTACGCGTTTCGTACTGAGGTGAAAAGGAACAGTTTGTCCCGGACTTCAGCTACAATGAAAAAGACACAAAGCTGAAGCTGCACAGCTGCCTCTTCTTCTCTCATTCTCTCCCGTTTCTACTTCAATCACGAAACTGATCAATGATCAGCTGATCGGATTTTCTCTCTTGTTTATTTATCGCCCACTTTGCGCCAGAAAGAGGAAACCAGCGGATGTCGCGTTAAACAACAGCAGCACGTTTAAGCTTGATCAGCTGTTGTTAGAATGTATTTAATATTAATTTCTAGTATCAGCTGATGTTTGCTGGAGCCACAGCTGTAAAGCTGCTGGTCATGATATCGGTTTGGTTATCTGGTGAGAGGGAAACATGCAGATGAAACCAGGAGATGTCCTTACTGAATCATCAGAGCTGAACAGGTGATGGAGAAACATGTTTACCTTTTAGGTGACATGGATGAGTTGAAGGGAAGTTATGAACTGTTTCTGAGAGACAAATAACACCAGGATCCTTTTCTAAGTAGCTGACAGCTGGTAACTGTGCAGGGGCGGGTCTAGCAAAGTGTTGCCAGGGGGCAGGTAGGGCATTAACAGGGAAAGGGGGGCACAAGGAAATACTTTTCTTTATTATTCTCATTTAAAATGTCTCGCTTTTAAAAAAATAATTATCTGAGTCTTACAACAAACAATTGATAGATTGATACATATATACCATCAGAACAGTGTACATCACTGTCACAACAGTGTTTATTTTCATTCAAAGGCTTTATGATTTTTCCTATAATGGTGGGCCGGTCTCTAGTCAAAATCCCAGTCCAGCTCTGTATGCAGCTCATCTGCAGTCTGGTGTTACCTACATCTTCCTATTCAGAAGGCAGAATTTCCGAGTTCTGAGTACAATCAAAAGCACCACGACTGCAGTTTTTGTGTTGGATGTAAAAAGCAGGCTAGAATCATGGCGGCGGTCAACAACGGTCCAGGCGTGGGATTTCTCTCGTGGAAATGTGCACATTATTTGTTCCTTTCTGTTGGTAGGTGGCACAGTGCACTTGTGGCAAGTAAGCAAGCTAGAAGACTGGCAATCTTGCTGGGTATCCAGTTACGGAAGCAACACATTAACAAGAGAATTCTGAGTAAAACCAAAGTCACTTTCCCTAGTAACTAGTTACTTTGAAAGTAACGAGTAACTTGAAGTAACTGAGTTACTTTTTTACAGAAGTAACTAGTAATGTAACTAAGTTACTAATTTAAAGTAACTTACCCAACACTGATCATAACCAATTTGAGCATGCAGCTCACTTGCTGAAGACTTAGCTTCAGACAGAAAGGCCCACAAACAAACAGCAACTGAAAGCCACTGCAGTAAAGACCTGGCAGAGCATCAAAAATGAACATTTTATTTTCCGTTATTTAATTTGTCCAATTACTTCTGAGCCCCTGAAATAAAGGGATTATGTTAAAAAATGCTTTAGTTCCTCACATTTTTATCCAGTCTTTTTGTTCAACCCACTGAATCAAAGCTGAAAGTCTGCACTTCAACTGCATCTGAGTTGTTTCATATAGATTGTGGTAATCTACCGAATCAAAATTAGAAAAAAGTTGTCTCTGTCCAAATATTTATTGACCTAACTGTATGCTCCAGTTGTTCCTTAAGCTCCTGGTATTCCTCTGTTTTCATATATTCCTTCTTCCTGATGTCGCTGACCGCTGGCATCGCCACGTCTAACACAACTGCAGTCTTTTCCCCCTTGTCAACCACCACTTTGTTTGATTGGTTGACCAGCAGCTGTTTGTATGTCTGGAACTTGAAGTCCCACAGCACCTTAGCCCTGTTGTTCTCAATCACTTTTGGTGGTGTTTCACATTGGGATGTGCAGCTGGGTTAAGTTGCAGCTTTCATTCTGTTACTATGTGTTGGATAGTCTCCGGGGCACCATCTTTAATTTGTGTGTTGTCAGCTGTGGTAGGTTCCTCTTCTGCGTATCAGAGCCTCTGTGCTGTTCTTTAGACTGGCTTTTTCTAGCCACTTGTAAGATTTCTTAATGTCAGACACTTCCTTTATCTGTCAGTTGTCTTCCGTGATAGTTTTAAGTCTTATTCCAACCAGTGACAAATCAAATTAAAACAAAAAACACACAAAAAAACCCCCCACACACACCTAACTGGACAAATTGTCAATATAGATGGGAAGTTCACAGTGGAATTTTTTACTCTAGGGCTTGTAGTTTTCCAGCAGTGCTTTTAAGACTCTTCTGCCTCTGTCTGATGGTTGTGGAAGTGTTTAGTCAGATATTCCTTCATGTTGCCTCATAATGTAAAAATGAGTCTCAGAGAGACATCCCAGTAGCTACATTTTCACTATCTGATTAATGTGCTGGTGGGCCCTTTTGAAATAATGACATCACTGGGTAGCTATTACGTCTTAAAGCGAGGTGTGTTTCTCATGTGTTACTCACTGTCAAAGGTAAGGATTAGGCAACAGTAGTGGTTTCATGTGCTTTATTCTCTGGGTGTGGTTCATTTAGTAAAGTTCCAAAACACCTGCACTCTTGAATATCCCAAGTCACATACACCCCATTGCAAACTTGGTTAGCCTATTTTTATTTGTCTGTGACTTATTTTCTGTTAGAAAATAAAGCTTGATATATTGATCTTTTGATGTTGCAGCCACTTTTGGACTGTCCAGTCATGTTTTGGATACAAAGGTTTTTGTGTGTTATGCACTGGTTCTTATAAGCCTTCAGTCTAGTCATGAATTCACTCCAACCGGTCGCAGCAGATGGCCCCGCCCCTCCCTGAGCCTGGTTCTGCTGGAGGTTTCTTCCTGTTAAAAGGGAGTTTTTCCTTCCCACTGTCGCCAAAGTGCTTGCTCAAAGGGGGTCATACGATTGTTGGGTTTTTCTCTGTATGTGTTATTCTAGGGTCTATCTTACAATATAAAGGCGACTGTTGTTGTGATTTGGTGCTGTATTGTATTGAATTGAATTGAATTGATGCTGAGAAAGCATCTTTTTCCTTAGTATAATGATTTGACTTCGGGTACTCGCACTGAATTCTGATGCTACTTTTTCCATTTTCAGAAGTCTACCTGTGGCAACGCCACTTGCAAATTTGTGGTGAAATCATACTCTTCATGAAGGTACTCTCTCATTACCTAAAGTTACATTATTTAAACCAATACCCAAATGGTTAACAGTTCTTTTATAATATACTAAAAACAAGCTGAAAAAAAAAAAGCCACAAATTTGATTCTAAATGCTTTCTTATTATCTCTGAATTGTGAAAGGCTCCAGCTTTTCTATCAGTCTGTGGTAATACTAGTAATAAACTAGGTTTATTCCTAAGGTAATTACGTGAGGTTTTTATCATTATCATCTTATAGCCGCACGCACACTCAAGTACCAAATAAAACAAAACTAAAGACTCTTGCTAATTAAGCTACAAATAATATGTCAAAGCTGTGGTGTCTAATTTTATTCTGTGTCTTGTTTCCTGTTATTTAACCAAATGCACAATGTTCTGGGTAAAAACAAAGTGGGGAGAAACTGCATCATTCTTCTAGTCCTCTACTTTTTGCAGTGGATTTAATGAAATTATATCACTTTGTCAATGTAGCAATAAGATTTGTATTGACAAGACCTCTCAGCCCAGTGTAGCAGTGCTTTGCCTACTATTCAAAAAAATCAATTTCTGGCAGTGTGATAATCACCAAGCTACAGACTGCAGCCATGGGGAAAAAAAGAGAGATATTGGCTTTCCTCACTCTAGCCTACTGTTTTTGAAAAGTAGCTGAATATGTTCTTAATATAAACATTAATTATCTTTATTTAAATCTTTATTTAAATATTAAAAGTTCCAACAAATAACCCATGTTTATATATTTTAAGTATCTATCTATGCTCTTACAGTAAAATCCTGTCCCCCTGTAATGCATTCTCCTTACTGGAAACATATGGGCAGAAATCTGTGCCATCAGAAACTGAATTTGAATAAGTTAAATTTGAATTTGAATTGCTCAGATTGAATCTGAACTGTAACTTGAATAAATGCTTTTGAAAACTGAATTTGAATTAGTCTAATTTGAAATTGAATTTATGATTTGAAAATGATCATCACTAAATTGAAATTGAATTTTATATTTTGAAAATGAATTGATTTGCTTTGAAACTGCATTTTATCCTTTAAAAATTCAGTTCTCGAATAATTTCAGTTTCACTTCTCACCATTCAGTTTCAGTTCTACAATTGACCCTGTGCACGAGAAAATGCTAACTTCCTGGTTTGAGACCGGATGTGGGGTTGTACATTTCCGGTAGCTTTACTTTGCGGTCCAAAACTCGAAAACGGAAAGATCGCGTTAAGTTACAAAGAGGAGAAAGTGGGAACACTCACCACTGTTGTGTCATAAAAAATCTAATGATCAATTTTGACGTTTAAAGAGTTTAGATCGATCAGTTGTTTACATCACTCAACACAAGCAGAACTGCATTACTGCATGCAGAAGACGGTGTGCAGTCAAGTACACACCTACACAGCATGTTAACAAACCATGAAAAAAAGCCACACAAGAAAATGAACGATTGCTGGTAAGGGTTTCTGTACATTAGTATTTACGAAGGGTGTGTTGTGACTTACCTTCAAAATTACAGTGGTCCCTCGCTATAACGCAGTTCACCTTTCACCTCGCTGTTTCGCAGATTTTTAGTGCAAGTTTGCATGCTTTTTTGTTTTTACATCACTGTTAAGAGATTTTTACATTTACTTACTTTGATAACCTTTATTTTGCTTAAGTATAATTTCTTGTGAGAACATGATGTGCCTGTAACCTACAGATTAAGGAACAGAAGCATGCGTAAGGAAGTTACAAAGTCACACACGCTCAGGCAGAGACAGTTCCAACCTGAAGCTGATATGACAAAAGATACTAGTTCCTCTTGTCTTATGGATAACGGCCACTCATGCGATAACCATATCTAGAGATGTTTTTCTATTACATATGCTCCACCTAGAGATGCTGTGTAATCTATTCTCTGCTATAAAATAAAGAACGGACTGAGGCTCTGCGCGACTTGCTTGTGTCTTGCCACGCAGTAAGCTTCGCCCGTGTACACGAAATAAACTGAGTTTGTGTTTCTTGCTCTCCTTCCAGGTTTTCCTTTGACAATCACATTGTGTCCTGCGTCCTGATCGCTGCAGACAATCTCCTCCGTGACGTCTCTCCTGTACAGTACAGAATCGCTGCATCGATCGCTAGCAGTGTGACTCTGAAGTGCAGTACTGTATGTCCACGATGTCCACGCATCAAAAAATAAAACTGGCTACTTGATTTCACCCATCGCTGGCTATTTTTAGAACATAACACCCGCGATAAACGAGGGACAGCTGAGAAATATAACATTTGAATCCCTTTTCTCTTTTGCTCTGAGGTGCGGAGGAAAAATATCGACAAGTCGATGAACATCATTTACAGATATATTGGGTAAATGCCCAAGACATCTATAGAAATGTAAATCGCCGCTTGATTCATTCATTTGCTTAACTTGTTTTGGACCGTAAACAAGGCGCGAATAGGACACCGGAAACAAAGCTCCACACAGGAGTTTCCGCACCGGAAGTAGCATATGCTAACGTGCACATAGTCAATTCAATTTCCGTTCCAAAATTCAGTTTTTTGGAACTTACATCCGGTTCCGGTTCAAGCGCAGATTAATAGAACTACGTTTTGCTAGCGGACCAAAAGTGTTACTGACGGGATTCTACAGCATCTTGAGCTGAATTAAGACTTCAGGAGTCATTCGTCATGTCACATGACCAGCCGATAAACTCTCAGGTTGGTAATAAATGTATTACATGTATAAGAACAAGCGTCATGTTAACAAATGATAGCCATAAGGTAACTTTTATGCTTATTGTAGCTGTTAGCTAAAAACGCCAATTTAGTGTAGTTTGCCCTGGATTCAGCTTTGACAAACAAATATGATCGACTGTTTCTAGTAGAATTCCAAAGTTGTCATCTTGTACCCTGTCAGAGCCCTGTATGCTTGCAGAGACCCCTACAGTAGGGAAACATGCAAAACGCTGTCCAAACCTTTGTATTTTAGCTTTATTTATGTCTTACACAGCATCCCAACTCTTTAGCTAACTTAATAACTTTAGCTGAAGTGAATAGTTAGTCTAATTCATTAGTGCAGCATTACTGGATCACCTCTGTTTGAAGTGATATAATATGATATACAACTATCACTGTGTTTAACTACCATAATAATTCTTAGGGTACTGAGTGCATGCTTAATTAGGTTTTTTTTTTTTTTTTTTTTTAAACATACTGCTCCATTGCTATGTTTGACAGGCTGAAGTTGTCGGGTGACCTCCTAAATCGACCATCTTTTACAGGTGTTTTGTGCCAGAAATGGAGTGTCCACTGAAGACTGAAGATACTGAATCTCTACGCCGTGCCATTGATCCCTCCTGTGCCTTCATCTAGACAAGAGACATTAACCACTCTCACATGCTCTGTACCTACATCACCTTCCCTGACAGTCATAGCTTGGCTCATCTGAGGGTGAAATTATAAGAATGTGTTATTTTGCAAAGTGCTCTCTAGGGTTCCTAAATAAAATATGGCATTGAGGTCATTTCTTTTGAATTAATCCCTTCTTCTGACATATAAGAACCTCTCCTGGTTTTAATGGCACTTTGGATTTCCTTACTTTCTGTTCCACTTCCAAACCCAAATAGATGCTGACAAGCTGACACAGTAACATGGAAGAGGGAAAGAAGTTGGAAAGGACTACTACAAATAAACCTAATGCCTAACAATGAAAAATGTAAAATAAGAACAATAATAATAATAAAGATAAAAGATGAAGTAACAAGTTTTTAGTTTATTCCAAATGATCATCCAGATGTCTGTGACATGTGATGACAAACACCGTAATGGAAGGCCTTAGTCATCACATGCTTAAACTCATCATATATTTTTGCATATGCTGAACAGGCAGTCAGACATGCTGTAACTGTGGGGTAGAAAACTGCATGAACACCATACGGCAGGGGTCTCAAACTCCAGTCCTCGAGGGCATGGAAAAGTTGCATGACACCGGCCCTCGAGGACTGGAGTTTGAGACCCCTGTCATACGGAATATGACAGGTGTGGTTGAACTGCATGAAGACTCTGAAGTTTCTCTTCTCTTCTGGCAGGACAGGAACGTCGCCTTGTCCTGTGAGCCACCGTAAGGATGTACTTGGAGTAGAACTGGACTGTCACCGGCCTCAGGCTCTTCACCTTTTCAAAGACAAAGCAGTCATCTAGATAAAATATTAGATATTGTTTACCTGTAAATGCACAAAGAGAATTTAGAATGTCAAGAGTGAAAAAGCACTGATAGTGTAATCTACAGCTGTGGCCAAACGTTTAGAGAATGAGAAGTGTTGTTTATTTACAAAGTTTGCTGTTTCAGTGATAGTTGTATATCATATTATATCACTTCAAACAGAGGTGATCCAGTAATGCTGCACTAATGAATTAGACTAACTATTCACTTCAGCTAAAGTTATTAAGTTAGCTAAAGAGTTGGGATGCTGTGTAAGACATAAATAAAGCTCAAATGAAAAAGGTTTGGACAGCGTTTTGCATGTTTCCCTACTGTAGGGGTCTCTGCAAGCATACAGGGCTCTGACAGGGTACAAGATGGCAACTTTGGAATTCTACTAGAAACAGTCGATCATATTTGTTTGTCAAAGCTGAATCCAGGGCAAACTAGGCTAAATTAGCATTTTTAGCTAGCAGCTACAATAAGCATAAAGGTTACTGTACGGCTATCAATTGTTAACATGACGCTTGTTCTTATACATGTAATACATTTATTACCAACCTGAGAGTTTATCCGCTGGTCATTCGACATGACGAATGACTTCTGAAGTCTTAATTCAGCTCAAGACGCTGTAGATTCCCGTCAGTAACACTTTCGGTCTTCTAACAAAACGTAGTTCTATTAATCTGCGCTTGAACCGGAACCGGATGTAAGTTCCAAAAAACTGAATTTTGGAACGGAAATTGAATTGTAGAACTGAAACTGAATGGTGAGAAGTGAATCTGAAATTATTCGAGAGCTGAATTTTTAAAGGATCAAATGCAGTTTCAAAGCAAATCAATTCATTTTCAAAATATAAAATTCAATTTCAATTTAGTGATGATCATTTTCAAACCATAAATTCAATTTCAAATTAGACTAATTCAAATTCAGTTTTCAAAAGCATTTATTCAAGTTACAATTCAGATTCAATCTGAGCAATTCAAATTTAACTTATTCAAATTCAGTTTCTAATGGCACAGATTTCTGCCCATAGAAACATTCCTTGGGGGATGGATGAGAAGCATGCAGGAGGTAGGACACGTGACACCCACTGAATCACCTTGAGTCTTCCAGTAAATTACCTACTGCCTTTCTTGTATGTACTTAAATTGGAGTTTGCACAGAATTGGTAAACTGGAGTTGGGGAAGTGCATTTAAAGTCCAGTCCAAGTGCATGCAAAATCTGGGTTGGGTTGTTGTTGCCAGATAATTTCTCTAAAAGTTCCTGACTTCATGGTTCATGAATCTTTGCTTCTGAACATAGTGCTTCAGCTTCCCTTTGTCATGGTCCGGGGTCTGTGACACCGTGTTTATGTTTTAATTTATTATTATTCTGTGGTTTTGGTTACCTTGGGTGTTTGTACTCTTCTGTTTCATGGTTCATGTTCCTATGTTCTGTGTCCCCCAGTCTGTGTTAAGTTTGTGTGTTATGTCATTACGTGTATGTGTTTCCTGTTTTACTTTGAAGGTCCGTGTATGATCTCAGTGTGTTCAGTTTACTTTTCCCCTGTCTCGTCAGGTCGGATTACTCCCAGCTGTGCCCTCCTTTTGTGTCTCATTCCCTCGTTATCCTTCTGTGTATTTAAACCTCGTGTCTGCCTCTGTTAGTTGCTGGTTCGTCTGTGTTGTTCCCCTCGGTCTTCCTGCATCTCTCCGTCCGTCTTCCGTGTATTTCCTCGTACCTCCCTGCGTATCTGTTTCTGTTAGTGTTTCCAGTTTAGGTTTTCTTAGTTTCATGCTCACCCTTACCTTTTCTGTTTGTATCAACTTTTGTTCAATAAATACTCACCTGCACCAGAGCTGCCGCATTTTGGGTCCTATCTACAACTCCACACGTCTGCCACACTGGACGTGAAACCCTTTCCTCTTTTGTTATTGTGCCCAGCAGGAAATTAATTTAATCACCCATGAACCATAAGTATTTTGTTCCTGATTGGACTGTGGCATATTCCACCAGTGGATTAGAACAAGCAATTCAAAGACATCAGATGAAGCACACACTTAATCATATTCTGGCACAAAAAAATCGGTTTAAAAAATACAAAGTTAATAGCTTTAAATATAACCTTAACTTCATTAATTTAAAATTTATGCAATCTGCTAAATGTATGTTGTTGTTGTTTTTTTTTTTCTCTGTTATTTCTTCATTATTTATTCTATTGTTCTATGAAATAATAGATTTTGTGTGTGAGTTAGCGTTGAGGGGTTTCTCACTGTAACATTTTAAACAGCTATTAAGACGCCAGACATCTAAGTAACACTTGTACCAGTACAGCTGACAAATACAGCTGTTGGGCTACAGATGAACTCAAGGCAAGCCACAGAGTGGCCTGTCCAGCCTTTCAAACACAGCTTCCTCAAACATTACATGAGCGATTCCTGTGCACCACTGTAGAGGAGCAGTTTGTAGCACCTGGACAAGGTGAGAGCACGCCCTGGATTTATAGTGGAATTCACATAACCTCAAGGTGAACTAGCCAGTACTGATACTATCTCTACACTCAGTCCTCTCTCTCATCTTCACACCTCCTAGGAAGCAAAATGTGTCCAGAGTCAAGCATCCTGCCAGCTCCTGCCACTATTTCTTGGCAACATTTTCCATCAGAATAAGGGTCATTCTTTTAGAGAGGTGTCCCCCATTCACACTGAAGAGCCTGTAATGTTGTTGAATGACTCGAGAAGTCTTTCAGATGTCGCTTACAGATGCCTTTAAATCTCAAAAGAGAGAAGTGAGCCTAGAGCACTTGGGATGGAGTGAGAGTGAGTTATTGATAAGACACAATCACATAAAGTCGACAAATGAGTGGTCATCAAAATGTGCTGAAAGATAAAATGGAGCATAAAACAGATATTGAGGAATACAGGACACAAGCTTCAAACCTGTCTGTAATGTTGTTTGTGTGTGTGTGCATGAAGGAATCTGGTGTCATGGTGAAGTGTCTTGTGTTTTGGTGGTTTTGGCCTTGCCTGTTTGGGCAAGGTGTGCCAACAGTGCTGGCCCAACCTCACCTCTAAACCATCAGCAGCAATGAGCGGTCCTGCATGTAAGGCCAGCACGAACTTCCACTGGTAACCAGATTATCTCCTACTCTTGATAGTAAATCGGCCTCCATGTCTGAACTCAAGTTTGATTTTTTCCCAGTGTTAATATTTTGTCTCTCTGTGCCACAGTCTCCACACTTCCACAGCTCTCCAGATTGCTGGTCATTCCTGCAACGACTGACCTGCTTGCTTGTTCTCGGAGCTTTGGATTTCCTGGATCACTCACCTCCCTGCCTCTCTGCTTCAGGAAACACCTGTCACAGGAATTCCTTGGATCCTTCTCTGTCTGGAACATCTAGACACTTACCTGGATGATTCCTTTCTCCCCTCCAAGCTTTGCGACTCTGTTGACAGAGTAAGAAAAACACATATCACATCCACAATGGCTCCCTCCTGTATTTTGCAACAACTAACACACTTCTCCCTGTGTTTCAGTGGATTCCTCACCAGTGACTCTAGTTTTCCCTCCTGCCTTGTGATTAAATCTCCTGAGAAAAGAATAAATAAAGCTTTCCATTCTAGTGAAACATTTTGTCTTTTTGTACCACCTTTTCACTCCGGCCCAATCTGCCTCGTGACATCTGATGACATGCTGTAGATTTTAAAGAGGATACTTGTATTTTTTTTTTTCATTTGCGTCTGGTTTTTGAGTTTTGCATTCTTGTTAATGTTTGGATTCTGGGATTCACTGGGTTTAATTATAATAACTTTATGATTTGTTTTTAGTTGAGTTTTGATTCATTGTTTATTTTCAAATCATTCCAGGTGTTGTGTTTTTTTTTTTGTTTTTTTTTTTTCAAAATTTTGTATCCTCATTTTCCATTTCCTGGTTTATCTTTAGATTCGTAGTCTTTAGGTTTAGCTACACGAGAAATGTAATTACTACTGGTGATCATATTATTAACCAGGGGACAGACTTCACAGCCCATTCCACCTGTTCATTCAGTGGTTTCAGACATTGTGCAAATGCACTGTTTATAAGGTTGGGGAAAACCTGCAGTCAGCTGAAGCTGAAGAAGTCACTTGGATGGAACGTTTATCCCTCTGAAAACCATACGTCCAGATGACCAGAATCAACTTTATGGGATTTCTCTGCCTGGATGACTGAGCATGCATGCATCCCTTACATTTTGAGCCTTCTCCTTCGTGTTCCCTGCCTTCTTTGTCTTATATTAAGTTTTACTTCCTTTGTTCCCTTGTTTTCCTCCTGTGCCCAAGTCCCTTGATTACCTGTGTATGTATAAATAGTCTTGCTCCCCTTAAGTCTCTGTCAGTGTCTCTATGTACTTGTTCCTGAAGTTCTTTTTTTTTTTTTTTTTTTTCTCCAATCATCACTGCTTCATGTTCTTATTAAGAATTAGGTTTTGGATTTTGGACTTTTTGCTTTAAACTTTAATTAATAGTATTTTATCCTTTATCCCTCCCTGTGCTGTCCTGAATTTGGGTCATTTTGCTGCTAAACTGATAGAAGCTTTCAGACAGATAGTTAGTCTGCGCTTATCTTATTGCTACACAAAACCCTGTAATCATAGAATAATAATAACAATGGATTGTATTTATATAGCGCTTTTCGAGACCCTCAAAGCACTTTACAATTCCACTATTCATTCACACACTGGTGGAGGCAGCTACAGTTGTAGCCACAGCTGCCCTGGGGCAGACTGACAGAAGCGAGGCTGCCATATCGCGCCATCGGCCCCTCTGGCCATCACCAGTAGGCAGTAGGTGAAGTGTCTTGCCCGAGGACACAACGACCAAGACAGACAGAGCTGGGGATCGAACCGGCAACCTTCCAGTTACAAGATGAGCTTCCCAACCCCCAGGTCGCCCCACGACCGTGGTTCAGGGGCATCTGCATGTAGACAGCAGAGAAAGAATTTCATTGTACAGAGAAATGCTTTTTCTTGCACACATGACAATAAACGGTTTGTAGATTCAAGATTCAAGACTCAAAGATTCAATGTATTTAGGACTGCCTGGATCCCAGTTAGACCAGAAAAACAAATGAACAAATTCCACAAAAACTCATGTTCTGTAACATAAGCTTATTGCAGACATGTTTTTTTTTTCAAATATATTTTTTCAACTAATTAATTAATCTCTGCTTTGTTTATTCATTTGTTTGTTTTCCCTGGATGCAGTTGCACATCTCTTTCAGAGTCACCGAGTCCCACCTCTGCAATTCCCTTACCATCACTGCCTACCACACACCTCCCCACCCATCTCATTAGCTCCCCAGTATGCCACGAGCACAGACAGCTCCTCTCTGCTAAAAAGTCTTTTCTGTTTCACGTAGCACTTCCTTTATTTCTCCTGCCTGCATGTTGTGGGAGTCTATGGCTAACCATTTTGGTATTGTTTGCCTGTCTCTTTTTTGAGTATCCCATTCAGTCTTAAGCCATAATGATATTGTATATGTAGAAATTTTAGGACCCACAATTCATGTGAATGATACTTTTACGCCTCGCCCAGCAGCATGATGCACCCACCAAATTACAAAAAACAGGAACTCGGGAAACACGAGTATGATACAAATCCATGGATCCTAATTTGATCAAGCATGATGCTCAAGAAAAGCCTGATTTATGGTTACATTCCATAATCCATCAGGACCCACGAATCTGCTGCAAAGTATTGCTGCCAGTCACTGCTGAACATCCATAATGGTCCCATATATCTGCTCCAACATTTCAGAGCTTGCAGAATGAGGGGAATTTAAACTAAGCAGTTTTAATGTTGTGGCTGATAAATTTATAAGCTTCTTAATGGTGAAACTTTGATTAGCCTCCTAAACCCTGAATGGTATAGATGCTGAGCTCTATTCTGAAGTGTAAACTTGCCAAATCCAGCATTATATTCCTTTCATATTTTGTGTCTCTCTATACACTACAAAATGGATGGAAATGAATAAGAAAGAACAAAGAGAAAGCACTCTTTGCTCCAAATCTGGGACTAGCTGGGGTCAGTAAAACCTTTGCAGTATACGGATGAACTGAAACTGAGTAACACTCAGAGGAAACACTGATGAGATTAGGATAGGTAGAATCATTAAGTTCATAATTCATTATTCCCTTTCTGTCTTATAGACAGAAATGGATTCTGCTTCACTGTAAACTCCGGTCTCAGTGCCCGTCAGTGGTCTCTGCTCATTTACTTCATCTATAAAGTCACACCGCAGGAAGCAGCCAGAGTCTGAGTTGTTCACTTCAACATTTGCTATGATCAGAGTGACTTTTATCTGTCAGGGACTCCATCGCTGAGGTGAGACTACACATAGAAATACTTAACATTACCTGATCAATCTGTGCTGGCCATCTGTCTAGACCCAAAACAAGATCAGAAGGCTCCTTATTTGTCACGGTGTCCAAATGTGTTGTTAATTGGACTGACAAGCTAATAAACTAACCCATGCATCTGTTCTAGGACACCAATTTTTGTAACAATCTGTTCTGTGTATGTTTGGATGTGTAGAGCTCATTCATATTCTCCATCTGACACAGTCATTTTGGGTAGCATGCAACCACAGCAGAATTGCAAGAGGCAGCTAAAAAAGATGACTTAATGTGTTTGTGGAATGAAAACTAACTAATCACCTTCAGGAGAGCACTTATTGGAGCATTGAAAACAAATCAAAGTGAAAAATTGAGCTATTCAAGTCCAGGAACAAAGCATTTACTCTCCAGGAGAGGACAAAAGAAGACATTAAAGAATTAAGAGTCTCTGCAATGACAGACACACCCTCTCCCCAGCCGTTTTCTCTTGTTTAATTTACAGCTGGGCCCAAAATGCTGCTGCTCTCTCTAATATAAATTAGTTCATGAAACTTTTAACACACGGACTATTTAAAATCTCTGTAGAAATAAACAGTTGAGTTACTATTTGGAAACAAAGACTCCCAAAATTATGTAGAACAACCTGCAAGAAGTAACTCGAACATTTTCTTGTCAAATAAATTGTGAATACTTTGATATCACAGAGCCACATGGTTTCCAACTCAAGCCACACCCTTAGAAAACCATAGCACCCTGGGACTCGAGACAAAGTGAAGTAAATCTCAGGAGAGGACATTCTAAAGGAGATCTCAGTGTTTCCAAGCTCTGTAGTTAGAAATTGAGAATTAATGAAATATTATTGGTCAATAATATAGATATGTACAATTTTATTTAGATGATACACTC
Organism: Oreochromis niloticus; assembly: GCF_001858045.2. Taxonomy (NCBI): domain Eukaryota; kingdom Metazoa; phylum Chordata; class Actinopteri; order Cichliformes; family Cichlidae; genus Oreochromis; species Oreochromis niloticus. The sequence goes on from NC_031978.2 coordinate 4,342,919, forward strand.
TATCTAATCCATATCATTCTATAGATAAATGTTGAACAGAACAGCTATGTTAATTGGAAAATAATGTGCAGTCTGATTAGACCTGTATATATGGTATTGCAGTCACTGAGTGGTAGAAATAAAGAACACTGCCTGATATTTTTTAAATTGTTAAAGTTAACCCACGCACAACTTTTTATTGGATGTCACACACAGTTTCAGTTATTGGATGCCACAAACACATTGGTATGGATGTTTCTGTGATGGATAGGACCAAACTACTTTTCAAACATCAGAAATTGATACTTCCGAGGGCTTTCAATGTAGATTATATATTTATATTTACAGGGAACCATTGAGGAGTATGTAATATATATTTTATATCTTAGGTCCAAAGTAAGGTTTCCTCCATAATTTGCCTAACTTTCTCTTCATGAGTGATCAGAATCAATAATAGAGGATTACTAGTAGGTACAAAATGACACCTGTAGACTTTTTAGAGTGATTAGAATTGATAATAGCCATTTGGTGCTCTGAAGGCTCCCAAGCAAGTGGACAGGCACTTTGCTTCTATACAACACGATCATATTATGAATAAAAGCAACTGTAGCATGAACCCAATAACAAACCAAACGGATTATAAAATTTCTTGTCAGCTTCTGTAATCTTTTTCTTTTATTATTTTAACAGCTGACTGTCTTCCTGACATCCAGTGACAGCACAATGAAACTGTCTTTTTGTATGCTGGATCTTTAATGCGCTTAAACCCCCCCTCCTCTGACCCAGATTTGTCCGTGATTTCGTGAGAGTGCAAGTACTGGCCATGGCTGTCAACAGAGCAAACATAAAAATTTCTGAGTGACTAGATAAGTGGCAAGATAGCAGAAGGTAATGAGAGGAGAATTTCATTAAATCAGACACATTTTTCACCCAAATGGAGAAAGAAAACAACAGTCCTATTCTTATCATCAAATGGCATCAAAATAGAGAGAGCTTTTTATGCTTTAGTGACTGATTAGCTGTGTGCATTTCTCCTCCGTGTCTAAACACTGTTGACACTTTGTACGTTTCCTAGAATGGTGATAAGAGGTAGCCTAATCAATTACAATTCCTCAACTTTTCCCAAATGCAAATACACAAAGCAATTTCTGTCGTTTTGATACGCCGGCTTTCAGCTAAGCTGGAGATGTATGAGTTATGAGATTGCTGTATGGAATAAAATAGTCATATCTGGATTCAGAGATTGCTTGCATTTTGATAACAGGGGTTAGGAAAGAGGGGAGAGAGAGTGAAAGGTGTGTGTATATGAGAGAGAGACTAAGTGTGTTTTGTGTCTGCAATGCTGTAGCAGAGCAGTGACAATGAAGGGGAGAAAAAGACAACATGATTGAGTGGGACATTTTGTCAGCTATAGACGTGAGGTGGAGGCTCGATGGGTTTTGTGTGTGTGTGTGTGTGTGTATGTGTGTGTGTGTGTGTGTGTGTGTGTGTTTGTACGGTTTACCAAAGTGTGAGTCACCCTGGACCTGTTCTTTCTTATTTTATTGCCATTCTAAAGCAGTCAGGTCTATACTAACCTGAGCAGTGGTGCCATTTTTGATACGGCTGCCGGAGCCCATGTTCCTGCTGCATGTGCTTGTGAACTTAGGGCCAGATTTACTAACGTGCTGTGCCAGCACAAATGGGCTTTGGCATGAAAAAAAGTACTGGTTGGTATTTACAAAGAGAAAATTGGGTACAAGAGCTAGGAAAGTTGAGCTTTATACAACTGAGCCTCTTGCATATGCATTTTTGGGAATTCTTTTCTTAAGGAACAAAATATAGGGAGGGCAATATTCAAATTAAGCTAGCAAACGTATTTCCTTATATTTGCAGCACGCAGTTTAGTCGTACTTGTGCCATTATACAAAACATTTAAAGTTATTGAATATATATTTTTAAACATATTTATTATTTTTTTGTGCTTGATATGGAGCCATTTATTGTTGAGGAATCGCAGGGATTTAGAGTTCGTGCTGGAAGAAGGAGACATTTCTGTATTCATGTCAATTTATTTGGAACAACAGATGAAGGTGTGATTAAAAAGTGTAGCGTAGGAAGCCAGCTAATTCTGAATTTGCTCAATGAACTCAGAGATGATCTGGAACCTCCAACCAAAAGTAGTCACACAATACCAGCAGAGCTAACACAGAGAGACAGACAATCAAACTCGCATTCACACATATGGGGAATTTAGAATCACCAAAAAACCTAACCCCAATAACTGAATGTCTTTGGACTGTGGGAGGAAGCCAGAGTGCCTGGAGACATGCAAACATGGGGAGAACATGCACAACTCCACACAGAAAGGCCCGGGCCAAAAGGTGGAGTTGAACTCAGTATCTTCTTGCTATGAGGAAAAACAGTGCTTTCCACCATGACACCATGCTGCTCATCACCTCGTGTTGTGGTCTTTTATTTTGTTATAATCCTCTGTCTCTTTCTGTTGATGCTTACATCACTAATATGCTGATTTTTTTGTGTTTGATCAGTCAACCTACTCTTATTTTGGAACAATCACACTACACATAAGTTACTCAAAGTCCTCAGTTTCTGCAGTGTGAAAAAAATGAAGTACTGCATACAACAGTTACTATACCACACACAGCTAACACAGCGCTTTTTTCCTTCTTATTGTATATGTGTGGTCCTTAATCCCCCTCATGCCACACCTGAGAACATTCCAGAGTCACAGGCCCTCAAAAGTGCAACTACAGTAACAATGATTTGATGTCATTAAGAGGAATGTGCTAGAAGATTTACATAGCATGGATCAGATTACTGGATCACAGAATTATGGATTTATAGCTCCTGTGGTGACTTAACTCAATCGGATGTCCTCATAACTATAGAAAAACACTATTCTCTGTGTGTGTGTGTGTGTGTGTGTGTGTGTGTGTGTGTGTGTGTGTGTGTGTGTGACTTTGTAATGGTGGCTTTCAAAGACAAGTGGACATGAACCAGTGGTTAATTTAATAGTGTTTGTGGGAGACAAAGCCGATTTTTTCTTCTAAATTGTGCCACTTAGGCACCAGAATCAAAAGGATTATAGTATGAAAGGGATTAAAGTCCTTTTGTGACAACAAATTAAACAACATGCATGAATGTTGGAACACAGTTCTTCGTGTTCATGCAAATGCATAAAAACACACACACATGTAAAAAGCCCCAGGAGTGAACCACATAGCTCCAGTACAGAGTTTGAAACAGACTGGTTCCCTTTCAAAGGACAGATGGCTGACAGGAACACACTCTCCTAAAATCTATCCAGTCCTGCTCTTCATTTCTTTTTTAAAATTAATCTCACTTCAATAGGTTACTCATAGATAACTCCTCAAAGTGTGGCTAAATAGTGTAGCGTTTGACAGATTGGTTTAAATCATCAAACATCTGGCACTACTTGCTATGGCAACCCCTTTTAAATAAGAGTGCAGCTGAAAGTAGCTTCATAGACAATGCCAAAAAGTCAGGATTTGTGGATCTTTAATATCATCAATCACAGTAATTTGTTTATTATAACTTGACCAGACATGGAACAGTATGAGAATAAAAAGAAATAAATCCTCTCTCTGCAAGTGCTCTTTAATTTTTCAAGTTTGGTCCTCTACGAGAGGCCTGGGAGCTTAAGGTGCCCGTGCACCATCTTTGCTGTATCTAGGACTGTGTTCTGCCAGACAGAGATCTCAGGTGTTGTTCCTGGGATCTGCTGGAGCCACTCACTAAGTATGCTTGGTCATTCTCAGCCACCCTAAGGGGCGTCTCCCATTTAGACCTTGGGACTTCCAGGCCACACTCAGCATGGATGGCATACTATGCCAGCTACTTGGTTATGTATGTGGTCCATGAATGATCTGCCTTCTATCTCCTTCTTGCACCCTGCTGTTAAGTGCTAGATTGTCTCGGGGAATCTTTGTACAAACACATGTGGGGTCTTGCCTGGTGTCATAGACCAGCCTCTATGGATCTTTTGCTCAGAGCTTGTTCCTGTGCTGCCATGATTAGTGCATCTGTACCGTCTTTCAATCTAGCCACTGGTAGGATTTCTTGATATCAGCAACTTCTTCCATCTGTTGGCGGTACATACTGTTCAGGTGCCTCTCCTCCCATGATGGTTCCTCTTCTTGCTCCTCTTGTTTCTCAGGCGTCTGCTGCCTGAGGTATTCTCTAAGCATGTGATCAGTTTGGCCATCTTCCTGATACACTCATGGATTTTGTTGTTGATCCTGGATAGTGGTTTTGTCACTCAATAGTCCTTGGCCTCATTCCTCCTCCTCCCTACTGTCTTATTGCCAGTGGCTTCTATCTCCTCTTTTGGTCAGTTTATTATCCCAGCAGGGTATCTAATGACCGGCAGGGCATAGGTGTTGATTGCCCAGATCATTTTTGTCACATCAAGCTGACTCCTCAAGACATGCCTAACATTCGGTAGCTATTTGATTAGAACAGCTTTCCTAGTGGCCTCTTCATTGTTAACATTTGCCAGTGGGATATTTGTAGCTATATGTAATTTATATGTAAAACATGATATATGTAAAAATAAATAGGTAAAATAGAAGTTTATGTCATCATGTTTATTGAAACCTAAAACATTTTGTATTTAATTATTACATTTTTTAACCTTAAAATTTTAATAAGTTCAGTGGGTTAGTCAAATATAATACAATTAAAGGCTTACCATTAAGCTACAATGCTTTAGTAGTAATTCTCTGTGGATTTTTCACTTTACATCCTCTACCACAATCTTAAATAATGATAAAAATAAAAGGTATTTTTGCAGAATTGCCCATGTTTTTTATTTTTAGTAAAAGCTTAAGTTAGCTCACATGTTTGTTTGTTTTTGTTTGTTTGCTTGCTTTTTTGTCTTTTTTTGCAAATTCATACACAGCTATAACTTGGTTGAACAAGAGAGCTTAGAGCCATTCACTGAACGTGTTGAAATCCATCTAGACGACTGTATGCAGTCTTGTTTCCTCACCTCAATCCCTTATTCTCTTCATCCCTGAGCATCTGTTTGCATCCCTTCTCTCAGCTTCCTGTCTCGGCTTCTATATTTTTTTTTCTTTTTCGTTTCTGTTCCCTGGTTACCATGTGGGCACAGTGTGAGATGAGTTTGTTTGTCTCCTTTGGCAATATGTTTCCCAGACACAGAAGAAAACTGGAGTAGCGTGCAAACTTACATTTATACACACATCAGCACTGTGTTTTTTTCCACAAACACACATGCACTTTGGTGTTGAAGACTGCAATATGAAAAACTGTTACATACATACTGTTACATATAAGTATACATTATAAATGTTTATGGTGAACATATTAATATTCAAAGCATAAAAACAGGTCACCTAATACTACAAGGGGCCAACCACATCTGAAATCACCATAATATCTGAAATACTTATTTTTTAAAAACTGCTTTAACTAGATATTACGTATTATATTTTAGAGGGTGTGGTGGAATTAAGGCACGGCAGCTGGGCAGATGTCCGGCATGCACCGGCCTCTGGTGAAGGTGAGGCCGATCTGGCGAGCACGCCAATTTTAAGCTTGGCGCACGCCTCGCTCGCCAGCTCCAATTGAGCAGGCTCACCTGGCACGGGGATCTCCGGCTCCTTGCATGGCTCCTCCATCACCACATCACACCACAACACACACCAATCCCTGAGTCCCCATGTTTTAACTCGGCAGACATGATTAAGGATGCCGTGCAGGTGCGTCCGCCCTCCCTGCACGGCACCGCAGACCACGTCCCACCACAGAGGGTTTTTTCTATCTTAGTGTTTTATAACTGCAGCAGGTAACACTTAACGTTTTAAACTAAATGTTTCAGAAATACAGACGATTGTAAGTATGATGTGATCTCACTTCAATATCCTGACTGTGCAACTTGTGCAAATTTTGGTGTCTAACCAAATATGTGTTGAGGTGAAAAGAGCTGACATTATTTGCTTATCTTTATTGTTTTTTTGGTGCCAGATGACTCGGGGCAAATTCACCGACAGTCAAACTTAATATAAATACTTTCAGCAAAATACCACAGCCACCTGTCAGGAATACATATGCATTATCAATACTGGACAAACACATTTTTCTGTGTTTCAGTGGTAGTTCTGAATCTGTGTGTACTGCAGACGACATTCAGAGCAACCCAAACCTTTTCTTCACTTCGGTTTTTTGAAAGAAAAACAATACATTGTAATTCTCAAGGATGTGACTGAAAGACCTAATCTTGAAAACAATTTTTTACTGCGGGATGAAGCATGCTTTCAATTGGTCCTGTCAGATATAATGAAATTCTTTTCAATATATTTATAATGATGGCAGGCCAGTGCCTATTTGATGAGAAAAAAACATTTCAGTTTGACTGTCAGTATGACTTGAGCACCACCTCCTTTTGTGTCTCACAAAACACGAAGAAAGGTGAGTTGTCATAAAAAATGAATACTGATTGTGTCATTTTTGATCAACTGAAGGCAGAGTTTACTTGATGAAAACAAATGAACAAATCTGACACATGCCTATACAGTCATCCATTCTTCCACTACTGACATTGTGAGGTTTGCAGATGACACCTCTATAGTGGGTCTTATATCAGATAATGACCAGACCCACTAAAGAGAGGAGGCCCAGCATCTGATCCAAGCAATCTGGTCCCAAACACCATCAAGACCAAAGAGGTCAATGTGACAACAGGAGGTTCAGCAAGGCACAGCAGGAGGTAGAACAGGTGAACAACATCAAGTTCCTGGATATTCACAGCACAGCTGACCTGACCTGGGCCTTGAATACATCTCACCTGGTGAAGAAGACCGAGCAAAAAATGAGTGTATCATTTTTCCTGAGGAACCTCAAGCAGGCCAGGCCTTTCTCATAACTGCTGGCAAACTGCTACAGTTCCACTATAGAAAGCATCCTCTGTCTCAGTCTGACAGTCTGACATGGCAGCTGCACAAAACAGGGCAGGAAGGACTTTGCCCGAGTAGTGAAAACAACACAGGGGATTGTGGGTCATCCTCTCCCAAACCTGGACTCAGTGTATGCTGACCATATCCAGAAGAAGGGCAGCCGCACTGCTACAGACTCCACCCTCTCAGGAAATAAACCGTTCACCCCTCTGCCTTCTCAAAGACGGTACAGGACTCTAAAAACAAGAACCGCTGAACTGAGGGACAGCTCCTTCCCCATAGCTATGAACTCCAGACAACTGCACTTTACCACACTTAATACAAGACTATTATTTAAAATTGTTTGCCTATTCCATATCCTATTGTTTATGACGTTTCCCTATTATTTACGTTTATTTATTGTGTGTTTTTCTGTGTTCTAAAACTGTATGTTCTACACCGAGAGCACAGAATTCCATCACACAAAGACATAATGATAACAAAGAATTGTGAATCAAATATATGCATTGCTGTGAGAACAGATGGGAGAGGTGCTGTGCTTGTACCAAACACAGCCACATTTGTATAGTTTCCCACAAATCTAATAGTTGCGTTCATTCAAACAGACCTGATTTTATTGTCAAAGCACGAGTAAAGGCAAATCTGAGCTTTGTTGAGCTTTTATAACAAAGGTTATAAAAGGCACCCTGTAAAGGCAGAGAAAATCAAGGTCAATATTGCATTTAGGTAAAAATGATGAAGCTATCAAATGTCTGTTAAAATTACTTTCTCGTCACTTTGTGTTTTCAGATTGATTAAAATGATCACACATTTGCTTTACCATGGAGACCAGTAAAGATTATAGCTCCTGAAGGCTTCTAAATCTGCCCCTAAACTTGAACCGACTGAATTTTCTTATTAATTACTGCTCCAACTGCACATATGTATCCATGGGTTACATACACACACACACAGTGTGATGAGTGATTGATTACAGCTCTAATCAGCAGATGAGCTGCAGCTGCTTCCCTGATTTTAGGAGCAAGCAGACAGATGTTCAAAGAGCGTTAGGGTATTAGGTTTTGACACTTTCTCCATCCATCTCTTCTAACCTGTTCTCTTATCCTCACTCTCATCTGCTTTCCTTCCTACAGTTGCTTCACCTCTATGTTACCCCCCTTTAATAAGATTCCCCCTATTCAGAAGCAAGGTGATTGTCTTATTTCAACGTTTTCCTGTAGGGCGCTGCAGTCGTGCTGTGCATGAAACATTGCCTCTCTGTTCAGGCTGTCGATTCTGCTTTGGTTTATTATGTCATCTCACCAAAGCAAAGTGTGGCTGTCAGAGTCTCTCTAGTACAGTGCAAGAACATTTTCCTCAAAATAGATCTAAAGTCATTAGTCACTGGACTTTGCAAAGAATGAGCAGTGACAAAAGGCTTATTAAGAAAATACAAATGTACAGCAGTTGCAATTTGTGATAGTCTTTTTTTTTTTTTTGCTAAGATGGCATTCTAGTCTCAATTCCTCTAACAAATAAAAACAGGACAGAGGTTGAAATTTAGAGAAATAAAGGTCACCATGACAGCATGATATTGTCAAGCAATGACCTGAAGCATGCACTGCAGTCGTTTGCAGTATGAAGCATCTGTGGTAAGAATGAACAAATCTATGGGTCTGCTTCTCTTCTAGATTGCTTCAGGTAGCCTTAGTATTTGCCTCAAGTGCCAGAGTTTAACTACCTTGTGGTCTTGGTTAGCAGTGGGACACTGAAAAAAATGTAGCAGAAGATAAATAGGTGGACCCGCAGTAATGATCGTTGTTCTCCCTACACAAACCATGAATCATATTCATCTTAATTCTCTGTATACTGTTCCCTCTGGCCCAAATCCGACAAAAGATGTATTTCCCCCAGGGGAGTCAATCCCACCACAGTGGTTTAGAAAAAGGGAAAAAAAGTCCCAGTCACTCTCAAAATGGATTTTAATAAACAGTTTCTATAAAGTGCTGGTGAATTTGCTGTTTTGGGTTGGGGCAGTTTTTCATTGTGACTATATCAGTGATTTCCCTAAACAGTTTTGCCTGAAAAATGACAACTTCCTAAAGCCTTAACATAACATAATATCATTTCATACAAGTCTCCAAATTAAATAATGTTTTTTTTTTTCTTGTGTGATATCACAGTTGCAAGCTGTTTCAACAGGAATTCCACAAATTTGGTATAGGTTTTAGGTTTGGGGATTTCTATCTTAGCCATCTGCTGGTTTGCCTGTATTTTTAAATGCTTATTTCATGCATTTTTGTGTTCTGTTTTTACTTCTGTTGGAACTGAAGGTGGTTTTGTATGAACTTTCTACTCTGAAATCAAATATCTTTTACGTGGTCTGCTTTATTAGCTTTAATTAAATTGAGAAAAAAATCCTAAATGTCAAAGCCATAAGGATCCAAACTGAATTCTTTGTAGGTTGTAGTTGCACATCACATGGAAATCTCCATGTTGCTTTGAATACCTTGTAGAGGCTCTTTATGCTCAGTTGCCAGGACAACAAAAGTAATGGTAAGCAACTTAACAGTGAGTGATTGACCATCCTTTCATGAAATTGGTTCAATCAACGGGAAACCTCTCAAGGGTTCATCTGATCTCTGCTCATCTGCTATAAGCATGCATCCTCAGGATTTTAAAATTTCACACCTCTGCACACATTTTTGTATCGGTGGATGCGAATGAACTCTGTGGGGGCCAATAGGGCACGTACTTCGTGCTCTCTCATCAGGTCTATAAATATGTGTGTGCTTGTCACGTCTTCATAATAAACACAGATTTGTATTTTCTAGTTTGTGTAAACATTTAAATGCAAGTTTGGACATTTACCTGAGTTAAGGCACTGCAGTAACTAGTTGCTGTAATAATAATAATGATGATGATAATAATAATAATAAAAATTCCCCTCCCCTCATGGAAGCACAGGCCCCAGCTCGGTATGTACCACCAGCAGATAGAGGGAGTGCCTGACATCCAGAAGTTCTACCAGTGGCTGGACAAATCTGGAATGAAAGGCAATACAGAGGCACTAATCATGGCAGCACAGGAACAAGCTCTAAGTATAAGTATAAGTATAAGAGGCTGGGGTCTATCACACCAGACAAGACCCCAGGTGCAGGCTTGTAAAGATGCCTCTGAGACAATCCAGCACATATCAGCAGGATGCAAGATGCTAGCAGGCAGGGCATACATGGAACGCCATAACCAAGTGGCTGGCATAGTGTACAGAAACATCTGTGCCGAGTATGGACTGGAAATCCCAAGGTCAAAATGGGAGACACCCCCAAGGGTGGTGGAGAATGACCGAGCTAAGATCCTGTGGGACTTAAAGATACAGCTGAACAAAATGGTGATGGCTAACCAGCTGGACATAGTAGTGGACAAACACAGGAAGACAACTGTAGTGATAGATGTAGCGATACCGAATGACGGCAACATCGGGAAGAAGGAACACGAGAAGCTGGAGAAGTACCAACGGCTCAGAGAAGAGCTCAAGAAGATGTGGAGGGTGAAGTTAAGAGTGGTCCCAGTGGTAATCGGCTCCAGCAGATCCCAGTAATAACATCTGAGATCTCTCTCCAGAAGAGCGCAGTCCTAGGAACACCTGAGATACTGCGCAGGACCCTCAAGCTCCCAGGCCTCTGGTAGAGGACCCGAGCTTGAAGGATAAAGACCACCTGCAGGGGCGAGAGGGGATATATATCACACAAAGGTGAACTCTAATATTATGCCTGTATGGTGTTTTTTTGCACTCACTAAATAACTGCAAACTTTCTCTACCAAATATAGCGATGCCACAAGATAAAAATTTATTTTTTATTCCTGTGGGGTAAAAAAAAGAGAGAAAATTCAGTATGTTCTCTTTTTTCACTTGGTGGTCAGGTTTAGGAGTTAGGTATGTGGACTACAGGGAATAACATACAGTAAGCGTCCTTAGGCATGTGGACTACAACTCTAAATTGCAGTAGTACATAAAATAAGGGGGTGCATGAATGGAAGAAAGCAACTTGTAATATAAGCGTGAGCTACAAAAATGGCAATCTATTTCCATTTAATTAAAAAAAGGCATTTAATCTGTAACTTTGATCCTTAACCAGACCAAAAACTTGAGTGAACTTCTATTTTCTGTGAAGATAATACAGAATGAGCAGCACAAAACTCAAATGATAATGGATAGCTCAAATAAAATGGGGGCCGATTACGTTCAGTTAGCTAAAATGCGTATTTGAGACATACTCTTGTGTGTGGATTACCTCAGTAGGCCAGTTGCATTGGGAAATTTGATTGGTAATCCAGTGTCAGTAATGAAGATGAACCATTAAGCTACTGTCAGTGCATGTAGAGCCAGTGTGGTCTGGCTTGAAGAAATCGTATTGACCGAATGGCCCACAATTACGTTGGCACACTGGACAAATGCCCAGTATGCCAGATTACCCACCCAGCCCGGCTCAGGGGCACAGCTATAAAAGTGCTGCTTTCACACACCACATATTCCTACAGTTGCACTTGAGAAGAAAAATCGTGAACAGCGTGTGGAAAGAGTAGACTGATTTAAATTTTCAACACACAATATGAAGATACGATTAGATTAGTCCATCTCCGATATTTCTTGCTTCCTTCTAGATTTATACATTGGTGTGCCCTTTGGACATTAGATTTGTTCACTTAAGACTCACACTTCAGAATACAAATTTCCGATCTGATTCTGAGTACATGTTGAGGAACTGAATTCACACTTGTTTGTTATCAACTGGTAACAAATTACAGGGAGTGCAGAATTATTAGGCAAATGAGTATTTTGTCCACATCATCCTCTTCATGCATGTTGTCTTACTCCAAGCTGTATAGGCTTGAAAGCCTACTACCAATTAAGCATATTAGGTGATGTGCATCTCTGTAATGAGAAGGGGTGTGGCCTAATGACATCAACACCCTATATCAGGTGTGCATAATTATTAGGCAACTTCCTTTCCTTTGGCAAAATGGGTCAAAAGAAGGACTTGACAGGCTCAGAAAAGTCAAAAATAGTGAGATATCTTGCAGAGGGATGCAGCAGTCTTAAAATTGCAAAGCTTCTGAAGCGTGATCATCGAACAATCAAGCGTTTCATTCAAAATAGTCAACAGGGTCGCAAGAAGCGTGTGGAAAAACCAAGGCGCAAAATAACTGCCCATGAACTGAGAAAAGTCAAGCGTGCAGCTGCCAAGATGCCACTTGCCACCAGTTTGGCCATATTTCAGAGCTGCAACATCACTGGAGTGCCCAAAAGCACAAGGTGTGCAATACTCAGAGACATGGCCAAGGTAAGAAAGGCTGAAAGACGACCACCACTGAACAAGACACACAAGCTGAAACGTCAAGACTGGGCCAAGAAATATCTCAAGACTGATTTTTCTAAGGTTTTATGGACTGATGAAATGAGAGTGAGTCTTGATGGGCCAGATGGATGGGCCCGTGGCTGGATTGGTAAAGGGCAGAGAGCTCCAGTCCGACTCAGACGCCAGCAAGGTGGAGGTGGAGTACTGGTTTGGGCTGGTATCATCAAAGATGAGCTTGTGGGGCCTTTTCGGGTTGAGGATGGAGTCAAGCTCAACTCCCAGTCCTACTGCCAGTTTCTGGAAGACACCTTCTTCAAGCAGTGGTACAGGAAGAAGTCTGCATCCTTCAAGAAAAACATGATTTTCATGCAGGACAATGCTCCATCACACGCGTCCAAGTACTCCACAGCGTGGCTGGCAAGAAAGGGTATAAAAGAAGAAAAACTAATGACATGGCCTCCTTGTTCACCTGATCTGAACCCCATTGAGAACCTGTGGTCCATCATCAAATGTGAGATTTACAAGGAGGGAAAACAGTACACCTCTCTGAACAGTGTCTGGGAGGCTGTGGTTGCTGCTGCACGCAATGTTGATGGTGAACAGATCAAAACACTGACAGAATCCATGGATGGCAGGCTTTTGAGTGTCCTTGCAAAGAAAGGTGGCTATACTGGTCGCTGATTTGTTTTGGTTTTGGTTTTGAATGTCAGAAATGTATATTTGTGAATGTGGAGATGTTATATTGGTTTCACTGGTAAAAATAAATAATTGAAATGGGTATATATTTATTTTTTGTTAAGTTGCCTAATAATTATGCACAGTAATAGTCACCTGCACACACAGATATCCCCCTAAAATAGCTAAAACCAAAATCTACTTCCAAAAACATTCAGCTTTGATATTAATGAGTTTTTTGGGTTCATTGAGAACATGGTTGTTGTTCAATAATAAAATTATTCCTCAAAAATACAACTTGCCTAATAATTCTGCACTCCCTGTATCATGGTTATGGCAAAAAGGATAGATGTTATATCTTGCATCTCAGTAGAGGATATATGTCTGCTTTTCCTTATTTCTATTTCATGATGTATGTCTCTGTCAAGAGCTTTTTTTATTGCACTTCAACCACACATGGACAATTAGCACTGCTTGTTCTAACAACTAAGTGCAGTATGTCTGTGAATATGTAGCGTATGTATGGTTCTGTGTGTGTAGGTGGATGTTGTTTATGTCACTATTTTGGTGGCTTGTTATTACCTCAAACCTCTGATCCAAGAACCACTACATATGTAGCATAGCAACTTCTGAAAAGCTAAGAAAGAAAAATATTTCATTCAAAGACAAGAATCGAATCTGATGTGTGTTTTTAAACCATTTTTATCAAAGGAGACAAGAAAATCTGTGTTATCAATATATTAATTTTTAGAATCATTTAAGTTCTCAAAAAGAGAGAGAGTGTGTGTGTGGGGGGGGGGGGCATCAAATCTGAAGCTATGTAAAATATTTTAACAATACGGCAAATAAAATAGTATTTGCAAATGTTTACTCTGGTTTTTCTGCAAGTGTGCAGTGGATAGAAATGTTTCTGTTATTATAAATAAACAAAAGCCCACTATGATGATTTTCCTACAACTGACAAAAAACAAAGAAAAGAAGGTGAATTTTGCAAATTTTCAAACCAATTCTTTGTCCTTTTTCGTTTGTCATAGAAATTGAAAACGGCTCATTTCAAATACTGATCACAACACTGACGACAAACACAAGACAGAAAACATCAGGACAAAATGAGAGGCATCAAAAATCATAGGCCAGAAGCAATCTCCCTGACTGAAATCTACATTATTAGACTGCAAATAAGGGGACATGGAATTCTTCACAACTCTTTCACCCCACTTTGCATCTTTTTAACTTTCTCCTTCTCTTAGAAGGATCAAAAAGTATCAGAAGCAGTACAGCCAGTTTCTTTACTTACTCTGCGCATACTTGTGTCATAAAGTGCTGCTTTTTAAAATAAAACGTGTGTATATATGTATGTGTATATTTATATACATTACCAATATTACTCTTTTTTATAGGATTCCTAATTGAGCCCTTCAAGTTTTACCAGTAACTAACTGGTAAAACATTAGTTAGAAGAGGAAATGCAGACATGTGATGTGAGAGAAGATGATGCTAGGGATAGGATGAGATAGAGGTAGATGTGGCAAACCCAAAAGGGAACATCCAACTTCATATTACTGTGTCTGATCTAGGATTGGTTGTATCCTCTGAATACAGAAAGTTATAGCTCAGGGCAGCTGTCCCCAACCTTTTTTGTGGACCGGTTTATGTCCAACAATATTTTCACAGACCAGCCTTTAAGGCGTTGCAGATAAATACAACAAAATAAAACCAGTACCAGTACCAAAAAAAAAGGAAGTTTTATTCATAACACATGGGAAAAGACCCAGGGAAATAGAGTTAATGATAAAAACAAAAACATATCGATATAAACCGATAAAAACCATAAATTTCACACCCGAGCCTCAACTCTCGCGGCCCGGTACTAAACAACTCACGGACCGGTACTGCTCCGTGGCCCAGGGGTTGGGGACCGCTGGCTTAAGGCATTTTTCTTCTAGCCAGGATACAAAGTGTGACAGATGCCATGTGCCACCTTAAAGGACTCTAGCAGGTACTTCACATAATGGAATAAGACTGGTTTAAGCTGGAGGCGTGTAATGATGTGTACACTCACACAGCTATTTGCATCAAACTCACAAATCACTTGATTTAATCAAAATGTCCTATTTTTTGATGCACACATCCCTCAATATTCACTCCCAATATCTGTGCCAGGAGTATTATTATTATTTTGGAGAGTAATGTCTTCATACTGCTGAGCATTTTGACTCAAACGAACTCTGATTCCTCCTGACAGACTGTTCCTGCTGTTTGTCAGCTGGTGAGAAAGAAAAAGGTCAGCTAACATGGAGCGTATTATCACTCAATTCCACTGTCCTCTCCTCTTTCTCAATCTCAACACCACTGGCCTCGGACAGACAGATACACCGTAAGTGAGGAACCAGTTTACAAAAAAAAAACAAAAAAACACAGCCGGTGTTGTCCATTGCATTAGCATTTTGATAACTCAAGGCAAGTCCCTTTGTGTCACCTAGTTTCCTTCCTCTGTGTGTGTGTGTGTGTGTGTGTGTGTGTGTGTGTGATGGATTGGGTGTTGTAGTCTTAACCTCATCTTGTCTCTCTCCCTGCTTCTCTCTTTTCTACTTGTACACGTAGTGATAAAAAATGACAAAGTTTATATTTCCCTCTCTGCTAATGAGAGATCTTTGCCTAGAGAGGTTTTCAGAGACATTATGTTGATTTGTTTGTTTGTTTGTTTTATACTCTATAAGAGTAGCCAGGAGTGAACAAGCAGAAGTCTGGTTATGATAGTCTGTACTGTTCAAAGGAGTCAGAAGCTGAAAGCATCAGTCCAGGTTTCTAGATTTTTACCCAAATTCTGTGAGTAGACCTTTTGTTTATCTACATGTGCTTTTATCATGGTTAACTAAGACAGACTATATGTCAGGCAATTAATCAATAAATATAAAAAGCACACTGCAATGTGGAGTAGAAATCCCTGTTAGTTATATTGATATGTAGATTCATAACTGCAGAGATCACTTTCAGATGGTAGCTTGAACACTAATAAACTGGACAAAAAGTAGTTTTGAAACACAAACATGTCCAATTGCCTCAAATATGTTTCATCAATTTCTCAGTGAGTTTTTTAGATTTAACCCATTATTTTCCTTCTGTACATCTTTTAACCTGTAAATCACTTAATTTGATCTTAATCAGGTTGAAATGTTTGATTTTTGTTCAAGGCCTGTAGTTTATGTTTAAACTACCCTCAGACCACCAAGAAATCTCAATGACTGTCCACTGCCCAGGAGTAATATAAACCACAAACTCCTCCTACTGATGTCCATGAGTACATTTTGTATTGCATTTTTAAGCAAGGATACAGTCTATAATAGAAGCCCTACTTGTATATACTCTGGCTTGCTTTGAAGACTAAAACAGTATTTTTAAATGACACATACAAGTAAACAACATGATAGGAAAATGGCATATGATATAGAGTTATACAAACAGCCAGACAAACCTAAAGATTGCTTCCTATCAAATTCCTCCCGCCCCCCTCTTTGTCTCCATTACACTACTCCACCTTCCTCTATTGAACCTATAATTCGCTGCCGAGGAAGACACATTTCAATTTCCTCACATTTATTTACAATATTGACTTCAGTCACCACTGGAATACTACTGAGCTAATTATCCCTCACATCTTTGACAGCTACTACTGAGATCAGCTGTAGGTTTTAAAATGAGAGTGCATTGGTGGATTTCACTTGTGAAGTGTATCTCTGTAATAGTAGTACTGGTAGTAGTAGTAGCAGCAATCATCATCATCAAAATAGTAGCAGTTGTTTAAAAAACAAAAACAAAAAACAAATGGATTGTTGAGATAAAATCAATGGTTTCCTTAGGTTGTCTTTGTTGGATTTATATTTTATTATTGTCATTTGTATTGGGAAATATATAACCATATATACTTAGAGGTGTTTAATTGAGTGTGTAGTGATAGGATGTGTGATCTTTAAGTGGTCTGCAAAGACTCTGTGTGCATTCCAGAGTGCTCTGGCAGTCACACCCACATCCTGGGAGCATGGGAGGTCGTACCTTCTCTTAGTGTTTTATGGTAGGATAAACGTATATATGTCTGTTTTAGTCTAAGTGCCTTTTGTTTAGATGAACTGCTGGACTTAGGGAAGTCATTTATGGGGTCACACTCTGACACACACACACACACACACACACACACACACACACACACACACACACAGAGAGACAAGGTATTCTTTGTTCACATGTATACCTATGTAAGATGTTATATGTTAATGACCCTATGCATATTCATGTAACCACAATAAAAGGAGTGCTATGGGGAACCTGGCTGAGAGTCTGACGGAGGTCAAGTGGGTGGAACGACACTTGGCTCCAGGCAGATCCCCCTCATGCATGAGTAACACAAAGAACTTTGCCTACTCATGTCTTGCTTTTGCTGTGTAGTAGAATTGTCTTGAATGTTCCAGTGAATAGGTTTATGCTACAAACCTATCAGTCTTCATATTGCTTAGCACATTCATAGAGATTTGTACAAAGATCAAGCTAATATCCCTGTAAATATTTGAGGTATAAATGTTCTTTACGTTTTTGGTTCTTTCTTTACAAATCACTTACTTGCCAAGCCTACAGACTAATTAGACTACAGGTAGTTGTGGACACCAACACTGTCACCATGATGAAAATTAAAGTTGGTGAGATTTTTAAGACTTCTAGATACTGAGGCCTGTTTTGGCAAAAACCAATGAATAAATAAACTAAACTAAAGAATTATTTGTAGGACATGGTATTAATTGATCTGAATAACTGGACTGCCAGACGTGTCACGACATGTCCTGCAGTCACATTTTCTGGAATTGTCAAAAAATAAACTGCCAGCCCCAAATGGCAAGGAATATTCAAAAGTGTTAAACTGCCATACAGCTTTTGGCTGTAGTTTCCACATGGCTAGAGGTGTTGATAGGGATCAGTGAACTGTGTCATTTCTGATCAGCATTCATGCTGCCTGAATATACATGCTTGTAGTGGTAGAATATGCAGCAGTGTATATCCTCTCTCTCCTGGTGACAGGTGTTGCCTCAGTATGACAGTGGATTTGAGAATGTTGTGGGAAAGTCAACCCTTCATCTCCTATTGCTTTATGAATAAATGCAGCAAGGAATTTAAATCATATTCAGTGATGCATTGTGAATTATGGGTATATACTCACTAAATGATCGCTAAAAACCCCGTAACCACTTCCTTCCTAGAGACTCCTATTGCGGCCCGGGCCAAATTTCCTATTAAAATAAGTCTGGTGCCATTTTAATAGCTTGTTAACCATGCTACATTTACTGAAGAGCCCCCCTACAGACTAAAATGAATGTCGTATTGTTGTGCTTTATTTTTCTCATGAACCTTTTCAACTTCGTCTCTACCAGTTTTGATACAGTTCAGCTCAGTTCACTTCTATTTATACACTCCCAAATCACAAGCCTCAAGGCGCTTCATAACAGTATAATCGAGCGAAAACCCCAACAATAAGACAAAACCCATATCAGCAAGCACTTGGTTACAGTGGGAAGGAAAAACCTCCTTTTATCAGGAAGAAAACTGGCATCACCAGGCTCAGGGAGGGGCAGTCATCTGCCACAACTTACTGGGGGTGAAAGAGGGAGACCGGACAAAAGACACACCGTGTAAGAGCGCCAAATTTTAGTAATAATTAACAGTACAAGGGAATGACACTAATTTAGTTTTTGATGGTTGGTGTTTTATTCTTTTGTTTACAATTATGATTAGGTTGCTGTAAAATTGTCAATATTTGATGGCGACTACAAAAGGGAACTTAATGTAATTCAAATTTCTGAATTCATCTATGATTATGAAGAAAAGTGGAAAAACCCATATAAATACAGTTCATACTAATGCAGACATCAATCCAGGTTTGAGCCATCCCGTAAGGTTTCATCCATCCCATAATCCATTCTTAAATAATTCACTGAAATTCAATAAGGAAAGTAAAATGATTACTAAAGTCAGATGTATTTATTCTGTGGAATCTGATCTGTGTCCAGAAATTCTGTGGCCATGCAGTGAAATGATTGTTACAATGTGTCGGTGAAGGGTCTCATTCATCCAGGTCATCATAGTCTAAGGAGCATGGAGAGAAAAGCGTCTGGACTTCTTTAAGTTTCCTTGAAGATGTTTCACCTCTCATCCTCTACCTAGTTGTGGGTCACAATCAGCCAAGGTTTGAATCTACTGTGAAGTCTTGGGTAGCCTAGGTCTAGGCTGAGGTTCACCTGAGGTTCACTTTCAGGTCCACCTGGAACCTTGGCTTATAGTGACCCACACCCGTTTTCACACCTTGGCTCGTGTGATTAGGTAGAGGATCAATAGGGGGTCCATGACCCTCTTGGGGACACTTGCATAGGGCTTAAAATCTGGAACTCTCCACCATTTGAGAACTGAAGAAGCTTCTCAGATGAGATGTGAAATATCTTCAAGGAAACTTAAAGAAGTCCAGACGCTTTTCTCTCCATGCTCCTTAGACTATAGTTGCAATGCCAATTATTCAAAATAGAGTCCTTCTAATTCAACTCAAATTCAACTTGTTTCCACATTTCAATGAGTATATTTGTGTTTCTTTGAAGAGGTAATGTTAAAGTATGTTTTTGCATGTCTTTTGCATTTTTCATGCATGCATACATGATGTAGCATGCCAAGCTAACATATGTGTAGCTTCCTGTGCTATAAAAGGATACGAAGAAAGTATGCCAGAACTTGCCTGGCAACAACTAAAAGCTACTCTTGATGAATCCCTACCCATTGTTCATAACAGGCCACAAAACCAATTTGAGCCTTCAGTATGGTGCCATGATACATCAGATTAATTTGACGTAACCAATTTAAAATGTCACTGTAGTGGAGTGATGTATGGCACCCATCTTGACATGGTGGGTGAAAACAGTGAAATACACATGTCATTTATCTCACCTTCCTGCTGTGCCTTGACCTGCCCTTTATGTAGCAGGAAACTCCCCCTGGGAAAAGTGAGGATAATGTGTGTTAAAGAGACATGGTTTGGAAACCCTCTGCATATCTGGGAGACCTGCACATTTATGTAGGATGTTTGCCTGGACTAGCTACTGCTGAAGTGTCATTGAGTTCAGTTTTGTATACAGTTAATTCTTCTCAAAATGTTATTGGTATTCAGCTGTGGCTTAAGTCCAAAAGTACATAAAAGTATTAAATAAAGTACTTGACAATCACTCCCTAAAGACAAACGGCATGCAGCATATTTATTCTATGGATACAGCTGGAAAAGGTCCAGGAAATAAAACTACCTGTGAACTGAAGCAATGAAGCACAACATAAAGACCTTGAACCCAAAAGGCAGTCTATATATTAGCTTAACCTTCCTGTGTATGCAAAATACCAAAGATAACACAGTGGGACTGGCATAACGTAGGTAACAAGGTTATTTCCAAACCACTACTGGCCGAAAACTTGGCAGTGTGTCCTTAAATTATTATGTGGCTTTATGGACAGGTCTTATTAGAGGTCAACAATTTACTCGTAATACTTTTCCAGTAAATAATAATAATAATAATAATAATAATAATAATAATAATAATAATTTTATGTTTATCCTAATCACAGTGGGTTTAAACAAGATGAGAAGATCAATGAAATAAACCCCAACGAGGATGAACATATTTCTTTTTAAAGAGATTTTTCAAAAGTATTAAACCTTCTGCAAATTCTGTCTCCCCCACCCTAATCCTGAATGCTCTATTTTCCAATTACCAAAAGAATTTTTCAGTTTATAGAGTTATGAACTGGTTTTGATCATGGGAAACTTGGTTGTGATTTTGTTTCAAAGGTTTTATTGACAGGATCATTATACTGATCATTTGGCTGAGTGTGTGCAACAGTCACATTTGTGATTCACTTTAAACACTATGAGGTTTTGAGTTATGATTGACAAATTCATATTTCCACTGCACCATCTACTTTCATTTCAGGTTAATGTTAACTCTGGACCTTAGTCAAATGGGCCTCACATTTTCTCAACTGGGCAGTATAAAATGCAATCAAGTTTCTGTCTCCCTCTTTCTCTCTCCCTCTCCTCATTCTCATGTCTGCCTGGGCGGAGCTCGTTATGGGCTCCCACCTTTGGCCCACACCTGTCCTGATTATCCACCTGCTGCTGCTCATTGACCCAGTTTTCCTGCCACTACTTAAGGCTGCGCCTGAGTCTGTTCTGTCCTCCTTGACAACACATGCTTGTAAACAGCAGAAGCTGTGTTAGCAGCATAATGCGGTTCAGGGGCGATTTTAGCCAATTTAGTGCTGAAGCACCCCCAAAAATGAATCAAAGCACCCTCAAAGATTTCTTACTTTGTTTGACAATATTTGCTGTTTGTGTGACACACTACTAAAAATATAAAAAGCATATAGTACATAATTGAGACGGAACATTTTAACAACAAAAGTATAGATTACACACACACACACACACACACACACACACACACACACACACACACACACACACACACACACACACACACACACCCCTCCCCCTCCTCCTCCTCCCAGATGGTTTGTTCCAGCTCGGCTCTCCCCTGCTCTGGCTCTAGCACCCTTTCTGCCAGAGCGATGGTGGCTTAGACGCAGTGGAGCAGAGGTGCGAGTGCCTGGCTTGAAACAGGACATATTAGCTGCATTTAACCTTCAGTTACTCTTATATAGTTGGGTAGGAGTCACACCATGTTTCTTTTTAGCTGAAAAGCATTACACCCAGGTAACCTGCAGTGTTGAAAACGTGTTTTCCGACGATGTTTGCTACCCTACAATCCGTCCTCGTGTAGTAAAATCAGCAACATCTGACCGTCCTGTTGCTCCCATTGAAATGTATACAGCCTATTTAAAATCTAAAACTTAAAATTGCCCGTAGCTTCTGTTGTTACCACTGTCCTGTTTGAAGTGGAATGAGAGAAGCTGCTTATTTTGTCATATGTGCCGATATTAAACCCAGGAGCAACATTCAGGTAAAAGTGTAAGAACAAATGATCCGTCAATAAAGGATAATGTTGGATCAGTGTTTCAATATTTATATCTTTTATTAGATGTACATGTGGTTTGGTTATTTGCCTTTCGGTTGAAAGTACACTGAGACAGGACTTTTTTTTTATTAGTGATCTTGATAATATATTTTTTTTCATATTAATGTAATCTTTTCATCCAATTGAACACAATCTATTTGTGTATGATTGTCAGTCCAAAGAGGGAGAGAGGAAAGAGGGAACGTGAGGAGAAAGTACAAGGTCAGGAAGAAGCAGGTAAGAAAACAGACAGGGAACAGTGACAGGCAAAACAGAAACTGTTAAACTGCTTGAGAGAGTTGACCACCAAAAGTGATTTGTCGACCTCCAGCTGAGGCGACATAGGTTAAAATAAAAGAAAAAAAATCTGCAGAGCCATAGTATCTCCAGTAAAGATCTTATCATACATTGTATACATTGTACCATAGGCAAAGTTGCCTCCATTTTTACAATTTTTCTATCAATATTTTGTACATTTGTACATTTCAAGGACTCTATTTTTGGAGTGTATTTTTATGTATCTGTATTGTATTATACACACACATTAAAAGTGAATCTCTGTCCAAAAAATGCACTCAGTTTACTTCTTACTCACTATGAGCATCATTCATTATTCTCCCCCAGTAATTAAGGTTAGGATATGTATTTTTCTTATTCCAATCCATTCTTCTTTTACAGTATTTAAATAACCTTTGTCAGATTTGATGGTTTTGTTACAGACTTTAACAAAAGTGTTTTGCTTTTCTTTAACTAATGTGGGGATTAAATTGTGTTAAAATGTACAAAACAATGATGTCATGTTTTGTGACGAGGACCCAGGCACAGAGAGACTTGATGAATTTAAGAATCTTATGATTTAATAAAGAAATTTGCAGACTTGCACAGAGATGGTAAAATTATGATAACTGATAACGGAGATGAAGACAACAGACGGCGAGGACAGGGAGGAACAGGGGTTTAAATGCACCAAGGAGACAGTCATAGAGAACTCGGTACAACTGGAGACATTTAAGGATGCAGGGACTAACAGAGATGGGGAAGAAGTCTCATCGTGACGGGTAAAGTTTATCTTGCCTGGCTGGGCAGCTCTCTGGGTGCTCAGCACCCCCAAAGCTCTGATCCTAGAATCGCCCCTGATGCGTTGTTTCTGTTTTGGATGCAGTTTGCACTTTACCATCTTGCTCTCACCCTTTTGTCCAATAAGGATTAAAGTAACATCCACATCCATGCTGTAGAGTGTGCCATTATTTTCTCCATAATTTTTTTCAATAAATAAGAAGACTAACAATTCCAAGGAATTGAACAACTGGGAACCAGTTCTCCACACAAACTGGTTTTTAAAAGTTAGATCAACTTTTGAATTGGAATCAAGAACCAAAGATATTTAAAAAAAAAAAAAAAAAAAAGATTAAATTTATTTTTTTTATTTATTTTTACATTGTACATGGTACATTGTAAATGCCCTATTCAGGCCTGATAGTCATACCTTCAAAATAAGGACATTAATTTTCTTCAAATTTCAGAAGACTTTTGTCTTGATTCTCTTGTTCGATTGTCTTTTTGTCTTTAGAACTAATGGAAATACTGAGTCTACACCACAGGCCATGTGACACCAAAAATGAAAGATGAAAATGGACAGTCTAACTTGTGGAGAACAAGAGCAAAAGTGGGAAGTCAAGCCAAGAAGAAAAATAGAAACCCCAAATGGTTAACTTGAAGGCAATCCTTTTATTCATTTACACGCTTGGCTAAGCCAAATAATAACAGCTTCTCATATTTTAATTAAAAAAAACATCATCTGCTCTCATTTCACAATATTGATGCACTCCACATCAGAATAGCTCATCCCATATTTAGTCTTCTGCAGTACCAACTTCAGTTCAGTATTTGTTTTCTTTCTGGCCTGAAACTAAAAGTTTAAGTAGCTGTTGCTAATGTCTGGGCTGGGTGCATACACACTCATAAATGTGATATCCAGACTCATGCCTTCTATTTCTTTTTGCTTGTAGTGTGGCTTGTATTCATTTATTCTTCATCTATGTTCAGCTTATCTATTTAATTATCTATTTAATTATTTATTGTAACATTGTTTTTCATATTGCCCAAATTTATCTGCCTTTAGTGACTGGTCAATGAATCCATGTGTTTTATCCAGATATCCTGGGTACATTGCAAAATACTGTTCCCAGAAGCTAGGTCAGCAGACTAGCTACTAGATCCACACTTGATTCCTACTATGCTCAATTCAAAGGAAATCATCAGTTAAAAACTGCATTTTTATTTATTCAGGTTATTTTTGTGTAATAAAATTAGAATTAGTTTGGTGATCTGAAACACAAGTGCAAGAAATCAGCAAAAACCTAAATGGTTCCTATGTAGCATATTATTAAGACAATGCTAAACCGCATACTGCAGCTTTTATAACACCGAGGTTTCAGAGTAAAAGAGAGCAGGTACTATAGGAGCCTGCCTGTAGCTGAGACCTTTCACAAACTCAAAATGCATGCAATGAAAACTACAATAATGACCCAGGACTTTTGAGCAGGTAGAATCCAATATCAGACAAGAATGGAACCATTTCTTTCCAAAAACTCCAGCAACTGGTCTCCTCAGTTCCTAGACATTTATGGACTGGACTGGTTTATGGTCCTGCTCCAACTTTTCGAATGGTGCGTATTGTTATCAAATTCAAAATGACCTATTTTTTTTTTTAAACTGGCTAATTCCCAGTTTAAGCATATGATATGAGTTCTATGTTCTAGTGTGAAGAGTTGTTGGACATTTGAAAATCATTGCATTCTTTTTTATAAATGTGCATTTTCATCTTGCAACATCTGAGATTATGAGAAAAATCTCATTTAAAGCCTATTAATGATTCAATTATTTCGTTGACTCTCAGCTGAGCCTTGAAACTCTCCTCAAATCAAGATATTTTTTTTCCTGCTTCACTGAGATCTGAGCATCCTACATGAGGAAGGACAGCGGCAACAAAAATAGCAAGAGACATCAAAACAGAGGAATCAATTCAGAGATTCAAAGGTGTTCCTAAAAGAGAAAAGGGGCAATGCAATTAACTGCAAGGCTACATTGGATGTCAAGGTCAATCTAACACTAATTGTATTCAACATGTATACATTCATACACTCCTCCGTTTTACCAAACGACAAAAACAAAAAAGTTTCCCTTTCTTTCATGTGGCAACATCATCCTTGTTGTTATGCATTATAATCCACAGAAGTAACAGTTAATCCTTTTGAAAACATTTTTATTTATTTATTTTTAGGGAAAAGTAGCTTGAATAAAAACAGCTCGATGTGATGTTTCTTAGACAGATCAATACTCAGTGGGTGTCAAGCTCTCTGCTCTGGTAAGGAATCACATGAGCTAAAATTCCCTACAGAGAGCAGACAAAAATGCAAACAATTAGTAAAAGAAAACAACTTTGAAGTAACCAAAGTCTGCAAGTTGTACAGTAATATTTGTTAATCCTTCTATAATGTCCAAGTCTTGCACATTGCCTATTGCATGGTTTCAGTATAGTATACTGAATAGTTTCTATGTACTTTGTACTCTCTTTCTTTCCCCCCTGATACTTAAAAAAAGAAAATCAATTTCATGGTCCCAGGCTTCTCTGTTTTTGAGTTTGGGATTTTTTTGGTAATTGATATTGAAACTGAAATTTTTGGTAAATAATTGATATGTATTTCTGAATGGGTTTTATTGTTATTTCAAATTTTCCAAACTATAAATTCTTTTTGGATTCCTGTTTTGATTAGTTATTATTCCAGTATGAGTGTTAGTCTTTTTTAGTATAGTTACAGCTTGTCTTGTTTGTACTTATTTTGCTTAATTCTTGTTTTGTATTCTTTCATATACAGTTCAGTCTTCCCTGATTCCCTTAGTGTTCTCACCCATGTTAATTACTCTTACAAATGCTATGTTCTTTTTTTCTAGTATCCCTTTGGATTCTAGCTTTGGATGCAGTTTTTTTCTACTACAACTTTTTCAACTTTTGTTTTTTTTAATCAGGCTTAGCCAATCGCCCCCAGGAACAGGCTGGGTCATGACCAACAATAGCTTGGTGGAGGACTACTGGAGCGGCACTGGATAGCATGGAGAGACGATATCAAGGGTGGGAAGGGTTGGCAGCCAAACCTGCATCTTCCGTGAGGAAGAACCCATTCAACATACAGATCAACCCATTAAGACATACCCAAAGGTTTGCAGAGAAAGGAGTGAGGGTGGGAGCACCCCAGTTGGGTGGACCTTAAGATGATGACCTCAGATAATGGACTATCAACAATGGCAAGCGGATATAGCTGTAGTAAAAGCTGTATGGACGAGATCTGAAAATCAGACAGGTGCAGGCAGGTTGGACGTGGTGAGCTCAAGAGGGGATGGAAGTGACAGACTGTTGGCTTAGATACAAACCCCTTGTTGGGCACAGTGGCGACAGGACCTGCAGGGCTGGCATCCAACTCACAGGTTTGGTACAACAAGGCACAGGACAATAAAAATCCAGTCCTCCAAGAAGAGAGAGCAAGCATTGAGGAGGTCACGACCAGCAGAATGGTAGGCATACAGCATCAGAGGCCATTGAGGAAATAGGAAGACAAACTGGGGAAGAGGCTGACCTGTGATGACATTTGACATGCAGAACCTCAGCATATCCGGTTTATGCTCAGAGTCCAGTCCAGGAAACCTGCATATCTGAGGCAAAAGTGAGCACATGCCCTCTCTGCCCAAAGGGCAAAATGCTTCTTCAAAGCATTTTGTTTCTAATGTGTGTCTTTCTCTTGTTTTGAATATATTCCTCTTGATTGTATATATTTCTCCTCCCTGTTATTTATTCCTGCTGTCTTACTATTTATATTTTATTCCTTCACAGTTGGCATGGAGTACCCATAATTTGTTTGTACATGTACAATAACAATAAAGGACTATTCTACTGTATTCTATATCCTGACCACTGTCCAATAGCCCTTGGGGAGGACTACTATCACTCGCGCTATAACCAGGTTTATGGTGAATGCCATCTTCAATGTAGTGGCCACCAATAAGCAGGTCTGCAGCCAAAGGACACTCTCCTTTGTAAGTGCTGGAGTGAAGCCTCAGCCAAACTCGAAACCATCAGTCAGACTATTCTCTTTAGACTGAATGGATTTGGGGAAGCAGCTGAAGTTTCCAGAACAAGTAACACCAACTTCCATTCTTCCAAACAGGCCCTTGTAGTTAAGCTTACAGTTCCCTAGGATATGGAAGAAGCAAATTGATGCAAATGGCTGAAATACAAAGAGGAATGAAGAGCTAGAGAACATACTGTGAGCCAAAAGAGTTGTAGATGGATTTGGATCAAAAGGTCCAAATTGTGGGCCAATGTTGCTGGGACACAAGTCTGAGCCTGATCACCTATGACTGGGTCACCTGAGTGAGGTGTCTGATGTTGCGAGACCCCAAACACCTGATGACCATCACTGATGAAGTATCCCAGTGCATCTATGGACGTATAGATGTGCTAACCCATCGTATTGTTGGTACACCTCAGATATATATCACTCCTGTCATTGTTTGCACTCTCCTTATCTTCTTTGTTCTGCACTCCCCTATTGACGGACTAGCTTTCCTTTACCTTTCATTCAGATTTATATTAAAAATAACTTACCAATATCTCAGAAACCTCAATAACTGTGAGAGAGAAACTGTCAGGCTACACTTTAACACTTAAAGTGTAACTTTTCCTATAAATTGCTAAGTTAAAATACAATTTTACTGAGTCATTACTCTGAACTATGCTGTTATCAAAGTTCAGAAAAAGTCTGAGGTGGAAAAAAGAAAACCTGACATTACAATATTAAATTACAGCATCCAGCTCTCCAAACATAGGGATTTTTGTGAGCAAAGAGATGTGTTTACAGCATACTCTGCAAGGACGAGTCACAGCTGTGTTTCAGGAATCTGAATCAGTGGAGTCAAACAGATCGTTGTGCATAAATATTCCCATCTAAAACTTATTTTGATGAGGAATATTAGAATTTCAGAAGGGAAACATTTGCTCCGGATTCTTTAACTCCTCTGTCCAGCTTTCCATTCTCTTGATAAAGGAAAGATATTTATTGTCTGACTCTTTTGTCACTCTCAGCAAACAGCCAATGTCAGCACCTATTACAAATTCCCACAAAGGCATTACCACAGGAAAGGTGATTAATTAAAGCAATTAAGGCAATGACGGTTTCAATTAGGGGAGTTATGAGCTCTGAGTTGAGTAGTGTAGAAGGGGCCTTTGGGCTGGGAAGGTGGGAAAGAGAGAGAGTGAGAGAATATGGCCAGCTGAAAGTAATGAAATGAATGAGGAAAGCCACCTGAGGAAAGATGGGGAGATAGAAAGGGAGGGGAAAGAGACAGAGCGAGAAAAACCAAGAAATTAATTAGTACTGAGTTCATCTGTTACGCTTTCCCTGAAGCTGAGATTGTGATCATTTTATCAAGCAACGTATTTATTTCAACCATAGATTATACATATGTTTGTGTGTTCACACAGTTGAGTATGTTAATCTGCATTCACTGATGTTTTATATAATTGTCTTTCCTGACTTGTAAATGTATTCTTGTGATAATGTAGCTTCTGATTAACATGCATGGGGACAATAATGCAACCGTGCAAACTGACAAGTGATCACTTTACAAGTTATTGATGTGAGAAAAAGTGATTTACAAACTCATGCACAGTAAAAACTATTGTGCAAAAAAAAAAAAAAATACTAAGTCAGAATAATAAATCAAAAACTTAAATTAAATGTGATAAAAACAGGACAAAAAAATGATTAACAATAATTTTATGGATTAAAAAGCCAAATAAATGCTATTAAACATACTACTATAATGCTAAAATAGAAACAAGAACAAGAAAATTTAGATTAAAAACAAAATAAAAAATGATAAACAAAAATTGTTGCAAAGGTGGCGGAACTGATTAAACAGCTGGTGAATTCACAATACGTTTGTCAAAAATGACAACAACATTTCTGCATTGAGTTTTTTTGAGAGTGAACATACGCTGAGATAGACTCCTTGAGGTGTGACAAATCAGAATTATTAATATGATCAAGGCAAATGTAGTATGCAGTACTTTTTAGATCTCTCTCTCTCTCTCTCTCTCCCCCCCCCCCGAAATAGACTGCATCTGGAGGGCAACAAAATGTACTTTTCACCATTAATGGTACCTTCACAAAAGTAAACAAGTTTACAACATGACAGAAAATAGCTTCTGAACTCATCGATCTTAACACTGATTGTTTTTCTGCTTTCTTCCAAAGCACTTGCATGTCTATTTTTTCCAACCAGACCTGTAATACTGATTTGTCTGTCCGCTGTTTAGTGGTTTGGATTCTTACCATTAAATATGTTAAATCGACCAAAAAGACAAAAGATGAGGCAGTGGAGGGAACTACAGATGCTGACTAAAACTACAAAGAAACAGTAATAACACAAGGCACAGCTGTACCACTATACGAATGTGATAGATGGGTATAAGTGATTTGGTAGCTAGTATAAAGAGCTTGGAAAAAAAACAACAACTGGACTTCTTATTCCTCCTAAAGAAGTCCAGTTGGTTTATTTCAAAGCTCCTTAGACTGCCATGATCTGTCAGACACATTTTGTCAGAGAACCTACACAGATGATTGAATGAGTCAGTAATTATAAAGTATAATTCAAAAAGCAGTTGATGTCAGCCAGCTCATGTAAGTGCGACTTCAATGCTTTGAACGCCTTAATGCTATTGCACCGCTCAAGGCTGCCACATAAAGTTAGAATACCACTATAATTACACAAATTAACCAACTGAAAGGTCATCATATGATGTGTTATGAGTGTGTAATGATGCGGAGCATCATTAGAAGAAAAGGATAAAATGTTCTGGAATCTAGATATTAATTAAGCCACCTGATGAGTGCCGTGTGTCAAGTTGCACAATATTATTTTTAGTTTTTTATTTGTATTCACTGTTGTTGTGTTTTGGCGTTATATAAATAAAATTGAATTGAAAAGATTCACAAGATTAGGGATAAATTGATTCTGTTCATAATTTTTATGGACAGGATTTCTAGGCGCAGCCAAGTGGCAGAGGGCTTTCACTTCGGTGGCCTCAGAATCTCATCTCTGCTTTTCGTGGATGATGTGGTTCTGTTGGCTTCATCGGGTGAAGGAACGACACTGGAACGGTTCGCAGCCGAGTG
Organism: Oreochromis niloticus; assembly: GCF_001858045.2. Taxonomy (NCBI): domain Eukaryota; kingdom Metazoa; phylum Chordata; class Actinopteri; order Cichliformes; family Cichlidae; genus Oreochromis; species Oreochromis niloticus. The sequence continues at coordinate 4,373,176 of NC_031978.2, forward strand.
TGAAGCAGCGGGAATGAGGATCAGCACCTCCAAATCTGAGGCCATGGTTCTCAGCCAGAAAAGGGTGGAGTGCCCACTCCAGGTTGGGGATGAGTTCCTGCTCCAGTTGGAGGAGTTCAAGTATCTCGGGTCTTGTTCGCGAGTGATGGGAGAAGGGAGCCAGAGATCGACAGACGGATTGGTGCTGCAGCTGCAGTGATGCGGACGCTGCACCGGTCCGTCGTGGTGAAGTGGGAGCTGAGTGTGAAAGCGAAGCTCTCAATTTACTGGTCGATCTACGTCCCTACCCTCACCTATGGCCACGAGCTGTGGGTAGTGACCAAAAGAACGAGATCACGGATACAAGTGGCGGAAATGAGCTTCCTCCGAAGGGTGGCTGGCCTCTCCCTTAGAGATAGGGTGAGAAGTTCGGCCATCCGGGAGGGGCTCAGAGTAGAGCCGCTGCTCCTCCACATCGAAAGGAGCCAGTTGAGGTGGTTCGGGCATCTGACAAGGATGCCTCCTGGGCGCCTCCTGGGTGAGGTGTTCCGGGCATGTCCCACCGGGAGGAGCCCCCGGGGCAGACCCAGGACACGCTGGAGAGATTATATCTCTCGGCTGGCCTGGGAACGTCTTGGTGTTCCCCCAGATAAGCTAGAGGAGGTGGCTGGGGAGAGGGAGGTCTGGGCTTCTCTGCTTAGGCTGCTGCCCCCGCGACCCGGCTCCAGATAAAGCGGATGAAGATGGATGGATGGATGGATAAAAAAATAGTTCTCAGTACATGCTATGGGGCCCTTCACAAGTGATATTTGTAATAAAACCATCTGACTTTTTCTAAAACCCTGTGCATAATGGTACTGATGCCAGAGACATTACAGGTTTTGAAAAAAATTGGGAATGAAGAACTGCTAGACTCTATGAAAAGGCTGCTAGAGTGAGATAAGGATTTCTGTACCATGTGGATTTTTTTTTCCATTTATGGATGAGATGTTTAATGCCTTAAAATACCTTTGGCTGGCTCATTTGGTGGAGCAATTTTTGACTGGCCTGACAAATACTCGTTATAACTTTCTCACAACAGCTGGCTGGCCAGCTCCCCACTGCGTCCTGCTCATCATCACAAACACAAAGTCATGAGGGGATGTGACCAATCTCTCTCACACATACACGCATTCACTGACATATTTCCATAAATATACACGCGCGCGCGCACACACACACACACACACACACACACACAAGAAATGTTGTGAGAATGCATACATTCCCACTCATCATCCATCTGTGGAGGTTCTACACTTTCTAGAATGATCAGCTTGAATGACACCCTGACAGATTTTGTCCTAGATTAGCCATATTTTTTCCCCCACCTCTGTTCTGTTCTATAAGTGGTGACGTGACATCACATGCAAATGGGGGAGTCAGAAATTGCCTCATTACTGTTGTAACTTAGAGGGAAAAGCCATAACACCAATTAAAGGTGGATGTTCTGCAATTAAATGAGAGAGGCAGAGTGTGTGTGTGTGTGTGTGTGTGTGTGTGTGTTACAGGAGTACAGCAGCTTAAAGAAAAAAAAATATGAGTTTGTCCTTGAACAAGAACAAAAACGCAGAGCCATGATACATGGGAGGACAGCCAAGGACATGAATGTTGTTTGAAATTTGTGGTTCTATAAGCTGAGTTTGAATAAGGTTTCTAACAGGTTTGAAACAGCCTCTTAATTAGATCAAACAGCTGGCACATAGAGCCAAGCAAATGCAGCACAGTTGTAAAGCATAGCTGTCATATGTCCTCTAAGCAATATGCCTTGCAACTTGTATTACTAATGGGTACGTTGTGTAACATGCCATTATGTACTCCAGTTTAACACAAAATTGAGACAGAAGCTGCCAGGTGGAATGTGTTTAACACAAGCAATGTTGCTTTATGTAGGTAGTATGTACTCTGTAATTAAAGAGGTGTTTTACATGGGTGATCCACAATCATGGCATGCTGTGAACAGCTTGTCTGACTGCAGCTCAGACCTCTCTTTGGGTGAAAAACAAGCCAATACTGATGTTTTTTTTCTTTGTTTGTTTTTTACTGGTAGGTATGTGAAGTGGCAGTTGCTAAATCTATGACTAGAAAGCAAATGTTTGCTATATGAAATTCAGATTTTATTGTATAAGTTCATTAGCTGTTGGATATACTGAGGCTACCGTTAGTTGTCTTCAACATTCTCCAACCGCATTTGGTGGCTGAAAAGAAAAGTGTGTATACTGTAGGTAAGACCCTATTATAGTTTAAGAGGTTTCCTATATTTTCTTCCTTTGTCTTTTATTTATTTAATTCCGTGAAAATACATTCCTTTAAACAGAGTTTAATGGGGAGAAAAGGACAAATTTGCTAATATTTTCAAAGTGGGCAGATAAAGATACTTAAAAATACATTTTCATTTGTCTCTTCATAACACTATCACTACTTTTTAATTTCTAAAGGGAGAAGTAGAGTGGGACAAGTGGTGAGAAGAAATCCCATTTAAATGCAGCTAATGAACTTTGTTTTGGCAAGTATGCAATTATCATTGATGCATTGTGTTCACTGGCAATGTTTTTCCTGTGCAGCCGCAACTAGTGTTGTTGAGTTTATGCAACAAAGCCACATTTGACTTCTGAGAAGTCAAAGATTTTCCATCTTATGTTCCATCTTATGCTACTCTGGTTACAAAAACGACTTTTTTATGCCCTCAGTTCTTCATAATTCATGTCTTTCGTAAACAGTTTCCTGATATGTTTATGGCGTCAGTCACTAGTTTGAAGTGATACTGAATACAACACAATGTGTGTTTTGTAAATGATGGTCCCCATTAGTATCCAGAAGAGCAATAAAGCAAGATGTGCTTTTGGGTTACATTGTGATTGAAACTATGTGAAAGTGCACACTCATTTTGTAGCAGATTATAAGAGTCAGATCACCTCAGCAGCTCACTTTTGAAACTTTTGTTTCAAAAAGCTGAAATGGTGAGTTAGAGGCTTAAAAACAGCATCTTGCAAACAAATGAGTGACATCACATTCTGCTTCTTTAAGACCTTTAGATGAATTATTAGGTTACTGTTATCGCAACAACATCTGTAGTATTTCAGCTTTTTGGATTTTCCAATGCAAAGTAAAAATAATTTCTTCTATGGAGGCTTCTGTCTGGCCTCTGTCTTATAATTGTATTCATCTGATTGTTGTTGCAAGTAAAAGTCGGAATGAGACATTAAAATTATCTTAATGCAAGCCTTTAACTGAGAAAATCTGACAAAGCATTGCTGTGAAACAGTCATAATCCTTGATAACCACAGCCTTGAGACATTTACGTAAAGTTTGAACTCTGGGAAATACAAAAAGTCATTTGTTGGCTTGTCAGCTGTGACAGTTGAATAGACAGAACCAAGAGCTGTGAAGTGCTGGGATTTTGAAAATACCCACATTATTGATGCTTTAATGCTACTGCATTATTTTGTTCACTCTCTTCAAAGGCTTAGTGCACGCATGGCTACGTGTATACACATGCACACAGACAGTTCTGCAGCGACCAACTGCAAAGTGATGTTTTCGTTGAGCTATTTCCCTTTAGATAACTTAATTCCATCCTTAAATTCAGAAAGCAGTCAGGAACCATTAAAAGCAAAGCACTGGTGCTGAAAACACACATTAAGGCTTACAGCGCAGAGAAAATTGACTCACAATCAAGATGCGTCTAATCCATTTTGAACCGTCAAGGGTTAGCATCCTTATCTCCTATGTAGACTAGAGCAACCCTTTAGGGATTGGATGAGTGTATGAATGTGCCTGTGCCACAGTGTGTTCACAAGTTTTTACAGGCCTAGTTTCTACTTGCGTGTGTGTGACTGAATTTCTTAAGGTATCAAGCAATGCACCAAATATGAGAGACACCACAGCTGGAAGATACCAAAGTCGGACACTGCATCTATTTGTCATCCATTGTACTTTCTTTCCTTAACCCCATGCACATATCCTCTCCCTATTGATCTCTTTCTGCAAACCAGTCCCTCTCTTCCTCTTCTCTTCATTGGTCTCACACTTCCCTATCCTCTGTTCAATCCTCTTACCCTCCCCATCATATTATTATTATCTCCACTCTTTCTGTCTCTGTTGTTCTGTCTTAGCTCGCTGACTGACAGTGCAGACATGCCGAGGTAAATTGGGATGTAGCCACAATGACAGGCCCTTTGTATTGATTTGCTCATCTTCATCATCCATCAAAGTGTCCACCCAAGCCTCAAACGCACACAAACAGACACATGCGCACAAACACTTACGGTGCTTGAAGCTAGAGGAAACCTGTTTTGGTCCCAAGCCTAATAAACTAATCACATTACCTTGATGGAGTGGACCAGTGAACCTCACAAGGCTACAGTGCTGGAGAGAAATGGAAAGAATACCTTTCTGAGAATACTTGAGATCATTTTAAAACAATAAACAAAATGAATGAGCATAAAGCACATTTGGCCGCATTTTCTTTTCCCCTTCTCTGTTCATTAGTGATTTTGTGTTGTGTAAAGCTAGTTTGGCTGAGATAGTCAAAAATGTTTGGGAAAGAGTGCCACAGTGAAGCACAGACGTGGAACGGCTGTACAGTAACTGTCATAGAATCAGGTGACATGAGTGTTGGGGAGATTACATTTAGGTTAGATTATATCAGAGGTTCCCAAAGTGTGGGGCCCATTGCGGGGGGGGGGGGGGCGCGGTATGAAAAGAAAGAAAAAAAAAAAAAAGAGCGCTTGGACACTGTGGACAGGTTTTTGACGGGGCTCCCACATAAACGCAAAGCAGGAGATGAAGCATCGCCAAATATGTTTCCAAACCAACTTCCTTCCAAGCCAAAGACTAGAAAATATGGTGAAGCATATCTTCCCTTTGGCTTCACCTGCACAAGTGCCAAGGTAGGTCTCCCCTGCAAAATTAGTTTCCCTGCGTCGGGAGCAGCGCTGGGCTCTCCAAATCACGGACAAACAGGATCCCACATTCTTGATTTTTAGTTCACAAACACTTCTTGTAATAACTAACTACTCCTGACATTTTGGACATGTTAGCTCTTTATGCAGTAAAGTTACAGCGGGATACAAATAATATCAGGCTGATCCTGCCGTAATTTGTTCCCCCGGTTCAAATCACGGACAAACAGTATCCCACAGCTGTTTATGTTTTTGAACCCATTTTGCACAGAGAGGCATTTTTTGAAAAATGTATTGACAGCAATGTTGAATATTATTACACAGGAAAAAAAAAAACAACTACACGTAAAATAATTACACCGTGACGCCTCTGCCTTTCTAAATGCAGGGACAGTAACTGCGTGTGTATATGTAAGCGTGTAAAACCTGAAGATAGTCAGATTAACAGTAACAGTATTTTGTCTCTATCTGCCATTCTGCAATTCATCTCATGTAAACAATAACGTGACGCACAGCCTGACGTGAAAAGAGGCACATACCTTTGACGTTGCGTGACGAACTCTGTAATCCTCGTCCACACGTAAACGCAAAAAAGGAGTTTTAAATAATCTCCGTTTTCGGTGAATCGCAACGCCGTTTACGTGTTGACGAAAAGCCCAAACGCATAGAAACAGCTGAGTTTTCAAAAATACCCGTGTAGGTGTGGACGCAGCGTAAAAGAGTTAGTAGTTTATTTTATTACTACCTGTAATTTATTGCCGTTTACTTGTATTTGCTTAATTGTTTACTAAATGTTTGAGGTGTGAAATAAACCGCAATGGAGCAAAATATGGGTGTGTGTGTTTGGAGGATGTGTTTGTGCGAGGGGGGAGGGGGGGTTAGGTGGTGGGGGGGGCGCGAACATTTTTCTTGTAAAAAAGGGGGGCCTGGCAAAAAAAAGTTTGGGAACCACTGGATTATATTAAGACTATTAAAGATAAGGACATTTTCCTTGTCAGGCATTGCTTTGTAAGCAGCAGCATGGTGTGTCAAGTGATTATAGTGACACTACAAGTATGCGAGTGAAATTACTGATTCTTTGTTTGTTTGTTGTTTTTAAATAGCATTTTGTGGCTGGTCCTTGTACAATCAACTTGTAGCTTATTTTGATGGAAATTAGGTTGTGGCTTATTGTTTACCACAGTGTGCTTGGAAAGGGCATTGTTTTGTGTTTTAAAAACATTTCTCTTACAACTTATTGATTGGGGAGGTTCAAATTTGTGAATACATTTTTAACATCACTGATGTCTTTGTGCTTGTTGTGTTCATGAGAACATACTTACAAAAGTATTGTGGCCTTAACAAGGGGACAAATTGTATCTTGTGTACTTGCAATAGGATTTTAAGCACTCGTTGTAGTCGTTACTCTCTGCCAGCCATTGGACAGTACAAAGGTGCATAAATAAATGCTCACTTTTTAATCCTCTTAACACTGTGAATCTTGCAAGGAAACACAGTCGGTGGTGCTGGAAGGTGACAAATCAGGTTAGTAGGGCACAGAGTTTTGGTGAGCCAAAACACTGTGCACAGTAGTGCATGATTGCTTGCTGGCATATAGTATATTCAGGTCCCTCCTCAGCACTTTACAGTAGAGCTCATGAACACTGCAATCCCAAGGGAGAAATTCATAGTTCACAAGCACCTGAATGTCAGAAATATTCTCATTGGATCCATGACATTATAACACTCTTTGTCCTTGGGAATCTTCAACTATAAACGTCTTATTCAGGGACCCAACTGTCGTCACCAGCAATGATCAACTTATAAAACAGCAATTATTTGCTCTTTGAACCTGGGCAGCCGTTATATGTGATTGAGTAACTGCAGTCTAATTATGGACATTCAGGAATTTCAGTACTTCTCCAAGTTCCTGATTTAGAGAACACATGATATATCTCGTTCAGTAAATGAAGTCTGTTGGTGGAGAGCACAGAGAATCTGAACTGTCTGGCTTCATGCTTGATAGCAGTGCCAGTGTTCCTACAGTATATCTGCTGTCACTCTCATATTCTACAAATGATTGTCACCTATAACAACTCAAAGAAAATGGGACGTCTAGCAACCATTCAATTACTTTGAGTGTTTTAAGAGTCTTTCTCTGTGACAAAGGCTAAAAACATGTCCCAGGAGTGTACGGGACATCTTCACCTTCACACCTAAAAGACGGGATAAGTGTCATGTAAGAGCTGAAATTATGCCACTTGGTGAAACCGTTCTGAACTTTACCATCCCCATCAAAAGGAATTTGCATGTGTCATTAGATGTTTGGTTCATTTTGCAGGACCATGATCAGAGACTCATATTTGAGTGATGTGCCACATTGTAAAAGCTGAAGAAAAAGGGTTCTTTGGGATTACAGAAGATGTGACATAGGCCCACTCTGGAGAAAGCACTGAGGAGGTAATAATGGAACAATGATGATAAGATTGTCTGAAGCAGATAGAAGCCATGAAGGACAGGGGCAGATTTCTGAAAAATAAAAAATTTGATTCATCCCCATCCCAAATGCCATTTATATTTACAGGCTGAATCTAAAAAGAAGAAAACAAAACAGCGTTATCAGGAAGATCTGGTAAACAACAGGTGAACTGGAAAAGTTACAGTCCACATGGTGCAAAAAATAAGCAAAACTGGTGCTCCACAACAGTCTGTGACTTTTTTTATGGCAATAAGCAATAAACAATACTACTATAAACAATATTAGCACAGACTAATATACCTGACAGCATGCATTTAAATCACAAGGTCAAGTTTCATATTATCTATGACTTTCCTCTCTCATTAAGCCATTTCAGCCTTTAATAATGACAATGTAAAGATGTACAACAAGTTAAAATAACGATTTTATCAATTTACTGAATTTTGAAAAAAATGTATTATGTAATATTTGGTTAATAATAGATAGATAGATAAGCTTTTTCAGTTTCTTCTTGAGATCAGGATGAGATCAGTAATACTTGTTTGTTCCAAAAAATATAAATATACATTGAACAACTTGTGAGCTTATCATAATGAAGGTTAAATAACTTAATCTAATGGCAATTAACATGATTCATCTTTATCTTATCTTCTTCTTATATTCAGTCTATCTTAAATATTTCAGGGTTTTTTTTAAATTGTTTTGGGGGGTTTACCAGGAAAAAAATGTTCTACTTCTTCCCAGGCCAGATGAGCTTTACAATCTCTCCAGCAAATTCTGTCTCTACCATTGGATCACCTCCTAGCAGGCCATGCCTATAAAACCTCCAAGGGGAGACATGAGGCATCCTGATTAGAAGCCTGAACCACTCTGTTGGCTCCTTTTCCTCTGGATGTTTGAGCTCATCACCCTATTTCTAAGGCTGAGCACAGCCACCGTATGGAGGAACTCATTTCGACAGCTTGTATCCGTGACCTCATTCTTTCAGTCACTTCCCAGAGCTCATGACCATAGGTGAGGCAGGAACGTAGATTGACTGGTAAATCTAAAACTTTGCCTTTCGGCTCAGCTCCCGAATCACAATGGTTTCGTACTGAGAAAGAAGTTTCAGTAGAGTCACATGCAAGTTGTGATGCATGTATTGCATTTACTTCATTTACAAAAGACAACCAAGGCAACATTACATCCTTACAGGTTTTACTAAATCCCCAGTTCTGAGAATATGAGAATGAGAATATCCTCCCATATTTGTCTGTTGCATTTGTATGCAACAGACAAATATTCTGTTCATCAGTTCATTCTGATAAGGTATTTTGTAATCTTCGGCCTACCGCTGAGCCTTCTCCCCTTCACGTTGTTCCAGAAACAAGTAAGTGTAAGACCGACAGATGCCAGAGGAATGCTTTAAGGCCACCAATAGAATCTACTCATGAAGTCCCTAGGCTTGAGCCTTTGGGAACTTTCTGATAGAAAAACCAAAACATTATCTAAAATTTTCTATTAGTTACTACACAGCATAACTGCTGACACTGCACCGATTCACAGGTCATTCTTCCTGTCACTTGTTAACAAGATCCCAAGATACTTGAATTCTTTCCCTTGTTGCAGTATCTCTCCCAGCCCAGAGGGAGCAATCAACCATTATTCTGGCAGAGATATATCCTTGTTGTTTAATATGAACAAAGTTTAAACTATACACTGCTTTACTGAACAATATGTGTGATGGTTTGTTGGCCTGGGGCAATTATTTCCTGGAGTATGAGCCAGTAAGCCAGTGAAGAAAAGTCTGACTTTAAAAAATAAGTTGATTAACAACTTGTTTTTTTCCACAGTTTTTGTTTCAAATAATTAAATAAAAGTGATATAACTCAATATCTGAGTGTTGGAGGTGCTGATGCACAGATTTTCTTCTCTTTTGATGAAAGGTTTATCCCAGTGCTCAAGGACATGCACTGTCTTGGCTATCCTGCTGACAAACGCGCACAATTTCACTCACACTCAACACGTAGAATTACTGCTGTCCTGTGGCTTTCTGTCAGAGTTATGTAAGAGTTTCAGAACATTAGTCTCTGTTCTGCATTGTCTTCTCTCACCATCACACTCACCCTCTGATAGATACACTCACATGCAGGCAAGCAGGGACACACGCTCACACATTTGCACAGAGACACAAACATTCACAGCTCTAAGTGTGTCTGTCACATCACTGCACCAGACCAAGAACAAACTTGCAGCTCTTGGTTTCATTTGAAATCTTGGCTTTTGATCCAACGCACATGAAAAGGAAAAGGTACTGGACTTACATGTGCTGTCAAACAGCCATTCAAGGACAGGGAAACATGAAAGTTTAAAAAGTATGGTCATGTAACACCCCCCCTCCCACAGACCATCTGGCAAAACAACAGCGAATTGAGATAAAAAGGGCTGGTTAGCAACCAAAAGTAGAGCACTGGGACTACAAGGCAGCTGTTAAATGACTTCTTGTGAGTATGCGTAAAAATAGGCTTACTGCTTGTAGGTTGGAAGAGTAGGTCTTTGAAATTTGGTCCAAATCTGTTTGGATTAACAGTAACAAAGCAGTTTCCACTCTAAAAAGTGTGTGTGTGTGTGTGTGTGTGTGTGTGTGTGTGTGTGTGTGTTTCCTTGCAAGATTCACAGTATTTAAATAAAGTTGTTTTTGTCTAGAGATTGCACATTCCTTGTGGATTTTCTCCTGGAGCTTCGGGTTCCTTCCACTTCCCTTTTATGTTTCTGTGACGGAAAACATTTTGTATGAACTGTTTTTATTTTCATTTATTTATTGTGCAATTTCACATATTTATGATAAACAGAAAGCTGTCTGGCAACACTATTGTCATAATGGCTCTAACACACAAAACACAAACCATTATGATAAGCATCCTTGCAACTGAAAGGTATTATCTTATGGTTCCCTTCAGTAAACGTATAAGCATAAATGTGCCCATGCCTCAGAGGCGTATATGATGCTATCATAGAGCCACACATACCCTCAGTATGTTACTTTTCACTGTATATAATCCCTCTGGATGGTTTTCTTCTGCTATCATGTCATAAAGGTGCACAATGTGCACAGCCTTTTGCATTTCACTCATGCAGCTGCAGCACACACACACACACACACACACACACACACACACACACACACACACACACACACACATTACATTGCTCATCTTATATGTTTTTAAACATCAGTAGCAACAAATTAATGATTCTTTCATTTCTTGCATTGAATATGAATATGAAAGAATATATGAATATGGCCTTATACCTAAGTGCCATTAAAAGAAAAATATATAACAACAACAAAAAGCACACATCCCTGTGCTGATATCTCAAATATAATTCAGATAATATTTAGTTATTTCTTTCCTCCATTATTCAGCATACAGCAGGTCAAATTCTTACTTATTTTTTAGGAAACGGAAGATTAGCTTTGTGCATTTTCTTTGCTGTGACAGCTGATAGATGAGGTAAAGCAGGAGTCTCCGTGGACTATGATGTTTGCAGATGACATTGTGATTTGTAGTGAGAATAGGGAGCAGGTAGAAGGTATGCACTTGTGAAAAGAGGAATGGAAGTCAGTAGACAGAATACATGTGTGTTAATGAGAGGGGGGCAGTTGAAAAAGCTGAACATGTAATGTAAGGAGTAGAGATAGTGATGGTAGATGATTTAAAATACCATAATGTTTGGTTTTATGGTTAAAGAGCGAGGAAGTTGAGTTGGAGGTGGCAAAGTTAAAGACATTAAGATTTTCATTGGGAGTGACCACACTGAAAAAGGAGGCTGGCCATGTCTTGGATTTATGTAAGCAACCTGGGTGTATTTAACACAATCACCTCATATTTTAAAGTTAATTTAACTCACTTGTTTAAGTTGCTGCTAAAGCAAAACATCTGTGTGTCCAGTGTTGAAATAAGTAAATCCAACATGTTCTTTTTTTCAGTGCAGGTTGACCAGAATCAGACATAAGTACATCAGCGGGACAGCTCAGCTTGAACATTGTGGAGACAAAGTTCTATAGAGACGAGGCTGAGATGGTTTGGACATGTTCAGAGGAGGGACAGAGGATACACTGGACAAAGTATCATGCAATACATGTCCCTATAGCTTCATGACATGATTGCAGTGGGCCTCACACTAACAATGATGGAGCTAACTATAACAATGAGGTGAGCTATCCGGCCTAGTGGAGTAAAAACAACAATCTCTTCCTGAATGTAGAAAAGACCAAAGAGATGGTGGAAGACTTCAGGAGAGGTCATTGACAGCGCTCAGTTCACTAGATTGCTGAACAGCTTAAATCTGCCCTACATCCCATTAACTCTGCCTGGACTGTAACACACTCTCACACCAGTTACATTCATATCTTTAATGGTGCAGACTGTCTTTGGCACTTTCCTGCAGCTATGTGCACCACTGTCATACCTGCTGCTGTTGTTGACTGCAATCTGTCCATGTATGACTCACAAGCTGCTCTGTTTGTTTATTTATTTTATTTATATCTTGCACTAGTGCACTATTATACATAGATTTGACTGTTATAGATTTCCCGAGTGTCCTTTATCTTTCTCACTTCTCCGTTAATTCTTCTTATTTTTTCTTTACAGAGAGAAACATTACTTCGATTCTCCTATATGTCCTCTTCATATAGGTCATAAAAATCTTTGAATGTTGAAAATCGTTTATTCTCCCGTTTTCTGTTCATGATATTGAATGTTCATTCTAAATAACTCATGTATTTTTTTAAATTTTGAAATATGCAGGCATTTAGAACTTTTAAAGACATTTTTCTCTGATGAAATGAATGCACCAAAAGTAGTTTTGCCTTTTGTTGCATCAGTTGTGATGTGTTGTGGATGTGCTATTCAAATGGTTTAGTTCTGTGTGGGTTCTGTCAAATGAAAAATTAGGGACAGTAAAAATATGGAGACGGTGGCTCTCCATATTGATTCGTTTTTCACCACAGCTAAGTAATGTCCAATTGCATTTCTTGTGATGTTATTTAGCTATTTTTTTTTTTTTTTTATCTCTGACTTATTTTTTCTTCTTTCTTTAAATGCCATGAAAGCTATAAACCATTGCAAGAATCTATCTCACTCACACACACACACAATAACAAAAAATACAAATCTGCGAATTTACTCACACCATTGACATGTAATCAATCACTCTGCTGGAAGCGTATGTGTCCGGGGGTCTGCAGATGTTCACTGTACTGCAAGATGTCTTGGTTAAACCAGTCAGCAGGCAGTTATTGTTCTATTAAGTATACAGGCACACACACACACACACGCACATTTCACATCACATACATGCACAAAATATCTACACACTCTGGAAGTCAATGATAGAAACAGAGGCTCTTGAAGAGGAAGCATAAGAGTGAAAGGGCGTTGAGCACGAGTAGATGGTGTTATAATCTTTGACTAAGTCTCTTTATCCAAGGAAGCTTTCCCTCAAGCAAAGCAGAACAGAGCTCCAGTTGCCATTCTTTTGTGCATTGAAATAGTTTCCATTGCTCAAGAAGAAGAAAATAAGATAGATACACATAATAAGAATACAAACATAAAGTGAAACTAACAGCTCAGTTTGCTTATATTCATGCACCAAAGAAATGAATACTCACAGGAAATGTTCAGCTGAGAATTTTGAATATCTCCTAATCTAAACTTTTTCAAGCGTGAGGATTAAGAATGTTTTGAGGTTGTGAGATATAAAAAAAATGTTTTTCATGCTAGTTCAGATTTATTGGATAGCATACAGTGAGGAGTGACGTGCTGTCACTCCTCACTGTATGAGAGGGAGTTCAAGGATGACACGCACGAGGGGTCCTGAGCCAGATTCATCCCATCATCCTTTGATGAGTACCTGCTATTTGCTTTAACCTACTGAGCTGCCGTAACACTCCTGAGATTATGTGTGTGTGTGTGTGTGTGTTTACTGAGGTGTGATGATGAGTTGTATGTTTGAGTGGGCTCGGGGCTCATTGCACAGTGTGACTCAGACTTTGCGTCCTGTTAACAGTGTGCTTCTCAGACATGCGAGTCTGTCAGGAGCTGTGTAGTCCAGCTATGTGTGAGCAAAAAACTTCTGTGTGTCCATGTGTGTGTTTGTGTGTGTGTGAGAGAGAAAGAGATCCCATCATACACTGTTCTGCCTCCACCTCTTCTAATAAAACGATGATTCAACTTGGTCTTTCACGTAATTGTCATCAGTTCTCTTTCTGCTACAATATAAAACCATTTATAATGTTTCCACATAATGAAACTTCATTTATGGAACAACAAAGGAAATCTGATTAGGCTATATAGAAGTGTAGCTAAAATTACATTTCTGGAAAAGCAGTGTAACTGTCAGAGTCCAAGTACAGCCACAGCTGATTAAGTATAAACTGTACTAAAACAATGTAAGGAAAAACAAAAACAAAAAAACATTGGAAGTAGACAGAGTGACATTACCTATTTTTTTATCTTAATTTTTAAGATAATTATTAAATATATATATATATATATATATATATCAGAAAAATGATTTTGAAAAAGCTTCAAAAATAAAACAAAAACAAACATGACTAGGTCCAGTTCAGCAACTCACATTAGTTGAAGTTAGCAGACACTGACAACTACCACCTCCACTTGGTGTGTGGGAATCCACCTGTCAAAGCCCTGACTTTAAGCTTTAATAATAATAATCATACTTTAAAAAAAAAACAATTAGGGGGAGCAATCATTGTTTTTGGGGCAATGCTGTGTTTATTTCTGCTGTAAATTTTCACATTTTGCTTTTTCTGGAGATTTACTTTCTTTTATAGTGAGCCTCAAGTGTCCATTAGAGGAACTGCAGTTTTTTATTCCTCTGGACTGGTTTTGTTATTCAGCCCAGGAAGTTGGTTCTGAGAGAAGTTCACCCCGAGAGAACAATTTGACTTTATTCTAGTGTTGTGTATTATGCACTTTAACACATAATTCATATACATTGCCAGAATGGCAATTACTCTTTCAAAAGTATATTTTTATTATGCTGGAAATTGCAATTAGCTTTTCTGATGGGACATTCACTTTGTAAACAAGATGGATAATTGCTTGGGCATTTTTATTTTGCTAAGGACTACGGCTCACTTACAACAAGTAATTAGGAGAAAAAGAGAAATGCACACATTTTATTTTTAAAAAATAGCTCTCATTATCTTGAGAGTTTATTTTTAGCAGCGACAGCCAAATCTGCTTAAGAACATAAATCCCAAAGTGGCAATTGGGTACATTTAAAAAAAAAAAAAAAAATCAGATTCATTCAGGATGTACTTGAGTTTGACTTTGAGTAATTCTCAAAATTACTGATGATAAAGTGCCATTCCCATTGCTGCAGCAATTTCAATAAAAGTCCCAGATGAAGGTTCACAAGGGATGGTCTCAATGTCAAGAAATGAAAATGAGAATAATTCATGCCAAGGCTCTTCACCACACGGGTGGGATGGATGAATAAACCAGTGCACTAAGCCTAACTCACCTACAATCAAGGACAAGTCCTCAAATGCTTGGAGGTACTAAAGTTATCACCCCACAGCCTGCATTACTCTAAACAATATTACAGAGTCTTTACAGAGTTCTTTCTCCATTTGGCCGATGTTTCTTGGATAATGCACAGGAAAATTTTATACTGCCTACTTAGTAGTTGTGTGAATAGCTGTCAAGCTGATCATTTGGAGTTTGGGGTTATTTTTGTGAGTTCATATTTTTTTAAATGTCAAAATGTCAAAGTGATATTGAACACAAATAAGTTCACAAAGGCACATCTGAAATTCATAACCCTCTGGCAACACAATGGAATAAAGTTGAAAATTCTATTCCCACGGTTCATGCCTCTGTCTCTGTGTCAGGTCCGCGTCTCTGTGTTATACTTCCTGTTTTACTTTGATCGTCTCTTGTCGGTGTGCGTCATGTTCGGTTTTGCTCTCCCCGTCATGTCAGTGTAATTAGTGACAGCTGTGTTTCCCTTTTGTTTTTAGTGTTTGTGTCTTCCTCCGCTCGTCATTGCGTTCTCCCTCATTCCATACTGCGTGTTACTTTTGCCAAGCCTGCCTTCCTGCTGATTCCCAGTTTAGTTAGTGGTTTTCAGCAGTAAAGCTGTTTTTGAGCTTACGTTTTGCGTCCTGGACTCTCCATTTGGGTCCTCACTTTCTGCGTGCCGCACACAGTACATGGCATAAATTTTCTAACCTAGAGAAGATAAAAGCATGTATAACTCTCTATTTTCTTTTGGACACAGCTGAGCTGTGTCATTTGGATAAAAGTGAAAATTCAAATTATGACTGTGAATGACTATCCTAGAAATAATATGTATAAAGAAAAGAGTACAGGGCCAAGGACAGACTCCTGATGTTCTCCACAAGTCTTCATAGAAGATGAATGTGACATGTATGTTTGCATGTCGGGTTTGGCTTATTTTTAGACGGTTTCTTGAGATGACAGATGAACAAATAATACATTGATCTAAGACTAATGTCTTTGCATGGCATATTATCTATCTAGGCTGTCCATCTCGTTGTGAATAGATCCTGTGACAAAACTAATTAAGTTAAAAGTTTGAACAATGCTTAAAGACTGTGATGTAAAAAGATTGTCAGAAGGAGAAACATGGATGTTATAATCCCCTGCAATCACAACAGATTTAGATTTAGAAAGTCTACAGATTTAAATGGAAAAAATCTTTAGGTCCCGTAGAAAAGCTCAATAAACCTATAAATAATAAGTTGCCCATGGAGATGAGTGAGCAATTAGAGCGGTTACTTTATATAGCTGCCAGTCTTCCTCTAGTTAGAAGAAGGAGGGAAAGTTAGAGGTTAAGGTTTCAATTAGAGGGTAAGAGTTAGTAGAATTTAACCAGGTCTCTCTCCAGTTAGGCAGAACATTTTTTTATAAGAAAATGTATGATTTAAAAAAAGGTAATGTGATATTTTAAAAGGCCAAAGTAAGAACTCAGATATTCCTTACATGCAATTATTTTTTTTCCACTTACAAGAGTCCTGAGCTGATGTCTGATCAGCTAAGGGACAAAAGCTCTGTAACCGTACCCGTGCGGAGCCTCTCATTTTACATTGGGCACCCTTCTTAACAGGTGAACAGGTCTTTGACAAAGTTTTTTTTTACGTGTGTGAGGCAATATTCATCCAGCTGCCACTCACTGTAAAATTACAGCAACCTGTTTACAATGTTCTGTCAGTCTCTCCAACTCCAACTGCTTATTACTTTTTCTTTCAAAGTTACATATACAGTCAATCAAATATTGTGATTGTGTTGTTCTGCATCATGTAGAAACTTAGTGTAGAAAGGGAACTGGCACATGTTTTCTGATGAGGAAGCCTTTATGTAAACATTAATTAAAGTGAGGGTTCGATTGTGCTCGATCTGAGATGTCAGAGAGTCCCCTGATACTTACAATGGCTATTTTTATCATCTTAGCACAATCTAGACCTTTAGATTGTGAGGTCAAAATCCAAGCACTGCCTTTCATCTAAGGTGTATGTCCATGTCCGACAAATATTTTGAAATGCTTCTAAATATGCAAAATCACTCTTAAAGTCTTTTCTATTCATCTTTGACAAGCACTAATTAAAAGAGGGACCAAACCAAAGTTTGCTTCATCGCTGTGAGAATATTTTGTGCTTGTTTATAATATGGTATTTTCTGTGTGTGTGTGTGTGTGTGTGTGTGTGTGTGTACTAAAGGGCAAATGAAACATCAAGAGAGGTCGCTTGGGAAAGTATGCATCAGTCAGCTGATAACATGTTCAGTAAAACCATCCAATTTAAATAGCACAATGTAACCAACTGAGCACCAAAGTGTTATCTGTAATGAAAGGTGCAAGGTCAGAGGGACTGCCGCATCCTTTCTACGGAGAATCCTCCCTCCCTTCCTCCCTCTTCTTGCTACACCACACACCTCACAGCATAAAGCAGGACAGCTGCCTCTTAAAGCATGTAAACAAAACAAAAGCTGGGGAGAAACCTTGCAGCATCGTAAGCAGGACACCCCTAGATTTCCTTCTAAAAGTAAGTAGCCATTCGCCCTTCAGTGTCGCATTTTAAGCATGTAATCAACTCCAGAGTAATTGAATACGTGGCAAGCATTCAAAGGAGAAGGGAAGAATGAACAGGTGAGAGAAACAGAAAGGAGTAGAAACGCGGATAAAAAGAACCGCAGAAAAGCAGGAAGAGATGAAAAATAGGAGAGGACAAAAGAGGATAAAGGGGCAACACGAAGGAATGAGA
The DNA here is from genome assembly GCF_001858045.2 of Oreochromis niloticus. Lineage (NCBI taxonomy): Eukaryota > Metazoa > Chordata > Actinopteri > Cichliformes > Cichlidae > Oreochromis > Oreochromis niloticus. Next base: position 4,390,850 of record NC_031978.2, read on the forward strand.
GAAGAAACAGAAATGATGAAAAGGAAACGGGTGGAAACACAAAGGTGGAACATTAAAAGAAACAAGCAGCAAGACGTGGAAAAGTAGATTAAGACAAGAGAAAGAACCATGGAAGAAAAGGAGAGGAAAAAAGTGAATAAAGATTAGAAGAAAAGACAGTAACAAAATGAAGGGAAGATGAAAGAACATATATTTAAGAATATTACCAGAGAGGAAATGAAAAAAGACCAAAAAGGGGATGGGAAGAGGTGAAAAGATAAGAAGGTAAGAAGACAAGATAATGGAATAAGAGAAAAGGGAAGACAAGAGGGGTGGGAAGGAGAGGAAACAATGGGATGAAGACGACAGCACTGCAAGAAAACAGAACAAAGGGAGAAAAGCAGACAGAGGAAACACTGAATAAGACTATCAAGTGAAAATACTGAATGACAGAAATAAGAGAAGGGAGGAAACAAGGGGAGGAGAGAACCAGAAAGGAAAAAAATCAAGTGAATATGTACTGTACAAGGGAGAAAAAAAAGTAGTTACAAATGGTAAGCCAAAAGGAACAGGAAGGGAAACAGATGGAGCTGTAACAAAACGGAGAGGAGGAACAAAGAGGAGGGAATGAAAGGAAGGGAGAGGCGAGAAAGACAGGACAGGAAGGTAACCGGCCAGATATTCCGCCCTACATCTACAGCTCTGCATTTTGGATAATGAAGAGGAGCAGGTGGGCGAATATTTTCTGTCACAGTCTACAAGACACGAGGACACTGGCAATGTGTGTGTGTCTGTGTGTAAAAGTGCTTGAACACACACACACACAAACTCACAAACACACACAACAGCATGCATGCCAACAGATCCACCATAGTTACAACATCACTAATTCTGAGGATGGATCCTCTCTCTCCCTCTGTGTGTGTGTGTGTGTGTGTGTGTGTGTGTGTGTGTGTGTGTATCTTTTTTAGACAGGCTCAGTGAGCAGACTACAGAGGTCTAGGTAATTATCTCCAAAACAAAGTGCCAAGTACAAATCTGTTTTCTTCACTCCATAGTGAGTCAGAGAGAAAGAAAGAGAGAATATGTTGATAAAAACAGGAGCGTGTGAGGAGAAGCTGACATAGACTGAGGAGGTGCATGATTGTCATCTGATTTTCAAGCTCCGTAAGATTTTTCTTAAACTATTATTATATTACCAAAGGCAGGTTTGGCAGGCTTTCTGTGATGCTTACTATTTATGTAATCACATTCTGTGTATTCAGGAACCACAGGAGAAGCAGGGAAGTATCAGTGGAACACTTTTGCTAAAACACGGCCTCGTGGGCGAGAAGTGGCGATTACATGTTAGGTGACAAGGTTAGATTTAACTTTTTCATGGAAGATTTTTTTTTTTTTTTTTTAAAGGTTAATGCAAATATACTTAATATTTCAGCACCAATATCAGTATGACAAATATTTTTCTTTATTTTAGAATAATGTAGACAGGATAGTGGTAATGGTTTAGGATAAGTGTGGCTGGTTATATGTTGTGTACAAATGTGTGTTTAAATATGGGATCTAACCTTTTTTAGAAACATCACAATTAAAAGAAGCACACATGTGGCTAATATGTGATGATTTAGAAGTGAGAGCCATATCTAACTGTCACCATAAAGCCAGTGGATTGCTGGTTAGGACACCTATTGCATATCTGGGAGACACAAAGTTGTTTTGAATAACTATCAGTATGCAATACCCTGGAATACTAAAATTTCAGTGCTGGAATCCAAAACGTAAACTGTGCTTTTTATGATGAGATGTGTTTAGTTTGAAGTTGACATGCAGTTTCTAGGTTAGGTCCACTATTCAGTGCCATGAATAGTGATCATGATCATCTTATTTGTTGAAACTGCAATGAAGTTACAGATGTGTAACATAATTGCTCCAAATAAGCTGGCAAAAATCTTCAGATGTGCTCATTAAGTACAATATGTAATTTTGCCTCAGCCAAGTTTTTCTTCAAGAAGAAAACTAATAGAGACATCAGTGTAACTACAAGATTACAGAATTAACCAATTTAAGATGATAGTACTCAGAGCGACCATGGACTTTCCAGGCCTGCTCTTGAATTGCCTCTTACAAAGTGATATTAAAGCAGGCACACACAATGAACCTCACTTATTGTAAGTCATTACGACTTTACCACGCTGCCCAATCCTGGTGAATCCTTTGTCTATCCCGATCTTGCCCAAATCAGTGTTAAAGTCATTAAAAAAGAGCTTTTACATGAGGCAAACACAGTGTATGTGGATAAATAATACCTGTTTAATGACTGTCTACATTAATGAAAAAAATGACCCTTTCAAAAATATAATGATAGTGAGTTACTGAGTTAAGCTTGTTGGCATTTTGTTGCTTGAGAATCAAACTTGTTTTGTTTATTTTAGATAAAAGATTATTTCTTCTTTCAAAAGCTAGTCCTGCTCTAAGAAGACAGCAGCTTTTCTTGTAATGCACTGTGCACATACAATAAACCTATACTTTTGTTCTCAACATGTGGGAGAAAGAAAGAAGGTCCATATCCCCTGGATGTGCCTTGTTCTTCTTTCACCACCATTTCCAGTCTTTTTTCAGGTAACTGTGCCCATCGCCTTTCTCTCATACCACCATCTCTGTCTTTTCCTGCCTGCTCACAGAGGAAGCAGATAAAGAGTTGGCCCCTGTGGATGGAAAGGGAACACACTGTAGAAAATATCTCTTCACCGCCTAACCAAACAGCAGCTTGGCCTTACATTCTCTTTCCCTCAATCAACCTCTCTTTCTCTATTACACTGTCTGTCTCTCTCAAGTGTTCCCAATGCATGCTCTCCAACAAGAATTACACACACTCCGCAAACCAACCAGGAGCGATGTTTTTGATTATTCACAAACTCCAAAAGCGCACTAAAAGCTCCTCTGAGACAACGGATGGAGGAATGTGTGAAGGACAAACTGCTTCTACTTGGGGGAAAAAAACATGAAAAACATGATTTCAAACCAGAATAAATCATGCAAAGTGGTTCAGTCTTTACAGATAACAAGTGTTCAAAGTAATCAAATTATTGCTCTTTCTTGATCATGGAGATAATTTGATTAAAATTACTGAACACAGGAGGGTTCTTTTAATAATTCTGTTCCTATGCCGTCTTGGCTGGGAACATGTGCCACCTCCTACACATGCAACAGTACAAGCCAATCAGCAATGTCAGTCACTTGTTATCTGTCAAGAAAAAATATTATTTGTAAAGTCTAATGCAGATTTAAGATTCCAGATTTAAGTTTTCTAAATCTTAACCTTAACCACTTAAAACATTGGTATTAAAATTTCTGCAATTAAAGCACAGCAGAGATGCAGCTGTCACCCCCCTTTGCCCAGATTGCATAACTATAGAGTAAAATTAAACGAATCTAGTGCCTAACAGCTTAAAAAATGACAAATAATAGAGATATCAAGAGTCACAGTTGCAGCGTTTCAACAGACAAGAAAGATCATGTCAGAAAGCAGCACAAAGGGAAGCCATCAAGAGACCAAAGAATTGATGCAGAACACATGACAGTAAGTGGAGAATGAGAGTGCACATGATCCAGTGAGAACTAACTGAGGAGAGACTTCCTCTGGGCCATAGCTCATATACTGAACCTCTCAATCTTGCTTTTTTTAATATTAGTGAAAAATTCAGTTGCCCATGTGAAGAACTGGAAGTAGTAAGAGTCAAGTTGTGCAGAGAGGTGACCAAGTGACTGGAAGGCAAAAGAAGCTGAAATCCCCATTGCTGTCAAAAAAGTGACAGCGTCAGGGTGTAGAGCTGATGTATGACCTCAACATATGAGGTCATTGGTCTCACAGAAGCTCTTCACACTAAAACCAGGATTAATAAATCCACATCAAGCTGTCAAACAGGTGGAGTGAAAGTAGTGCAGAGGAGAAGTAATGAAAGACAATGTCAAGAACCTTAATGTTGCAGTTTGTGACTTTCTGTGTATTATGTGAAATGTAATGCTCTAAAGAAGCCTTGTTCTCAGGGGGAAAGTATTATCTGGGGGATCTCTCTTGATTTAAGAGCTTAGCTGTTAAAAACACAATCTTTAGCATAAAGCTAGCGACCAAATCCCAGTGAGTATGTGCATGTTTGACTGAAATGTAACCCAACATAAAAATGTCCTCATGAAGTCTGTTTGTGGCCTGATGAAAGATAAATTGTTGCCTAACAAGTGCTGCCATGCATGCTTTCCATTCCATTATCTTTTCAGATATCGCAATTATATATTACTTACAGCTTTTCACTCTGTTTTTTTTGTCTGTTTATCCAGCATGGACACACAAACACAATAAAACTTTCCCTCCTCCAATCTATCTTTCTTTTTCTCCATCTCCACAGGGGTGACTGATAAAGAGCTGGCCTTCATGCATGAGGAGGGAATAAGGGATCCTTCTTTCTGCCTTGGTGAAGACAACGAAGTAAACAGAGAGTCCACAGCTGAAGAAAAAGAAAAACCATATGCATACTGGATAGTAGACATATTTATTGACCAGCAGAGAAAAACGGCAGGACAGCAGTACTCTGAAAGACCACTGAAGGTACCAAAGAGGAGTCCTTCATTAAGAGAAAAACCACAAGGGACATTTCCAGCTTAAAGACATACATATACTCTTGTTTTTCCTTTGAGCTTGTTCTCCAGCTCTACATGAGTTCAGCGGAGCCTTAATTGTATTCTGTTGCTCCTTGAATGATTACAATAAATCACTGAATGACTAGCATCAATCAGAGTAACTCCCCGTAAACAATGAAGTGTAAAAATGTTACAAACTGAATTTTAACAGATTCTATTATAAAGCAAATCACACCGCTGAAAAGATGTACTGTGTTTTACTTCAACCCCTGGAGCATTTTTGTAATGAGAGAAACACAGTGTCCTTTTGTTCACAGTTATCAACATCACTTTGCACAGAGCTCGGTCAAGTCCTCAAATAAGTAGCTAATCAGATGGTTTCTTCACCTATGCTAAAAATTGCTGCTTTGTTCATAAAATAATGAAGAACACTGAAACAGATTTTAATCAATTAAAGAGAAAATCACCACAACAGGGTGCTGTGAAATTATTTGTGTTTGAGAACACACAATAACAGAGTAAAGTTTGCAGTTTTTGCATTTTCAAACCACACATTTGTTTGTGTGTGGTTGCGTCAGGCAAGTCAGGCGCTGTTAGAGCAAAATTTCTTTTTTCCCCCCCAAACATGCTGTATAAACTGACCAGTTGTTTCTCCCTTGTTTCCCAGTGCCACGTTTTCAGTTTACATACATTTACACATTCACTAGAGGTTCTTGGTTCATAGAACTGCACTGTAATTTTTGAGATATATTAGAAAGTCTAAGCAGCAACTGCTTTACTTTTACAATTTAAAATACAATTGGACCAGGAGTTTGTCTTTTTTTTCATGAAATGGTAATATTTAGTATTGAGTTTGTGGCAGAGAAGCAGAGAAATATTGAATTTTTTATTTATTTATTTTTAATTTCGTTGGATGATCTTGGGCAGATTTATCCTTCTCCATCAACATATAATGAAAGGTGATTTTGTAATGCATCCCCATTAAATAGAAAATGAAAATCTAACATTTTAAAATTCTATAATTATTACATACAGGAAGACAATTTTGAAAAAGTGAGTATTTTATGGAGATCTGTGCTTTAAATACCATTCTTAACACCCTCAACACAGGCACTGGCATGACCGTTGTATGAGTACATCATTTCATAAGATAAGATAAGATAAGATAAGATAAGATAGATCTTTATTGTCACTTTTACCAGAACAATGAAACACAGTTTGGCATCTCTCCATTTGCAGCTGTAGGTTTTTACATCCAACATTCTTTGGATAGGATAATGAGAAAAATAAAGATAAAAATAAGTTTAAGAGGTAATGCACAAGTTATATACAGAAACAAAATATATAAATATATCTACAGGTACAGTGTAAGGAGTAGGATCAGTGCAGTGGTATTGCACATTGAGTAAAGGGTAGGACTGCTGGTTGCTACTGTACAGTTATATAAATAGAGGTAGAGGTAACAATACATCGATTCAGAATAGACATGTAGCAGTATGTTAGCATGAATTGTTTTGTCCTTTACCAAGACACATGGATGTCCATGCTAAGGATCTCAAGTTTATGAAGATCCAAAAATCTTAACCTAGAAAACATACTAGAAAGCACACAGATCATATAAATTTTTATTGCTAACGAATTGCATTTGTTACATTTAGAAGTATTTTAAAAGCGTTTTACAAAAGTGTACAGTAGGAAGAACCTTGGGCTTTGAGTGTCACAAACACAGACAGTAGGTATCATAAGTTTTAAGAAGAGCGATATCTTCCCTTCTTCATGGCTGAGGATTGCTGCTGCTCCTGAGGTTAGACGGCTCATTGCCAGGGAGGGAATTCATTGTCACTTGCATTTGGATTGGAGAGATAGACAAGAACAAGGAGAAAAGAGTGGCACTGATGAAAATGAGGGCACACAGACTGGAGTATGAGATAGAATACAAAAGGAACTGAAGGGAAAGACAAAAGGGAGCAAAGAACTAAAAAGACATGTTATAGAGAAGTGTAAAGAGAGAGTGAAATTGCAGATGGTGCTTCGAGGGTAGAGAGAGTATAAGAGCTTAACAGAATACCTAGTCATCTGTATTTCAATTTTCCCCAGCTTACCTAACGCTCTGTTGTCAGTCATTCTCTCTTCTATTCATGGTTCCATTACGTTGTTTTCATCCCAATTTGCTTCTGTACCTGTATTTATTTTCTTCCTGTTATAGGATGAAAAACAAACTAAAATAATAATTACTTTTGCTTTTGAGGTACCGTAAAGCTCTTAGTGGCTCTTAGGAACAGAGATAGAAAAAATCTTTGTTCCCCATCTTCTTCTATTTAGATATATGCAGATATGCATAAAGATCTTTATATCTATTTTTGTGGCCAAAGTAGGTAAAAGGATCAATACAGAATTTAAACACCACTGCATCTTGAAGCAAGCCTCACCATACAGCAGTCTGGGGCAGTAACCTTAATTTAAATGGTCAGTGGGAGGTGCATGCGGCACTATTACAGGTATAGTCGCCAGGTGAATATACCTTTCATAGTGCTAACACAAACAACTTCTCAGGCTAATTCAAGTTATGAAGAAGAAGACTCTTACACTTAATTACTACTTAGTTAATTTGTCCTTCCATGTTTTTCAGTTTTATGTGTAGCTTTATAACAATCAGCATAAATTCCACATTAGTAACAGATATGCAAATGTCACATACGCTGCAGTAGAAGGGATGTTTTTTGCAATTTTCTAAATATTTGTTGGATTTTTCATATCACAAGATGGATGTTGACAATTTTTGATATTGACAAATCCATCTTTTATTTGTCAGTAACAGCTATTGGAGCATCATTTTTTAATGAACAGTGCTGGCACAGTTCAGTCATCATGGACGTGCGTTAACCATAGTGTATAAGCTATAAAAATATGTCTTCACTGTCAAACAGTGCTGATATAACTGTAAAAGGGTCAAGCTAATAAGACTGCAACAGATATGGAAAATGAACTACCTAAAAACTACAATGACACGACTTGACATTATTATGTCTAATATTATTGTCTAATATTTGGCACATTCAACTCACATCAAAGATAAAATAGAAACATCAAGACAAGAATAAGTATATTGATGTTACACCCAAGGAAGAAAGATATGCATACATTTCTCTTCATTACAACACAGAGCAATGCAGATTTACTGTGTTACTTGGCCTGAAGAGCCATTTAATCTCTTACTGAAACAGCAACCCCGAGTGGTTGCAGGAAACACTGCAATATTTACTCAGCCTGTGGAATCATTTAGATGTTGCTGAAGGGCAGGACAGGGTTGTAACTGACTGCAGTGATGTCTTTTTTATTCTCTTCATCACACTATGTCTGTATCTTTCTCACTAAAACAATACCTTGTACCTGCAGAGATGCATTTATTCTAATTTTAGCACTGCTAAACAAAACTCAGCAATTTATATCTTATTGTGGGAATGTGTATTACAACATATTATATGTGCATGTTGTTTACATACTTCTCTTCTGGTTGTTCTCTTCTAAAAAAATAAATACAATGAAAAAAAATAGGAAACCTGTGGAGGCAAAAGAGATAACGGGACAGTGGCAGAAATCTTTGGACAGCCGTTAGACAGCACATCTTCATTTACAGCATAAACGAAATACTAAAGTTCAGCTTCAGTGGCACCTAATGTACTGCATCACCTGCTGAAGGATATTCAAAAGCAGATTTTATTTTGTGTTTCGGCAAAAAAAAAGGGATAGGTGGGCTTAAAAACTGTGTGTCTGGGCTCAGGGGGACTATTGTCTGATAATCTGTCCTCAAGTATGGAGTCTGGAATCTGACAACATTATTTCTCATTAAATGTGGAATAAAAATATGACTTTTCAATTAGCTACACAACAGAGAACAGCCACAAGCGTCAGCCGATGTATGAAGACAATTCTCACAGGAAGATGGTTTTCGGGGCACTAATTCCAGATCTGTGTAAGTGTGAAGTGTCAGTGTGTAACTGTTGTCATAGAGCCATGTGGCTACAGCAAGAGCCATGATGAGTGGTTAAGTACCAGTAATTGGTTCCATTTATCCTCTTCAGACCTTTTGGGCATACACACAAAAGAAAGTGTTATCATAGAGGTTCCCATGCATACACGCACAAAGACACACAAGCTTCTTGTCTGGCCTACTACTTTGAGCCAAGGGAGCCTCTTTTGGACTTTTCTGGGTTTATGGGATTCCAGACTGGAAAGAAGAGTTGAGCTGGGAGCTCCTGGACAGAGATTCAAGCTTTCGTGCCAAGAGTACATTTGTGTCTGTCTCCTCGTCTTCTCCTAAAGACAATTATTGAATCAGTGTCTGACAGTCGATTGCCTCAGCGTGATTTCTTTTTATGCTCTAAGAAAGGTGAGAGTCATGGCCATTTAGAGACACAATAAACCTGTTTTTGTTCTCTTATTTAAAGCTGTTTGCTGACATTAACCTAAAGCTATCTGGCATATGCTATTAGCCAGAATGACTCACTGCGCATGGAAAGCAATAGATTCACAGTTGGGGTTGGCCCAGTGGAAATGAATTTGAGTGGTGTGGCAGCTGAAGGTGTTAGCGTAACGCTACACCCAATGAGCTGAACATCTGATAATGAGATGTCACTGGTCATGATAATAGATTGTATTCTGGCTTTTCCAAGTGCTGCTGTTATACATCACTTTGGCATGAAGGAGCTGTGGAGCCTAATCTACAAAGAATATAATAAATATAATATACCTAACTGAGCTGAACTTCTGTATCTATCACTTGGAAAAGCTGTAAAAATTGATTACTTGAGATTTGTGTTTAAATTTTCATTACTAATGCAGTGAGGAGGAATCCTGCAATTTATAATGTTGAATGGGTTAGACAAAGTTAGAGATATATGCCAAAGTGCTGCTGTTTAAAAATACCCGTTAACACTGTACTATCGTTTTTTTTAAAGATTAAATAGCCAATTTAAAAAGCAGTGGGTGACTGAAACTGGTAGTTCTGAATTCAAGTCAATCCACAGTTAAACTGCACTGCCATACAACATTAGTTTGTCACTGACCCAGTTTAAATTCAAGGTAACATGTTCCAAAGTGTTTCTTTAACTCTGGTAATTGAGTTTCGTACTGTACAAAAATCTGGCTGTAAAGCCTTTTGAGTTATGTATTGATTTATTTAAACAGAACCTACTGAATCTTTATTATTCAAATGAAATCAAAAATACCTGCCTGGTATTGAACTGTGGCAGGTATGCATTACTGGAATGCAGAGATGGAGGAACAAGCTTATAATGTACAGACATAAAAACATGTGTCTCCAAAAGAATGTTTTTAAATTGGTGTTTGGTTTGTATACAAATGAACCTGGAGGTCGTACTTGTTTTTGACTAAGCTGTATGTCCCTGGCCACCACATCTCAAAGACTTTAAATCTGTGAACAGTTACAGCTGTCCCACTCCAAATGTGCAAGAACATTTGAATCCTTAATCTTCACTTTCTGAAATTTCACAACCAACAGCCATGAAAAAATTAACTTGTGTTATCATTAGCTTCATAACTGAGAATGTTGTTATAAAATAAAGTTGTTGTTTGTTTGTTTTTTTAACACACTCCAAATCTATATTTAAAAATTATAATATTGGACCAGCTAAGCTGCATGCCTTTATGGGATATCACAAATCTGGAGAGAAAACCTTTTACACCCGTCAGTTGCCTGTCAGTTGTTCCACCTGTCATTGAATAATCAGATTTTTGTGTGTTTGTTTGTTTTTTAAACATTAGTGACACCTAAACACAATTATTGCATTTGCAAAAATATTTTCACCTCTTTATTTAAAATAAAGCAATTTATTTTCACATTTTCTTAGTGTCATGTTTTCCTCTTAAAGACACAGAGTAAGCAGTCAGACCCAACAATGCAAACGTATCGTGCCAGAAATAAATCCCTCTTTTGCACATAGCATCATATGGTCAGGCATGCAAACTTCAATAACTTACATGAAATCATTTGGAAATGTAAAGATACAGCATGCTGTCAGGCAAATAAATAAAAAATAAATATTTGAGCTACAGTTAGTCTGCAAATCAAGATATTTTGAGGATGGACTCCTGAGCTTCTCTTGTTCTCTTTGGGTAGGGGGCTTCCATCATTGGCATGTAACTCCTCCTCTCCATATATCTGGAGGTAACCCTTGGTCCATTATAGATGAAAAATAAAAAAATGAATAAATAACTAGTGCAGAGAGTCAATAAGTGAAGTGAAATATGTGAAGAAGAAAATGAGTTGTTGCCCTGTACCATGTTTGACAGCATCATGGTGATTCATGCAGTGAATGACTCTCAGATTAGGATTGATCTTCCCACATAGGAGTGTGTCTGCTCCTCTCATAGCAGCTGCGCCATCAGCTGCAAACATTTCTTCTGATGTACTCTGCACATCACGGCTTTTTAGCAGGATGTCACAGATAGTAACCCCAGTCCACGATTGCGATACAAAAGCTGAAAGGATGCGAATTCAAATTTATATAATTGATTTGGAATCAGGAGTCCTCCAAAACATACAGAGACTGAAAACTCTACGTGTTGTTTTTCGCCCTTTTTGCTTTTTTGGTGTTCACTCATAGATTAACCTTTCAAGGCTTCCAGCATCTGCGATTGAAGCACAATTAATATTAATCCTAAAACTTGATAATACAGCTAAATTCAAAGTAAGAATGTCACAAATACAACACTTAAATTGCAGCCATCAACATTTCAATAGAAATAATAATTCTTGTTTTTAGTACTTTCTAAAACTTAGGCCACCAAACATTTCACAGAAGGCAACAACATCAAATTTCAAAAAGGTTATAGCATAAGATGGAAAACAACAGTTATTAGATAAATTCTGTCACAGCCAGGTTTTTAGTTCGTTTTTTCCTCCTCAAGTTGTCTAAAGTGGTTCCACTCTTGGGCAGAGCTCTACCTCTGGTACTCCTTCCCCATACCTGGCCTGCATTTCCTTGGCTGTACTTGAGGGCAGTGCAGGCAGCATATCTCTGCCAGATCGTCGTCACCCCTGCTGTGGTAATCAGGTTCGTTAGTTGTGGGGTTCAATTCCCAGCAAGTAATTATCTTCTCTCTCCACCTCCGCTGCTCACCTCTAGTTCGGTTCCTCGTCATCTGTCTCAAGCCTGCCCATTCCTTGGAGTATCTGCGCTTGTAAGAGTTTCTGCCTATAAAAACAATATCCCTGCCCACTCCCTACGTAACCATGTAACTTCCCGGGAAAATCATATAGAAAGACTTGGAAACCCCCATGGAAAATCTAAGACAGTCTCACCTTCAGTTTTCTGAAAGTGTCTCCTTTGCCTTGGAATCCCTGTTAACATTTTCCTCTCTTTCCATGCAGAATCCCTGGGCATACCCAGAGTTTGCCCTGGCTCCTTTGTTCCACGGTTTGTTGAATAAAGGCTTTTGCAAACTGCTGTCTGGTCTCCCCGAGTCTGAATCTTGAGTCCTGGTTTTCTGGCAGCATGACAATTTCAGAAACGAGACTGACCACATCCAGGAATTCCCTCATGTATCCATATCAAGCATGCAGGTGCTGCCAATTAATATTTGTAAGCTTAGGCCAGAGGTTGGACATTGCAGTTGAGCAAGGGTCAGTGGGCTACATTGTGGGCTGGAGCATTTCCCGGAATACATTAGGGAAAAGACAAAGAAACATGCTAATCCAAACCTGAAAAGGATAGTATTACTATAATTTCAATACAATATTATAATTTCAATAAAGTTTAGGCTTACTGGATTGAAAATTATTAAGTGATGAACAAGAGTGTGTTGACTTGATGTCGTCTGTCTTATAAAATATTTCATTTTTCTATTTTGATATGAACAATCTGGCCACATTATAACAAATTTAATTACAAAAAATTAACAGTGAACATTCTGGATGATTTGTTTACAGGAAATACAAATTTGCATGTATTCTGGAGAAGCACCTTTAGAAAAAACCGTCAGATAACGTCAGATAGACTATCCATATAATTGTATATAATTTCGCAAAATATGCAGTAAATGACTCATAAACGTATGTGCACATGCAGGGAGAGTGTATATTGCTATGAGATGATGCCTCATTTTATTTGTTGTGACACTGGTTTTATGCTGAAGCAGTACTGGAAGTATAAGACAAGCCTTTGATGACATAGACTGTGTATAGATAAGGTGGTAATCTGTCTGTTCCTCCGAAACTGACCAAGATAAGAAATGAAACACCAAACTGTCATGTGATACAGGCTAATTACTGTTTGCATACTAGGTAGAGACTGTATTTCTTTCTCTCCTTTAGATCGGATTGATACAGTAGTTTACACTAAGAAGAAAAGAACACAGTAGCTCAGAGCATGAACCCAACAAAAATACATTCGGTCATAATAAATTACCTACTCCATCAATTAACTCTTTAGTAATTGCTTACAGTGAATAAGTAAATAGCAACTATATTGATTTGGTTATATTTACAGAATAACTTTCTGTAAGTTATTTAGACTAAAGTTTTCTGCTTAGACAAGAAGCCTTTGTGAGTCACAGAGAAGAACCAACCCACTGGGAAGTGCACATCTCTGTGTGAAGCTTAACTCAAAGTAAATCATTATCATTCCGTGTTTATTCAGAAATTGTTTTGTCATAACTAAAACAGTGTTGTTCATTTAAGGATCATCCTGGACATGTCCCTCCCTGCCACTTTCATATGTGCTAATCATTTAAAAATATACATTTACATGTTTATTCTTTTTCTCTCACTCTACCCTGCTACATATACAATATGTTCCCACAGCTAAATAAGGGAAAATGTGTCAGGGTCTTCTGCTTGGCTCCTTATTCACTTTGGTGTTCCTCCTCTGTTTAAAAATCATTAAGCAGCTCCCCACAAACTACTCAGACTTCAGCTAACAAGGGAAGCGCGTACATTAGTGGCGATTAAAAACATGTCTGTGTGTTGTTTTACTGTGACTTTGTGTATTTTTAACCTCTGTGTTCAAGTATGAGTGGAAAGAAGCAAGAAAGTCATGCACAGAAACCCACATGTGTGTCTGTTGCAAACATGATATCAGTTCTTTCAGCCTCTCTTGATCATAGACACAGAAAGACAGCAAACATGTTGTTTTGTTCAGCGTCACCATGGAAATGAAGAGTACCAGCATTCCCACTGGTGAAGAACGTGTCAAACAGCTGACAAAGAGCAGGCTTGCCTTGGAGTGTGTTTGTGTGCGACCAAGTGACAAATATGGATAATGAGCTGAAGCACTCAGTGAGAAAACGACTTGTTGAAGGACTGAGTATTCTGACTGCTTGTCTTAAGATGTATCCATCTTGGGAGGATCATTCATTTATCCTATAAAATATCTAAATTGATCTAAATCACGAAAATCGAGCCTCACATTAGATTCATGTCTAGAAAACTAAGAGGCAAAAGAGAAGGGTGGTAAAGATTTTTTAAAATGCCCTACAATGCCTTAGGTTTTTTTTTTATACTGTTGCACCATGCAGCCCAGTAGGCTTGACTGCACTGAATAGAATAGAATAATCCTTTAATTGTCCCACAAGGGGAAATTTCGTTGTAACAGCAGCCAAAAAGACACATATACAAGCAAACAGTACACAGGACACAGAACAGAAACATACACAATTTTTCTTACACTGCAGCCAGCAATGTTGAATTTAAACATTAAACTGCCCCGAGTGCTAAGATTACCACAGGGACCACTGTTGCATTCACCCTGCACATCTTCTCATGATCCTCTTTTAGCCCCTGGTACATTTTGAGTTCTCGTCCTCCGTTTTCCAGAATTTATTGTCACTTGGTATAGCTTGGTATCCACCACTACTATGTCTGGTTGTTTAGCCATCATTAGTGTTTCTGCCCTGAAAGTCCCATAGGATCTTAGCTCGGCCATTTTCAACCAACCTAGGGGGCGTGTCCCATTTTGACCTTGCGACTTCAATGCTATACTCAGCACAGATGTTCCTGTATATTATGCTGGGCACCTGGTTATGGTGTTCATGTATTCCCTGCCTGCTAGCATCTTGCATCCTGCTGGTATGTGCTGGATTGTCTCAGGGGCATCTTTGCACAGCTTGCACCTGGTGTGGTAGACCCCCCTAGACCCCAGCCTCTATGCATGTTGTGCTTAGAGCTTGTCCGTGTCCTGCAATGATTAGTTCCTCTGTGTTTGTCTTTCAGTCCACTTTTGTCCTGCCACTGGTACGATTTCTGGATGTCAGCCACTTCTTCTATCTGCCGGTGGTACATACCCATACCATCCTTCCATGATTGTTCTGTCTTTGCTTCTCCTCTTTCTTGGGTTTATGCTACCTGAAGTATTCACTAAGCAAACTATCAGCCATCTTGTTGATGTACTCACAGATGTCTACTATCTCATCCTGGACAGTGGTTCTGACACTTACTAGTTCCTGGGCCTCCTTCCTTCCACTTAGTGTGCAGTCTCGATGTCTTGTTCAGCTTGATGTCATCCATGAAGAGGAGGTGGCTGGTGTTTGATAAAGGGGTTCAGGTTCATGCAGAACAACAGTGGGGACAGAGCTTCTCCTTGGTAAATCCTGCACTTGATGGCATATTGTGCAATTGGCTTGATGTTGGCCTCTAGGGTTGTTCGCCATATCCCCACTGAATTCCTGATGAAGGCTTTTAAGTTCCCATTGATCTTGTATCATTCTAGGCATTCAAGGATCCACGTGTGAGGCACTGAGTTATAGGCTTTCTTATAGTCAGTGCAGGTGAACAGGTTGGGACTGCTCTGTCTACCAGTAGCTGGTGCTTAGCCCCTCTGTCCCTGTCAATTCCTTTCTGTGCACCACTCGTGCATTGCCTGTTCATTTTGCCAATATGATGCTTCACAGGAATTTCCATGTTGTGCTGAAGCAGGTTATTGGCTGGTAGTTGGATGGGTCAGTTAAATTTCCCTCAAAACCCTACGTGGGCATGCGATGTGATCTGTGCATATCAAACAATTCATCCACAAGTATTTAAGGTTTTGTGAGTGAACAAGAGAGATGTCACGTGTAGTTTTAGACATTTGTGTGCACAGAAAGGTTTTTGAAAGTAAAAAATGATCCGATTTGGTGAGCTGAAGTTAATAAATTGTTCGTAAATGATCAGTATTTCTTCCGTTTTGGATGTACGTATTTGAAAATAGTTTTACGTGTGGTCAAATTGCTTCGTATTTGTGTGTGGATTAAAGCACACGCTTCTGAATCCTGAAAAGTTACACACAAATCATTGTACACATTTGTAAAGCTTTGTTTATGCTTGTGGATCATCTCGTATGCATTTCCAACCCTGTTGAGTCATATTTCTCTCCACATCCTCAATTCTCCTTTCCGCGCCTGTAACCCTTCTGACTGCTCTGCTCTGGATTTCACTCTGTTTGTTCAGATTAGTCCTCTACACTCTGGATGGTCTGGTCAGTTTAGCCAAAGTTCCCCCCGCTGCTCAGAAAAGCCAGCAACTTCACGCGTTCTTCATGTGTTTGGTCACACTGCCCACTCTGGCTCAAAATCCCGTTGACCTAACTACAGTCCTTTATATATTGCGTTATCAGTCACATCTAGCTAGGTCGGTCCAGTGTTATTGCAGCCTTCATGTTAAAATGCGTGTAAACGATTATGTTGCTAGGCAACCTGGTGTTCCACAGTAGTTAATGTACATTAATTTCTAGGTCAAGATGATCTCCTCTGCACTTTTAGGTAAAAGTGGTCATATTTTTTTTCCCTTTGCTCCCACACAGCGTAAAATCATTATTTGATGAATAAGCTAATTTGTGTTAGAGACTCTTTGGGTTGTATTTTATCTTCACTTTGTATTGTCGGCTTTGTGTTAAAAAAATTAAACATATAAAAGCTAAAAGAAATATGTGTGAGAATTATGAATGCCCCCATTAGGATACAGATTTGTTTGGTGTGTGAAGTTGTAGCCCACGCTTCATGTTCATGCATTTCAGATCATTTTACAAAATAACACATAATAATAAAATAATACAGTCACATACTGTATTACTTTTAAGAAAAAGTAACAAGTACCAAGTAAGGTTTTTTTGAGTAACAACCCCAACACCAGGGTCATTACTCAAAGGTGGTGGTGGTGTAATGGAGAATATTTTCTTAACACACTTTGGCCTTCTTGGTGTCAACTGAGCTTACCTGTGTATTGTAGCCCTCTTCGGATGGCTGCTTCCAGCAAGATAACATGCCATCTCACAAAGCTGGGATCTTGAACAAGACAATGACTTCTCTGTATGGCCTCCACCGTCACTAGTGTGCTTTTGGGATGTCTTGAAATGGGAGATTCATATCATGGAAGTGCAGCTGACAAATCTGCAGCAACTGCATGATGCTATCATATCATTATGGACCAAAATCTATGAGGAATGTTTCTAGTATTTTTTGCTGAATAAAAGATCATTCATAGAGCTCAGCCACAGTGACATTGACAGTCCTAATGGCAACACAGCATCAAAAACCCTGTTCTTTTGGGTAATATGACCTCAACAACTCATACTCTGACCTGACCTGGTTAGCACAGGCACTTCACATCAAGAAGGTCCTGTGCTCAAATTTAGTCTGGGGTCTATCTGTGTGGAGCTTGCATGTTCTCCCAGGATATGCATGGAGTTAATTGGTTAATCTGTTATTGTAATGGATGTAACATATGTGTTTGCTTTGCAACAGCTTGGCAAACTGCCCAAGTTGTACCCTGGCTCTTGCCCTATGTCAGCTGTGCAAAGCTTCAGCCCCCTGTGACCCCGAATTTTATAAATGGATGGTTGAGAATCTAAAATAAATAAATACTCCCAAAGTGTTGCAGCTCCTTAAAGTTTCAAGATTTTAGGGGTACTGAGAGACTAATTCAGAGATAATAGAGTCTCTGAGACAGCAACAAAACTAGCTATCAGAAGATTTAAGATGTCTCTTGGTGATCTCACAGTGCAATAATCTTAACATGCAGAGCAGAGTGAGGAATCCTGGGATCAGCTTGTGTTTAATGGGAACCTGGTGCAGAGGCTGTTAACAGGAGATATATAAGAACCACGTACCGCTTTAGTGGGTACTATCAAAGTTGCAGCTTCCAGCTCTATAAGAGAGCGATGTTCCTTAACTGAAATTAGATTGTGCAAACCACTGAACTTTAATGAAAAAGTATGGACTAATCAAGCAACTATATGAGTTCTTACCTTTATTGTGTAGATGTTCTTCTGGAAAGTCTTGGCATAGCTGTTACTTACATGAGCTGTTACTTAATGGTGATCTCTTAGAACCGTTACTGTAAATAATAGTAAATTGTCAAATTTTAAACATTTACAGAAACCGATGCAGGGCTCCTACTATGTTGCGTAGCTGTTGTAATTATGACTTTGATTATGCATTACAAAACTCGATATGTTGCTTTAACGGTGGTCTTTAAGATGACTAACAGCCACCTTAAACAGGTGATAATCATTATGATCCCTTGTATGGGAGAAAACGGTACAAGGACTCTCCAGAGCACATGTGTATCACATAAATGTATCATAAAGCAACAATTTTGATAATTATAAGGTGGTGCAAGCGAAGATCTAAACCCTACAATACTGACTTAACATGTTGATTAATACAATTAACCTAAGGTGCTTGTGTTTCTCTGTTAAAGTAAATGTTTAGCACTATGGCAACAACTTGTGTGTCTCTAAATTAATAATTAACAGTAGACAGTCATTCAGCTCTGGCAAATGGCAGATAAAACTATTACTTCACTGTCAAGCATTCTCAGCTGAAAAAGTGAATGTCTTCATTCATCAAAGGAGTGATGAGAGAGTTTTAACTTTGAAAAGGGCAGTAGAATCCAGCGTTAATAATCCTGCCTCATTTGAAAACTTGGCCAAATGAACTTTGGATGGATTATAACCCAAACAATTGAAAAATTCATATAAACCTGGAAAACATGTGTACAGACCTTGTGGATTCTAAACATGTAACAAAATCAAATTTTAATCAGATGCAGCAAAATACAGTTCTAGAGAATCCAAGAATTTGTAAATCTCATAAACCCATGTTTCTTTATATATTTATTATGATGGCAGCAACACGTGTCAAAAAAGTTGTTTGACAAGTTTGACATGTTTACCACTGAGTAGCATCCACTCTTCAGTCCAAAAACATAAATGTCTCATTTTTATTTGATGTAGGATTCTAGCTGCTCAACAGTCCTTGGTAATCTTTGTCATATTTTTTGTTTCGTGATATGCCAAATCTTTTCTGATTGTGTATGGTCTGGACTATAGGCATGCCAGTTCAGCACCCACACTGTTCTGCTGAAAGCTTTAGTATATGGTTTAGCACTGTCTTGCAGAAATATGCAAAACAAGGCCTTCCCTGAAAATGATATCATGTGGATGGAAGCATATGTAAACCTTTCAGCACTGATGGTGCTTTTCCTGATGAAAGAACTGAGATTCCATGATAGATTTTTGAGGCTGAATGTTTTGTTTTTTGTCTTTAGTCCTTAGGATGAAATAATTTACAAAAACAAATTCATAATTTTGATCTGTCTGACCACAGAACAGTTTTCCACTTTGCCTCTAATGAGCTTTGGCTCGGAGAAGATGGCAGCCTTTCTGGATCATGTTTGCGTAGGCTTCCTTGCAATTTTATTTTGCAATTTTAACCTGCATTTGGGGATGGCACATTCTACTTTGTTCACAGTGATTTCTGGAGGTGTTCCTGAGCCCATGCAGTGATTCTGTGACATAATCATGCTTGTTTTTGAATGCAGTGCCATCCAAGTCTGAAAATCATGGGCATCCAATACTGATTTTCAGAATTTTTCTACCAGTTTCCTGGAATCTTTGAATATCTCATCATCTACAGTACATAATATCATCAAAGTCTTTGCAATTTTATGTCGAGCAACATTAGTCTTAAATTATTCTATAATTTGCATCTTTTTGCAGATTGGTGACCCTTTGCCCATATTTACTTCTTTCAATCTGAGATTTTGTTTTTATATGCATATCATAAACTAACTGGTTGCCAAATAACCTAATTATTTGCAAATTGTTCCTCCAGCTGTTTATTTAGACTGTAAATCGTCTTTATGATTCTTACATTTCAGACGGCAGAAATTATGCAAGGCTTCAAAAAAACGCTTAGATTTAATTACTTGGAAGATGAAAATGATCTGCTTGTGAGATTAAAACATATTGTTGGACAGAGGCTTTTGAAAACCCTGAAACTAAAGACTTTTTAATGACTATTGAGAAATTTGCCATTTGTTCTTGTCCAGTTGTTGTTTACAAAAATCACTTACCACAATGACAGCATTTAATGTGTAATTATGTACCAATGACTGATTGGGAAATACTTTAAATATAAAACTTGCACATAATTCATTCTGATGGAGATATACATCTGAGATTTAAAAGAGTAGACCTAGTAGTAACTGATACTAAATATATTGTTAAACTGAACTATTCCTCAGTATTGACACCCAAAGCTGCTAAGCTTTTTTCCATTCATTCATTCATCTTCTTGTTACTTTTCAGTTTCCTGTGGTTTCAGAGGTAGCCACTCCCACATGCCCTGCAGTTAACTGTGTTCCTTCCATCTGACAACCACCTCACCTGCTGTTCTTTCCCTCATTACTTATCTAGTATGCTGCGTAGATATCAATCATTTTTTTGATTGGCCAGATTGTCTTTGTACCTTCATTCATACTGTCCCATTCTTTTTATGGCTTTGGTCTTGTTTGCTTCTTATACCTCACTGCTGGTTGACTGCTTGTTAATGAATCCTACTAGATAAGGAGCTTTTAACTGTGTAGTTACTGTGTTACACTACCCTCAGCTCATCAAGACTGTTTTATAGGCATCCAGGGACTATAATACAAATATTCCTGCCAGTAATACCACCAATAAACAACATAATTAACAAAACAAACAAAAGAACTGTGTGCATGTTCTCTAATGTAGTGGATTTTGCTTTGTTTTATTTTCTTTTGTTTCTACTTGGGACATAAAAATGAAATCTTGACATCAATCTCATTCTACCAGCTATGTCTAAAACAGAACATACTGTATGATCTAATAAATTATGGCTTGCATAGCATTAAATGACAGATATAATTTGTCTAAAAAGTGAAGCAAATGCTTAAGTACCTTAAAACTTCACTGTTTCAAATGGCCGAGAGAGAGAGCTATTCCTCTGGTTGCAAAAATAAGATCTAAGATCTTAAGATAAGATCTATGGAAAATGGCCCTACATGCCACCTGCTCTCTGACCTCAGTAAATACTTTCCTGATGGGTTCATGGGCTCAGTTGCTAGTTCCTAGTTTCAAGTTTTACTAACTATAATAGGATGATTGTAAATAACAGTCCATTAGAGTCAAATAGACAATAAAGCAGGACTTTGTAGAACAGGCCTAACTTCTAAGTAAGTCATAAGTTATTGATACAAACAACTTTCCATATTGAACAGAGGTCATGAAAGCCATCCAGTAGTGACGAAACCAAAATATCTCATGAGTAAGGCAGAGTGACCGAGTGGCATCACTGTGTTATGGGCATCCCTCTCCCTGTCACTGTTTTACAAACTAAGTTACAAAGGATGTCAGAAGGGGAAAGTCTTTAATGACTTTAGACAAAAAGGACTTTTCAGAAGAAAAGAAAAAAAACACAGATCTAACTTCTCTGAGGTATTCAGTTGGAGAATTTAGAGAAAATAAGACATTAGGGATGTCTTATGAATAAGACATCATTGTTTTGGAAATTGAGACAGGTTTAAGGTTTAGAAGGCATTCAGCACTTTCTTCACCATTTTCTTCAGAGGAAAGGCTGAAACAAGGTCTTACTGCTTCTTTTTATTGGGTTTTTTTTTTAGCAAAACACCTCTCTCTTTAGTGCCTATTTACACCACCAACTGATACATCATCAGTGGTAGACTGTGTGATACAGTTATATATTTTATATCTTCTGTGCAGGTTAAGAAAACACCAGCAGGTCAGTACCCTCTGTGACTTGATATTGCTCTTCAGCAGCTGAAAGACACAGACATCCTTACCAGTGATGTCAGTGTCTTCCACTGATTAAGAGCTAACAGGATAGTCTCAAGACATGCAGCATTACTAGAATAAAGGCAGAAACAAAGACTAAAAGTCAGTAAAGGTTGATGTAAATTACACAGAATTAAAAACTTTGTAGATATAACACAATGTCTGGCACTTCAGCTTTGTTTTGGCTTTGCAGCTTTAATTGCTGTTAAATTCTGCCGCTAAATGCTCGAGTGATAAGATTCTGCTTCAGCTGCCTTGCTCTCCCACAAGTGACTGAACTAGACAAGTCACACTTTCTGCAGATAAACCATGAAGACACAAATGTAATGAATGTTGACCTTGTAAGCTGAGGTCAAAGAATTCAAATCTTTGAGCCACTGCTCAATTTATTTGCAGCATGCAACATCCTTAGCTTGTATTATTAAAAAGAATAGAAAAGATTTCTTAATCATGTTCATGAAACCATTAAACTGGCTTGTGCATGTGCGCGTGCACAACTGGAAGACAGTAATTAATGAAGAATTCATTATATAATAAACCCCAAGCTTCTGTTAGAGGACCTGAGCTTGTGGAACACACATAAAAATGGACTGGCATAATATCTTCGATAATAAAATGTTTGTTTGACTGCAGCCTCCTCTTTGTCTGTGACTGTTTACTGCATCTGCTGTGCTTTTGTTGGCTTTGGTTTCCAATCTTTGTGTGAGATTCTGTGTGCACAGGAGAGATGCTCATCTGTCTTCTGGTGTTTTTCTCTCTCGTTATTCACCCTCTGTAAATGAATAAACAATTAGTTTAAGAAGCTACTCACAGTGATAATCATTCTCTGCAGTTTCTTAACACCCCCACCAAACTAAATAACATTTGATTGAGCACATAATAAATCAACACGGAGAGGCAGTCAACTGACACAAAATAGAAAACAGTATTCTACTTCACCCTTTCTTCTTATGTTTTAATTCTGTCTTCTTGCTTGTCACCATAGTCCACCCAGATAAACAAATACTGACATTTGCACCGTTCGGTCAACCAGCATAAGTGGAATGGATTTACTGTGGAAAAGGCTGAGAGGGTTACAGAGCCCTTTTATCATATTGTACCAAAAGATTAGTTGGATGTCAATTACTCTAAGGATTCTGGAATTATTGACACATCAACTCAAACACAATTAGATTTTGTGGAACCCCACAAACCAGTGGTTCCCAAACTTTTTTTGCCAGGCCCCCCTTTTTTACAAGAAAAATGTTCGCGCCCCCCCCCCTCCCCCCCCACCTAACCCCCGCACAAACACATCCTCCAAACACACACACACCCATATTTTGTTTACAAACTCCATTGCGGTTTATTTCACACCTCAAACATTTAGTAAACAACTAAGCAAATACAAGTAAACGGCAATAAATTACAGGTAGTAATAAAATACTAATAATAAAATAATAAAATACTACTAACTCTTTTACGCTATGTCCACACCTACACGGGTATTTTTGAAAACTCAGCTGTTTCTATGCGTTTGGGCTTTTCGTCAACACGTAAACGGCGTTGCGATTCACCGAAAACGGAGATTATTTAAAACTCCTTTTTTGCGTTTACGTGTGGACGAGGATTACAGAGTTCGTCACACAACGTCAAAGGTATGTGCCTCTTTTCACGTCACGCTGTGCGCCACGTTATTGTTTACATGAGATGGATTGCAGAATGGCAGATAGAGACAAAATACTGTTACTGTTAATCTGACTATCTTCAGGTTTTACACGCTTACATATACACACGCAGTTACTGTCCCTGCATTTAGAAAGGCAGAGGCGTCACGGTGTAATTATTTTACGTGTAGTTGTTTTTTTCCCCTGTGTAATAATATTCAACATTGCTGTCAATACATTTTTCAAAAAATGTCTCTCTGTGCAAAATGGGTTCAAAAACAAAAACAGCTGTGGGATACTGTTTGTCCGTGATTTGGAGAGCCCAGCGCTGCTCCCAACGCAGGGAAACTAATTTTGCAGGGGAGACCTACCTTGACACTTGTGCAGGTGAAGCCAAAGGGAAGATATGCTTCACCATATTTTCTAGTCTTTGGCTTGGAAGGAAGTTGGTTTGGAAACATATTTGGCGATGCTTCGTCTCCTGCTTTGAGCTTGTGTGGGAGCCCCGTTAAAAACCTGTCCACAGTGTCCAAGCGCTCTTTTTTTTTTCTTTTCATACCCCCCCCCCCCCCCCCCCCCCGCAATGGCTCTGCGCCCCCCTAGGGGGCGGGCCCCACACTTTGGGAACCTCTGCCATAAACATCGTCAAATGCCTCGACTCTTTTCTAGTAAGCTGCCTTCAGCTCAAGTCACTGCTTCTAATTTAGTCAGTCAGTTCAGTGTAGCTCATCTTCATTAAGATCACATGAGCGTACCACAACCATTTTCAACATGGCCGGGGATTTGTTTTTCATAAGCAAGCTAAATAAATCCTATAATAGAAATAACAGATATCAACAACGTGGTTCTAAACTTGCTCTGTCATCCCAGGCTGCTCGAGGTTTTATCCAGACTCCCATAACCCATATGGAAAAAAAATAGTAAAAACTTATAGAAGACTTGTATAAGATGTGGCCTACTTCATATAGTGAATCATATAAGGCTTATATGATTTACTCATGAAAGTGGCCACTTTCTCATTACTTTCATATATTGTTTTAGTAAGTATCCAAAACATACAAGTTTCATTTATATAATTTTTCAAGGGATCTTATATCTGTTTTCACTCTTGTATGCTTTTCATACAAGTTTCACACAAGATTTATATATATCTTTTCCATATGGGAACTGTGGGCATTTGACATTTGACTCTTTTGCTGTCACTTCTAAAAGAACAGTTCATCGAACGATTTTTAAAAATTTTTTATTTATGTTTTATTGGTTTTTTGTTTTATACAAGGAATACAACAGTGCAATTTAATAACAGAACAACAGTGAGAAAAACAAAAAAACCCCAAAATAAATAAATAAAAAAGGCGGGGAAACATGAAATACGAGATTATATAAAAATCAGGCCTTCCCTTTTGTATATAGTTCAACCATTTCGACCAGTATTCCTCAAACGAGTCCGCCTGCGACTTCAGTCTAAAAGTTATTCTTTCCATAACAAATATAATGTATATCAAATCAATCCACTCATTTCTAGTAGGAGTATCTTCAGTAAACCAACGACGGGTTTAATTGAGCGATTTAATAGAATTTACAAAATATATTTCATAGCAAAAAAACATGCCTGGTTCCTGGTTTGTGCTGTCATCCATCTACCCATCCATCCTTCTAACCATTAATCCACATCAATGTCATGATGGGTGGACTGGAACCTACTGTATCTGTCAAAGGGGTAGTGTACAGCCTGAACAGATGACTAGTAATAATGTAGGGCTAACACAAAGACAGACAACCATTCACCTGAAATGCACACCTATGGCCAATTTAGAATCATCAGTTTATCTAATTCACATAACTTCGCACAGTACATTAGGCACAGGGAGAACATGCAAACTTGACACAAAACCAGCTGGCCAGTGCTTTCAAACCCAGGACCCTCTCACTGAGACAGCGAGGAGGTTATGTGGCTGGTTCATTTTGTCTGCTAGAGGAGAAAACTGCTGTATAAAAACCAGTCCATTACTGTTACTAATACAATACTTCAGTTACAGTTAGCATGTCTGTAGCTTGTTGTTTTTAATGCCTGAACCTGCTGAACAAACCCAATGTCTTACCCTGAGTCACCTTTTAGTTATAATTAATAGTATCTTTTGAATAAGTCTTTTTTGCACTGCAGTGCTTCTACATGATTTGGTCACATATTTTTTTAAACTGGACATAACCCTCCAAGGAATTTGTATCTCCTGCCAGTCATGAACTAGGGACCTTTGATTAGTCCTGTGAATGTGGTAATTACAGTCTACAAACTACAATCAAGCGGTCAAAGACATCATTGCTGGAACTGTAAAAATGTAAACATGATCCATTTAAACATTCTACTCGAGGAGTGTATTCAGGTCTGACACTGTTCTTTCATGAGATTGGAAAATCAGTTTAGTTTTTGTTAATTTTTTTAATGAAATCAATTATATTATAATTTTAAAGGACCCTGGAGGGAACGTAGAGAAGGCCAGGAGGGACACAACAAACTTTGTTCTGCCTCGGAGTCTCTTAACGCCTGAAGTGCTTGAGAGTAGGTGTTGATTGAAACTTTTGCAAGACTCATGAGTAGTGGTAGGGAAGAGTCTTTCTGATTTTTACCTGTCAGTTCCCTGACCATTACTGACAAGCACAATCTTTTGGCCGCAAAGGGCAGGATTCAGTGAAATGGCCTTTTTGGCCACATCTAAAGCATTCACCTACCCTTAACTTTCTTGTACGCTCAGAGGGAGAGAGACAAGTCCGGCCAAGCTCCATGAACCCAGTTGTCATCCATTCTGTGCTCTCTACTTTTGGCCACTTCCATACATTTTCCTTTGCTGTCTGAAAACAGTGACCATTGACTGAGAAATCCTGCATAGATGCCCAACTCACCTGTGAACACATTGGGAGTTGGCAAGGATTGTTCTGGCGACTCTGAGAAACATGGAGACCAGTTTTCTGGAGGACGAGATGGCAGCGTGATCTTTTACTTTTACTGTGATCTCCTGGGCGATCCAGTCATGAGGCAGATCGTCCGCTCTCTCTGGTCAAAGTGGGCCTCCTGTGAACAGGATTAGAGTCCATTTTATGGCTGAATCATTCTATAGTGGTCAATAGGCAGGTTGGACTCAAGTACCAGGCTCTGAAAGTCCAAGTTTAGTAGGTTTATTTACAGTGAACTGAAGTAACCAGTGACTGGGTCACAGCCACAGGTATGTCAAGCCAGAGGCAGGAACTCAAGAGGAGTCCCACCCACAAACACAGACCACAACAAACGAGCACATATGGAGAGAGGAGAGAGAAAACTAAGACAGCGAGACAGACAGAAAATAAACCCAATTAAATTAGCCTGGGAGCACTGAGGGACCATGACACTTCTACTGACAATGAAGGGGAAAAAAAGAAAGAAAAAAAAAACTGCTTGACTCATTTTTCCAACCGATGAAATCTGGCCAAAGATTCTGATTCCTGTAACTATCTACTCAGTGAGTCCTCAGTGTCAGCCTTGAGCCAAGCTTCCTGTGCAACCACTTCAGGTTGGTAGCTTTTAAACTCCTGTTATTTTATAATGTTCTTGGAGACATGCTTCTAGATTGATTCCAAGTCATAATTGCCCTCTAAGGTGAGAATTTTAATGTTTAAAGATTAGACACTCCAAAGTTGAGTGATCAGTAAATTTAGCTTTTTTAGGTAATTACTGTAATCACAATAATCATTCTAATTTTGGCCCAATTCCAGTCTCTCCCCTACACTCGCCAAATAAGTGATGGGTGTAACTCCATGTAGACTCATATTTGTGGCCTCTTACTTAAAGGATTCAGTTGAAACTGCCTTGTCTTTCTCCAGTGGAAACAGGAACTAAGTGTAAGCTACTTTCAACTGCTCCCTTTTCATATTCACAAGATATCACCACAGTGGGTACCTTTAAATGTTTGATTTTGCAGCTTTTTTTAAGCAAACCACCCTGATCATGAAACACATTTTGCACTTTGACATGGTGTGGTCAATAAAATGGTGTACACATGAGAAGCTGTGAGTGAACATGGTAGACAAAGACCACAGAAAATGAAAGACATTCTGTTATCTCAAGCAGCGATGGGCAAATAATCGCTGAAGGTGTGAAGTTGATGGGTCCTGAGTTCAAGTTTTCAGAGCTTCAAGGTGATCAAATGAAGCTTACCATTGTTCAATATATGGCAGAGTGGTATATATATTAAAAGGCTACCTAGGCAACCTGAAATGTCAGCTAGTGACACAGAAAGTGATTCAGTCATTGCGCATAACTGTGTTGCTGTGTGGATGCCTGGTTGGTTCCTTTGAAACAACACTTAATGCAGTACTCCCGCCACACGAATGTGCAAATGGAGTGAAATGAGAGATGGTGCCAGGGCCAGATTTGGAATGGGCTGCTGTTTCAAGTTTTGCATGTGACACATTGCTTTGTGGGAAGCGATTCCTAGCCAGAATGGGGGAGCTGGAGCTTTTCCCGGCTGTCATTTGGCGAGAGTTGGGTACACCTTGGACAAGGCTCATACACTCATGTGAAAAAGAAAGTTTTCACAGGACTCTCTGCAGTCCTATTTATTGAGATTTGCAGACATTTATTTATACACAGCTGTCTTGAGGTCTCACCACAACCTTTCAGTCTGGTTGAGGTCTGGTCAGTCAGTCTGTTATAGATTTGGTGCTGGGATGATTCTCCCGTTAAATAATCCAATTTCCACCAAGCTTTAGCTGCTAGACAGATGGCGTCATATTAGACTCTAGAATACTTTGGTATACAGAGTAGTTCATTTTTGGCTCAGTGACCACAAGGATCGTCATGTGGCAGTAAAAAAAAAAAAAAAAAAAAAAAAAAAAAAAAGCCCAAAAAATCACCTTTCCATGGTCATGCTTGACAGCTGGTATGAGCCGTTTGTGTTTATATGCTGGTTCGACACATCTGGCGCTGCCCACTATCACTGAATTTGACCACTTCTGTCTGATCTTTCTAAAGACCATTGTTCCAGAAGTTCTACGTTCTGTTCAGATGCAACTTTGCAAAATAACCCACTGTTCACTCTTTGTCTAACTGTACTATCGTGAACTTCAGCACTTAACATGCTAACTGAGCCCTGTGGAGTCTAAGATGTAGCTCTTAGATTGCATGGTGTGCGTCACATTACATCTGGCATGAAACTAACACAGCACTTCCTAAAAAGAAAATTAATAAAAAAGTAATCATACCAACAGACAAACATGGTATAGGGTCCAGGGCTGCTTCGCTGCAACCTGAACAGTTTGTTGTAATTGACTAACCATCAGTTTGTGCCCTGAAGCGTAAGTACACTTGGTCAGTGCTACAGGACAATGACAATGACGAAACACTAACAACTCCATCTCTGAAAGAAAGCAAAAATAAACAAATAAACAGAATGGAGGTTTTAAAGTGACTTAGTCAAAGTCCAGACTTAAATTTTCTGTTACTTACTTATTTACTGAGTCTATATTCAAGCAACAGACATACAAAAACACTTTACAGTCACTATGCAAATGACAAGAAATGATTTGATTGACTGACTGATTGATTCTTGCTGCCTAGGGTGGCACAAGTTCAAGCAATTAGCTTGAAAATTTATCATGACCACATTTATTTCTTAATACAGTCGAGACTCTCATAGACAAGCTTTCCTGTGTGCCAGGTTTCAGCTAATAGCACTTTAGGAATCAACTTGTTGGTGCGAAAATACTGTTAATAAACATAAAGAAAATAGGAGCTGCTCAAGACTTTTAGACAGTATTATATATTGTAATTATTTTAGCTAAACATTTTTAAAAAGTAAACTGAGCAGGATAATATATCTGTTTTGAGATTTTTAGCATGTCAGTCCATTAATGCTTATCATCATCACACAATCCATGAAAACTGCACATATTCTGGTGTCAATAAAACAGGTCTAACTCACATTTCCTTGTTTCATTAATTACAAATTCATTAGAGTTGCTCAAATGTTTCATAATGTGTCCTTGAAAAATCTCAGGAGGGTTACCACTTGAAAAGTTGGTTTTCCGTGCCTGATGTAACTGAAGTGAACTCTTACAAGACAGAGCTGAGCTGAGCGGCAGTGCCTGTGTGACAGTTCAGAGTTTCTGTAATTATGTGCAGAAATTAATATTTAGAGGTGGGGATAAAGAGCAGATAATTACAGATACTCCAGTGACCAAATGATAGAAGTAATTACACAGAAGGCTGGTGACTGACTGACAACTGAAACAGGTGAAAAGAAAAAAATGGTTGAGCTGGGAAATGTGCTCATTTTAACCACCAAAATGAGCTGTCAGAGGTGCTCACCAAGGCTTCTAAAGGCACCTACAGACTGAGCAGCAATCATCACTCCCCCAAGGTGTTGTTACGTGCATAGTGTATGGCAAAGTCACCATGGATACAGGTCTCACACCAGCCATGTAGCTCTCACTTTTTCAGTGGATAATTTACACTTAAGGCTTAAGTTCTAGTTGGAAACAGAGTTCTAGGTTCTATCAAAGGCAAACTTTTAAGCACGCAAACTACTTTTTCACCTGCCAGATGAAAGGCAGTTACATCCTTCCAGCAGTTTCCTGTGATGATTGAGGTAGGTACTTTGGTCAAACGTTAAGCTGGGGAAAAAGATTTATGAAGACTGCAAGAGGATTTGTGTGAGTTTTATTTTTTGTCCATTTTTGGGAGAGAAAAAAAAGTCAAAAAACTGCATTGTTAATGTAATCTTTTTAGTAGCATTTCTAAATTCACTTCAGAACTTCTACAAATATTTTACTGGCTGTAATTCACCACAACAATCTTATTTGGGTGCTTTACATTATAAGGTAAATCAGATAGGTGTCATTCCCTAAGCCAGGAACTGTCTGATTTTTGAGGGTATCCCTCTCTAAAAGTATGATCCATAACTTATAAAATAAGGTGCCTTGAGGTGAATTGGAACTATATCATTGAAACTGAGCTGAACTGAAAAGATTCACATAAGTTTTATTATTCAGTTTAAAATTCCAGATTGATTGTGTCATGATCCTGGGTCATGTGCCCCAGCGTTTTGAGTTTTTATATATTTTGATGGTTATGGTTTATGTTTAAGTTCATTAGGTTTTCTAAGTTAATTTCTATTAGGCCTAGGTTGCTGTATATAATTCATTGTTTATTAGATTCCCCTTATGTCTTCACCCCCTGTGTTTAAGTCTGCCTTGCCCTTCATGTGTTTCATGTCTGTATGTCTTATGTTGTCAAGCTTGTGTTGTCATGTCTGTGTCTCATTATGTTTCCTGTTTTAATTTGAAGAGGTCTGGTGTTCCATGTTCATTGTGTTTAGTTTCATTCAGTTCATCTCGTTCAGTCTAATCAGCTGTTTCCTCATGTGTTTCCACTTCCCCTGATCACCTCCTGTGTGTATTTAGTCTGTGTGTTTCCACTCATTCCTTGTCCAATCATCTGCTTTGTTTCCATGTCATGTTATGTTTCCAGGTTTATCAATTTATGTCAGGTTTCTAGGTCCATGTTCTTGTTTTAGGGTTTTTATGTTTAGCCCACCCAGTTTAGGTAATTGTTACTTTCGCCTTTGTCTTTTGATTTTGTACTGGTTACCAGCCTAACGGCTCGTTTTCAGTTAATATTAAGTCGGCTTCCACACCTTGTTTTATCTGCATTTGGGTCCACTATTTACATTGCAAACAGTCTGCTTCAACCAGACTGTGACAGATTGTCCCCAAGTAATATGTAATACATAATGTAAAAAAAAAAAATGCTGACCACTTCACAAAGGTTAACAAAATATACAGCTGAGTTCAGAATTGCAATCAGTGTAAGACAACAAATATTGGACACGTACTTACAATAGCCAATAGACCTGATTACTCTTGAAAAACTATTATTCAAAGTTATGGACAAATTTCATTATTATCTACTCGTTCAATTCTGTTCACCTTAACTCAGTTTTATTCAGAAAATCTGAAATCACAACAGCAGTTGCCTCAAGGCACTTCATATTGTATGGTAAAGAACCAACAATAATACAGAGAAAATACAGCGAAAACCCAAAGAATCAAATGATGCCCTATAGGCAAACAGTTGGCAACAGTGGGAAGGAAAAAACCCTTTTAACAGGAAGAAATCTTCAGCAGAACCAGGCTCAGGGAGGGGCGTCTTCCACCATGTCCATGGTTAGGGGTGCTCTGTCATGTTGTTTGTGTTTTCAGCACAAAGGCAGAGCCGGATAGCATGAATAAATAAACAAATGTAAACACAACAAATTTTGTAATCCAAGACTGAGCTTGGCATCATGAAATATAACATGAGCTACCCAACAACACATTTTATATTATCAAGGTGCAGCATGCTATTTATATGGAATTTGATATTACATAGAAAAATAGTTAAAAGAATCCTGAAAATATTTAATCGGTATGATTAAAATGAATAAATATTTGAATTTCCTTTAAATAGTTTACACAGTACAAGGTCTCTGCATAAGAAGGCAGCCTACGTCACAGCACAGCTTTTTCTCTGACTTTCAATGAATGCAAGGCCCTGACTTTGAATGATATGAAAGAATGACTAGAAGTTAGTAAGATGTGTTTTTGTCTATTTAGATGAATAAAAAGAAAGATTGAATATGACACTCATTTATCTCCCCATCATACTGTCTCTGAGGCTAAATGTAGTCTTGATGATCTTAACAAAAGGACCTAGCAATTTACCCCCCACCCACTTTTCTCTCTTTCACTCTCTCTTTCTAACACAGGGTGGAGACTGATGGCAGAAAAATAGCAACACGCCATAGAAACTAGCGGAAAGATTAAGTTTGCGAATGGTTTTCTAGAAATCCAAGAGGACTTATGCTTGATTTAACACAAAGTAACCTACTAGTTTCCTACTGATAACACCGAGATGTTGAAAATCAGATTATTTTTTTTTATGCATTCGGGTTTAAATCTATTAAATCAAATCTTTCAGTATGAATTTAAAAAATTTAATTTAAATTTTCAAATTTAACGCTTGGAAATTTAAATTTGTATATTTTTGTAAGACAAATTATTAAAAGTATATATCAAAATAGTAATCATGAAAATGGGGTGAATAAAAGTAAAATAAAAATTCGAACAGTGGAACAACTTAGGAGTCATCTGTCATTTGGGGGACTTTTGTTGTTTGTTAGACTTTATCTGGCAAAATGAAGCAGTAATTGATGTGTGTCATCTTGCCTCATTGAAAGAGGCAAGTATCATCTGCCTAAGGAAAGCAAGTATAATTACAACATTCCAACATTCGGAAGAAGGAACTGCTCTCTAGAGGCTAATGAGGTACAACACATATGAAACGGCAAGGGGGAGCCAGGACGACAGGTCAGGGGGGAGATATCAAGCCGATGGAAGGATTGTTGAGTGTGAGAGGAACTGAACTGAAAGATGCAATCATGGTGAAGCCTGAAACCTGGATCCTCTATAGCCGGTTACCAAGATTACCTAAAGTACCAAGTGGCTCCAGCAGATCCCAGGAACAACATCCGAGATCTCTGTCCAGAAGAGCGCAGTCCTGGGAACAGCTAAGATACTGCACAGGACCCTCAAGCTCCCAGGCCTCTGGTAGAGAACCAGAGGATGGAGGATGGAAGGATAAAGACCGCCCGCAGGGGCGAGAGGGGAAGAATTTTTTTTTCTATCTCTGTCTAGATCTAGATTTAAAGATATAGGTACATATACATGAATTAGTTGCAGCTATTCCTTCAGCTGATCCAAAATACTGCAGTAAGTACTGAAAGGGCAGCCCGATTTCAAGGCAGTTCATGAAATAGTCAGAAGAATAAATCTGTTTTTTCAAGTCAGTGAGCATGAATTTGCAAGTAATGCATTTCAATAGGAAATATATTTCGGTTAGGAGGATGTATTTTTTGTAGAGAAAGCAGGGAGATGTCATGAAGGCAACCAGGAAAACAATGTTTTAAAAGACATGACAAGTGTTGCATTTCAAACCAAACTACTATATTTTGTTAAAGCTAATGTAGTGGAAGATTTCTTTTCTCATGTATTAATCACTAACCAAGTAGGTTTTAATATCTGTATCTAACAAAGCGAAATATTTGTAATTTATAACATATTAAAAACTGATATGTTTAAAAAATATAACTGTGGCATGTATGATTCATATTCTTTAGAATGGAAGTCAAGACAACCTCCTCCAATCCAGGTTTTTTTCCTTTGCCTTTTAATCAGTATATATGAGAGAGGACTGACGGGGGGGAAGTGTTCAGGGACACAAAATAAATTCAGGAATTTGTCTTGAGGAAAATGTGTGTCCAGCAACACAAATCAATACGTTAAAGTTGTGATTATATCACAGTGACTATTAAGGATGGGTATTGATAAGATTATCATGATTCCATTTTTGATCCTGTTTAACGATTCGATTCTTTATCGATTCTTTTTAAAAAAGGAGAACACTAAGGTCGATTAGCTTAGAACTTTGTTTTATATCTTCTCTTTGAACAAGATAGAAATTTAGGAGTAACATGGCCTTACAAACCCAACAGTGAGATCTTAAGAGATCCACAGCCTACGGCTCTTCAATGGGGTGTCCCAGGAAAAAAAATTGTAAATAAATAAAATAAATATTCTTGTGTAGCAATAACAAAGTATAACATAAATTATTCTGTAGCAATTACACAAGAATATGTAATGTCCCTGCCTACAATTAAACACATTCACTTACCGAAAATCGGGGGCATCTGCTGTGGCAAATGGGTGGAAGCCTTTTATCACTGCTCGGTGACATTCGTCTATCCTGGCCTGAAAGGAGACGCTAAAGTAGACTGCAGTGAGAACTGCCAGCATGTGAGCCAGCCAGACTCTGTCTGTCTGTCTCATCATGGTCACCTAAATGCGACACACAGTAATGGCAGGTTTTGTAATAAGGCAGATCTCGCTAACATAATATGCACTGTTAGTTGATTATTTACCTGCCGCATTAACGGGAGAGGACGTGCAAACGTTACCGCTGCTGCTGGGTTGAGATTCACGAGTCCGGAGCGGAATTAAAAACATGACATTCATTTAAGGTTATCGCGTGTTTTGTGAGCAAATGCTTTTGCATGTTCGTAGTGTTTCCTCTTTTAAATGAAATATCTACTTTGCAAGTATTGCAAGTTGCCCTGTTGTCAACTTGCACTCAGTACTTTTAAGAGCTTCAGACTTTCATTTTTGATAAAGCTTATAGTTAGGGCTCAGCCAGGTATGCTGAACCATCCCTTGGTTGTGCTGCTACAAGCTCAGAGTGCATGGGGACTTTCCATGATGCAGTGAGCACTTCTCCACTCCCCTCTTTAACTTCCAGTATGTTTATATGGCACTGTTGCCTGTGATCAACTTTTATCTACCCTCTCCCATACCTTGTGTTGCTGTTTGTAGCCTTCTCTTTAGCTCACCTTCAGTGAACTGTTCTTTTCATGGTTTAACAGGGAATTTGCCGAATGCTTGCTCATAGGGGATTGTCTCTTTATTTGGGCTTCCTTTCGGAAATTGTAGGATCTTCATTTGACAATATGTGCCTGAGGGGACTGTTGTGAGCTGGCACTGCAGAATACAAGTAAAACTGATTAAAATCAAAATAATTTCCATGAAAGTGGTTTTGTTGTTGCATTGTTCTTCAAAAGGTTTCGTGTTTTTTTTTTTTTTTACCATACACAAGCTATTTCGGTACATATTCTTTACAGATGACTTTTCGACTGTCTGGAAAAATGCAGGGGTTTCTTTGACATCAGCTATGGCTCTATCCTATTTGAGTCACTTTATTGATATAGCACTAAACCAAAAATTAGTGATGGGGCTTACTTGGCATCCCCGTTTGTCACTGTGTCAGCATGGTAACTACAAGGACACTGAGAATGAAACACACAGTGGTGTGCATTGATATTATTAACACGTGCATTTGATGAACCAAAACATCTGTTGACAGACTTTTTTTTTTCAGCAGATGCCTTTATCTATTAAAAAGTTAGATAGCCTTTTGTTTTCATCTTTTTTTAACTTCATAATTACTCTGCTGTTTTCCTTATGACCAAAACTAAATACATAGTTCTAAAATGTCTCCTGACACTAACATATTTTTCATCTTCTTTATTTCCACTCCAGCATGCTTTAATTTCTTCAGTGAGCAGTCCTTGAATATTATATACAGAATTTTATGATTTGTAATAGCTGTTTGACATTCACTATAATACTGTCTACTGTTACTGTGAAACATTTGTCATAATACAGAAATACATTCAATATGTTCAATTCAGTTTTATTTATATAGTGCCAAATCACAACAACAGTTGCCTCAAGGAGCTTTATATTGTAAGGTAACGACCCTACAATAAACACAGAAAACACAGAAAACCCCACCAATCCTATGACCTCCTATGAGCAAGTGCTATGGCGACAGTGGGAAGAAGAAACTCCTTTTCAGCAAGTAGAAACCTTTAGCAGAACCAGCCTCAGGGAGGGTGGCCATCTGCTGCAACCAGCTGAGGGTGAGGGGACAAAGACAGGAGTGGAAGAGAGAGAGACAGGAATATTATGATAATAATAATAATAACAATACATGCGCTTTACATTTACAACACAAAGTGAAATAAATGAACAGATTTGTATTTTAACAAGACACAAATGATAAAACAAAGAAGGTTTGAAAAAAACAAAACAAATCAAAACAAGTTACTTGTAAAGTCCTCTTGTCACATTGCTTTGTATGGCTGGTGCTTTGGCCATCACACCTGCTCTGCATCAAGTAATCAGCATGTCACCATCATATTCCTTTAACACTTACTATGAACAGTGTAAAACTATCTGTTGCAAATAAGGAAAAGGAGGAAAAAAGAGAATAAAAAAGTTAAAAAGCAATCAACAGGAGGTAAATCTACCCCAGCTTTTCCAACAATTTGCCAACAGATTATAGATCATTGCATCAGCTGTATGATACTCACAATCAAACCAACTCCCCGAATATATCCCTGGTGTTCTAGTAATGTTAAACTAGTTTTCTGTGTGCTAGCTAACTTACCCAATGCATTTCTTTGTTAAAACATTGCTGCTCTCTTGTCTTCTGCATGTGGATAATCTTTATGTAGTAGTTGTAAACTGTAATTGCATGCCCACCTTTGACCATTCAAAGTGGATTGGGGAGAGAGAAAATAGTGACTCCGATAAAATAAAATTAGGCTTAGCTGCTCTCATTAACTATAGACCAGTAGGGCTCCATGCTTCAAGTCTGGTCCCCTTTGGGGGCTCTCATTTGCATTTGGATACCTTCAATTTAAATCAGCCCATGAGAGATGAGCACATTCAATCCCCCAGGTGGAAACGTTTTACCTGGGAGATGCATAAGAAGGAGAACGCAGAGAAGATGAGTGAAACACAGTGGAACTGACTGGCTTGTAACGCTTGGAAATCTGCAAGATTTTAGAACAGAAAACCTAGTTCCACCTGTTTTAATTTGCAATTCAGATACAAGAGACAAACTTCTCTAAATGAACTATTTTTAAATGTATTTTTCCCGTCACACCACATGTGGTGTATTCTATAGGTTGAAATGCACCAGTGTGAGTTCATCGTTAAAATAACCGCACAAGTTTGACCATCAGGGAATCGAGTGTTTCTTTTTCTTTCGTAAGCTGAAATTAGGGTGGAAAAACTGTTATTTCTCACCATCAATCTCCTTTGAGATATTCATAAAATTATAGTATTTTGTATGTGATTATATGAAATTGCTCATGGTCCATGTCATCCAGGCTTTTCATATTAGAAAATTAGGAAAACATAATATAGAGAAACTACCTTCTGTTGCAGAGGTATTAAAGCAAAGTCTTATGCTTTTACAAGATTTTTAGTTTTTCATTCATGCTGATGTTTTTGGATTTTAATCAAAGGCAAGATTAAAAAAACACCAAGGAAGCGCAACACCACAACATTTTGCTTGAATGGAAAAAAGCAAACAGCCAAACCATCAGTGAGCAGCAGCCTAGTTTCACCATACTGTACAAGCAGTGTTTTTTAAGAGAAGAAACAAAAACAACTGCCCCAATCCATCTTTCCTTTCACTGCATCTGTCACACACCCGGTTGCTTATTCTCTCTTAGTTGCCCTGAAGAAAGCAATGACAGCTCTGTGTACTGTATGTGTGCAGTGTGTGTGTGTTTGTGTGTGTGTTTTCCTCCCCCACAATATTCCTGGAAGAACAGTGAGGGGGAGCACAGTGGTGGGGTTGCATAGCTTTTGTTTTTAGCAGCTTTAAGTCAGAGTTGGTGTCAGGTGCAGAGCAGAGAACTATGACTGTGCCAAGTTCGACTCAGGGTGTGTGTTTGTGTGTGTGCTTATGTGTTTTCTGTACAATGAAATTCCCTCAAAACAATTTTATGAGAACAGAAATTTCCAGTGTAAAGGTATTCTCAGTGGTCTTTGCTGTTTTAGTTTTAAAATTAGCATTACAATATTATAGGATGATTATAAGAAGTTCTATCTTCTTCGTGCATATGAATGTTTGGATGCCAGATATCCACAAAAGACAAAGTGTTCTCATCATCTGTGAGAACACCTGACTGAAAAGTCAACCCGTGGGTTTAAAAAAAAGTGGGATTGAAGAAACAGAAGGAGGAAGAGGGAGGGAAAAAATGGAGTCATGAGGTGGATACACAGAGCCAGCTGGTGACACACAGTAGTGGCTCTGGCCTAATCTTAATTAAGATCTTTCTTTAGTTGCTCTCTCTCTCTCTCTTCTTCCTCTCTCCCGCTTTCTCATTGCCTCATTTGTTCTCTCTTTGTGTGTATGTGTGTGGTAGAGATGGAGATCAACAGATATCTTCAGAAAACCTACAGAGAACATAAAGACAATTGCTTATGAAGCTCAATCTCCAGATAAAAGTTAATTAATGCATTTTGACTTTACCAAAGGCTCATGCTGGCCCAATATGCATAACCCTGTCTCAAGCTGAGCATCAGACAGAAGCCAAGTTGATAAATGTCAGCGCTGAACTCAAGATATTCTTTTATAAAGTCTGTAGTTAGCTGAAGGGAAAAAAAAACTACAGTTAGGTTAAATGCAGTTCATTAGCCATTTCACTGCCATGGACCCTGAGTCATGGACCAATGACTTGAGGTTTTGAGAATTAATGTTTCCTATTAGTTTGTGAAGTGATTCTTGATTGGGTTCTGTTCTTGCTGTCATTTAAAATGATTCATAACTTTTGTTTCAAGTCTTGCATTTTAGGTTTTCTTTGGTTTGGACTTCTCTGTGTTGTTGTTGGTATTTAGTTAGTAGTGGTGTTGTGTTTCTGTGCTTTATGTCTCATCTCTGTTCATCTTTTGTTCATTTTGTCTCCTAGCACATTCCCTTTTAGCTACTTCCTGTCTTTATACGTTTCTGCATATTGTATATGGTTTACTTCCCGTTCTCTCTCTCTCTCTCCCTGATGGTTTCCTCACCTGTTTCCTCTTTCCTTGTCTCATGCATATATTGTGTGCTCTCATAGTGGAAGATTCCTGGTATTCCCTGTGCTTCCTTTGTTTAAATTACTAGAGAATTTTGGAATTTGGTGTTACTTAGTTTTGATTGCTGCATTTTCTAGACTCATCAGCATTAAAGGCTTGGTAATGTTAAACTCCTATCTCCTGCATCCTGCACTTTGGTCCACAAGTTAATTCACACAGCCTTTTCATGACATTTAGAACTTCAAAAATGCATTCTAGCTGACTAAAATTGAATGTAGTCTGCAGCTGACACACATTAGACATTAGCTTCCTGCAAACCAGTCACAGAAAAAAAGCACCTTCAAATCAGCAAAAATGCTTGTGCTCTCCAGCCTTGTCATGGACAAATATTTAATTTACTTTCCTTGGAAACTTTAGAACTAGAGATTTATTGCCTGAGATGTCTGTGGTACTGGAATTTTGTATTTGTATTTTGTGTTTACCATTTATATATTCAAATCAAATTTGAAAGAACTGCTGGGAATAGACTCCAGGGCATGCGAAAGAGAGTTTGTCTAATGGCTGGCTTTGGAAAGGCCTTGTTGTCCTCCTGAAAGAGGTGCAGCAAATGTCTGGAGAGAGACATTTCTATTTAAAATGTTACCCCCACAACCTGGACATGGATTAGCAGCAGAAAGATTGATAGATGGACATGTGAAGGTAGAGTGGAACAGCACAATTTATGCTGAAAGATGGAAAGATTAAACGCCGCTACAGACGGTGTTTAATCTTTGTATTGTTTGTGTATTGTTTTTTTGTTTTTCTTCAAAAAGACTTTTTCCCAAATAACAAGCACAGGCGTATACAGCCAAATTACCAACAGGAGAATTTTGTTTAACCCTCTGTACCCCATTGTGACCATGGCTGACCATCTTGTATTTCCTCATAACTGTATATTTCTACTACTATTTGTGTATAGAAATGTTTTTGTAGATAATATTTTTAAACAAAGTTGAATAATATCA
The DNA here is from genome assembly GCF_001858045.2 of Oreochromis niloticus. Classification (NCBI taxonomy): domain Eukaryota; kingdom Metazoa; phylum Chordata; class Actinopteri; order Cichliformes; family Cichlidae; genus Oreochromis; species Oreochromis niloticus. The sequence goes on from NC_031978.2 coordinate 4,430,693, forward strand.
ACACTGAGCAATATATTTGGGGGGGGGATGTGACAAATAAATATTTTGTGATATGTTATGTTTTTATTACTAAATCACCTCAAACGCTCTGACTCCAGTTCAGCAGACGAGGCTTGAGGTGAGCAAGAAGAGGATGAGGTGGAGATGAAGGAGGCGACAGCAGTAGTGGAGGAGGCAGATGAAGAAGAATAGAACAATGAGAAATAGATGAAGATATAAAAACATACAAATCTTAAATTTTCATATAGTATAGTTTTGTGATCTTTATATTAAAGCTAAATTATAATTTCCACTTTTTTATTACTATATTTATTACAATATAATTATTACTGAAGGAGGCCAAGGAGTGCCATAGCAAACATACCACACACCGAGCAGGACGGTGCTGGACGGAGGTGAAGGGGCCATGCTGCTAGCAAGTCAGCTATGAGTTAAGCTAAGCTAGCAAATCATTAAAAACACAGTGAATAAATACTGTGAATATTTTTAGCAGCATAGGTTGTTCTGTGAAGTAAGACATTATTTAAACACTTTTAATTAAATGGGCTACACAGATAAGGTACACAAAAACACCACTGTGCACTGCAACAACAGGAAGTGATGCTGTACTGCAGCACCAGGTGTTAGCTCTACAATTTCAGGTTAAAATACTGTCATGCAAACTAACAATTTCCCTGTATTTTTCCTTTTTTTTTTTTTTTTTTTTGGCCAACAGCAACCATAGAAAAAAATATATTATGTTCTGTTAAATTACCTTAAAGATTACATGAAGATTTGTAAGTAGTATACTTCTAAATATCTCACCTCTCACCCTATACCAGCTCCTCACTTGGATATGTGGAAGAAAATGTAGGGATAACAGTAAATAAAAAAGAAAAAAAAACACTTTGCAAGCTGACAAGAACCACTTTAGTCCTTTCCTCATTCTGTATTTTGACCCCCTCAGTATTACTTTAGATTTTCTCTGCTCTGACCTCCGTACCCTTTCTCACATCACTAGCATCTCTAGTGCCATTTTTTTTGCTCTTCTTCTTTCCACCCCTGCCTGTCAGCATGCACATTGAAGACATTTACAATAACTCCCTAGACTTCTCAGCCCACAACCTGACAGTAAATAGAAAATGACTCACATGGATATCAATCCTCCGTATGAGCACAGAGCCCAAGCTACTTTTGTCTGTGCAATTATACTGTTGAAAGCTTTTACGCTGACAAATTGCTTAAGGAGCAAAGAGGAAAAGAAGACGGAAATCCAATTAAGTGAAATGTGAGAGAACTGAAAAAAAAGGTGTTCTGTGAATTTGCATTAACAGACAGCATGCGTTTGTTTAAACATCAGAGCACTTCAAATAACTGTCAGTTTGTTTGAACTCTGAAACCACAGAACAGCCAACTGTCAAAGCTAAGATGTGACAGGCGTCTATGTATGCACTGCTTATAGCCCTGCTAGTCCATTGATTGCTGATTGACTGCTGGCTGGTGTCATACCCTAAGCAAGTGGCTTAGACATGGCAGCAGTGCATGTAGTGCTGTGGCCTAACAACAACAACACCCTACTTATTGATATCCAGTCCGCATACTCGCAGTGATCTGAGAGCTGATGAGAGATAATAGTCAAAAAACACAAAAATTCAACCTGAATTAAAGGTTCCCCATGAAGTTTTCACCTATAGTAGGGCTATAATTTTATTCACCTTGTCTGCAATCCTGTCACAGTTGTTACATGTGTGCCAAAGAAAGTGTTACATGTTTAAGAAAAGTAGTTTTGTATGTGAGTTGTCTGGAAGGAAATGCAATCATTGTGAGTGTGTGTGCATGTTAGATATGAAGGATCATACAAAGTGCTTCAATGAGAAACAATCAATTTAAAATCTATTTTTGTTTCTTTAAAAGAAAAATCCACCCTTTTGGTTTGAGGCTTTTCACAAACATGACAGTTTATTCTCTCATTAGTTCATTGATCAGGTGTTGCTTAAGAAAATCAAGTGGTCACCACAGTAATGACCAAAATTATTACCTCCTTTTTCTTCTTGCCCCACAACTGTACTTTTACCATTGATGTCTTTTACAAAAACCTTAAACCCACACAACCCACAGCTTCACAATCAGCAGCTTGCAGAAGTTGACCACCAGCGGCTTCACAGTGTGACATTTCCATGTTTCTTTCATCCCACTGCATTAATCTTTTCCTGTTTCTCAATGGCCCACTTCCAGTGTCCACACATAAGGTTTTACAGACAGTTGCATGAATTCCTGGTGCGTCCATAAAAGAAAACACAATGGTGTTTTTGCCAAAGCCACATTTTTATCGGATCATCAGTGATCTGTTACTTGCTTTTGTGTCCTTTCTGAGGCTTTATGCAACCTTAAATGACATCAGAATAACAAGTCCGTTGACCTCAACTGTCACGCAAGCTGCATGTGGGTCATATTTCAACATTCAGCAACAACCCAGCCGTCTGCACTCGTCCACTGAGGGTGATTCTGCTTATCATTGCTGTCGGGTTAAAACTCGCCTGCCATGAACACCACAAACAGACTTGTTTTTAGCTGAACAACAAGTACTTTTTGTGTCTGTCCACTGGGTTTTCAAAGGCTGGCTATCGCCCGAGGACAGCAGAGTTTATAACGAGATTATCCTTTACTTGAAGTTACATGACAAAAAAAAGAAAGAGAGAATGAGAGATACATTGTAGTCTGGTCCCAGGGTGTACTTCTGAGTTTTACTTTTTCTTATCAACTATTTAAATAATAATTATGCATATATTATTATCATTCACCATTCCAGACTTAAAAGCTGACCCAGCTTTGTTTTTGATAGATAATTTCACACTGTGCTACTGCTCAGAACGTTTCTAGTAATTCTTTAACAGAGGTGCATAGAAGAATATGGATGTTCACTTCAGTCGGGTTGTTTATCTTGTCATCTCTCTAAAACAAAAGAAGTAGAGCAGAAGATCTAAGTTCAGCTTGGAATGGCTGTCGCTGTTTAAAAAGCCCATTCTTACAATCAACTGAAGTGTTTAAGCTTGAGAAGGACTCGGGAACCCCTGCTCATTTATTATTACCATGTTATGCAAAGTGGCAGCACAATACAGTTTTTAACATCACAGCGCTGTGTTCTTTGTTTTCATTTTTCAAAGTGCCAGACCTGTTCTTATAATTATTTAAAAAACAAACCAAAAAACAAAAGAAAACATGAAACAAACGGTATTATTGCGCAGTGTGTATAGCACAAAATTCTTGGAATCTTTTCCCTGGACTGGTATATCTGCCCAGACTGCCGGTGACATTGCCAAATGTTGTTAATCCATCTCTCATTATTCAAAGACAAAGATAAATGTCCTCATTAAATGACTTGCAAAATAGTTCTGCAGCTTTGCTAAACTTAAATTTAGACTTTTACAAAGTAACATTTTATCCCAAGGTAACAGCTATTGTCATAATCTTTTGGGCAAGAGTTGGCTTGAGCTGTCTGTTTTTTGTTTTTTTATCTGTCACAGAGCAAACAGTTGGCAGGGATAAACAATGTATGTATTGTCAGGGGCCTTAAATGTCACAGCACACAAACAAAAGATGTTATGGGGACTAGCTCAACCTGGCTTGTGCCATATTGTGTCGACTAAATCTATCCTGCTTCATATACTTGTTTATGATCTGGGATATTTTACACAGACACTGTATATTCACCTACTCCTGATCCTGACCTAAACCCTGACACTTATTCTGAATCAGTTTGCAGTCAGAAGCATAATGTAGTCTTTTAAATATGGAGTACTAAGCTTTTAAGAAGGCTCACCTTTTGTATGATAGAGACCTCTTGTGAAGCTTAACAGCACTCTGATAAGTGACACTCAGGGCTACAGTGTGTATATGAGTGTGTGTATATACACACACCTACAGACGAGGACATTTAAGGGATTTCTGTCCCCATTTTCACATCTCCCAGTCAAATATGTTTTACTTGTAAAACACTCTTTGCCATTTTCAAAACTTTTCCAACTGCTAGCATCTTTTTGTTGATCAGCCAAATATTCTTAGGTCTCTGTTTCTTTTCTTTATCTTATTGCTTCCCTGACACAGGTTTTTTTTACTGACATAATGCATGTTTGAAGACAGTGTTACTTTACTATGTTTAAACTGTTTGTGATCCAGCTGTTTAAATGATTTTTTTTTCTGTTCCAGTTTTTTTGCATTTATTTACATTTATTACATTTATTTTGACAGCACTGATTTTTACCACCATAGATAAAATAAAAGATGGCTGCAGCTTCTGGTTCTGTGAAATGAAGTGGCTTACATGTGGTTGCATAAAATATTTCTGGTCCTGCAGAAACTATTGGACCTCTGATATTGGGTTTATGGTCTCAGTCACTCACTTCAGGTCATATTAAATACAAATTTTGCAAACTGCAAAACTCGATTTTGCAAATCTTGGTCATATTGTATCAAAGCCTTATATCAATTATATCAATTATTTTTTTAAAGTTTGTTTTAATATTGACTGTAAAAAAAAATGAATGTATTTAATTTCACAGTACTGAATGGAATGTCTATGCATAAAAGTTACTAGACTTAGGATTTTTAGAACATTTATAAAAGTACAACATTGAGGCAGGAAACAATTAGTGTGTCTTACAGTACAGTACAGGTTAAACTCGATTTAATGGAACACTGAGTCAAAGATTCAGTTTAACTGTTTGTTTCAAAAGAGCTTTTCAAATGTGGCGTCTTTGATAAACTCGACGTTTTTCTACAGTTTTTCTGTGCTCACAAACTGTGAAATGTTCATGTTATTTAATTTGGATTCACCCCTTTTAGCACTTAAATTCACCCCTCCACAGAACAGAGAGTAATAATGGAAACAGACAAGTTTTTGCTCTACCAAGATGTATTGCATTTACAACATGTACATATCTCTAGTGCTAAACATCCTCAGCACAAAAGGACCCTTAATTAATTCTCAAAAAACAAAGAAATGGGTTTAAAGAGGTGTTGAAGGATGAGGAACTAGTTATAACAATAATGTTGGATGTTGTTAACTGCAGCCAATTACAGTAAAAACTTTGCATTTCTTTGGATGTGTTAATAATGTAATGTATATGTGGTAAACTTGGTTATCTAAATAAGTGAATCTCATCGAAACAACAAGATTGATGTTTGTAATATTATCTGACTGTGTATTAGTTCATTCAACAAGACTGATACTTGTTACATAAAGTACAAAATAGCTGATCTAACAAGGCAACATTTTGTTGCTCTGAGGTATTTGATTGATGCTGAGTAAATCTGCAGAAATTTTGTTGGATTTACTAAAGCCGAATATTTTATATATTTAAATGAAGTTTAACTGAGGAATGTATGTCATTTTCATAGTTTCATTCACCTCACTCAGACTGGCTGAGTGGCCAGTTCTCTGAAGAGTCCTGGTGGACTTCTTCCATTTACAGATGATGGAGGTCGTTGTGCTCATTGGGGCCTTCAGTGCTGCATAAATTTTTCTGTACCCTTCCCCAGATCTGTGCCTCGATACAGTACCATCTCAGAGTTCAGCAGACAGTTCCTTGGATCCGTGGCTTGGTGTGGGACATGCATTGTCGGTGTGGGACCTCACATAGACAAGTTGACTCCAGTCAAGTTCTATAACATCTGACAGATGATAAGTGGAACAGGATGCAGCTGTGCTCAATTTTGAGTGTCATGTCCCTTTTGCAGTGATTTCAATCAAAGCTTTTTCACTTTAATGTCAGCATAGTGTGTAGAATTTTGAGCTAAAAAAAACAATTTCATCTATTTTGAAACGCTGTAGCATGACAAAATGTGGAACAAGTGAAGCACTTGAATACTTTCCAGATGCTCTGTATGAATAGTTTTAATGATATGTTCTGCAGACCAGTACACTAGAAATATCAAAATATAATAAACATTATGAACCATTCTCTCTTGCTCTCTCTCTCTCTCTGTACTGTTTTAATTCTCTTGCTCACTTTATCACACACACAAACACACATACACGTACGAATAAACACACACCTGTAGACACTCATAAATGTCTCTTCTGGAGCTGTAGATAAGACAGCAAGGTGTGATCACCGAAACACTTGCTGTTGGACACTATTAAGGCAAGGTCTTATCGCACAGCCAAAATCCTTGTGGGTGCCATCCTGTTGCTTCCCTTTGCGTCTTCTACACTCCCTCTGTCTTTTTTTTTCTTCATATAAGTTGCCTTATCTTTTCCGTTTTCTGTTCTTTTTGAATTCTGATGGTTTGATGTCTCTCTGCAGTCGGCAGAAGTCTGCAGTGTCAACAACTGTGACAAGGCAAACACATTGAGGCTACCTGTGTTTACGGCTGGTGTAGCTTCAATGTGATACAAAGAACATTTCAACACAAACTGTTACACCTCTTTGAATGAAAAATTTATACTTCTATAAATAAAATTAGAGCATTAGGATTACTTAAACCAGGTGGTTAAATGTTTTGTTGTATTTTTCTGATTGCCTGCATCCTTACATTTTCAATAAAATAATGTAAAATAAAATAACTGTCAGATACTCTTTTAAAAGTCTTGATTCTTTAGAGTGGCTCTGACAGCTCTTAAATTCTGCAGATAAAATTTTACAAGCTGCAGCTCACTGGAGGCATCATTGGCCCGTGTTTTTCAAGATGTAAGTATTAAAAATACGAATACATATTAATATAAAGTGAACGTGAAAGTCCTATGAGGCATTTAACACCAACTCTAACAGTTCCTTCTAGCATATTTAGGCGCTCTGTGTGATGCATTTTTTTGTTTGTTTGTTCATATAACAGAATATTGTGTCCCGTTATAAATAGATGAGGAAGACAACTAGACAATCTTTTGCATCAGTCCGAGTTGGAATGCACTGTCGAACAAAGAGTACGGACACTTTCTGAAGGAAAACAGTAAATAGTGTTCAGTTGCCAGATAAAAATAGCAACAATCAGTGGAAATAGTTCATACGAGCTTTTATGTTTTTTCATAAAGACCTTTAACGATAACAGTCAAGTGGCCAAAGCGATTGTATAACTGTCCACAAAAAAGGTTCAAAAATGTTTTACAGCTACCCATCTTTATGCTCAGGGCATCAAATAATGCCACTTTGTCAAAGTCACTGGCATCTCGGCGACATGCGCACGTCGTCTCTCAGCACCATTGCTATGAGAGTTGAGGGACAACTGAAGTAGCTCTCAGTCCTGACTTTGTCCATACTGATATGGGTAAACAACCCTTTGGCGTCACATTAAAACGCCCTTTTTTTATGTACAGGGTTGATTTGGTGAAGTGGCATACGTAACGGTCAATTTCCATGTACAGGGTTATTCCTGTGGTACAAAACTTTTATTGTTTCCTAAATCTAGTAGAGTAAATACTTAAACCTAACCAGAATAGAACAAAGTACAAAACACAAAGCTCCTATTTGAATGAAAAAGTGATGGAGAATGCGAGAGGAGGAAGTTTGTCAAGCAGCAGACTGATGTACCCAGCAGGACTATTATAGAATATTGCCTTGGACATTGTGTCCACCAACACCAAAGGGCACTTTGAGTGCATCTCTGTGACAACAACAGCTTTAGACAAAACAGCAGTAATTGATGGCCTGGGATGAGAATACACACCCACCATTGCTGGCATTTGCATTCAAATTCACTTCATTATTAACACACAAAACAAGTGAGAACTCTAATTCATTTGGCTTACTCTTTTAATTTATTAACTGCTTTGAAAACCTAGAAATATGTTACAAAAACAGATTAAAAGATTAAAGTGAAAATGTGTCTTAAGAAAATATATGAAACAAATATCTCACCTTTTTGAGCGGATATGATTTTACTTATAAATCAACTGACAGCATAATATCAAATCTGGGATCCATCCAGATAGTATCACAATGCAATCTATCAATATTGTTAACATCATCACCATTTAACAATTATCTTGTGAAGGATCGACAGTTTGAAAATGTGAAGAAATGTTCATGCCAGTATTTTCACCATATGGATTCCTGCTGAGGCAGGAGCAGTGACCTCCCTGGCAGCAGTAATAACCGTGTAGGAGTAAAACATAAATGCATCTAAGTAGACAAGATGACTTATGTCCTTCCTGTTTCATTAAATTTACCTTGAATTAAGCTTTCGAGTGGTGATTAAACTTGTGCTGCAGAATTTTAACAAACATCTGTCAGACACTTTAGAAGTAAGGGTTAGCTGTAACTGTAATCACATTTTTAGTGATGCAGTAATGAAAGACATTAGAAATACAGGAAGGAGGGGAAGCAATGTCAGACATGAATTCCTGCACAGTTGTGCTAAAATCAGCTGATTGTGTACAAGAAAATCAAAATGGTAACATGGGCTACAATTTTTGAGGAGCAGAGATGTGGACGTTACTTTTATTTTTATTGCAAATTAGGACAAGAGTGCAATGGTAAAGTGAAAACTGCATCCAGGACAGTGACATTATTCTGATAACACAGGTTTCTGCTGACCCCAGTCAAGCAGTAAGATTGAAGGTGTGGACGTGTGTCATCACTGCTTTATCACAAAACTTAAATGAATTTAAAACACCTATGAAATATATAATGTTAAAAAGTAACATAAACCCATTTGTAGTAACCTTATTAAGACCTAATGCGATATGTTGCTCCCATTACCAGATTGTAAAACATAAACAACATAAATAAAAAGAGGAGAACATTAATGACGGCCGGAGCATTTGGTCCTCATGAGCCCACAATCTTTGTTTCACTCTCATGAACACACCATATTATTGTGGCTAGCTGCTAATTAGACACTGTTAATACTCTCATTCATCACCATCAGAGCTGCTCACCGCAGAGCCCATTATAGAGCGTGTGTGTGTGTGTGTGTGTGTGTGTGTGTGTACACAATTTTGTTCATACAGAATGTGGACTGAAAGCAAGACGAGGTTAATGACCCTTGTTGGTACACAGCTCATTTGTATCAGTATGGTTTACGCACCTTTCTTTGAAATGTTCACGCACAAGCTATTTTTCTCTGTTCGATATTGTTATTCAGATGTTGAAACAGGGCTGAATAAAATATGATGTCGGATAGCTTATGTAATGTTTTTAACTGTGATGCAGCAGACCAAAGTAAGCCCTTGATTACGCTTCAAGGTTGTAGTGAAAAACGCCCACTGGGCAGCGTTTGATCTAACAATACAGAGAAGAGTGAGATATTGACGGGAGAATAGTTGAGAGAACTGCGGTGGAAAGTGGTGTGGAGGATGATACACCCAAATGGCGAGCCCCAAGATTGGATGTGACTGAGAATTCAGAAGTGTCGAGCGCTCTGGGGCAAGTACATTGGACAACTGTGCAAGTCTCTTCTCCAGATATTTCATCATGAAGTCCAATTAGTGTTTCCATTCTGCTGAAGTGGTAGGCAAGGTAGGACCGGTGAAATATGTGACACCAAAATTGATGTTATAACCAATTGGCTGAGGGCAGCTTTCATTTTCATTTAAGGGTCCAATGGGCTTGTAACGAAAAAGGTCACCACTTGTAATCCCCAGCCACTGCAGGAAAACTGAGCATGAGTGAGTAATGATCTCCTCTCCCTTTAGAAACTATTGCCACTGTTGTTAACATTAACTGCTGCAGTAGAACTCCTCAGTTACAACATGTGCAGGGCAGCTGCAAAGTGAACATTTCCACACCTACTGAAGCTATACGCTCTGCTGATGGAAGATAGGCTTGAACAATCATACATTCGAGTGGACTGAAGCTCTGCTCAGAAATTGTTTCTGGATTGTCCTCCGATGGCCATCTCAGTCCCAGACGGTGGAAAACCTTCTGTGGCATTTAAAGAACCTAGGGGCTGCAGGGAAACCAAAGGTCATTAGTGATCTGGAAACATTTGCAAATGAGCAATGGACTCAAAATCTACAAATGAAGCAACACAAGCTTAGAGAAAACCTTTAACTGTTACTGGGGGAGTTTTTATTCAGAGGTTATTAATGTTAGACACTGATGTTGGGGGTGGAATAAATTTGTTTATGGGAATTTCAGAAAAAGACAAAAATCATCCATTTAAGCTCTATATTATGTTCTATGATAAACTGCACTCAAATATGCATAATTAAACTTCCCTCTAGACATTTAAATAACTTTAACTACAGCTGTGTTCACATGGATCCGCTGTCTGTTTGGAAAGTTTATAGTCTGTTATTTTCAGTCAGTTCATTATTTCAAAATTACTAAAACCCCTCATAATAGATGTCATCAAGTTATATGAATCTGATTAACCTGTATATTTAACTTTAATGTAGGCACTGATTAAGGCTTTGATTGATTGATTGCAGCTTGTCTACACATTGAAGATTGATTATTTTTTCATGTATTTTTGGTAACTACAGGGGCCTGATGTTACATGTAGAATGGCTTATTTTACTTTGTTTTCTTCATCAAAATGATCGTGTAGCTTTTACATTTTTCAGGAAGAAATGGATTTTACACTTTAGCTAATGCTGTCTTAAGTAATTTCCCTGTTTTATCAACAGTTGCTAAAAAGAGTGTGGTTGGTGGTGAATTTATTAATATCATTCAAATTTTCAGTTTTTTTAAATTTTCTGAACTTCTACCCCAATCATTAATAAAAACTGTTCTCATTCTGTAACATGCGTAATCTATAATTTAGGGAAAAAATACCGTATTTAGAGTTTCTAGGTTTTAGTTTAGCTACATGCAGCCCTCTTTTTAAAATGGAAATATCTTGTTTTTTCATGGCGTAATTACTGGTTAGTACACTCCAAAGTAATCAGATTTATGAAATCATTTCTGTCATTATCGACAACATAGTTAGATACTGTACATTATACAGCAATAACTATCACTTTTCTGGGTTTTTCCCAGCCTTCACAGCTTAATTACTAGATTTATGACACAAGTTTTCATTTTTTAATTATTCTTTTCTGGGCATGATCAAACTGTTGTGCAGTGTCACAAATACTCCTGTGTAAGACAGCACGGCTGACAAATGTTGCTCTTGGTAGCTGCTGGGATTAAGGACGACTCTTCCGCTGTTATATATTCCTTCAAAACTGTGTCTTGTAAAATGTATGACTCTCTTTAGACAATTGGGAGTTTTGTCTATTAAAATTCATAGAAAATCTGAATTTACCCAGACACTGAATATACAGAGAATGTCTCTAGGGAGTACTCTTTGCACTTAGCCTACTTTTAGCAGAAGAAAAGGAAAATAGTTAAACATTAAAAATCCATTAATGTCCTTTGAGTCAATTCATAGAGGAAAAATGGTGTCCATGTCATTACAAGGAGTTATATGAGGTAAACTAAAAATCACTTGGGGCATGTCCCTCTTGCTCAACCTATATTGAACATAGAACTTATTCAAGCATCATATCAGCTGATATCTTAGTTAATTACTTTCTGTACATTAAAATTGCATTCTATCTATGTTGCTTTAGCGTTCCTACAGCTGTGATCTGCACGCCACTGTGCAACGCACCTGCCTCTCAGCTCTATCTGTTTTTCTATGCTAAACTTAATCAGTACCATATCTGTTATCAATGCCTACTGTGTTCTGTGGTGGGGTCTTGCTCACGCTGCATCTGACTTTCAATGTATGCACATGGAAGGGCTGATTTACATCATACCTTATCCTTAAGTCTAAATGGACTTATAAAAACTGACTACATATTATAAAGAAAAAGAAAATGAAGGAGCCACAGATGGACACACAACCATCCACTGAGTTATTAACCCGTGATACAACATAAAACGTTTTTGGGTTGTTACGGCCCTGGGCCTTGGAGTTTCTCCCCTCCTGTCGCCTAGCAGAGGGGGTTGTAACAGGGTATAGAATAGTAAAATTTCATTGGTGGAAATAGCGTTCATAGGTTATTGCAACAAAGTGAATGCCCTCCAAAGGAAAAAAAATTGCTTAATAAAAATAAATGAAAATAAATCATTAATGGAACTGCAATTGCAGAGTTACCAATTACTGCACAAAGGAAGGTCATTTCTTCCACTAATTATAAAAATGGTTTTATTTAACACACTTTTGTGGAAATTAAAATCCCACTTTGACTAGTGAAATGTAAAATTAGGCCACACACTTTGTTCTGAGAGGAGCTGCAGTCAAAACCAAATCATGAATCACATGACTGCTGTTAACCACACTTCAATCAGAACCAAGTAAAGCTGCAGAATTAAACAAATGAACTTATTTTCCTCACCCTCTGCTGAGATAAGTTATGAAGTTTTTACTGTTTTCACATTTCTACTCACATTCATTACCATCAAAGCTCAGCAGAACACAGTCCATTACATCCTGTTCTGTGTCTGAGTGTCTGCATGGATGTGTGTGCTCATAGGAGAGGGAGAGATGGGGGTAATGGCCCTTGCTAATGCACTACTTGTTTGTGACTGTGTGTATTATTCACTGCTCATGCTTGACTGCTGCTGTTGCCAGCCCAGCAGCAAATACACACACCACTGTACAAACACTCACACCCACTCATCAGCAAAACTTTGGAAATGCTCATACACTTATTGATAAGGTTCATTAAACATAGGGAGGAAGGAGGAACAAAACAGACAACGACAAGAAATTCTAAGGACCAACAATTCTTTACTCTTGTTGATAAATGCCTATTTGACTTGCCCAGCATTATTTGGTAAACTCATTTGATCTGAAGATCATCTGTAGTTATTACTCATCTCACCCATGTAAGTCTGGTGGTACTGGAACATGTCACTATCAGCCAGTGGTTTCCAAGACATTTCACTAAAAGCAAAAAATGGAAAGAGCTATTTCAGTCAAAGGGAACAGACCAACCCTTCTCACTCATCAAATATGGAGGAATGGTCAGGACTCATAGACACCGTGTTCTAGTGCACAAGGTACACATTAACTATATTTCTTCACCGACAAGGAAATGGTCGAAAAAGTTCTTACAGTTGAAAGTGGTTTGGCTTCCAAAGTGTGGTTAATGTTGTTTTTTGTTTTTCCCAAAACCTACCCTTCAGCTTTCTGTTCCTAAATTTAATATTATCAGAAAGAAAACTCTCGCAAGTCATAATTCAAACTTCTCTCTACAGCTAGAGGCATAGCCCATTGTCTTCATTGTCTGAGCTGATAGTGAAAAGCTGGCAATGAAATTCCTGCAAAGTTTATGAGTTAACCAGTAAACAATCATTTAAAATTGCACTTGCATTAGCTTATAGTCCATCATAACAGGCAGTAGTATTATGGGTGGTGAAATGTGTTAATTATTGTGAAAAGAAGATATACTACTATTTGGCAAAAAGTGGTCTACTAATAATTAAATTTAACGCTAATTTAATATGTTTTGGAGGAGCAAGGGGATGAAAGGCGATGTAGTCCTCTTAAGCTCTCTATCAGACTGAATCTACAGGGACTGTTTACATGCTAAGCTGTGCTCACTTTTTGTTTTTTTTATCCACTATGTTCCTAAGTGATTAGCCCAGATTTCTTGGAAACTCACTGCATTACAGAAACAGAAGTTGCTCTGACTATCTTTTCTGTGGTACTTGGCATGAAAACAGCAAGAGCTTAAAGATTATGATGAGCAACATTTGGTAAAGAACATTATTTGTTTGTTACTGGTCCAAATTTCTGGTGGATGGGCCTCATTGACTGTATATTAGAAAATCCGTGTGAATTGTTTTGTAAATTGCAGTGTAACAGACGGTGTTTACTCAAACAAAGCACAGACAGAAAGCTCCTTAAATACATCATATCCCAGGTACTATTTATCTGCAGCGACCATGCCTCAGTCTCACCAAAGCAAAAGTCCAACATCTTTTTCACTGCTGCCAATATCTATGAGCAGGTTTGACCAGGTGCAACATCTTTAGTTGAATAGTCTTGCTTTACTTGCAAGGATAAGGATAATTTACTACTAATGGCTTTCTGTGAGATTTACACAAGATGTGATCAATATGTAAATGAAAGAGTACCCACTTAAACTAGTTGTGTAATCTGAAAGGAGCCTAAAAGCCTATGAACAGTTGTTTTCTCCCACAATCCCCTAAACGGTGGCATAGGCTAAGATGGAAGATTTCAAAAGTGTCAGATGTTTCATATTTGAGGCAATTTCATGCCTCTGTATGCTTGAGCCATCGTGTTATGTCCTGTCATTTATGTATTTTAAACTTTAAGAGCTCAACAAAAGGTACAGGGCTCCCAGGGTGAACAAAAACTGACCAGTGGAATAATTTAAATATAATGAAGGGACCTTCAACATTGAGCTGTGGGCTGAAAAAGTGATTTGTAAAGCTCAACCCTGACAATTCCCCTTTATATTACTCCAGGTAACATGTGACCTTCCAATAGTGACAACATTTGTTACACCCCAGACAATCTCTCGAGGGCTGATGTTGTAATGTGACAGGTCTTTGGCTTATGTGAGGCCTTTAATGGGAACTGGCGATATGATGATGTGAGAATACACACAATCAAGGCCAGATTTTTTTTTCTTTTAAATTTGTTCAACTTTTCCATCATTTGTTATTGAAAATATGACTTTTATAATGCAGGTCTGGAAGTCTGGATGGCAAATTAGAGATATTTTAGATTCAATGTTTAATGAGTCTTTGACTCTCAGTTGTTAACATACCCTGATGTTTTGTTTTGACAATATAATCTCATTTATTCTTCCTCCTTTTTCTCTTTTAATCAGTTTTGTATTGTGTCCCACAATACCTTAGTTTCACAAGCCATTCTAACATTACATAGAAACTGAAACTGCTCACAGTTATAAACACACCTAATTCTGTGTGTGTGTGTGTGTGTGTGTGTGTGTGTGTGTGTGTGTGCTATAACATAATTATTTTAATTTGGTTATTATAGGTTGGCTCCCTGCAAAGTGCTTTGAGAGTTCCAACGCTCTTGCTGATCGCTCCACGTCAGCCCCATTGTGACCATTTCACTTCCACATTTAAAAGCAACCTTGCAGCTTTAATTTTCGGTGGTACGAGGGAAAAGTCAAATGGTTTCAAATATGCCTTATTCAATGTGCTCTAAGCAGGCAAACAAGGATGTGTGGCAAAATTTTGGTTCTTTGCACTAAATTTCCCAAATCAAATCCCTCAGCATCATGGAGCTCACATCAGATTAGATGAGATGGTCTGTATTTATTCCAAAGCCGGGAAATAGTTTTTTTTTTACATCAGGTAAATTTTAAGTTAAACCACAATCTTTATGCAACCAAGAGAATATAAATAACAATAAAACAGAAAACAAGCATTTTCGTGGTCATCTGAACAACACCGAACTATTTTTTGGTCTCTGAGTTGTTGCCTGGAAGCCCATCTCTAATCTTTAGAAATGGTTCTCAACATGAACGTTGAATCGTTTTTATACAGAAGTTGATTTTTGTTCCCAAAAAATTGAAGTAGTAGTGCTTTCACTAAACAATCCTAATGCACCAAGAACACTGAAATCTTTACCAAGCATCACAAGAATCAAAAAAAAAAAAACCCCCAAAAGATTTCACATTTATTATCAACACAATATGCTTAAGATAGAGTGACATTATTCTTTTTATAATTTTTTCCTGTACTGCGTTATGTAATTATATTTAAACAAAGGAGTATAACGGCCTTAAGAATACAGATTTGATGAAAAAATACACAAAATACAGAGTTTGCCCAGTATGGTTTAGGATGGGATAAAGAGACCCACAGTTGTTGTCAAATTATGATCTCTAAGTTCATTCTCCACAGTTCTTCTGTCAACCCCTGAAGAGGTTACCATGGAGACAGTAGAAAGTGTCTATGTGTGTGTATGCATGTTGGAAGGGATAGGGAGGGGGGTTCCTAACACTGAGCAGTACTTGGTAATTGGCAGATTATCAGAAGACAGAGGTTACTGTAGCCCCAGAGAAGGTTCACAGCTCCAACTTTATAAACAACACACCCTCAAATTGCCATCCCTATCCAGAGGAGCGGGTGGGTTGGAGGACCACAAATGGGAAAAATAGCCACAAAACCAAGCACTAAATAGTGTGAGGAGAAAATAGCTGGCGGCAGCCTCTCACCCATTCTCCCATAATAGCTTGACTGGAAGGGGGTGGCAGATTGCTCAGGGGACAGATCCCAACAGCCAGCAGGGACAGTGACAGTGTGAGGAAGACGGAGCCCTCAGAAAGCTGCGCTCTGACAGATTGAGGAAAGAATTCTGTTTTCCAAAGCTACTTTTTGGAAGGGGGATGAGCGCCATGGAAGGTCAGAGTCAAAAACAAATATGGACACCAATCTGTTGTTGTTTGAGTCCATTTTAGAGAGTGGTTTTCTTTTCTCAGTTGTATGAAGGTAGACATGTAGTTTCTCAGTACGCATTGCTCTATATAAACAGGCCAAAAAATTAAAACTGTGCTCGTAATCTTTCACTTTGTTCTACAACAGCAGCTCTGACTCATGGAAGGAACACCTTTGTCTCACCCCGGTTTGATAGCTGGATATGGATCACACTTGTTCCCGTGTGTCCCGTAGATGTTCTGTACAAATTAGGATATGTGTGGGTTTGGAGACCAGTTCAAAGCAATTGACTTACTGTTGTATTCTTCAAAATTCAGAGAGAATTTAAGAGAGTTTTTTGTGTTTTTGTGGGATGGTGAGGCCATTGCCATCATGGAGAGCCACGGCCATGGTGAGTGCTTAGTCTACAACAGTGTGCAGTGGTAGCATCCAAATAAATACCACGATCCAAGGTTTCCAAGATTGATATTGCACTGTAAAGAAATTATTGCTGTTATTCACTTCACCTACAATTTTTTTGTTGCCATCTGTGTATCTATGTATCAATATCTTATGCTAGTGGTAACAAATACAGGACGGGGGGATGCAGAGTCCAAGCCAGCAAGCCCCAGTCTAAATAATGTAAGTTTTAATTATTAAATAATATTTAGTTTAAATTTTTTTATGATTAAAAAAATTTGTTCAACATGTTTGATAGATTTGAAGTACAAACACATATTGTTTTACCAGTGGAAACCTTTGCTTTTTAATGGAAAACTCATTTAACTTTTTAGCTAATATTCACATAAAGAATAGAGCATAGTGCATCAAAATTATTGCTAATTATTACTATTTTTTTGTATCTAATCTTAAACCAACAGGCCATACTGAAGAAAAGTTCTGCTGGTTTGAAGATGTGAGGCATAATATTCCAACACAAAGATTAAAAAGACCATTATGATACCTGGATCTTTCAAATGTTAAATGGAAATGCTTGTAAAATGATCCCAGATGAACATAAACACCCACACAACCCATACCAAATGACTTATCCATATGGAGCCAAGTTTGATGTACTGAAACCAAGAAACAGTGGAGAATAAATGGCCGTACCAAACGGGTGCTGTGGAAATGTAAACGGCACCTCTGACTCAACTGGACACAGATTACACTGATGTTAATGTGCGATGCTCTCATGTTCCCTGTCTGCGTCTGTTAGTTAATAGCTTAAACAGGCAGCAGAGTTTTAATTCTTGGATATTTCTATGACCAAACATGGGTTATTCTGAAGTTGACCTAGAAGTTTTTATATTGCAGAGGGAAAAAAAAGAAATAAAAAAACTATTAGTAGTGATAACATTATCCAAGAACTCATTGTCATCATCCAAAGAACTGCAGCTACATTTGCTAACAGCTTAGCAATAAGTACTGTGCATGTAATGACCAGCCTTCCAACCTGGTAAATGGACCAGCATTTCCCAATGATGCGTTTCTTCAAATGTGTACTTTGTCCTCTTTTGCCAAATAATATTTTTTGTTTCATCTCTGCGCACTTACCCCCATGCCTCTGCAAACTATGAAGAATAAACAGATACAGACACAGGTACAGGCGCCTGTGTGTGTGCACACACATATACACACAGATACATGCAGATACACACACACACACACACGCCGTTCAAATTCATAATCACAAGAGTAGACAATCAGCATAAAAAGGAGATTATGTGCAGTGCTGAGAGTGGGTGGGAGTCACACTCACATGCAGATGGCATCATTTTCTGTCCATTGCAGCAGTTGCTTTCAAATGGCTAACAGAGGGGGGTTAGGCTGATACACTCCCCGTTCAAAGGGAAATGTTGTCGGCTGTGTGCCCCAAGGCCAGCAGCGTATCTCATAGCAGGATAATGAGACTTTAAAATCCCAACTCTTATTAATTTACTATTAACATCAAAAGTGTGGAGATGTTAGTATCACACTATCACTCAGAAGGGAGGGAGTGGGTAGGTCTGTAGATACTGAGATGGTTTGTTTGGATTTCAAGGTTTTAAGAGGCAACAGATAAAGCTGAGTTCATTGAAGGGTGCAAATGACTGTTTGCTCTGGTCCGTTGAGAGGCAACAGAGAGAGAAAATGTACAAGAGTATTTCTGTGATGGAAAAAAATAACTAAGCATAATTTAAAAATATATATATCTTTTTTTTCTTTCTGAAAAAAATCAACTTTGGTGAGTCTGATTAAAATACTTCAGCAGTCAGCCAAAAGAGAAAAGTGAAAGTCTCTTGCTTTAGGTGAGGATCTTTTACATCAGTTGATCAGTTTCATTACTATGCTAATCTTTTAATTGTTATTCTGACCAATCAATAGCCAAAATATAGCCCTGTCATAGCAGTTGCAGATCACCAGACATGAACACCTGAGCTCTGCCTCGGCTGTCCAGGACACAAACACATTAGGACTGTGAAGCAGCATGCTGCAGTGCTACACTTGGGAGTGGTTCCTCTATATGCAGAACATGGCTGTATGGACTCCACGATATAGTGGATGTACAAATAACAAACTGCATATCTGACTTGTCTGATGATATGGATATTTTTAAACAATACCGCTGCTTAATGTATGCACAAGCTAATATGCTGACCCATAAGTCTGGTATGTGCACTGTTCCAGTCAAGGTTGGACTCTTCAATGCCTTCTGCCAATCTAGCATATAATGATGGAATGAGGTTGATGCTCAAGTTGCTAAGGTGGAGCAGTGCAAGCCAAATGTTTGTTAGTGTTGGAGTACCTACCTGTTATGCTATATTTCACAATCTGATGCACAGTAGAGTAAAGGACTCCAGAAATAGTATAATTACATCTCTGACTGACCCTGCACTCAGTTCAGTTAGGTTGTATTGTGTGATATTGTGCAATTTGTTTTCAATTTTCTTTTCTTTTTTAAAGTATTTTGCATGTATTTATTTTATTTGCTATGGACCCGTCTGTGTGTCTTAAATAAAGTAAAGTGACTGAGTAAGTGAGTAACTCAAAGGTTATAACTGAGACAAGGTTATAGTAATTTAGCTATTATATTTTATCACTGTAAGAGATTCTTGACCGAGTCCTTCTGTGTGCAGTTTGCAGGGTTTCCCTGCCCTCATATGTTTGGCCCAAGACGTTTTCAGAACAACAAAACAAATTTAATTAAATTAAATTAAAAAAAAAATAATCTTAAGAGGGTCCACTTTATGGTTACGTTGAGAGAGATGAGAAGGCAACTGGTGTAAAATAAGTGCATGCCATGCTGGTTTTTGTTCCTCTTTAACTTTTGTGTCACCAGCCACTGTTGCTGCCTGCAAAAATAAGTGCATTTAAACAAGTTCATGCAGGATGAATGCACAGACACACACTCTAAAGCTTGAACGTACAGTTTTACATTTGGTCTTTTTTCTCTTTCCAGCGGTTCAGACAGCGCAGCCGAGAGCAGGGGTCAGCTTTTATGGATGTGAGATAATTGAAAACAATAAATATGGCCTTCAAAGCAAGGAAAATAAACTCAGCCCTTCAGTAGATTTAATGTTCAGCCAAGCAGCAACATTGGCACAGAGTCAGTGGACGGGATTGCCAAGAAACACACCTGGGTGCTGATGTGTTTCCACACATACACACACTCAAAACACACACAGCTATGTGTCCATGAATTCAGAGGACATTACATCAACTTGCATTGGTGTTCGGGTCTTTAAAATGAGAGATTTTTCATGGGGATTTGCTTTTTGTCATCATGAGGAACAGACATCCCCGTGGCATGACTGTGTAAACAATTTAGGGCCTCAAATCATCACCAATACTTGTAACACTACAAACCTGGATGGATAGCCGGCCCTCTAAGGGTCAGTCTTTATAAGCACCACAACCTTGTTGAAAAAGAAAGTTCTGAAGATTGCACCAAATTAAAACTCTGAGGAAGAGATAAAAGTCTTAACTCTGTGTTTTTATAACACGAGTACTTGAATCTAAATTGTGTTTTTCTTTTTAATGTTTAATATATTTGAGTTTTAAAATTCTAAGACAATTGTGAAAACAATTGTGGTGTCAAATGAAACAATGATGCAAACAGCAAGGGCAAAGAAAATAAAACACCCCGGAATCAATATAGTCAAACTGCATCCCTGTATTATTCTTCATATTTAGTAATAGTAGTCGGTAGGTAAGTTCACCTTCCAACTTTAAAGAAGGTAAACTACATCAAGCTTATTTTTTTATTAAAAAGAGAATAGTAAGTGCATACACATTGGAAAACAGTCTTTGTTGTGTTTGTATGGGTTGTGTCTCACACACCTGAAAGGTGAAACAATAAACATTAAAGTCATTTAAAAGAAAAGAAAAATCCTCATCAGTCCATTTTTGGGTGAGTGCATGTTTAGGGGAACCAATAAGTGCCTCATGGCCGTTAAATGTATAAAGTAGCATCTGCTTCTCTGCATGCTAAATAGTTTAATAGCGAGCTAGGCACCAGTACGGATGCCACCAGGGAGCCTCCCTTATGTATACTAGGCATAAACAAATGGGAGAAAACCTCAAACAGACCCAATGCCTGCGTGAGATGGCGTTGCCGCATGCTCTAGCTAGTCTGGGAGCACCTTCCTACATCCTGCATCTGGAGGATGCAGAGGGAACGGGCACCTGGGATGATCTGCTTACAGCTGTCCTGGGATGTTCTGCTTGCCCAGCTGTGACTGTGAACCTAAACCTGCAAAAAGAAAAACAGATGGATGATTAGAAAATAAAGCAGCAAACACTTTTCTTATGGCTTCACAGAAAATCCTTGTTGAATTAAGTTTTTCTTGTCTGAAACCCAATTTATTTTCACTTCTAAAAGCATGACGATTCCCAGCAGGAAAATTAGATTGTAAACAATCATGATGGCTTTTTTAAACCTAAGTACAAAATCTAATGGGACACACGAAAAATATCTGCCGCATAGCTGGGAAACAGGGCTGTATCAGTATTTTTAGATTTTATATCTAATTTCTGTCAGTAAGAAAGCGTTTGTATGAAGTTGAACTAACTTTGAACTTTTAGCAAAAGTTTGCACTGCATTTTATGTAACATTAAGTAGACTGCTAAAGACATGAGTCATTAGCTGCTAGAAAACATGGCAAAAAAAAAGGTGGATCACAAATGAAAACGCAAGCAAAAGTATCTGTTATAATAATATCATGCTATAAACTGGTAATTATGTTAGATTGAGTTGGCTTAAGGCTTGCTTGCAAAAATGTTTTGCTCATTTAAACTCTCTAAGCACTAACACTGAGCATCAAGACTTTGTCAGGAATTAGATTAAATTATCATGAAGGTCCTCTGACATCCACACTTGCTAAATATTTGGAGACAAAATATTTAATTATGAATTAAACACTGTTAATCCAGTGGTAATGAGATAATTGTAACACGGGGCGACTAAATTAAAAGACACAATTTATCATCACTACATATTAAACTGTGACATTAACCCTATCTCATTCACCAACAGCTAGAAGACGAGATGTCTACGTTTTCAATTTGTCAAGCCTGCCAGTTGACATTTGTCATCCATCCGTGCGTTACTCAGATTTATTTACATAAATAAATAAATTTTGCTGTTTTGTAGGTCATCCGGAATTAAGCCAATGCAGTGTTCTCCGTCACAGTCTCTCTTCCTCTCTCTCTCCTGTCAGCTCTTGCTCTTTTTCCGACTCTCCTGTCACTCCTTTCTAGCTGGTGTTAAAAAAAAAGAAGGTTAACAGTCTCTAATGCAGCATTTTGGCAGGTCATGGAAAGGTTGATGCCTGCAAAACATGCAGTGATGTGACACCAGTGTTCTTTTATATTTCCTGCTGTATTTCGTGTTATAGTTTTACATTTTCTATTTTAGGTGTTGATACACTGTAATGGAAGGAGCTGCTGCTGAATTTGTTGAATTATAAAAGCTGGTTTCAAAGGGGAAATTAGATTTAAAAAAAACCAAAAAACTTATTTTTACTCTAGTTCACAACATTAATCAACTCATAACAATTTGTGCCATCCTCCTTTGGAGAGGAAGAAACTGTAGATTTGAGGCTAAGGGCCTTGAGGGAGGGCAGCCATCTGTCCTTACTAGTTGGGAAAAGCAGAAAGTCTGTTACTCAGCTGTGTGTGTGGCCCCCAGGTTTCCTTTTCCTCCCCTTTCTTGTTCTTGTTGTAGTCAAGTGAAGTCAGTTTACCACATTTGAAAACAACACAGGTTGACCAAAGCGCTGTGCGAACTGAGAGAAAAAAAGAATAAATATATATGCATAAAAATAGATAGAAACGGAAGACACGATGTCGAGTGTTGGGAGGTCCTATGTTAAAAAGGCAGACTGTTCCAAAGTTTAGATGCAGTAACCACAAAGGCCCGCTCTCCTCTGTGTTTTTAGTCTGCTTCTAGGAATAACCAGAAGCAGCTGATCAGCTGACCTTAGAGTTCTGTTTGGAGTATGTTTAGTTAAAAGTAGTCAGGTGTTCTCAGGTTATTGTGCCTTGTGTTTTCCTTGTTTTTCTGGACTTTTTCGCATTATTTGCCCATGTTAGACTGTTTACCTGTGTGTCTACTATGCTTGGATTAAAGGCTTCTCATGTGTTCCTGAATTTGGGTCTTCTATCCTGTGGAATTGTAAAAATCCCATTGCTGTCAACCTCTTATGAGGATTTAGTAGGTCTCTAAAACAGGGTTGTTATCTCTCAGCACCTGATATTGGCCGGCAAAGAGAGGACACGGAGGAGAACGTACAAACTGTGGGAGAGAGGGAGAGAGTTGAGTGACTACAATAGTGGCATAAAAAGTACAAGGGAGTACTTGTGCTCGCTGAAAGTCCTCCAAAAACTTGAACCTATTCAGTCATGACAAAGAGATGATTCAGGGTTACCTGAACCAGCCCTAAATATAAGAGCTACTCAAGATCATTAAGACATAATTGTGAGTAGCAAACAATGGCTCAGACTGCAAGTACAAAGATTTTCATTTAGAGAAAGTCAATAAAGAAGCTGAAATGGGGAAAAATTATCTATTTTGCCAGCTCCTATCAGAACTAGACAACATTTTGGATCGGATGAGTTTTACTGGGAACTATTTATCTATATATAATAAGAACTACCTACTGTAGAGGTTTAAAAATAAGTGCTCAGAGTAGGGGTATTTTAAGCATTACCACACCCCCTTGTGTCTCTGGGGCCCTAAAATACGTATCTTTTTTGTTTGGTAGTCTGCTTCAGAATTTAATTTAGATCAGAAAGGTTGAGAAAAGGCACTGGCCTGTGGAGAATACTCCCAATTAAGCTGTCTTTATGTTTATCACAGTGTCTCCTGGGCCAAGCCTGCATATGTTACATAGGTGTGCCAATTATACTAACGCAGCTTTTATTGCTTAGAATAAATCATAATGTAGTGTTTAGTGTGTGTGTGTGTGTGTGTGAGAGAGTGAGAGAGAGAGAGAGAGTGAGAGTGTGTGAGTATTGTATGTGTGTCAATGTATTTGATTGTCGTGTGCCTGAAAAGGGAAACTGTATTCACACAGAAATAGCTGCACTCTGGTAGCACTTTAGTGATAGCTGATTGATACTGAAAACTTCAAGTATTGTGACTGACTGATGCAAAAAGGCTGCAAATGCACTTACATAGTATGGGTGAGAAAATGGTTTAATGCCTAGAAAATGTTGGTCAAGCCCAAAATTGCATGGATTTAACAGAAGGATATGTAGCCTCTGTAACTGTCAACAAAAACACTGGCAGATTTCCCTCCTTTAAAACAGAAGACGACTGCAGTGACTGAAGAACTGTTCGAGTATTTTTTCACTCTAACAAAGTTAACTCTCATAAATTAGGCAACTAATGCCACCGCTGGAAAGTCGTCACCACTCTCCCTCTCTGTTTCTCTTCTTCCAGCCGTTTGTTTGTGAACCAGTCAGCATCCCTCTGCTGCCCTGTCAGAGTAATTCCTCCCAGGAGCACAGGAAAGTCATCTGCACCAGACCTGCAGGCACAGCCAGGCAAGCTGCCTCATAAATTTCCCACGCGCCCTGTCTTTGTTATGCATTGCTCAACCCCATCACTACGGTGCATACTGTAGTGAGGTGACATCTTGCAGACATTTTCTCATGTATGAAATAAATAAAGTTGAGCAGGTTAAAAACTAAGGCTCATCATGAGTATCGGGGCATTAAGTGTGATTAACTGGCTTTCTCTAGAGTGCATCTGTACAGCTACAGTAGTTTAACATAGAGGTTGGAATGGTTTATTTTTTGTTAAAATGCTCCTCCCAGTCCACATGCTCTCACTTCTGTGCATTTGTAATGAGAAAGTAAAGGATTTGCCTATACACTACTTTGGAGAGAAAGTGCCCAGCGGAGAAGTCAACATGTGACTATATCTAGGCTCATGTTTAAGCTGTTATCAGTCCCATATGTTATGCCATTAAATGGCCCCTTGTGCCTACTAGGAAGCACTTATCAACCCATTTAAGTCAAAAAGGAACACATTTTCACATTGGAGACTGGAGATGCTAGCATTACACCTGTCACGATTCAAGGTTTGTCATCAGAGCGTGAATGCAATCCCCATACAAATGACCACGTACCCCCAACTTGTTTTGACTGCGCAAAGCTTAACACACAAACACTAGTATAAAGCAGCACTGTGTATTTGCTCTAGTGGGGTTCAAACTAACATATTATCTAAAACTCTGTTGTTCAAAAGCAATACAAGTAGGACTCACCTCACTTGGAGAGGATCAGCTGGTCACATGTCAAACAGTGACATGTGACGCTAAAGAGTATTCATGTGTAATGAAGAGTTCCTGTATGAATGCCTGCTTCTCATCTCACTTGTCTGTGGGAGATGACTGACTAAAATTTGAAGAAAATGGAAAGTAAGAGGTGTGACGGGGTTTGTTTTAACAATAACCTCCTGAGGCAGCCCAACTCCACTGCACAAATCCCTCTGTTTATGTGAAACCAAAATAAAAAGGCAAGATGGTTACATACTGGTTACTGATTACATAAAAGAATAACGTTCATAGAAAACATCAACTCTAAGTCTGTGATTTAGAATTTGTTATCTGAAACTAGGTGAAATTATTAATACCTTCAGTTTTCAGCCCTTTCAGTTTTTATTTATTGTGTAAGACCCTGTCCACAAAGATTTCCAAATGCAAGTAAAAATTATTTGACACAGTACAAAAAATGTTGTTCCATTTTCTTTGTCGTGAAAAAGGATTTGCCTGAAGCCATAACTTTGTTTTCCTTTTTTTTGTGAAAGGCATGAGACCAGTTAATCACCTATGATTGGTGAGACCATTTAGTTGTGTATGGGGAGTGCTTGATTTGATGTACTGGAGCAGTCATAACAAATTGGAAAATGTCAGTATCTCACTTGATCAAGCTTAATTAATAGTGAAAGGCAAAATCATGATCACAATTAACGCAGGATTAATTGTGCAACCCAGAAGCCACACAGCGCTCATTTGACGAAGGAAAAGTGCTGAAAAACGTATTGCAACAGGTAACGCTGCACAGGCCTCTAAGAGGACTGGAAGAGTTCCAGAATGCAGACCTATGAGTGCCAACACTGTAAGACTCATTAGACATTCGGACAAAGTTAATTTCTTAGTGCTGAGCTCAGATGCAGAGAGGATCCCAGTGGGTGAGGATTAATCCAGAATGGACACTTCCCCTCGCAACAGCTATATATAAGGTGAAAGGTCAAGACAGTAGTAACTTGAGTAATACATGGAGGCAAAATGGGCCAAATTTGTGACTGCAAACACATAATCCAATCAAATGTTAACTGATTTCACAATGGAAAAAGGAGGAAATGGTTATATTTGAAATCTAAATATGCCAATTGCAGTCTTCAATATCAGAAGTCTTCCAAATGCTATAAGTCTTACTCTTTCTTGTATTACTTTTTAATTACATCAACTCAACTGTAATCACTGAAAATTTAGAAGCACAAAATATCCTACAAGATTTAGCTGCCTCAAAAGCACCTGAAGGCACAGATAAAACCTAATATATCCTGCACATTATTGCATGATTGTCACACAGTAGCATTACAGAGCTCTTGTTACGCTGTGCTGTCAGGTGTTTTAGGTATGAGAGACCACATATACATGCTACAGTTGTGTGTATGTATGTATATTCTCTTGGCAATATATCAACAATATATTACTCATATTCTGATCAGAAATTTAAATGCCTTGTACTGTACATTATTACATTATTCATCTTTGTCCCATTTGTCTGAAATTGGTTATTCAGTGATGTCTGTAATGTTTGCTAAAGGCTATTACTGCATGCATGAGCTGGCTTTAAGTAAAGAAACACAATGGCAGTAAATATTGAAAAGAGCAGACCTTTTCAGGAAAGCTCAAGAACATAAGCATCACTCTGAGTTTATTGTACACAGTTTGTGATTGCCATCTGCTTTCTCTGTCCCGTGGTGGATACTTCAGCCTCAGGCTACACGCTGTGGTGAAGGAAGCTGCTTATCAAAACGACTGACAGCAATATGGAGGAGTGCTCAGCCAAATTAGCAAGATGTCGCAGGACAGGTAAACAAACTGGCTTACAGCAAAAAGTTGCAGCTCTCATAATTAGATTATTATTTATCTCATCTGGGAGGGTCTTTATTAGCATGGGCTGTTTTTGAGGTAGGAAGGATATCCAGAATCAAATTTAAATGAGCAATAAAATATTTGGTTCAGTAAATAATTGTAAGGTGTAAAACCAAACATTTCAAAAGCTTATGTTTATTACTATTATGACTGCATTAGATTGTTATTAGAATATTACAACAGCATTTATTGTAATTAGCACTATTGCCTCACTGTTGCCGATGACACTGAGGGGTTTTTTCCTTTGTTTTATTACTTTCTGTGCAGTCCTGGAACTTTATGGTCACATATGAATAAATAAATAAATAAACAAAACATTGTGTGCAAGCAATGTAAACTAATCCAGGCTTCAGATAGGAGAATATAAAATCCTAATATGTGGACAGACAGTGATATCTGATTCATATATAAAACCCATATCCTCATGTCGACTGACAGAATGCTTCGATAAAGGTTTGGGGTTGTTGTTTATATAAGCAGGGAAATGAGGAGGTGTTTAAAGACACACAAGTCTCTGGCTCATCGTGTGGATGACAATTTCCCTTCTTGCATCTATCAACTGATTACAGAAAACGCTGAATATTGGTTCATTTTCCACAAATCCCAAAGGTAAGAAAAGATAGGAAAATGAAAACTGAAGCAAATTGAGTGCAGAGAAACGCTTAATATGCTATTAAATCGAAGCAACTGTGTCGATATTGTATTTCTAAATGTGCAGCACAACTACAATCCCTGAATATTTAGACTGAATTAATAGTTTGATTAAAACATTTTCATGGTTGCCAGTAGCTGAAGTTACCCTTCAACAAATGGATAATAAAAGCATTCAAGATCTCAAACAAAGTGTGCTTACTTTTGAAGTCAGGGTTACATGAATATCTGTGCTTTAAAAGGCACACAGAGATAAACAACTTTTGTATTCCAACTCAGGTAAACAACTTTTGTATTCCAACTCAGGACTCACAGAAAGCAGCAGCTCCAGGAGAGCAAACATCAGCTAACACCCTTATTTACAATGTCATGACCACCAGCTGTCTGGTGAAGATCCTGCAGTTTAACCCGAATGATCAATGAGAGCTTTGATTTGGTGAAGATGGCAGCCTGCTGCACTAGAAATGAAGCTGCTATAAGAAGGTACTTTCAGCTGCTCCCTTATTCACAAGGGGCCTCATAGCAGGTAGCTCAGCATGTTTGAGAACCTAAAAAGACAACTATAAAGAAGAAAGAACCAAGAACTAAACTAGAATAACTACAAGAAATGAACCAAGAACTTATTCAAAAAGATAACCTATGCAAAATTGAAATCACTGGGCCCAGGAATGTCAAGAATTATCGCAAAAGCTAAATAAACGTGCAATTTATATAAAGCAACCCCACATTAGGCTAAGGCCACTGGGAGGACACATAAATTTTCAATTCTCTGTGGACCTTGTGCCTAGCTGCAGTGCTACAGCATAGTATATTAAATCCTCAGACAATCAGCCACATTTCCTTTTATAAGACTCATCTTTCTTCCAGCATGCCAGCTCTGTCGTTTGGTTCTGCAGGTTACAAAACGTGGTTTTTCAGAGCTTATTTGGTGACGGTTGCTGGAAGTAAGGTGGAGATTGAGATTGAGAGTATGGAGATTATTCTTAAATGCAAAATCATTTTTATATTATCCTACATATTTATATTATACTTGCTGGGTAAGGCGTATTGATTTGAACTTCAAGTGTAAGTTTTAAAAATATCATTGTTACTTACAATGTAACAATATCCTCTGGAAACAACAAAAGCTGTGTAAGAATTAACTTGAAATGAATCTCCAGCAGAATGTTATGAAAACTGAACATTATTATCTTTACAAAAGCTGCATGTGCTACAACTGAGTGTAGTATCTGAGTGTTCATGCTGTTGGCTATCTGCAGGTCCTTGAGTTTGGTAATCCACCAAAAAGCCTATACAATCTTGGGCTTTCTGTTTACTTGTCATGGTTATTCCCTCTGTAAAATTTCTACTTTTATGAAAAGGTAAAGTTTATTTCTTTATTTTCCTTTTTGTGTGTGTGTGGGGGGTTTTTTGTGTTTTTTTTGCCTGATCTCTTGTACTGTTTTCTTTCTTTTTTTTTTTCAGATTCCAGCCCTGGAGTGCTACATAAAAGCTTGCTTTAGAAAACATCCTCTTGCCCGCCAGGTGACACAGCAGCAATGCTTACTGCCCCAGGGCTGAAAGTGAGGCATAAACTGCAAAGGAATGGGGCTGAACTAGTCCCCACTGGGAAAAATGACCATAAAGTGGAAGGATGACAGTTGCAGGGGTCATTTTTTACCGACACCCACAGCAGGAGCTTCTGACTGCTTGAACACCATTGGTGTAAACATGTGTATTTCCCTTTTGTTTTTGCATGTCTGTCAGAATCCCACTGAATACTCAGTTTCAGACTATTCCTTTTCTCTTTTTCTTGCAATACGAACAGCCTAAAATAATGGAAGTATTGGTAAGCGCTCAATAGCCTGCATAATTAGATGGCTTATTCATTGCTATGCTTTCCATAAAAAAAAAAAAACAGTTGACTGTGGCCATATCTGGGAGTCCACGGTCTCACTGTAGTTCTTGAAAAGACACAAATTGGTATTAATTTAATTCTAATAAAATTCTGCCTGTGATCTTTGCTTAAAAGCTACTTAGACGCAACCTCAAACTGTGCAATATCAAAGGTGGTTTATTTGGGAACAGACTGGGCATAACAGAAAATCAGAATCTGGGCTGCACGGCACCCTCTCAGCAGGCGCCTTCTCATTGATGTTTGCACAGCATGAAATGGTTAATGACCCACAATTCTGGTCCTGATGATCACCCCAATGGCCAAATTGCTGCTGATTGGAATGCCAGTAATGTGTGAATGTTTTATCTTTATTGGAGGCATCGACATTGGAGAACACTTTAATGCCAGAATGCAAGCATCTCAATAATGAGGCTGTCCACCATCGTAAAATCACAAATAAAACTCAGTCTGCTTGGTAACGTACAAAATGCAGTTGTAGTGTAGGAACAGCAGTGATTTGGTTTTGCAACTGCCTTTAATACAAGAACATTGGACAATCAAAACCTATTTTAGCAAAGAATAGAGTGGAAGCATGATGACGTTGTGCGGTTTAACAGAAAAGTTTGCAGAAGTTTTTCATGGCACCAGCACACATTCTGTGTGAGTGCTGTATTATTGTTTAATCACAAACACCCACTGTGGTAAAAAAAAAAAAAAAAAAGCTTATTTTTTTCATTTCTCGTATTTTTTCATCTTAAATGTGTCCGGGTTTTTAAAAATTCACATAATCTATATTCCTCTGTTGTCAGTGCTTTGTATTGTCAGGATTTTAGGGGTTTTGTTGTGGTTTATTTTGTTCTTTTCAATGTTTTCTAGGTGCTTCCATTTTTACCTGATCTTTTGTACTGTTTGCATCACTATTTTAGTCATTTCCAGATTCATTTTGTTAAATGCTTTCATTTCGTGTCTCTATTTATTTTGCATCCTGTCCTTTGGTTGTTTTGTTTTTTCCCTTTGCCACCCTGTTGTTTTTAGCTGTACCCTTCCATTTCTGCTCCTTCTATCTTTTTACCATGCTTGCACCTACACTGAAAAAAGGGATTGGCCAACTCTTGGATTTACGTAAACATCTTGCGTGTATTTAACACAATTGCCTCATGCTTTAAAGTTAAGTGTAACTATATAGTGTAGAAACTACATGATATGCAGAGAGGCTAGATTAAATTGTTCATATCATGTTCGAGTGAAGTAAGTCAATAACTTTCAGTCTCGTACGCTTTGGATCGTGGTTTCAGGAAGGCATCCATCTCAGTCAAATCGAGCAAATTGGGTGGTTGTTACATTAAAAAAGTCTAACGTGTAATTTAAACACAATAATATCATGTTTCTATAAACGTAATTAAATCATGAAGGATCTGTATGAAATTCAACAACTTAATTTGTTCTTGTTGAGATGACATGATACAATCTAGTAAGAGTGGTTAGTTGATGAACTCATGAAATTCACAAGATCACACGAGATGTCAAACTGCAGGAAAATCACTGAGGTTATAAGAGGCAGACAATTACACACACACCACGTGTATGCTATTGCTATTTATTGTGGTTTAACCTGTCAAGGACAAAAACGTACAAAAAAATTCTGCATCAAGCCTTGAAATCATAGCTTTCCTGCTTTTGTTAAGTCTGGATTGGTGGCATGGTGGTTAGCGCTGTTGCTTCATAGTAAAGAGATCCTGGGTTCAAATCCACAGTCTGGCTAATTTGCACTGGTTTCTCTCTGGGTATTCTGGTTTCTTCCCACAGTTAAAAGTCATGCAGCCGAGTTAGGTTAATTGGTGATTCTAAATTACCTGTCAATGTAAGTGCAAATGGTTGTTTGTGATAGACTTATGAGTTGTCCAGGGTGTACCCTGCCTTGTAACCTATCACTTCAGGGTTATTTCCCAGCCCCCCTGCAACCAGGATAAAGATAGGAGGATGGTAGTTGTTGTACATCCATTCAATTTTTATGGTAACCAGGATCTAGACTTTGTTGAACATTACATAATATGAAGAGAACATGTAGTATTTAAGTGACCAAGTAGTATTGGGGTAAAAGTTATTGAATAGTGTTGAAATAAAATGACAAAATTGTGAAGGATTAAAATATTCCAAGAGCTCAACTTACTTCATCTAAACTTGTTTCAATCACGTTTTATGAACACAAAATGCACAGGTTTATTGAATATGAAAAAGTTGTGTTGATTGAACTCAATTGTTTAAGTTTCTGCCAAAGCAAAACATTTGTGTGCAACCGATGTCCACTATTGAATCAAGTAAATCCAACATGGCCTTTTTTTCAGTGTACCTGGCCCATCCTGCAATTCAGCATCTTCTATAACATATGTCCTAGAGCATAGGTGTCAAACTCTGGCCCGCGGGCCAATTTTGGCCCGCAGCCTAATTACATTTGGCCCGCGAAGTCATACCACATTATTATTAGAGCTGGCCTACTGGTATTATACAGCTAATATATATATTGTTTAGTATTAAGCTTTCCTTGTTCCATAATCAGTTTTTCAGCAAAACTTGTTTGAGTCCATAAGAAAAGATTCATTCTTATATCTGGAGGAAGATTTTTTTTTTCAATAAATATTAATGTTGGCCCGCGACTTTGTTCCAGTTTTGAATTTTGGCCCACCGTGTATTTGAGTTTGACACCCCTGTCCTAGAGTTTCTGTGTGTTGCTTCATTATTTAGTTGCACTTTTTTTTCTTTTCTTTTGATTCCTCATGTGCATGTCCTAGCATCATGTGTATTTATATAAGAAGACCCTCTTTGTTACTAGCATTGTTGCCTCTGCAGAGTGGCTCCACAGTGTAGTGGCGAAAGATCCTCTGTATGCGTAGAAGAGAACCAATCCTGAACACTGCTTAAAGAAATTACAAGAAACTTACCTTAGAGAGGCTGTGTTGGAGAAAAAAGGTGGTTATAACAGACACTGACTTTCAAGCTTGCCTTACTTATCATATTTCCCTTTATGCTTCCACCTACCTTTTCTTTTCCACATGATGTGGTGTGGATGATTTTTTCATCTTCATTATGTTGTGTTATGCTTTTGTGTTGTGTGTTCTCTGTGTTTGTTGTGTAAAAATGTGTATATGTAGATACATATGCCTGAGGAAAGCGGGGAGGATCATCAAGGACTCCAGTCACCCCAGCCAGAAACTGTTCAGACTACTTCCATCGGGAAGGAGGTTCTGCAGCATCCGGTCCCGTACCAGCAGACTGAGAGACAGCTTTTTCCACCAGGCCATCAGACTGCTGAACACGTCATAGACACCTCACCCTCACTACTGGAACTTCAACATTATGCACTCCATACTGCACATTAATGCCACTGTTTTGCACATACCAACCTCTGTATATTTTATATATCTTATTTTATTGTTTACTTTATTTCATTTATAAAACATGTATATACACACTATACACACACACACGTAGAAAAACATATTTAGTACACACGTTCAGTAATGTATATACCTTTATATATTGTACACATATTTATTACTTTTTAGATTAGCCATTTTTATATTTTGCTTGTTTTACGTTATTGTATTTTTGCACAACTCTGTTGCTTGAGAAGCTCGCACACAAGAATTTCACTCACATGTACTGTACCAGTGTACCTGCACATGTGACGTGACAATAAAAAGTGATTTGATTTGATTTGATTTGATCTATCTACGGGTATAAATAAAGTAACCCCCACCTGAGCCTGAAAGAATCCTTTTAAATGTATGACAAGCTGTTCTGGAAGCTTCTTGTATAACAGCACCCTCCTATGTTGGAATGGCTAATATTTGTCACCCATCAATGAGTTGTAGTTGCTGTATTGCTTTAACATATGGCCATAATAACACTGCCCTTCGTTATTTGTCACTACACTTTGTTTCATCCATATAAGAGATGACTTATCAGTAATCAATTAGTGTGTATTCCTGTGTGTTTTACTACATTTGACGTGATGTTTACCACACAAAAAAAAAAATTATAATAATAATCAGGCATCTCTTAAGCTGTAAATCAGGACTATGGTTCAGGAAGAACAGTGTGTGTGTAAGTGTGTGTCTGTCAGGGGACCTGTGTTAATGTTCAGCGCCAGTGAAGTGCTAACAGCGACATATATGGAATGCTCACATAGCATTAATATTGACCCCCTAAGCTCTGTAATCCGCTTGTGATGAATGAGTCAGTCGCTGTTGTACCCTTTATACCGTTTGCCATGGTAGGACCTATCTGCATGCAATTAGCATGTTGATGGCATCGCAGTTCGCTTGATGCTGCGCGTGCACAGACATGATCGAGTCAAAGAGAAGGAGCAGGCTCGGCTCTGCATTATTCAACAGGATGATTGTGGATGCTGGCAGGCGAGCTGGCGTGAGCCTTACACTGTCTTGGCTGATGAGACGCCGCAGCAGCATTTGACACATCATTTCAGCTCTAGTGCAGCATGAGACATATAAGCATGTTAATGTAAGTGAAGCAGCATTCAGGCGACTGCAAGGTGCCGGTGGCAATTTTTAGGAGTACATCATCATTGACTATGGTGATTCATTTAAATTAGGTAACATCTGTCAGCCTGACTCATTGCAGTGGATTCTAGTGATACAACAGATAACAAGGATATGTACAAAGGCATAATTTACAGATATAAGCACTGTGAAGCAAACAGAAGAACTCAAGGGCTTAAGATTGATTAAACCATATGGTATTTAATGTTAACAGGCTATTAAAGGGTCACCTCTCTTGACTTCCAGTATAGTTGAGCTAGCATCTGAAGTTTTTAAGTACATTTAATTGTGGTTTGTCTTAATAGAAACAGTGTTCCTATTGATTAACACCATGCTCTGCATGCTGAGGTGGCCATGATGTAAGCATCAAGTTAGCTCAAAGCTGTGCCTTTTACATACATCCTCACAGGTCCTTGAAGACTGTTTTAATTCCATAAAATGGAGTTGAAATAGAAAGTAAACACTGTTACATACAGTAGATTCTTAAGGATATGTCTCATGCAGTACAGAGACACTTTCTTCTATTAAAAATACCTTGCAGAAAATCAAAGGAACTCTCTTTCATACATTTCTTTTTAATAATTTCAGAAAACATACTGCATAAGCCTGAAGTCTAACAAAGTGTATATTTATGTATCAGATGGTCCTTATAGGTCGTGCAAACATTTTGAATTATTCAGCACAGACTTTGAAACTGTATGGGATCGATCAGTTCACTTAGCCATCGCCAGGCTGGCAACAACATGAGGAAGAAAGAGAGAAAGTGAGGGGGAGAGGGAGGCATTATGGAAAGAGACTATAGAAATAGACTGAGGGAGCACCAAAGAGTGCAGAGTCAAGGCTATTATTGAATTCGATTATCTCCCAGTCAGGCTGGCTGTAGACATGCTTTGTTGCGGATTTTCCATTGAATATCCCAACTGATTCATACAGAGCAGGAAGCATGAATAAAACAAAAGTTCTTTTTAAAAAAGTGAATGCTGCAAATGTACAACGTTGTCCCCTCGAAATATTTTTTTTAAATCAAACACATTTCTCTAATTATGATTTTTATATCGTTCATTAACAGTTTTTGTTTATTTCATTTTGGAAAAAAAAACCTATGAGCAAACATTTGGCAACAAGTGGGAAGGAAAAACTCCCTTTTAACAGGAAGCAACTTGGGGCAGTTGGTTGGTAGAGGAGAAAAGATTAAATGACTCTGTTCAACACTGTAACAGTAACTAATTTAATAAAGTAATAGTAACTGATTAAATGCAAAGCGCTATATAAGCACATAAAAAGCAAAAAGAGGTGAATGAAGAAACGCTCAGTGCATCATGGGAAACCCCCAGCAACCTAAGCCTATTGCAGCATAACTAAGCGAGGATTCAGGGTCACCTGGAGCACTTCAGGCTCTGGTGAGCCACAGATCTCATTCACCTGTCTGCCAACTTTCAATTCAGTTTTATTTATGTAGCGTCGACTCACAACAACAGTTGCCTCAAGGCACTGCCATTCTAGGGTAAAGACCCTACAAAAACACAATAAGACCCTTTCCTTTAAGGTTCACTCTGAGAAACTGGTGATGTCCTTACTAGAGACTTATTTGAAGTTTATTGTGATTTATAGCTTTAACTCTTGTGTCAACCAGTTCTTAAAAAATAAATCTCTGATCTGTGGCTTTCAGTCTAAGTCTGCTTCTGAGTCCTTTGCCATGAATCATAATAGCTATAGCTCACCTGGTTGAGCATGTGACCATGTAGCAAAGGTCCATCAGAGGTCTGGGTTTGAGTCTGGCCCAGACCATTTCCAGCACGGCCTTCCCCCTGCTTTCCTGTCTACTTGGACAGGTCTGTTTATAAAATCATAACTTAGTTTGAGGCAGGTTTATTATTTTCTTCAAAATGCAGCTGCTGTTGACATTTTGCTACATAAAAATGTTAAATCTTGGTTGGTTGGTTAAGTGTGATAGTTGGCTTTTCCATAGACAGCACAAAGTTCCCCAGCAAAGCACTGCATGATGCTGGTGCATGCAAGGGCAAAAAAATGGGTTTGACCTCTGTGTTTTGAAGGACAGCGGTCCAATGGGTGCTGTAGATACGAAGGAGGTTCCCCCATTAATATATATTTTTTTTTAATTTTTCTGGAGGCCCAGACAAGAATCAATATTATTATGAATTCTTTTCTCTATGCAGTGTTTTCAATCAAATCGCAAGAAGAGAGGGGCATTTTCACTACATGAATGTGATCAATGGACACCCGACCCTAATGAGCTGCATGCATACACAGGCAGTGCACAGACACAAGCTTCAAGAAAATGCATACACATGTAGTTGGAAGCCAGAAAGTTTGTATCATAAATTAACACTACCTGTATAACTAAGACGAGAAGCAGCAAAGGAACAAAGCTGCTCTCTCACAGCTTGAGGCAAACACAAAAACTGTAATTGGTTAAACACAAATGGAAGTAAGGCAGAGAAAGAGGTAGCACCGCGCGAATCTGTTGGACAGCTGCACTTAAAATGTGGTCTCACATGCTTTGCAGCTCACAGCTGCGGCCAGTCTCACATTTAGCGTACATTGTTTGAAACATAACACGATAAAGAGGGACAAATTATGTTGGCATTTACAAATTCATGCATATTAGCATAATTATGTAGCTACTTTGATCAAATTATGGGTTATGAAAAGCTTTGTGTATCATGGCATCCGAACACAAAATACAATCCAATTCCCAGTTTCATTTACATGCAGTTACATGTTTAGATTTCAAAGGAGTTTTTACGCAATCTGAAATTGGTTAACCGCGCCTTTTTGTGTCTGCCATAAAAGAAGAAATGAATGGCAGGACTGAAATATCTTCAAAGACACTGTCTGAATGCAAACTATATATTTGTCTCAACATAACAAATTGATGAT
The DNA here is from genome assembly GCF_001858045.2 of Oreochromis niloticus. Taxonomy (NCBI): domain Eukaryota; kingdom Metazoa; phylum Chordata; class Actinopteri; order Cichliformes; family Cichlidae; genus Oreochromis; species Oreochromis niloticus. Next base: position 4,467,606 of record NC_031978.2, read on the forward strand.
TCCTAATTATAGTTTAAGTTGTAATATATAAATATGTATGTATGTATGTATGTATGTATGTATAGGGAGAGAGAGACAGAGAGAGATGCCAGCACAGGAACAAGCTCTGTCCTGTGGGGTCTAGGGGGGTCTACCACACCAGGTGCAAGCTGTGTAAAGATGAGCCTGAGACAGTCCAGCACAGAACAGGATGCTAGCAGGCAGGGCATACATGGAATGCCATAACCAAGTGGCCGGCATAGTATACAGAAACATCTGTGCTGAGTATAACCTGGAAGTCCCGAGGTCAAATTGGGAGACGCCTCCAAGGGTGGTGGAGAATGACCAAGCTAAGATCCTGTGGGACTTCCAGATACAGACGGACAAAATGGTGGTGGCTAACCAACCGGACATAGTGGTGGTAGATAAACAGAAGAAGACGATCGTAGTGATAGATGTAGCGGTTCCCGATGACAGCAATATCAGGAAGAAGGAACACGAGAAGCTCGAGAAATACCAAGGGCTCAGAGAAGAGCTCGAGGAAATGTGGAGGGTGAATGTAACGGTGGTCCCCGTGGTAATCGGAGCACTAGGTGCGGTGACTCCCAAGCTAGGCGAGTGGCTCCAGCAGATCCCAGGAACAACATCAGAGATCTCTGTCCAGAAGAGCGCAGTCCTGGGAACAGCTAAGATACTGCGCAGGACCCTCAAGCTCCCTGGCCTCTGGTAGAGGACCCGGGCTTGAAGGATAGACCACCCGCAGGGGCGAGAGGGGGATTTTTATATATACTGTATATGGCTGTATATGATCAGAAAATGTTTCAACTCTAGGAACGCCAGGATTTCATCTGATTTGTCTAATTTTAAGTAAGTTGGTAATCAAAGATTAATTTTTAGGGTTTTTATTCATTTTATAAATGATTTTGATTACAGATTGTGAAGTTAAAATACACATTAGATACGACAAATAACATAAAAACTAATGCTTCAAAAATACAATATAACTTCAATTATTCCAGGGGAACATTATATAAAGTTAAAAATAAACCTTGGATAACCTGTGGCATTAGTTGCTCTAAAATGAAGACCGTGTACAAACAGAACACAGCTGATTTTTTTTACTTCATTAGAGTATTTACAGCCATAGTTTGAGACAGCAAAGTGTGATAGCCAAGTGCCAGCATTGCTATCTGTTACTAATTTGTATTAACTGTTAAGCAGAACACTTGTGGTAAGATTTTGACTTTGGAAAGTTAAGCACTAAAAAGTGGCATTTTCTTCTTTCAATCAACATAGTTTTGCCACCTGCTGCATTCAAGGACAAGAATAAACTGGTGAACTCAAGAATTGTATTGTCATTCTGTTACTATACTGTGGTTAAAGGTTGTCTTCATAATGGTCAAAAGAAAAAAAAAGTCCATTGAAAATGGCAATTTCTCCAACTTCATTAACACAACAATCACAGTTCACACTGTAATTGGCCAGCACTGTGAAGGTGAGGAAGAATGCACATTTTGTACTATAGCTCCCATTATTCCGTCTTTACACAGCTTCTGTCATTTTCACATCTCACAATAATATGAAAGCCTTCCAGGTGAATGTGTGTGAAATGCATGCCATTATCCCCATATTTAAATGGTCACAAATTACTCCTTTCTGCGATAGATGGCTTTTCATCCCATGTTACATAAACCAGTTCTTTTCTACAATTTCGCCAATTCTTACGTACATGACTTTACTTTCTGCCTAGCTATTAAGTGTTCTGCCACATGCTTTGACATATATGAGTGGTGTGGGATGCAGCGTGAGCGGCGTAATACTACAAATGAGACGTATTGACTACAGCATCTCTGGAGCTGGTATCTTTGTTAAGCAACATCAAAGGAAACTGATGAGGGGTTTTATTTGTCATTTGTATAAGGCAATGTTACCCTGTGTTTATTGAAGGTATGTGGTGATTGATTACTATGTTATCCATCTGTAAGGCAGATTTCATTCCAGTCTGCTTGAAGTCTGTCCTGTATTGACTGACTAATGTTATTTCTCTGTTAATGAGCCAGTGTGGTATTGTTCTAGCCTCACTGACAAGAAGTGATTTATTTCCCTGAAATCACACACATGAAGATGGGAACTGGCGCTGTTGTTAATCAGTGCCATAGTATCAAATGTTTTCTCTTCTTGTCAACACAAACTGCCATAGTTTATAAGATTAACTAAAACTTTACTGATCAGTTCAGATATTTAAATGAATGCAGACTGGCAAATTAATCTTTAACCCTAAGTACTTTGATTCAAATCATATGGAGGAGAAAGAGACAAGCTCATGTTGCAAATGCCAGTACCTGAGTTGCACTGATGCTTCTCTTCTTTTGTGGCAGCACCGCAGTGACAGCTTACTAACTAATCATGCCAGAGGGAAATCTAGCTGTTCCAATATGCAAATAGGTTCAATGCGACACATGAAACTCTGCTCAGCATAGCAATTGCACTGATCTTCTGTTGATGGTTTCCAGGTGTGAAGAGGTTTTTATGACACACACACACACACACACACACACACACACACACACCGAATTAGATGCATCTAGACAATTAAACAGATCACTGATTTATTTATTCCCATTTGAAAATAAATACAAGTGCATTTATAGGTCTTTTTTTGGCTTTTGTGTCACGTATAATAAAGTGCATTCATATACAGGCGAAAACCAGACATCTTTACACATTTTTTCCAAGGTAGTGTCAACATATCTGAGCAAATAGAAATGAAAACATCATGACTGGGTTTTCACTGGGTTATGTCACGGGTTCAAAATATTGGGGATGGATACAAGAGGAAAACCAAAATAACAACACTGGTCCGGCCGGGTCAAGTCAAACGATGATTTTAATGAACACACGTGTGGGAGATGAACACTGTACGCAGACAGCATCGATCTCTCACCGAAAACCACACAACAATAGTTTTTATGAACATCAGGGTATTGGAACGCCCCCTCATGCGTAAAGTAGGTACAATACAATCAATGTTGACAACTTTTATCACATTAAAAGAACTTCTTCTTCTTCCCGAGGCCAGATCCTTCCCGGTAATCTTCTAACTCTGCTTATCCCCTGGAACAAACAGTCTCTCCTGCAAGCATAATCAAACAGCTACAAGGCTTTGCAAACTATTATTTAAATATTTGAACTCTCACCTACACATGAGTTTAACTACTGTTTGTATGTGTGCGTGTGTGCCTCGACCTCAGCATTCACTCTGTCTATAAGGACAGAGGCTAACTCTTCATGTGTGCAATAACCTAACTGAAACCATACATGTAATATGTTGAATAAATGTTCTAATCAAATGCCACTACTCAAAGCTTAATAAAAGAATATAAATGAATAAAGGATAATGATGAATAACATGGTATATGTGTTTTGTAAGCATGTGCGACCTTCTACGCTCAAAGCCACTTCCCTCAATAGATCAGCCAGACATCCCGCTGACTGTAGCTTTTAACCCTTACTAGCTTGAGCACAACTCCGTAATAAGCACCAAACTGCAATATGTATAAAGATGATCATGGTTACACCTGCAATGAAAGATTATATGATTATACCAACACCTGTAAATAGAAGATTAACATGAGGTTATAACAATCACTGTAATACAAACGTTAATGTAATGTCAATAGCTTCAATAAATGCTTTAATGCAATGCTTATTATATGATTCTGATGCAATGATAAAATAACAGTAAAATATCTCTTCTCAGTTACAAGTAAAGGTATAAGGGGGGAAAATGCCTTTAATAATAGGAATAAAATTGATTTTTCCATGATTTCCTGACCATAATCATAAAATTATCTTCCAAGCTTTCTATGAGAAAGCATAAAAATATACTTAATATTAAGAAAATGCCCAGCTTTACTTGAACCATATATTCCAGAAGTAATGTTGCCTACATAAAAGTCTTTTAATCAAAAAGCAGGAGAGGAGATGGACGGGGATTAATCTAATGCCAGCCTACATTATATGCGGTGAGCACTGGAAGCTAATGAATAGATAGGAGGTAAAAATGGATGAAATTCATCTGGTCAGTAGCCTGATCACCTGAGGGGCTGCAGACAAAGAAAGAGCTAGGAAGGGATCAAAGGAAGCATGAGGGATCAAGCAGGGCACAGATTGGCAGGCAGACCTCCTTGTTTACACAGATAACCTTGAGAGCGAGTTTCGTGAACCCCTGTACCTTACTTCAGGTAATAGCAATTTGCTGTATGTATCTAAAGTCAAGGCTGTATGGAAAAACTGGTATTTCTAACAATACACGGCTTCTGGAGATTACAAAACAAATGTTTTAACAGACTTTGCCATCATCAACACTCAAACACGATGACCAGAAATACAGTAGGGCTGATGAAAACAGACACCCTGCAGGCTTTAAAGCTATTAAAAGACTAGTGGAGCTTCCCCAAAGTGATCACAGCCAAAGTGACGTCACTTCCTGGTTCAGAGAACACCCTTTTAAAGCACTGAAAGTTAACAGATATTTAATATTTAATTCACTGTGATATTAAGTGGTAAAAAAAAGAGAAAAAAGCACCCACCTTTCAGTCAAAGCATCCACATATTTCTGCTGTAAATATAGGCATTTTAATACGATAGCCTGTGGGGATTGACTTATTTGAGCCAGACTAAAGTGGCTATTTCAGGGACTGTGGCACTGGCTTAATTTTTTCTTAACCCTGGAGGTTGCCTACTGAGCTATCAACCACAGACTAAAAATGGAAGAAGTCAGGGCTGATCTTTAAGCACTGTGACATTCCAAAAGCCCTCAAAAACAAGCCTCCTAATTTAGCTTCTGCTTATTTGATAACCTCTTAAACTCCAAAATGCTCCAACTAAATCATCTTTTTTGTTCCTCATTATTCAGAAAAATCACAGGAGGTGAAACTGTGACACCAAATTAGCACACATGAAACACACCGAGTATGAATTAGGAGCAGAAAAGCAGAGGTGTTGGGGACATTTTGAGTTGTAACATGCTGTGACCATCACTAGTGTAATAAATACCCACCCCTTACAAACAGACAACTTTCAGACTTGTTAGTCACTTTTTATGCCCGTGTGGAGGAGGAGAACAGAAATATCTGGAGTAAAGTTTACTTTAAAAGTAAAGTCTGCCACATTGATATCTGCAATTCCAGAGCAGCAGCACCACGTTTACACTACATTTTCCATTTTAGAAATAGTAAAGGTGTGACTTTCGGAAACTATAAAACAACTAAACTGAGTCAGCTGCAGGTTTTAATGGGTCACTTTAGAAAACTTGAACACTGCATCTCAGTTTTTGTGAGCAATGATGAAAACATTCTTGAACTGTCAGTCACAAAAACGAAGCCAAACATTACAATAATAACTTCAATATTTTGTGAGATTAAATTCCTCTTTTAAGTGCACACCTTTCTCTTTGCAGTGGTTTCCTCTAGCAGTGAATAATCCTCCCGGCAATGCTGACATATTTGCGTCGCAACAACTCCCAGTGCAGGTTTTCTGCCAAGATGACTGGTTTGTTCTTATACTTACTTTGTTCCACCTCATCATTGCAACAGTCCAAGCAGAGAAAATCTCTGGTCTTACTTTTTTGTTGTTGCTCTTCCACTTCATTTTCTGCAAGCAACCAACTGTCTTTGTGCGCTTTACAAACATGCATGAATGGTCAATGTGATGTGCATTTACAGGCACAGATTATTTCTGAAACTGTGCTAAAACATGTTCGTGTACTTGTAGCGTCAGACACCAGAGGAATGGACCTTTTTTTGGTGTCTTGTTAAACATCTAAATTAATGAAGAAACAGCTTGTTTTGGAAGACACATTATATTTGTATCTTCCTTCATTCCTGTCATCATTAGGCATGCAGTTTAACAGAATATAACGCGATAGTAGACTTCTGTGTGTCATTTACTCTGCATTTAAAAGCCCTTCAACCAATTTCCTCACACAGATGGCACAGCGAATGCGATCAGGGATACGAGCACAATTGTCTCCATCATTCCGCAGCCATTTGTAACCCCTATCCGCAATTTTCTCGGCAAACAGAAAACACTCTACCAAACCAGAGGATTATTGCATCCTCTTAAAATTCAATAGCTGGTATGAAATTGAATATTCTTGGGAGTTAGATGAACACTTCAGTGTAGAGCTGATGAGCACATTTAGCCACTTTTATATGCGGTGACTTGAATTACCACCTGTAGAGTAAGAAGATCTATCATTAGCGCATTAGTGCGAGTGGAAATCAAATATTTATGTCACTTGGAAAGGGTTGTATAGGTAAATGTGGCACACATTTATATTACAGCAATTAGAAATGATGGGCTAATTATTCATCTTGTGCCTTTTGTTTTGTGCCACCTGCATGCACTTGCGGTCATTGTCAGCAAGCTGCCTGGAAACATTTCCCTACGGCTTTTAGATCGCTTATTTCCTCAACAACCATACAAAGGCTTTATAAATTGAGCCATTGATCACGACGCGGAAGATGAAGTGGGATAGATTAGACTGCTAATTTGAATATGAATGAAGTGTGAGATCAATGAGTGACCCTGAAGCATGCCTTCAAACACATCAACAAATCTAATATGTTCATTTTAAAATAAGCACAAAAGAGCAACATAACGATGTGAAAATAATTGATCCAGTCTCATTAGGCATTAAATACTATTACACGGATACACACCAGGCATCTTTCAGCACTGATGCTGTGACTCACCAGGTTGTCGGTTTCAAAGGTGAGTTTCACTATCAACTTGTCACATATGGTCACATGGAAAGGACCCCTCGGCAACACATTTTCAATTCAATTCAGGCTTATTTATAAAGCACCAAGTCATGACAACAGTTGCCCCAAGGAGCTTTATATTGTAAGGTAAAGACCCTTCAACAATAATAACATTTAAACATATTAAGTAAGGTTAATTTTTCAGCATTTTTCCACTTGGTGAAGGGGAATATTTAAACCAAGTGGCAAACTCCAGAACTAAAATAAAAACAAAAGCTGCAGTTCCTGTAGTGGCCACTTGGGGGTGACTGCAAACAGACAATTTTACGACATTAAAAAGCAAAGTTTTCAGCCTGAAGGTCCTTCTTCAAGGGACATTTTTTTATATAAAGCATCCACCTGGGCACTGGGGTTTGGGGTGTGGCCACCTCCACTGACAGATGTTCAGACACAGGCAGCTGTAGCTGTTCATGGTCTGTCCCCCACATCTGTGCTGTTGGTGCCTTTTGGAGCCATTTATGATGCCATTGGATGAGAAAGCACTGCAATGTCAAGATTTCTAAGTTGTCCTAACTCCGCCCACTTTCTTCGTTTGCTGTTTCTCTTCCACCCTCAGTGCTACACTTCTAGACTACACACAACAATGAAAAATATTCAGTTATATGTAAAAGTTTTCCTATTTTTAGGCCAAGCCAGATGATTATTAGCTGTGAGTAAAGGGCAGAAGAAGAAATTGGAGTGCCACTGACTCCTTTGACAGGTTTAATTGGATTCTGGTGTTATGTAATGGAACATGACCAGTTTAGAGAATTAATATTTGCATGTCATTATCGGTTAACACTAAAAGTGGCCGCTGCTTTAACGATCTTTTTTTTTGTTTACGACAAATCAGTAAGCATCCCAAAATAGTCATCACATTTCCCAAGACCCTAAGGTGACATGTTGAAATTGATCTAGACTAAAGAAAGATAGCAAATCACTGTATGTTCCAGTTTAACTAAAATAATAATGAACTTACACTAAGTTGTCTACAATGTCATGTAATGACTATGTATTATTTTAGAGATACTGTAACAACTTCATTTGAAGAAGAATGGATTTACAGATCTTTCTCTTCCCTCTTTTCAAAGAGCATGTGGATGTGCGTGCTAGGATGACGGGCATCAGGTGGTGCACCATGATTGATCCATTTGAAGGGATTGCTGCCTCTAGATTGGACAAGGTCATGACATCAGTCCATTTAAATCCCAGTTGAAAGCAACCTGCCCTCTTAAACCTCTGCCACTTCCTACCATTGAAGTCAGCATTTAACTGTGTGTGTGTGTGTGTGTGTGTGTGTGTGTGTGTGTGTGTGTGTGTGTGTGTGTGTGTGAGCAGAGTAAGATATTTCTGACTTCTGTGAGGAATCATTTTTGTTTTGTTTTTGTTATTTTATTTTCATTTTTGGTAATTTGGAAGTTTAGATTTTTGTTAGGAAAGTTTAGAAGCTTGTATCCGTTAACTTGTGTTTATTGTTATGTTCACATTTAAGTTTCATAATAACCTGCCACTTTGAACTTCTATTCATGCTGTTTTGCTGGCAAGGGTGTGAGTGGCATCGTTTGCACAGCATGAGCAGGTTTCCCCTAGAACAGTGATGAAAACAGCAGTCTCTCAGAGCCAACACCGAAAAGCAAGGAATACATCACATTTATAAACTAGAGCAATTATAAAATATTCACCCCACCTGACTTGCATGTCTTTGAACCGAGGTAGAAAACCAGAAGGTTGAACTCCCTGCAGTGCGATGAGTTAAACCTATGAAAGAGTAACTGCACAACATTTTCTAATAATTAAAAAGGATTATGTTAAAATGATGAAAAATTACATTTAGCAGTCATTTAAACTGAAGCAAAAAAGTTGCAGCCTAAGTAGCATAACTGTAACAGCAGGGGTAACAAAACAAACTTTGAGTGACTCATAAAATAAAAAGAAAATCTGTCCAACTTTGAAAACAAAAGTTACTCCTCCCTCAGATAAATGGACGCTTACAAATATATCTACATGGGTGCAAATTGTAGTCCTTTTTAACCCGGCCTTTGTCCCTTGAGTAATTAGCTTGTCCTTTCTGCACATATGCAGATAGGTTCATGTTAGCATTGCATAACATTTAACATAACAATTTTAGCTCTCATAAGCTGAAAAGATATATATACTCATCATAAAAAACATCTCAAATGTGCCTATTTATTTGTAAGGATTTGGTTAATTTCCACTGCCTGATTTTGTGTTCTCGCCTGCATTGTAGACTTGGATTTCTTCACACCACCCCAGCACAGAGGGAGTCAATGACACACGACTATTTGTCTGGCTGAGCCCCACAGCCTGAGCAGGATTCTCTTTAGTCCGTATTGACTTTGTCTTCACAGCTGTCATGAACTAATTTCATGCTTCACATGGCTCTTTTTCTCAAGTGGAATCCTGCTTGTGGGTATAATGCTGAGGATGTATAGGAAGGAAACACACTGTTGTATTTTTTGATGCTATTGAGCCATAGATATTCCAATATAGTGTAATTTTCCTGCATTGTGGTGTCTTTATATGCTTGTGGCTTGTGATTTCAATTTTGGTTCAGTTTCATTCAACTGTATTTATGTTGCTCCAAAACACAACAACAGTTGCCTCCAGGCACTTTATATTGTAGGATAAAGACCCTTCAATAATACAAACACATAAGTCTGTTTTACCTCTTCAAGCCATCAAAAAGACATACAAATTAAACCTAAGTTTAAATCTTTCCTTGGCTGAATTCCTTTCTGTGTACTGAGAAATACAAATTACAGTGAGGTTTCCAAGACAGGCTTTTGAAAGATTTTCTGAACCTTGAATTTAACAAATATTCCAGCACAATTAAAGTTTTTTTTTTTAAACTCACTGAATTTTGAATCTCATGATAGCAGTTAATAATCTTCCTTAGTACAGTAGCATCAACAGCATTTTTATAGTTTTTATTGGAGCAGTTAATCACTTGTGCACACTTTCTAGCTGTCATAGAGATCCTCACTCACGGAAAATGTTGATAAATGAACAGGTTTAAATTAGCCCACTCCTTACTCAAAGACATTCAGCTGGTAATCTTTGTTTAAAAAAGAAGAAGAAGAAGAAAGAAACAGAAAAAATACTAAAAATCTCAATCTACACAAAAGCTTTGCACACCATTAGTAGTGGTATGATAGCAGTTGCAGCACAAAGCCCAAGCAGCACAGCCTCAAGGCTCATTTAAAGCAAGGAACTAAACTGAAATTGACTGTGAAGCCACCGGGACCCATTAAGAGTAGTTTTGTTTTTAACTGCATTTTCAAGTTAGACAGAAAGTTTCCAGCTTTGTGTCACATTTAATTCTAAATGGGTTGATTAGCAAGGAAATCTCCAGCTGATGTGGTCAGATGTTCTTTTTATGGCACTATATGCAGTTTGACTGTGTTTGCCTTATGTTGACACAGTCTCTTCATCACTATTAATACGATATGACAAGATGGCAACTGACATTCTGTTTTGTGTGGATAATGATGTTGAGAGCCAATAAACTAGTGTGCCTAATAGAAGCCATGGTGAAAGTAGGGAATCGGATTAAAAAGTAAAATAAACAAATTGTGAGCTTAACATGGACTCTAGTCTTTAACCTGTAAATGACATTCTGGTGAGATAACATACTATTAAATTCTAACCCACCACTCGATGAGCTGAAGTCACATTATGAGTCATGTTTAAGTCTTGCACTGTTACCTTTTGTCAAAACATTCATACTGAAAATAACTTGAGCAAAATCTTACGACATGCATTATGATTCAGTGTTTGATGTATTGTACTGATAGTAATATATATTGCATACAGTAAGATTTATGACAGCATACAGTTGATAGGTAATTTAAAAACTACTAGTGCAACAATTCTGAAACGAACAGTCATTATGTCATGGTACTATTTCCACAAAGTTCAAACAAATGATGCTTACTTATAACTTCAAGCTGTAATGTTAAAAGAAGCCATCAAGTGAACTGGAAATATTTCAGAGTAACTGGCTTTATTCGTGTTGTTATCAATCATGCTGAAATTAGTTCAAAATGTTGTTCTATCTACAGAAAAAAACAATAAAAGCTGGTGTGATGATGTGAGGAGATGGTACAAGTTCACAAGTTAACGTAATGTATAACACGTCTCATTTTGAACAGCTTGAATTATTGTAGCCATTCAGCTGATAACGCTTCTCACCACAAAAGCCAATCAGCAGCTCTGCCATGCATACTGCACATCAGCTAACGCTGTCCACTAACTCCCTTCAAGGTCTCTGTTGCCTTACCAAGACCAACAATTGGAAGCAGCCCTGGCTTGGTCTGGTGATGATAATGGTGGATGAGTCTATCAATACTGGTGTAAACTGCTGTAGTGCTGAGAGAGGGGGAGGGTTTAAGGCCAGAGGACAGCAGCGACAGGATTCCAGTAAGGAAGATGCGTAGCCCTGCAAATACACACCACATGAAATGTTTATACCTTTGGCCACCTGCTGTGGCATATAGATAGAAATGGAGGAGGCCATGAAGGGATGGAGGTTGGGAGGAGGAGACAGACATAAATGGATAGAGAAAAGGGTCAAGGTCAACAGCCTTGAAGGCAACAGAGACGTATGATTTTTTATTGCTATATATGCTATATCATGTGCAAACATCAGTGCTCAAAAGAAAGAAAAAAAGGAGAGCATAGTAAACTGGGCCAAAACATACAGTATGGAAGAGAGAAGGGAGAATGCAGTGGTGCTTTATGAAGACATACTCAAGTCTCCCAGCACTTAGGTCAAACAAGACAAACAAACAAAACAAACAAACAGAAATCTAAGGGATGGTTCAGTTTTGTCTGATTCAGCTCTAGAAGAAAAGTTTGCAGCCTGTCTTGAATGTAGAGAGAAAGTGTTGTAGACAGACAAACTGACAGATAAAATGTTCATTGGTTATCACACTGTTTGCTCCTGGTGGTTACTAATAGATAAATTGTAAACCAAATGTATAAAAATACCAGCATACAATAACATTTGGTCGACATTTTTTTTGTTTGTTTGTTTTCTTTCAAGCATCTTTAGGTTTTATTTAAGAAAGAAGAAAGAAAGAAAAGGAGGTGTGGTGAATTCCACAGCTACGTGATTTATTTCATGTTGTGGGTGCTATTATAGGACAGCATACTGTGAAAGTTTCACTCACAGTAATAAAAAAGAAAATCTCCTATATACTGTTAAATGTGCAGTGCTTATGCATATTTTCATATATGATAAAAATGCAATATCACTCTTTTCAAGGACAATTATCTGAGACAAATATACATCAAATATAGGCCACACACATATTTAACAATCAGACACTAACCCATGAAGTCAGGATGCAGGTAGAGCAGGTTACCAACCACTCAGAAGGTTGATGGTTTGATCCCTAGCTGCTCCAGTCTGCATGCCAAATATCCTTGGGCAAGCTACTAACCCCAAGTTGATCTCTGATGTAGGATGAATGTTAGATAGAAAGCACTTACACACTGACAAAAGTGCTTGTGTGAATGAGGCAAGTTGTATAACGCGCTCAGGTAGAGTAGAAACGTAGTGTATACGAACCAGTCCATGAACCATTCAATCCCACTTGTACAAAATACCTGCATTCTTATTCACAGGCAAACAATCTGATATTTGCTATTGAATAATTATCAATAATGACAATAATAAAAAAAAAACAGTTTTGCTCTGATGTGAAAGAAAATTTACAAAATACCGCTACACAGTGATATTCAGGAGGAAGGGAAGGCTATCAGCTAGTAACGCAGTTCCATGTACACTTTGAAGAACAGTAGCTTAATGAATGTAGTTCCTTGCTCTCAACAAGGTTACCCTAGCTACCGCCATGTGCATTGCAGGTGCAGGTTGTGCCTCAGTTTTGCTGTTTTTGATAGAATAACAAAAACTAAAATCTGCTTTTGCGAAGCCCTTTTCTTGTGTTGTTGCTGAGTGTTTTACAACAAGTAGAATTGTCAAGAGGTTTTATCAAATGCTAACTGAAATTTAAAAAATATAACTGAAATGGCAAAATCATGTGAAACTCTTTTATGCATTTGTTTCATAAGTTCATTTTTATGTGTGTTTGTTCTCTTGCATAGCTTCTACCTTCCACAGCCTCACTTGAAATATTTTCACAGTGAACATCAAGCTAACTTATATTGTCAGTCGCATATTGTTTTGAGATGTTGTCGACTGGACTATCTAATTCATTCAAAAGCTAAATGTTAACATTGTACTGCAGTATTGCACTAAACAAGGCTGTGTACTCTGTTTTGGCAAACAGTTTTCAGATACATAGTATTTGGTTGTGTAAAGACCAAAGTACACAAACTGTAATTGAGTACAGCTCAAAAACAGTGGTATGATCATTCATGGACGAATTTTGCAATCCATGCAGTGTGTGTGAAATTAAAATAATGCTGCCATGTGATGTTGTGCCTTAATTAAAGACTAATATGTTGTCTTTTTTCCCCTTGGATGTGCTTTTAGCACAACACCCAAAGAAAACACTAATCCTCAGCACAGTATTTTTAATGATGCTTACTAAACAGATCATGTACAAAGGGATACTGAGAGGAGGCAGTTGTATATATGCTCCAACATGAACATTTAGGGGTATTTAAAGTCTTTGTGCAGAGCAACACTAGAGGAAAACTAAAGTATTTAACTCAAGGAGAAATAAGGTTACTTTTCTCACATCATACTCTGTACTTCCAACATCAAACTTTCTTTTACAGCCACAGGGCATACTTTGAAAATGATATTAATCTCTAAGGGCATTCTGATGTTTCCCATCAAGTCAATATGTGACTGGAAGGTATTGTCTGTCTACATGTTCTGACTGTTTGAGTGAGAAGTCTTCACATCTCACATCTGAAAATGCTGAAAATGTTAACACTAACCCTAACCCACGCCCTCGTCCTCAAAAAAGGCCTGCATAGCAATTAACCCACAGAAATGTCAGCAGTGACCTTAACAGTCTTTCACGCGGGACATCAAACAACAGCCAGATTATCAGTCTAGACATCCTGATTTCTTTTCAACAAAGGTAGCAAGACATGGAAATGCAGTTACTGTTTTCTTCACGTTTCCAGTGACAGTCAATGCACTAAAACTCAAGCAGAAAAACAAAGTTTACATGTTATTATTTTCTATACAGCTTACCCGGCTGTTCCTGTGAGCGTACAGTCTCGACACAGCTGATTTGCACTGATGCCAATTGCGTAAAAATGAGTGTTTTGTTGAGAGTGAGCACCTGATCGCATGGTCATCCATGCCCAGAGGGTGGTATTAGTGGAACATGAATAAATTACATTATCTAAAAGTTTGGCATCATAACATAAGCAAATGTCAGAAAAGACTGTGCACCATTACTGAGCTAATTAAGTAACATGGATTGCTGCAGGGCTCCATTTAGATTTAAAAATATTAGTGCACCACCAAGGGCAATTTAGTAGTTGGTTATTTTTTGCAGACAGTATACGTATGAAAGATGGAGATAGGAGCCATATTGGTGAATAAAGTCCAACACTGAAGCCTTAAATGAAGCATCTTGGTGTTGATAGCTCAGCCAACTCAGCCTAAGAGGAAATAATAAAAGTGTAAGGTATATATATATATATATATACATATGAGGCTCCACATCAGTTTGATTCAATTATGATTTTTTGCATTACTGGTTCACAGCTGATGAGACATTGCAAAGACAGAATGATTGATTTAAAGTATTTGCTTTGGGATGGCCTTTAAGGACCTTCCATTAGACTTCTATTTGGGAAAGTACACTCTGTGTATCATCCACCTGTATCACTACATACCACCATTTAGCTCAGAAAAAGACACATTAACGCTGACCTTCTCACCCTTTCCTTTTCATATTTCACGGTGAATTTGGCTTTCCTTTTCACATATCAATTTCCAAAAGAAAAAAAAAAAATATATATATATATATATATATATATATATATATATATATATATATGTGTGTATATATATCAAGTAAATAGACTTTGCACTTATTCCTATGAAAGAAAGCCAGGAGACATGATTGCTATAAAAGATGAGAGCTTTTTTTCTTCAATGAAATAGTTCAGGGTTTCGAAAAGCTAAGGTTTAATTGAAGTAAAAAGAGAAAAAGGCATTAATGTAGGCACAGATCCACTCTTCTCAGCTCTTATCCACCCATCCATCCATTTCAGGCCTTTCTGAGTCACAGACTATGAACACATCTGCATAGGAATATGCAGCATATTTAGGAAAGTGACAAGATTATCAGCACTGAAAGCTTTCTGGTTTATGTTTGCAATGAGTTTTACATGTGGAGTGGATATGAGTGGACAGCATTTTCTGAGAAAAAAAAAGGGTAGCAATGACTGGCCATCCAGACTGCATTCTCATTATTTGAATTCACCTCTTTTATGAACAAAAATTTCCAGAAAAAACATTTAATAGGACTCCTCAAACAGAACACAGAGACAGTTCTTTGTATGATAACATTATTTGTGTCATTTTGTATTTAAGCCTTGAAAATGAATTTTAATACGAAGCTAAAAGTTCATGACAAGTTAGGTCCAGAAATAGAGACGATATGGCCCAGTTGGTTTAAGGAGAAGAAACTTTTTTGGCACATGTGCTGGGTAAGCACTTTTAACAGCTGTGTGTATCATAGACTCTCCAACAAGTTCTTCAAAACTATAACCCATTTTTGCCTCTTTTTTGACATTTTTTCACTTTATTGGACAAATAAAAATAGAAATGCAATTTAGCTGGGAAAAGGAAAAGACATGTCTTGTGTCATGACCACAGTTCCTGTGACAAAAATCTATCATCACATCCTGAGAGCTCTTCATTTTGCAGTGTTCTTTGTGCTTAAGAGCTTAACAAAGGTCCCTAATATAGACTTTCTATTACCTTTTATATTCTAAGATCACTCCCTCTGACATTCACCTTAACACAATTCTGTTGAGACCACGTTGTAAGGTCTTGCATTTCAAAAGGTCCTGAGCAGCATGAAATGAAGTAATTACAACAACAAAATCATGTTTATACCAGAGTCAGAACAAAGACTTCTTAAAGCGAATGTAGCCAACTGTATACGTTTTGCTCATAAGTGCAACACTCATTATGCCTGATCAAAGTATATCCAGCGGGGCAGAGAGTGGGAGGAGAGACGAAAGGATGATGCAAGCGCTGCTTCTCATTTGCTTAAGGGACAACGGCAAAGAAAAAGGCACCTTGTGGCCCGCTGCTCTGTCCCAGTGTCGTCATCGTCATCATTGTGTAAGGAAGACAAAGAAGAAAACAGAGTTTACAAGAAGAAAAGATTGCTTTCAGCTTACACCAAGGACGCTTTACGTGACGGTCCCACAGAGTTTTGCATTCTTTGTTATGTTTTGAGTTTGAATTTTACTTTTTTTTATGATGTGAGTTCATGTCATTTTGAGTCTTTGATTTCTCATGTCACTTTATGGCTAGACTAGTGAGGAGTTTCAGTTTTGTCATGTAATGTGTTGGATCATCTTCTCATTTTCATTAGTAGTAGTAATAATAGCTCCTGCCTTTGTCTTATGTTTCTATTACTGCCCATCTCTGTCATCTCCAGTGTTAGTCTTCATAGACTAATAGATGGATAGATAATTTATAGATACCACAGGGGAAATTACTATGTTACAGCAGCAGGATGAAGAATAAAACCAGTGCACTCTATAATAAATAAAGAACAAAAATGAGGTTAAAAAGTAAGATTGAGATGGTGCAAGAGAGTAGTGCAAATTGCATTAATAAAATATGTAAGCTATAAAGAAAGAAAGTAAAGGAGTGTTGCTCTGGTTGCACTCCAGCAACACTACACCTATGGCTCAGGGACAAGAGTGCTTGCATTTCACATTAGAGCATATATATCATAGATGTTTTGAAGACAATGTGGTAAACTCTGAGTTAGCTTTTGTGCATTAATAATTCATTCTTTAGCCCATAGTTGCGGTTTTAAGTTTGTGCCTTACTACTGTGTGTACTACTTGAAGCTCCTCTTTGAAGTACGGTAACATAGTGCATATAGTTAAACATTGAGAAATACAACATGTGGAATGTAATTTAACCAGCAACCAGCTCTCAAACCAGGAACCGGGATTGTCCTCAGTCTCTAAAACGTGCCAGTCTGCAGAGTGAAAACTCTTATTGGTGCTCACAGATATCAAATTATGAGAGCAAATCTGTGTTTTTGTGTGTGTGTGTTTTTGTGTATGAGAGAGTGCCTCACGCTGGAGGGTATGTAGCTGCTCCCTCCAGCAACCTTCCTAGATGTTCTGATGATAAAAGCAGAGGCACACACACAGACACACAAATACAACCTGACATGGTAACTGTGGGGTTTCCCACCACTGCTGGAAGTTCTGATGAAGCACTATGGAAACTAAAATAGACGACAGGACCTGTAAAACACAGAGATCTAATTGTCTGTGTTTGATAATTCAGAATTTTATTAAAGTTGCACCCTCTGCACACTCTCTGCACCTCTGTGCAGTTAAACTACTACAGAAATAGAGTGCAACAGAGTCTAAGCAATGTGAAACTGGACCGGTGCTACACTCTAATTGAGATCATCTTTCTCTTGTAAGCAGGCCATTTTTACCTTACTCCACTAAACTAATGGAGCTGTGTCTCAAGGCTGCAGGTGAGCTGCTGTGATTGGCTGGATGGAATAATGATGAAAGTTGTTCCTGGAAATACTCTGTTCCCTGGGGACTAAATGGCGCCATCAGACAGGATTATAATGAACAAGTGAGTGAATCACCCCCTGACTGACATGCTGATGTTCAGTTTGGAGAGCAGGTAGCTGCAGTAACACTGATGCTAAGTGAGGAGGACTGGTGGAGAGAGAGAACCGTTTTGTTCAGACAGTGAGAGTTTGGAAAATGTGCATTTATCAACCGTGTCCTCTAACAACACTTTAGAGGATGTGATGAAACTGAAAATATTTAGAAGATGTAAAAACTGAAAAGTAAAAATATGCAATGTAAACTTATGGAGATTTATGTACAATACAAATATTTTACTAAAATGTTTATTCAACAACACTTCTGCTGACTTAAATGAACACAAATCAAAGACTAAATAATGAAAAACTAACAGACTATTTCCTTCTCAGTTGACAGAATCTTAGGCATCATGTGCCATATCTAATGTAGCTTTCCTTCCAGTATATGTATCTGGCTGCTTCTGGCTCATGTTAGCTTTTATCCATAGAGCACAGATATATAAAAGACAGGCATAGCCACCACTAACCTCTGTAATGTCCCCAGTCCTGTTCTGAAAACTCAAGTTTGGCGCCTTCGTAGTCAGTGTTGTGAAATCGGATGTGATGAGCGAGGTGTAGATCCGAGTGTGACGCTTGTGTTGGTTCAAGATATCATTTTCTTACTTTGTGTGATGCTAGATACCAATAACAGCTCAAGCTGATTTAATTTTGGTGAAAATTATTTTAAGCTCACACAAACATGAAAATCAGAATCTTATGGATCGTTTCAAACGTAACAATAAATGAAAAAGTGCAGCATCTGAGCGATAACAGGCTGACTATCTTCTGAATAGTAAATGACCTGCTCTGCTGTATGGAACCCTAAATGTGAAGTGATCGTCATGCCTTGTATTTGTATTATATTCTGCATGAAGCACTGCTTAGACCTAGCATAGTCATAGTCATAGTGGTTAATAGAGAGGGAACATGTAAAAAGAAGCAAAAGAACGTATGCCATCTCAGAAAACCACAGCCTAGTTGCTCAATAACCTCCATTTGTGATGATTCAAACTTCAGTTGGACTGTATAATACTTAAACATGTTTCCACTAGCATGTTTCTGATCATTTGTGCATGATCATACTCTGTGCTTAAAATAACTGCTGCAAAATGCACTCAGGCAGCTTGTTGAATGCTAATGGTAGGTTGTAGTGTGTAGGTGTATGTATAAAGGGCCTGAGGTTTAGTAGCAGGAGTGGAGCTCCTCAAACACTATTGTGGGGCTGCTGCCTGTCTCATTAGAGCAACTTTTATCGTGCAAATGCGACTGTGTTGCATGTGTCAGTTTGTATCCCTGACAATCTGTCATCGTGTGTGTGCTCTTGTGCGTCTTCATTGGAGTTTGAAAACGATCCAGATGCAAATCAACGTAGAAACGGCACCGGTCCTAATAAAAACGCCACATTTTTCAGCGGCCACGATTTGTCTTCTCTTTATTCTCTCCTCCGTCGATGAATGACTGCAGTCCTTGTCATCTGTTCTTCTGGAGCCCTGGCAGGAGGGCAAATGAAAAGAAAAAAGCAAGAAAAGGGCACACAGTGAGCTGATGACAGCCAGAAAAAGAGGGATGCTGGAAATGTTCAATTAAGCTTCCCTTTTTTCCCAGTTAATCTAGTGGAGATAAATATTATACTGCATTCGCTCCATTCATCCTGCAAAATCAATTCGCTCTTTCCATTGCTTTTCCTCCTTTTCTCCCACTTACAGTATTCAGCCTCACAGCAAAAAGTGCCCAAGAAAATAAATTGCTGCCTTTATAATAAGTGGTCCTAATGCAGATGAATGGTGCTGGATCTCAGAGCAGTGAAGCCTCTCACCCATCTGCCACCTAGTTTCATTTAGCTCCATAATAAACAGCAAGCTGAAGGCAAGACTGCCAGTGTTTCTGTCGTTTACTCTTTTTCCCCAAGTCAGCCCTGCACATAATAAATATGAGGTTAACAAAAACAAAAAAAAACACTGGTGAAAATGCAAGGCAAAAGAAAAGTTATATATACATATATATATATACACAACATAAAATCACTTTAATTATTATTTATTTCTTACATTTTTATTCATGCTTTGTCTCTCTTTTAGCTACTTCCTGCTTCATTTTGAAAGTAGCTTTTTTTCTCCTACAACTTTCACTTCCTGCTTTTGTTCTTTTCCCTCCCTTGTTATTCCTTTAGGCCCTAATATCCTTTTGTCAATGTAATATCCCTTAAGTCCCTCATGTCAGGTTTTATTATTAGCTTTTTGACTTTTATTTTTTCTTATTATTTTCTCCTTCATATTACTTACTTGGTTATTTCCTACATCCTGTTGCTCATAACAATGTGAACACAGTAAATTAAAACCTTGCACTTCTGTTCCCCTCTGATCTGCAAACCGTTTCAACAACTTCACACCTTCAATATCAACGCCGTCTATGTTAAGCAGCAAACAGCAGAAAGACATCAGCAGCAGCTAGCTGGTGAAGATAGTTGTGCATCTAAAACGCTGTGGCATGTGCAAATATGCATTTGGTAAGTTCTGAAAGGTGAAATGTCCTGACCAAATGTAACTCAGTGTGGGGAACAAAAACAGCTAAGAATATGGAAAAGTAAAATGACTCAATTTCTGCGCCTTTTCTGACCTTTATGTTAAGATTTATTTTGTATCTCAGAGACCATATCTGATCACAGATTTAAAGGTTGGAGCTCAAAGAAATGTAGGATGTTGCATTGTAATTTTCTCAGCAGTTGTAAAAGCTATTGCAGGAAAAAAAGTGCCACCTACACAGTGGTTCCACTCACTTTTACAAAGATGTTTGTGTGTCTGTGTGTGTGTGCACGCTGCTAAATTATCAAAAGGGTATGTACACAAATGCAGACACAGAAGCATTGACAGTCACTGCTACATACCAAGTTGAAGTGAGGTGAGATCAAGGTGAAAGGAAGATGCTTTCACAGAGACAAAAATACGTAGGTGAAAACACACTCCATAAATTTTTCACTAAGCTGTGTGAAGGAGTTGTTTCTACAAAGCCATAAAAAGTCGGAGGTGTTTGAACACCAGAGTCTGGAGTGTTTGCCTTTGAGGAACTCTACTCCTGACAAAGAAGGCACAGAACAACAACAATAAATAAAATGCAAATAATAACCAACGCAAGAGTTTGCGGAGTTTTATTCAGGCTGAATAGTTTTGTCACTGACGAATGTGTGTTTAATCAAGCATAACAATAGAAGTCAGAGGGCAAGAGTTTTAAAGAATGGAAATGAAATATAGATGGTATAAGCAAGGAATACAAAGAAGGGGAAGAAGTAAAAATAACCTTTTATTCCCTGCCTTCCTGGAAAGAGTGATGATTGGCCATTATGTAGTAATAGCAGGAACGACGTGTTGGGGTGCATTGTTCAGCCTTTTAGATCCAAAGAACGTGAGAAAGCTGGAACATTTGAGTTGCTCAACTGCACAAGGTGCACGTAACAAGAACAGAAGCATATGGGAACAAGCATGTTTGTGACACCCACATGAACACACTGATGTCACGCAGATACACGCATTCATATGCCTTACAGGTAAACTCATCTCCAAGGGCAGCTGTTCTGCAGCTTCCTGTTTGGCTGCAGATCAATAAAAGGTTCAAGGTTCATGATGCTTTTTCTTTATTGTAGTTTCTCAACACAAAGCCATCCTCTTTGCATACAATAAGAGTCTTACATGTGCAATATCACCTGCAAAACAATATTTTAACTTGATTTATTGTTTCAGAGAAGCTTATTAATTATACAACCAATGTACTGGCAGCCATAGTGTTGCTTTACTGGCACTATGGTGTGCTTTTGCAGGAAGAAGTTTTCAGTCATGGGACAGGCAGAATTTGAATAATCAAATAAAAGAAAAGTAATATAGCTATTATGGGCAAAGCAATTGATGTGTTCTTGTACCTCAGCTGCCAGTAAAAGTATTTCATAAAGTCTGAGAGCCACTATTTGATTAGTGGGGTGTGAAATGGAGACTGGCACTCAAGTTGGTGACTTGATATGCGAACAGGATAAAATCATATTATCTTTTCATAGAAACCAAATTAAGAATTTTTTATTAAGTGTTAAAATGAAGGTTTCTTGTGTATCCATAAGTTTATTTCATCCATAGGAAGCGTTCCCTTCCTACAGATTTACCATAATATGATGTTCTACAATTTTGAAACAAATAAATAAATTGATCAGGCACAGATTTTAGGTATGTCACAGACCTATTCTTGGTATCAGTTATATATACATCTATATGTCATGATCCCTGGTCTGTTCCTGGGTACTTGAGTTTATTTTTAGATGTTCTCTTTTCAGTTGCTTTGGTTCTCTGGTTTAGATTTTTTTAAATTTAGTCCTTGGATTTCTTAGCCTCTGATTTTTGCTCTTATTACTGTTTGTATTTATGGAGTTTTATTACTTGCCCCTGGCTTTCCCTCTGTTTCATCCTCCTGTGTCTTTCTATTTTTTTGTCAAATATATTCATGTTCCCACATTCTCACGTTTCTGTTATGGTTGTTGTTTATTTCCTGTTCTACTCTGATAGTTTATCGTCTCGTGTGTCTTGCATTTAATTTCAGTTCATCACCTCATCTGTTAAATAGCTGTTTCTCCTCCACTAGCCACACCTTGGTGTGTTTCTTGTTCTGCCTTACATTTGTTGTGTTGTGTTGATCTGTTACATTCCTGCAATTGCCTCCTGAACTTCACAAGACTTGGGCTATAAAAGTGTTTTGGTTAAGCTAATGACAGCAGCTATGAGCCACCTACAGTGCAATGCAGTCTCGAGGTACCTTTCCAAGCAGTTCCAACTCCCCACCGACACCTTGACTCAATAGCTCACATGATGGTGGGGTGTGTCTCATAGAGGATTCACCCCTTGGCCCCTGTGTGGGTAATGACTCATAGTTTGTTTCACACCTTGGCTCATGTGACAACTCACAGCATTAATAGTGGGTCAGTGACCCTCAAGACCATCTCCGAGGGGACAATCCCACTGGGACTCTCCGTCACCTGTTTCAGAACCAGTGAAGCCTCTTGGATGGCAGGTGAAACATCTTTATAAACCAAAGAGGTCAAGTTCACTTCTTCTCAAGAGCTCAAGACTAATTTGGTTAAGATTAGAAGAAAAACTGGGATTTAAATCATGTTTTTTCTTCACCAAGCACTGTGGGCACATAGAAATAAATGAATACATCTGGATATGGTGTTGACATTAAATTAACAAATTAAGTACATTAGGAGTTAAAAAAGTATTAATGTTTTTGAGATTGAGATCTTAAAAGTGGCATTCATATTCTTAAGAAAATGAAAACTTTTGAGGCTATAATTAACTTAGTAATGTGTCTTATTTAAAAAGTGTGACATACATTAAGCATTTAAATTCAGACCCGTGTTGCCATTTTTCTCAAGTTAATCAGTTTTGAAAAATTAGACGTTAATCAAACTCATATTTTGTGATTCCAGCCAAACTCCCAAGTGCCACAACTGTAAAACACTGCAAAGCAATTGTAACGTAATGTTTCTATTTAAAGCAAAGAAGGCATCCAGACAAAGAAAATGACAAAATGATCTGCATTAAATGAATGAAGTGGCAATACTTTTTAAGTACATCTACTCAATTCTAATTGACTTGCATACCGTGACTGAAGTACAGCTCAGATTTGTGCAATTTTTCATGCTTTACAAAGATTCCTGAATCAATATCATTATAAAGCAATTTCCTTTTTTTCCCCATCATCTGCTCAACTTTTCGTTTAGGTGCTTTCTTTGTGCTCTTTTTTTTCTGTATTGCAGCACCGAACACAGAAGCAATCTGTCATTATTTCCACATTTCCTTAAATAACTAAAATGACAGAAAGTTAACAATCAAGGGAGTTATAAAGTTTTTATTTTCTGCAAACTATTCAGCACAGCAAAGTGTAAGCTGTGCATTGTCACAGATATGTTTGCTCACACGTGGGAATAATTATCACAATCCACAACGCCTGAAGAAAAGAACTCTATTTCAAGACTGACTGTGGGTCAAAAGAACATCAAGAGCATGCTTGGAATAACCCTCGAGGATTTGCAAAGAAATTTCATATTTACTATGTGAAATTATATGATAATGAATGTTAATAATGCCTCATCTTTCCTCTGAACCTCTGCTTGTATTTTTTGCTTCTTCTTCCAGTCTCTTTCCCTCTTCAGCTCTGCCTCATCTCATTTTCCTTTATCCTGACTTCCCCTTTGTCTTTCCATTAACTGCCATATTTCCCCCCCTTTATCTACTTTTTATCCTATTTCACATTCTTTTGCCTCGTCTTTTTCCCCTTTTACTGTGTCCACAAATGTTATCACATTTATTTTTAAATTCCCCTACACTTGTTTTTCTCTCACTCAATGCTGGGCACTGACTAATTAATTTGTCAACAATTTTTCATTAGTGACACATCAGTGTTGCTTAGAGAGTGGGTCGCCCCCCGCTTTCCTAATTTAATAATGTTAAATACATGCAGCTATTTTCTCATGTGTTTTGGGTTGAGTTGAACAAAAGGACAGAGATTTTTAATTGTGACCAGGAAACAAAGGAAATCTTGTGTTTATCTATCAATGTTTCATCATGTCATACATGGAAAACTAAATTAATAACATATATAACATTAAGTCAGCAAGATAGAAACAATGGATATCCAGCGTCTTTTAACCCTCCTCAAACTTGCTTAATTTGTCCCCTCCAGCCTAACTCACTCAACTGGATGGTTGGACCTTGGCCTTCTTCCTCTACTCCTCTCTCCTGTGTCTTCCGTCTGACAGGCTAGTAACCCGCTTTCTTAAAATCAATCAATGACAAATGACAGCATAACAGTTTTTAACGGTTCCTAACATCCCTTTAAATCATTCTTGTTAACAGTCTTGGCAGACAAGCTGGATTCAGCCTGTGATCAAATGTATGCTAAATGCATCAGGAGGACAAACTGGAGCTGAGGCTGTAGAGAGGTTATTTATATTTCACTAAACAGATGCTGAGCTATGTGAGATATGTGACTTGAATACATTTATAATACATAAGAAAAAAGTGATTTCTACTTCACTTGGAGGTGTGGGATTTCTTGTTTTACTGACTGACGATGATCTTGCAATATGGCTAGAGTCAGATTGTTTAACTAGTAATACCTGTATCAACGCTTACACAAAATTTAAAGTGTGCTGTGTATTTGCTCTTTGAAATCAAAGACCAGCTTATAAAGATGAATATTTAAATAAAGGGGGAAAAAAGACCTGGAGAGCTGACAAAAAAGAGAATCTGAGAAGAGAAAAGATATTTGACATTTAGAGAGATTTAAAGGATGATGAAAGGACTGTTGGCTTGCATGTAAAGACATCTAAAGGAAACTTTCATAATATTTAGTATCTGTACTGAATATGGTACCCTTTATCTAACATATCCACTATCCCTCCTCTGCATATGTCAAAACCATCTCAACCTCGCTTCTCTATCTTTGTCTCCAAACTGCTCAGTGTGAGCTGTCCCTCACACGTACACAGTAGTAATCCTGACCCATCCTGGTCACTCCTAGTGAAAATCTGGCATCTTCATCTCTGCCACCTTCAGCTCAGCCTCCTGTCTTTTTGTCAGTGGCACTGTCTTTGAATCATACGTCATTGTAAGTCTCAGTTCCTTTCATTGTTGCTGCTATCCTTCTGTCACACATCTCCACCCACTCCAGCCTGCCCGTACTCTCTGCTTCACCTCTCTTGTTCACCGTCTATGCTTTGGAAGGTTTTTAAACTCTTAGATTTTCACTACTTTTACTCGTTGCATCCTCGCTTTTGACAGTGTTATCTGAAAACATTATAGTCCATGAACTACGACTCCTGTCAGACCTCATCTGTCAACCATTCCATCATCATTGCAAACAAGAGGAGGCCCAGGGAAGATCCCTGATGGACCTCCACCTTGAACGCATCTGTCACTCCTTCAGCATACCTCTCCATTCTATCTCTGTCCTCATACATTTCCTACACCAGACTCACATACTTCTCTGCCACTCCTGACTTCCTCATGCAGCACCACACCTCCTCTCTTGGCATCCTATCATTTGTTTTCTCTAGAGCCACAAATACACAGTGCAACTCCTTCTAATCTTCTCTATATTTCTCCATCAACACTCTCAAAGCAAACATCTCATCTTTATTGCTCTTTCTCAGCATGAAACCATACTGCTGCTCTCTGGACCAACTCTAAACAAGCTAAACTGACTTGTGAATTGTATTTTGCAGCAACAGACAGATGGCACACTGAAGCTATATTTTACTGGTGGCAAATGGCCTTCTTTCCTGAGGCATTTTAGCCTCTGAGCAGTGGCGAGTGCCCTGCTGCACGATTGCTGATACTTTTGGGCAGAATATCCATTCGCCAATTTTGTTTTCTATCAGGATGCATTTAAACTAAATTCAAGTCTTCCACCTTCAGGTAGGACTGCAAGCTGTATCGACTTAAATATTGAATCCATCTCTACTGTAAGTGTCTCCAGAGGGGGTGGAATGACAGAGAGACCCAGCAGACCCTGCATCTCCACTCTCCATTAACATAGTCAGCAGCTGTGAAAGGGCAGAGCACAGGCCGCCTGGAGATTTATCAGAATGTCACCGCACGCCACATTAGTTCTGACACCACGTGCAACACACACAAATATGCACACATTTGTAGCTGCCACACTTCTGACCCTTGTCAAGCAAGGGTCAAACTGATATGTCAGATGCAGTCATCTTATTCCAACAAGTCACGAGAGGTAGTGGACAAGTGTGCGGGTGGTATTGTGTGATGTGGGATGTTCTTTTTTCAGTGAGTGTGTTTGCATATGCATATATTTGCATATATGTACAGAATTGTGTTTTCATTCCAAGTTGCTTGACCGAAAGCCAGAGGTCTACCAGCACCTGCGTTTCCACTCTGAGAGGAACCCTCTGCACATCAAAGGCTACCTTTGCTGTGCAGCTTCTCAAATCATTAAACACTCTCTTTAATCACACACAAATACACACACCTTTGGCTGCATCAGTGCTTTCAGCTTTACCAATGCCTGCTGGAGGGATACTGCAACCACTTCTTCAGTTTATATTCAAGGTTAACAACCAGCGACCTTGAAAATTTCTACATTTTTCTTTTTTACTTTAAATGATTGCATAAATCGCTGGGAAAAAGGGTTAATGTAATATTGTATCAATATCTTATTGAATTTAAAAACAGTTTTTTCAGTCAAGTCAGCCAAGTTGCTTTGGTGCTTGGTAATCACCAAACAGCAAACAAAGGCAATAATCTGCAGCCGGGGAAAAGACAGTGAAGCTATATGCAAAAACACAAAACAGCCAAACCAAACTTGTGATTTAGGTCACTCATGTCTCCTTATCTGGACAAAACAATTGCTCTAGCCATTGGGAGTTTAAAGAATTGGTTATTGAATAAAAGATCAAATTATAGATGGGATTGGCCATTTTGAATCCAACCCCTCGTGTCTACTGATGTTGGGCTGGGACAGGAGTGACCATGTTGATTGAGGGGGTGTACTGTTATCAACTAATACTAGCAAGCTTAGTTAGTCAACTCCATACATACTGTCGTTGTGCAGTGTGCATACTAAGTGCTAAGTAACAGATTGTTACAATAACAATTTGTGGATACGTTTTGATGATCATTCAATTAAATATCCACCAACACCACAAACATGGTTGATTGGTTCAGTTCACTAACTTGGATTAGCCCTATCATACATCCATTGGCTATAGCTGTTAGGGGTCCTGGGTCATTGACCCAGTGTTTTCAGTTTGTCCATGTTCTCTGTTTATTTTCCATTTCCTTCCTGTTTTATTGTGTTAGCCTCGGTCTGTGTGCATTATGTTCTGTTCCAGTTCCTGTGTCATTAGCTAGATTTAGTTCAGCTGTGTGTACTCACCTGTCTCTGATCATCATCATCATCATCATCACTCCTGTGTATTTAAGTGCTTAGTTTCCTCCAGTTCATTGTCTAATCTCTGTGTGTGTTTCCTGGTTCAGTTTAGTCCAGTCAGCCAGTCATTCAGTCTCACTCAGCTTATGTTCTGTCTGTCCTGTCTGTATAATAAATACCATCCACATCCTCAATCTGCCTGCGAGTCCTGCATTTGGGTCCACTTGTCTCTCTCTCTCCATATCACACCACCTGACAATAGCTGCATGTGTCAGCACATCTCTCATTTAAAGCATCACCAGATGGATGGTAATTTTTTTTTTTTTTAAATCACCCACTATGGACTTTAGTATTTCTTTGGGTGTTTCGACACCCAGAAGCATGGGGATTACCTCACTTTCAATGTCAGCCTCAACTGGCCACTCCAAGAACAGCAGTTTTTGGCATTTGCTTGAGTTACTTGATTTGTTCATTTTTCAGCTCCTGAGGGGCAACACCAAAGCACACCTGGTGCATATCCCTGAGATACCACCGACTTTGATAAATTACTTATATCTGACACCCTGGGAATGAGAATTTGGTTTCTTGTGCAAACCTTATGTTTCAGAGCATTAATGAGGCTGCACACAGGATAAGTGCAGAAAGTGTGTCTGAAAACGCCTCACAAATCAGTCCTAATTGTTGACAAAGTGGTTTTTCCTCAGTATGATGAAGGATTTGAAGGATTTGTTTTTCTGTTAATGTAATAAATTAGGCTGCTCTGGATTAGGAAAAACCTTTCAAATTCAGATTATCTTCATTTCTGCTGAGCCCCAAAAGCCTTCATTTTACATTTTTACTTTGATGTGGTCACACCAATGCACACTTGACTGCCAGACTCACATCTACAATAAATCTCCCTTTAAGCTCTTACTAATGCAGACTTTATGTGTATTAACAAGCGACTTCACTAAGCACCACTCCTTTGGTTAAAGTGATACAACACAATGTCTTAAATGCACAGGATTTAAGACATTGAGTCACATGATACTGGACCATGTGACTGAAAATAAGAACTAGATTTGGACATATTTTTAACAACAAGGCAAACATTATAATAAAGGGTGGATTTATACATACTTTTTTATGAAAACACTGAATATTTCTGTGTTAGCATGAGTGCTTTAAGTGTTAACATTGTTGAAAGAATGACTTGACTGGTTATGAAATAACCTAAATTAATATACAAAAGAAAATGAACAGGCTGGAAATAAAAGCTTTATTAGAAATTGTTAAATAGAGAATTCTAATGAAACTGTTATGTTATTGTTTCAAATAAAGAACATTTAAAATAATGTTATTTAATTCATTGTCAGATGCCAATGAATAAACCCAAGGAAAAGTAACATATAGTATCTAAACATACGACACCCATTATTGTTTAAAGTATGCTTTTGGTTTCGAGAAATATACAATGCCAACACTGTATTCTGGTGAATGTTGTGAACAAAGGAAGGTGCACAGTGAGCTTCACTACAATGATAAAGCCCCAAAGAAAAAAAGGTAATGTGCTGCGCCAGTTCTGCAGTAAAAGTGTGTTCCGCTCAGCACATTTAAGCCACTGGGGAACAGAGTACCACAGACATGTGCTGACCAGTTCAAGCTATACTTAATGACCAGCAACTGTGATACAGACAAAGAGAATTAAAAGAGTGCATAGAATCCAGTTGAAGCATGAGAAATGAAAAAAAAGTGGGGGAAAAGCTCATTCAGGAGGATTTTCTGTTTTGTTTTGTTTTAATCACTTTTTTTTATCTTAAAACGATAATTTCTTTTTTTTTCAGTCAACTTTGTGACCAAAAGATACAACTGCCTTCTTTTGTTATATTTGAAAAAATGCAAGTGATCAAGATCAGTATGAATATTTAAAAATCTGTTTCATTTTCCTTTTACTTGTCAAACCAGATAAGCATTATTAATGGAAAAACAGATGAGAAGGAAGTAATAATTCGTGCAGACTCATTCTTGGTTATAATACTTTGCTATTATATTTTGTTTTCCGTAGCTGAATTTCCTATTCTGAGTACAGTCAAAGGAGCTTGGAAAGAAAAGCGTCTGGACCTCTTTAGGTTTCCTTGTAGTCGTTTCACCTCTCATCTGGGAAGCTTCTTCAGTACTAACAGCAACTGGTGGAGAGTCCCAGATGTTAAGCCCTATGGGAGTGTCCCCCCAAGAGGGTCATGGACCGTCCAATTGATTCTCTGCCTAATCACACGAGCCAAGGTGTGAAAACGGGTGTGGGTCACAATCAGCCAAGGTTTCGGGTGAACCGATTGTGAGCACTAGCCCCAGCCTATCATGTGATTTACTGAGGTCAGAAGGCCCAGGATGTGAGTGGGCGTTAAGGCGTCTGGGAAGGGATCTCCAAACTGGATTATAGATGGCAGACAGTTGGTGTCGTAAACCACCACCTCTGTTCAAGGATGGTCGTTCACAGTGGACATAGATGCTTCTTTCACTCCTCTTTCAAACCATCTGTCTTCTCTGTTCAAAATGTGAACATTGGCATCCTTGAAAGAATGACCTTTGTCCTTTAGATGCAGATTGACAGCCGAGTCTTGTCCCGTCGAGGTGCCTCTTCTATGCTGAGCCATGTGTTTATGAAGTGGCTGTTTGGTCTCTCCATTGTAGAGGTCTGGGCATTCCTCGCTACACTGTACAGCATACACTACATTGTGTTGAGTGTAATTTCCAGTATTTCTGTCACACTGGTCTTCACAGTTTGAACTCATCTTAATCACAATGTCTGCACCAGTATAATCATCTTTCTTGTAGCTGCCAACAAAACCTAGTAAGAAGAAAAGCTAATACTCTAGTCTGTTAAAGAAAAGAGATATTTTTGGGAGCTAGATTTTTGTATTTTGACACGTATAAATATTCACTCGTCCATCATAATCATTGAATTCAGGTGTTCAAATCACTTCCATGGCCACAGGTGCACAAAGTCAAGCACCAAGACATGCAGACCCATTCTTTCAAATCATAATGTGGCCTTCAGAGTCGCTCAAGAGCAGTGTGTAAAGAGCTTCATGGAATGGGTTTCCCTGGCTGAGCAGCTGAATCCAAGTGTCACATGAATGCAAAGTGTCAGTGGTGTAAAGAACGCTGCCATTGGACTCTAGAGCAGTGTAGTCAATAGTCAGTCAATATTTCGTATGACCACCTTTATTTGTCATCACAGCCTGAACTCTGTTAGGAAACATTCTTGTATATTTTTTCAGAAGTCTTCAGGAATTGACTTCCAGAGGCCTTTTGGCTGCCTTCTTCCCCCATTCATTTATGCCTGTCAAATTACAGATTTAAAATTGGTTCTTTGCTAAGTCGTCTGCTATGTGCAGACAAAACACTGACTCATTCCTTGTTGTGTGCTATTTTATGCTTTAGTGAGTCATACATCACTGTTAGGTGACTTAGAAAATAAAAATAAATCCTCTGAAAATGGTCAGGTGCAAGTGAAAACGAGAAAAAAAGCAACCAATGTCCAAAGAAAAACTTTAAAAGACTTTCAGAAATCCTGGAGGACTATGTCTCAAGGCTACTTTTAAAAATTACAAGAAAGACTGGCTCCTTGGAAGAAAATATTTAAAAGATGGGCCTGGCTTAAGATTTGGCACCGAACTGTCTTGGAGAGATAACGTTTCTCAGATGTCTTGGAAACATCTCAGTATCCCAACAGAAGAGCTGGATGAGGTGGCTGGGGAGAGGGAAATCTGGGCATCTCTGCTTAAGCTGCTGCCTACACAGATCTGGATATAAAACGTAAAAATGGATTGAGAGATATTAATGTAACATTTAAAAATAGCAGTAGCTTTCATTTAATTTTATTTATATACCAGGAGTTAACATCAGTCATTCTCAAAGCAGTTTACACTGTAGAAACTACAATACTACCAAAGAGAGATAACCAAAGAGAAATGTGTTGTGTAGGAGATATGAAATTGTGAACTTTAATGTTGAGTCTCAGTTTCTCAATGTATCGCTTTCCTTTTTTTTCTTGTGTTTTTAAAAACTTTGCTGTTGAATTCCCCCCCCCACATACACACACAGACACACAGACACACACCCTTGTTTAACATTGCTACATTCTGTGATGTAGCTATTAAACGACACATCCTCAGTGACTGAGACAAAAACCACTAAAAGTCCTGACAGTTTGTGGCACTCAGTCAAGCATAATTCATTATTTTCAGCTCTTACACAAGCAAGCAAACCTGAACGACGTGTCACTTACCATACAATGGAACCACTGATTACCGTGATGGCTTAAATTGCTGTATTTATCCAAAAAGAATAAGAAACAAATGATTGCATAAGTCCCCAATCAAGTTATCAACTGTTCTTTCAGATAGAAATCAAGTGTGACAAAAAAAATATATTGTGGTAACATTCAAATGGAATTGATGTGTTGGAATATGACCAATACGAAGGAGGTATTTTTTGAGCAACAGAGCTTCTAATGATAAAAATTTTCTGGAAAACATTCTGCAGAAATCAGTTGTACCCTGTGAGCTTTCTTAACAACAGTCTCCACAAAAAAGTAGTTATTATATATAAAATATATAAATTATGTATAAATTTATCTTCAGCAGAGCTAACAGAACAAAGAAATAATCTTATTTTAAATCACAGTTTATTTGTTCATAGTAGACATTAGAGAATAATGCCACAATTAATTCCTGTTACATGAGGGAAGTACTAATTACTGTCAGGGAAATGTCATGCTCATTATACTGGTTTCTGTGAAGCCAAGATTTTCTCTGCATGATTTGTCCCAGAACAGATAAGAAAGCAGGCTGCTGATTCATAATAAGCAAGCAGGACTGTGTACCCAAAAAAAAAAAAATCTGCTGGTGTATTATGTCAGATGTATAGATCAGTTTAACTTTAACTCATCAATCTATGATCATATGTGGTGCCAGCAGTGTCGATACCGCAACAGCAGTGTGGGTTGTTGGTGAATTTGTCATCTTATGATCCATAGATATCTAAGATGTTCTCTCCTACACAGTCATGTGGGAGGTATGGGGCAGTTATGAATGACACCTTTAGGCTCAGTTATTTTTCTGCCTCGCCTGGCTACGTCTATCACTTCTCACTTAGTTCTCTCAGCTTTAAAAGGGGTCTGTGCACAGAGGGACGGTTCAGTGGATGCGTTGTCACTATGCCCAGAATAGAAATTAGGTTCCATAAAACTGCTATAATGAGCTTTTTATATTATATAAAATGAATTAAGTGGCTATATATTTGTGAAAGGAGCCTTATCGGTTATCAGCCTATAGAAAATTATTGCCTGATTCTGAAGAACCTTTCTGCATCATTTGTTTTAGTGTTAAATCGCTCACCTTCGGCATTTTACTTTTATCTGTGTGCTTTTAGAAAACTCCAACTGGAAACAGCCAAAGCCCGATTCTCAGTAGTGAATACTGTAAAAGAAAATATTGCTTTTCTCATGGATAAAACCTTGATGTTTCCTCATGGTAGTTTGGGCAGAATGCAAAGGAAATCATACAGTCACCAATCCTTAGCTCAGTGGTTCCCAAACTTTTTTTGCTGGGCCCCCCTTTGTTTTACAAGAAAAATGTTCACGATCAGCCTGATGTTATTTGTATCCCGCTGTAACTTTACTGTATAAAGAGCCAACATCTCCAAAATGCCAGGAGTAGTTAGTCATTACAACAAGTGTTTGTGAACTAAAAATCAAGAATGTGGGATTCTGTTTGTCCGTGATTTGGAGAGCCCAGCGCTGCTCCCGACGAAGGGAAAACCAATTCTGCAGGGGAGACCTACCTTGGCACTTGTGCAGGTGAAACCAAAGGGAAGATATGCTTCACCATATTTTCTAGTCTTTGGCTTAGAATGAACTTGGTTTGGAAACATATTCAGCTATGCTTCATCTCCTGATTTGCGTTTGTGGAGCCGCCCGTGCTAGCAGTGTCCAAGCATTTGGTTTTTTTGTTTTGTTTTTTCCTTTTCATACCGCGCCCCCCCTGCAATGGCTCGTGGGCCCCACACTTTGGGAAGGTCTGCCTTAGCTGATACAATGAATAATCATACTTAGTGACACCAAAGAATGCAAAGTAGACATACTGTTTTAATGAATTTGGCTCAAACCGAATGACAGGAAAGTGTCTACAGAGGTTGTGGGCCATTTTCCCATGGACTTCTAAATTCAATTCAATTCAATTCAATTGTATTTATATAGCACCAAATCACAACAAAAGTCGCCTCAAGGCGCTTTATATTGTACAGTATACTCTATAATAACAGATACAGAGAAAAACCCAACAATCATATGACCCCCTATGAGCAAGCACTTTGGCGACAGTGGGAAGGAAAAACTCCCTTTTAACAGGAAGAAACCTCCGGCAGAACCAGGCTCAGGGAGGGGCGGGGCCATCTGCTGCGACTGGTTGGGGTGAGAGAAGGAAAACAGGATAAAGACATGCTGTGGAAGAGAGACAGAGATTAATAACAGATATGATTCAATGCAGAGAGGTCTGTTAACACATACTGAGTGAGAAAGGTGACTGGAAAGGAAAAACTCAATGCATCATGGGAATCCCCGGCAGCCTACGTCTATTCCAGCATAACTAAGGGAGGATTCAGGGTCACCTGGTCCAGCCCTAACTATATGCTTTAGCAAAAAGGAAAGTTTTAAGCCTAATCTTGAAAGTAGAGATAGTGTCTGTCTCCCGAATCCAAACTGGAAGCTGGTTCCACAGAAGGGGGGCCTGAAAACTGAAGGCTCTGCCTCCCATTCTACTTTTAAATACTCTAGGAACAACAAGTAGGCCTGCAGTGCGAGAGCGAAGTGCTCTAATAGGGTGATATGGTACTACAAGGTCATTAAGATAAGATGGGGCCTGATTATTTAAGACCTTGTATGTGAGGAGCAGGATTTTGAATTCTGGATTTAACAGGAAGCCAATGAAGGGAAGCCAAAACAGGAGAAATATGTTCTCTCTTCCTAGTCCCTGTCAGTACTCTTGCTGCAGCATTTTGGATTAGCTGAAGGCTTTTCAGCAAGTTTTTTGGACATCCTGATAATAATGAATTACAGTAGTCCAGCCTGGAAGTAATAAATGCATGAACTAGTTTTTCAGCATCACTCTGAGACAGGATATTTCTAATTTTAGAGATGTTGCGCAAATGGAAGAAAGCAGTCTTACATATTTGTTTAATATTTGCGTTGAAGGACATGTCTTGGTCAAAAATGACTCCAAGGTTCCTCACAGTGTTACTGGAGGACAAGGTAATGCCATCCAGAGTAAGAATCTGGTTAGATACCATATTTCTAAGATTTTCAGGGCCGAGTAAAATAACCTCAGTTTTATCTGAATTAAGAAGCAGAAAGTTAGTGGCCATCCAGGTCTTTATGTCTTTAAGACATTCCTGTAGTTTAACTAATTGGTGTGTGTTATCTGGCTTCATGGATAGATAGAGCTGGGTGTCATCAGCATAGCAGTGAAAATGTGTACTATGTCTTCTAATGATACTGCCTAAGGGAAGCATGTATAATGTAAACAGAATTGGTCCTAGCACTGAACCCTGTGGAACACCATAATTGACCTTATGGCCTCCAGAGCTGCAAATATGCTACATTTGTTACAAGTATCATTAGTGCTAAAGGAGGCCGAGGAGTAACTAAACATCTGACACAATGAGCAGGAAAGTG
Source organism: Oreochromis niloticus (assembly GCF_001858045.2). NCBI lineage: Eukaryota > Metazoa > Chordata > Actinopteri > Cichliformes > Cichlidae > Oreochromis > Oreochromis niloticus. Next base: position 4,502,858 of record NC_031978.2, read on the forward strand.
CAGGAGGGACAGATGAAGAGGCCATGCTGCTAGCGAGTCGGCTACGAGCTAAGCTAAGCTAGCGAAACAGTACAGACACAGTGAGTGAATACTTTATTCAAAGGATTGTGAGTCCCACGTGGTCATTATAACGATTGCAGTAACATCGGACTGCAGGCTTACCTGTAGCTCATGGAGTTTCCAAAAGCAGAAGGGATGTATTTTCTGTCTTTGTTGTTTTTAATTTTGGGGTCATTACTCAAAATTTATTACACATATTACACAGAACACTTTTCTGAAAAGTAATGCAGTGTGTTGGAGAAAGTAATTAATTATACTACTCGTTACATTACTTTCATGTTACTCTAGAAAATAGTTGAAGCACACTGTCTCATAATTACCATTTAACAATATAAACCAGGCTAAAGACCCACACACCAACACAAATCCCTATCCTAATGACGACACACATGAGTATTCTCAGTATTTAGGTATGAATACAAAACCTACAGGACAAAGTAAAAACGAAAACCAGCAGAAAGACACTTGAGGGATCAATAGACAGACTAACATTTGTATTACTGGGAATTTGATTCCTATCCCTATTAATATGTGTAAAAAAAATGTTACCCACAAGTAACTAGTCTCGATTATTTATGATTAGCGATAACTGCTAACAGTCATTCAATTTATTAGCAAAATACAACTTACAACAGATAGTTTGACATAAATTAAAGGATATTGGTGTCTGTAAGTCTTCAACCAAGACTGCAGTCTGTCATCTGTGAGGGCAGAGCGATATTTGAATTTCCGGTAGTTCATGCTTGAGAAAACATACTTGCATCAGTACATTGATCCAAAGGTGCACAGGCATGCAAAAAAATCTTTATGTTCATATATTTGTCAGGATTTATATTTGCATCCAAACATAGATTTATCTGATACTTGGAGTTTTTCTGTAGTGACCAATTTGTGTTTTTGAACAAGAAAGGTGCTGGAATAGTGGGATAATGGTGTGACAGAGAAAGACACCAATTCTTTCTACAAATGCAGTTTCCAATAATCACAATTTGTAAAGATTCACAGCTGATGTGTCCCTAATTAAACTCTTATGAGTGTGTGCCTCTCTGTACAGTCATTCTTCTCTTCCTCTAGACACATTTGGATAACTTGTCATCCCCGCCATAAAATGTAACTTTTCCAGCCAACTGGTATTTTCCAGCTGTTAATAGGTCAGGGCTTTGCTTTGCAGTGAAGTTTTTACATTTCACACATCAGGTGGCAAATCATTTTGTACAGCCACCAAACTTTGTTATGCACCTCAACCTTTTTCAGTTATTCTGTTTGCTATTTGGATGACAAGGTTCATCATTTCCATAAATTCTGGAAATAATGTTTTAGTGGAAAGTGTTTCATGGTCCAAGATGAAATTAAAAGTAAGTAGGTTTCGATCCAAGAAGCTCTGCAGCAAAGTCATAAAACCAGTCTGTGTTCCTTTCACTGAATGTTCTGTCTGTAGCTACGGACACAATGTGGCTGGAATTTATTCTTTTGGCTTTTAAATAGCTCACAATAGCCTCGCAAATGTATCAGCTGCAGCACAGCTAGGTTCGCCTACTTACATCAGCGCTGTCTGCTCAGTATCATTCATGTCCACTGACTCATCACAGGCAATTGAGTATGCTGGAGCTGAAACGATGTCCTCAATTTGCTGTTAATATTTGTTTCTAATTTCATGGCCCTGCCTTTGATGGTATTTGCAGAATAAAAGCATATATTTAATATTTTAAATCATCTGTTTTCCCCCTCCACCACCATCACCACCACTACCACCACTTAAGGAGGCTATATTTTTTGTAGCATTTGCTTCTGTGTCATTCTGTTTGTAAACACGATAGCTCGAAAGGTTTTGAATGAGTTCTGATAAATCTGTGTAGGCATGTAGAGCAGGTTCATGTTAACAATCCATTAAAATTTGCCTTACATCCAAAAGGGTCTTCAAGGTCAACTTAATGATTTATTGGTTAAGTCCTATAACTTAGAAACTATGATTCTTACAAGTTTGTTATGAACTCTGTCATCATTTAAAATATCATGTCACATTTAACCTCTAACCTCTCCTTCAATCATTAATCTGAAGGTCAAAGTGATAATAATGCTACAGGTGTACAGAGCTAGTTAAAACTATATTTCTGACTGCCAGTGTTTAAACCAACACAGAGGGAATGGGGGACTATTAAGGTTCCACCCAAATATGTCACCCTGATCTTACATTTACATTTCACACCTGCTTTCCTTTCAAGTTGAGTCCACAGTGTTTTATATCTTTAAAGAAAGGATTGCCAGGAGAAAGTGAATGAGCTGCCTAGTTAGTTAGAAATATACTGTAGTATTATCTGTCCAGGGCCTACTCCTGCATACTTTTTGTGAAGTAAACATCTGTCAGAGAAGGGTAGCCATCTGATTTTTACTGCTCTATTTTTAAACATAATTAAAGTAAGTTTAAAAAGCATAAATAAGCCAAAACGAACATGTACAAAATATAATAACATTCCCTAAAAAGTAAGACTGACCAGACAGTAGGCTACCTTGGTGGAGGCTTCTGCAACGTCTTTTAAATATGAGAACCGTTTCGCTGATATTTTAATCAACAGGTCTTTCAGGTATTCACCATTTCAATTGCTTTCCAAGTTATATAACCTCCTGAGCTGCTGGGAAACTAGCAGCTGTACTGAGGCTGAACGTACCTTTGCTCTCCTTTCCAAAGCAGCCCAGAAACAATCTTTCTTTCATCCCCAGATGGATGCTATTTATTTGCCAGATAGCTGTTTTAAAATAACTTCATGAGCTGTATGTTAAAGTAACATCGAATTATGTGAATGTGTTACGTGAATGCAGTGTACACTTGTCACATTAAGATGACCCTCCCATAGAAAATGACAGTATAAGTGGTGTGTGCTTGCTATTACCATAAGCTCTAGTTACATTTTAAGCTGCTCATTAAATAATTACTTATAAAATATATACTGGGCCCTGCGACAGACTGGCGACCTGTCCAGGGTGTACCCCGCCTCTCACCCTGTGACAGCTGGGATAGGCTCCAGCGCCCCCCGCGACCCTGAAAAGGATAAGCGGAAGCAAATGGATGGATGGAATATATACTGTGTAACATTGTTGTAAAAGAGTGATTTTTAGCTTTTCCTCACCTAACCTAAGGTACTTTCTTTGCCTAAACCTAAATGCATAGTTGTTGTGCTTAGATTTACCCAAATGGCTCGTATTAAGAAAGGTGGTGTCTGATGAGCATGAAACTTCTACTGACTGAAAGTTGAGTGTGTGTTACTCCTTAGGCCATCTTTGTCTATCAGTAGGGGAAATTGGATTGTTTCGGACAGTTGGAAAACACAAAAGATATTATCATTTGGTTAGAGTGCTTGCTAGAGTACTAGCATCGTGCATTATTTTTATATATATTAGTACAGTATCAGTTTTTGTAGGTTAGTTTGGGGACACTGCATTGCAATTTACTTCTACCCCACCTTTAACAAATATTCTATATCAAACCCTTACCCACTGTGCAAAGTGGCCTATTTTATAAGTCATTTTTTGGAGTACAATTTTGGTTCACTGAAGGGGTTGTTTTGTAACACCAGGTGACATCTTTCTTTTTTTTTTACATTTACTGAATGTTGACCTCCACAGGCCCTCCGTGTATGGGCTATTTATAGTCCAACTGTGGTAGTTGTGGACGTCTTTTCAGTGTCAAACATTTTGTTTTTATAATGCTTCTACACATATAGCTTCTGTAGTCCCATGTTTCCACAGAGTATATAATATATATATATATTATATATAATATTCCTATGCATAATGTTGATAACAGCAATGTTGATATTAGCAAATAAAAAAATACATTTATGAGTCATGTAAATTTCCCACACCAGTCATACACGTCCACGTGATATCCAAAAAAATTACCTTGTCCGGAGTTCAAATGTTGAATGTCAAAACTGTGGACCAAATTTGGACATCATATAGACGCAGAATTGGTCATGGACTGATGAACCCAATATAGATATGATCTGCACGTCTATCTGACGTGTTTAGTGGATTAAAACACAATTTTCAATGCTATAATTTACAAGTTACAACTAATTTCATTTAATTACATGGCAAAGCAATTTATACCTTTTTATGAAACCTACTCGAATGACTAAACATTGAGTATTGTTAGAGCATTTATTTTCCTCATGAAGCAATGTGTTAATGCAGTTATCAGTTAATTACACAGATGAAATGATCTATCCTGTTACAGTTTTTAGCCTTTAATAATTGATAACAATTTATGTTCTTTATTCAAATTGCATGTGCCAAAACTCTACTGTGTTGTAGACAACAGCATTACTGGGGGAGATTTCACTCTTTTTGTTTTTGTTTTGTTTTTTTTGTTCCTAGCACCACATGGATGTATGAAGCCTACTTCAGAAATCCAAAGTTAAGTCATTTTCTACTTCAAAGTTTCCTTGTCAGCAGTGGGTGAGTTTAACAAGGCATACTTTGTTCTTCTCTTCTGAGCATGCTAGCAAAAGGCAGTGGGAGACCTGGGAAATATGAATCAACAGGTTATGAACCTAAGAACGTGATGCCTAATAGAAGGCGTAGCAGCACTATAGATGAGGAAAATTAATCTGCAGCTCTGTGGGTTGTTGCTGCTGGGCATCAGTTAAAAGAAGTGGCTCATGGCTCTGCAAAGGTTTGAGATCCAAGCACTTTGAAATGTGTTAAATGCCCTCTGGCTACTGGACATAGGGGGGGCGTTTGATTTGTCTGGGTTAGGATATCGACCACCAGGTTGGGTCAATGCAGAAACACAGCAGCGCTACCTTTTATCCGTTTACTAGCCATCCTCTGGCACCAGACTCCTCCAGAAAGTTGTTGAATGTTTTGGGCAGTAGTTCAATCTTTAATAGCAGTAGTTCGAAAAAACAAAAGAATTAGAATTACCCGTTTCCTCTTTTGGAAATCAACCCTACAATCTCTTTTTCTTTTTAAAGAAGCATTGATTTTTAGTTGCACTTTTTGTATCATACAAAAAGTGTGTAAAATACACTGGCTCCATTCGGTTGTACACATGTGATATTTTGTCACACATCAATATATATCTGTGTGTGTCAAATATGCATGACTCACTCATTTTCTGCTCACTTATTTCCAGAAAATGTTGTTCAAGTACTTTGTTTATTACATTTAAATTCTTCCCAAATACCTATGGAAAGGGATGTTAAGCTGCCACCGAAGGAGGGAGGAAACAATAATATAGGATGGAATGGATGGAGAAATGGAGACCTGCAGATGCAGTGTGTTAGTCATAGCAACCTGCATCGTTAGCATTGACTAGGCAGGAGACCATGCACAGTTTTATAGATAATGTTGTCTAGACCAAAACATTGTGGGGATTTAACAGTTTAGGGACAAAGACCAAGACAGCATAAGCAATATCACCAAAATGTACCATGGAAGCATAATGGTTAATGGTCAAGGCAAGGATTAGAGTAAGGCTAATGTTAGGTAAGGGTTAAGAGCTATGCAAGTCTCCAGGAAATGATTGTAAGTCAATGCAATGTCCTCTAAAGTGACAGAAACATTAGTGTGTGTGTGTTTCTACAGGGGGGAGGGATTGGACTGGAGATCCATTACCCATTATCATTCAGGGCTCCCGGGGATTACTGTGGATAAAGCGAGAGAGAGGGAGAGAATAGGGACTTAGCCTCATATCCTGCTGCTTTTTTCACCCTTCTGTCCATTTCACCACAAGACCATTTGGCTGACAGCAAAGCTTGCTAAGAAGCAATCCTTTAGCAGGAATTGTAGCTGAAGAAAGAGTAAATGAAAACCTGATTAAAATGCTTAATAAATTTGCAATGTGCTTGCAGACCGAAAAGCTCCGAGTCGTTGGTCAGCTCAAGGTCCCGCATTTAATCCTGTATGTCACTGTACAGATAAACTGCCTTAAACTCCTGAAACCACCAATAATATTTGACAGCAAAAGTGGAGTTTCAGCATTCTTTATGGGGATAATCGTATTAGTCTTGTGTATTTATCTATATAAATAACTCATTATGCCTGAATCACTTCATGAGCATTTTGCTGATCTGGCAAAGATGCAGCAGCATGATTTTCTTTTCTAAAATGATAACATATGAGTTTATTCTATATGAACACCTAAGTTTGTGATTTCAGTTTTTTCAGTTAGATATGCACTCATCCACTTGGCTGTTGGATAACACCATATGATGATGACTTTTGTGTGTGTTCACAAATAAACTTCGCACTTTGTCATGCTTGCAGTTTGAAAAGCCAACACCAGTAGCCTTGGTCATTTCAAGGAAACCTATGCAAAGGTTTTACATTCATGTCAATAATGCCTTTTAGTGCAGTGTTAGGAATCCTGTGATGGATGTGTTGTAAATGGGCAAGTGTTGAGTGTCTAAAGCATTTGACTCAATAAAGCCTTTTTGCATTGATGGAAAACACTACACTCTCTTTTCAATTGAATGAAAAACATTTACCTAAATAAATAAATAAATAAATGGCTTTTGTTCCACCTGATCTGGTTTTAAGGGACATATCTTAACAACTATTGATTGTTGAGACATATCTATCTCCATTACTGCATGATCCTTACCATCCATATTTTTTTATGAGTCGAGGCCTTTCAAGTTTTCAGGAAGGGAGGGGTCATGGTTTCCCTCATCCAAAATGTTAATTATGACTTTTTATCTCATATACTGCCTCATAACAATACAGCTTCATGTTTTTCAGGTTTCAGGGGTTTTTTGTTTTTTGGGTTGGGTTTTTTTGCATGACTTTAACCTCCTTGGGGGAAAAAAGTACACGTGGTTTGATTACTTGGCTTTCTCGTTTTTTGTAAATTTTATTTATAAAAACCAATATATGGTGTATTTTATACTTTATATAAGGCATATATGAGGTCAGAGTACTGTCAGCAGGAACAAGAGAGGTCAGCAGTGCACTCAAGGACATGCCAACCTAAATATCACCAACTGCAACCTGACAGTTAACTTCACTGGTCTAATGCTGTCTCGTCAATTGCACAACATGCACATGTTGCCATCCAACCAGCACAACCTTTAGTAAGTGGCATCTTGTGTCTATTCTAGCTGGAAATATCCCACACACACACACACACACACACACACACACACACACACACACAAGGACTTTTAAACCCCCTGTACATTGGACTAGAAATTATTCCAAAAGAAGGAATATCATTTGAATAAATGAATAAAGTTACTTAATGCACTTCAGAATGGCAATACATGCACATAAAATAAAAAAATACATTAATTTTTCATGTGACTGTTTGAGCCATGATGTGTTTAGTGTACCATATTGCACATTTCAAAGCTTATAGCAAGTCAAGCTTGTTAAAGTGTGAACTGCAGAAAAAAGAAAAGGGGAAAAGAAGCATTTAGCTATCTAAGGTAATCAGTCCACAGATAATGCACTCCTACAATCGAAAACAATAATAAATAAAGAGAACTTACTGTGTGGAGTAAGGGTTGCATGCCAGGAGTGTTATCCTGCTGTTGTTTATTTATTGCCCAATAACAGTGACTGAAAAAGCGTCATGGGTCAGCTGAGATCCCATTATTTGACTTGAAGTATTTAATCTTAATTGAGCCATTATTTAGTTTTCCTTGCGATGTAGGCTTAAATCAAGGCATTAAAAGAACCCATCTGCTGTGCATCTGTGACTGCTTGTGTTATGCATTACCAAGTGAATAAATACTCCATAAAAACTTGTTCAGCCCCTCACTGTCTAATGATTTGCCAGACCTGTTGTGTGCTCAAAGTCACGATGTGTTTGAAAAGCTTGGATGGGATTTGCAGGACAAGAAACAGCCACAGCTGGGCAGCAAGAGAGAGAAAGGTATGAGCTGTGTGTAGTGCACTGGTATCATCATCGAGAAATCTGACAGACTGAATATTTATAGCCATCTCCAACATTTCATTTGGGAATTTTATTAAAAGAAAACAAGGTCTCCATCACTGACCACCACTCAATCCAGATGGCACTGTTGTAGAGTTATTTTTGAGTCTCTCTTAGACATATGAAACTCAGTTAATCAGAAGGGTCTCAGACTAGAGGCTCCTTCTCCACATCAAAACGAGCCAGTTGAGATGATTCAGATGTCTTATTAGGTGTCTACTGGAAGCCTACTAGGTGAAGTATTTTGGGCAGGAGGAGACTGGTGCACAGCCAGGAAACACTGGAGAATGCCTCAGTGAACTCCCTACCTCTGATACTCAGACGAATGGATGGAATTGTAGTGAAGTATGGTAATGCCAGTTTTGTTAGATAAAACCTATATAAATATTGTATGTATTATTGTAGGGTCTACCTTACAATATAAAGCGTCTTGAGGTGACTGTTGTTGTGATTTGGCGCAATATAAATAAAATTGAATTGAATTGAATAAATATAAATTAAGGTAAAAAAAATAAATAAAGGGTATATATGAATAAAAACTGCTACTGAGCAATACAAGATGTGACTTCACCCATTAGAAATATAAAAAATTAAAAAAATCTTTTTTGTTCCTGACATTATCAGACCTGCAGTGTCAGTCACAATCATGCAAGTCCATGAGCAGTTAAATGCTGACAAAATGTAAACCAGAAGATGACAGAGACTTATAATTTGGACCTGATCTAAAATGAACCACCGTGTTTTAACAGGTTATATGCAGTTGAGTACAACGGTAAAATCAATTTAGATCACCATCTAAAGAGTCATAGAAAATGCTGTGAATGACTGAGAGTCAATTTATTGGATTGAATGTATGAAAAACCTTCAAATCACACTGGGAAAGACACACGTAAGTAACGTAAAGCTTGACTTTAAGCATTTCACTGCTGATACTGTCGTCCAGTTCTTATTTCTCCTACTTCCACCTTCACTTGTGCTTTGCTTTCCATTTCCTCTCAGAAATCACTCATCCAGAGCAGCCACCTGCACTGAGTAAAAGGCGATGTTATGAAATGATTGTCCTCTTTTGATAGCACCATTCATCCAAAGTTTCTGTTCAAACAAGAGAAACCTCTCTGTCCCTGGTATTTTCATTGATTGTGCCTGGTTTGTGTAGCTCATCTGACAGCAATTTTAATACCCTTTTTCAACCTTTGCTCGAATATTGCCAATTTCCCTGTAATTATGATATACTAACTGCTAACTTTAACTGCCCTAAGAGAAGAGAAAGGTGTAAAAATTGCACAAGATTGCTGCAGAAAATCGAAGTGACTCACTTGCCTGTCTTGTGTAAGATGGCACCATCAATAAAATTAGCTGTGAGACAGGCAGGGGACAGAAAAGCCAGTTGGTGGGAAGATGTGATGAGCTGAAGTTACTGGTAGCCTGCCAATCAGTGGGGAACTGGGTCGTCCCTTCCATTACAGAGACTTGAGTTATGTTTAACATTATAATTTAGCAGCTTAAATTAAGATGAATGGTTGGCACTACACTGAAGAGAAGAGGAAAAAACTGTTGAAAGGAAGGAAAGAGATACAAGGGGATAAATGATGGTGTATATGCTTTGAAAATGGGAAGAAAAAGCAGATTTGCTGTCTGTGCAAACAGGTCAGTGCATATTGGTTGACCTGGCTTTGCTACTCTACTTTTGACCACAGTTTTAACCTATTTCCTAAATGAAATAATTTGCAGTTTTTATTTAGTTTGGTCAGCTTGAGGTTGCCCTTGCTTTGGCTACACCACTGCTCATGATAAAATAGCTCGCCACAACAGGTCAGCTTGTTGTGGGTCACCTGTGTTATTGGGTACTTAGGCACAGCTAAGCTAGTAATATCTGTCTGAGAATATACTTTTAGACTACACTAAGCAGGTCACGTCCTCATTTTTGCAATGATCTTCACATCTCACTCTCAGGAAGAAAGCAGACATGCATTTTTTATCATATATTCATTTAAGACATTAGCTTTTGATGACATTGTATCTCAGATTTTCTTTCATCTTTCTCGTGGCTTCAAATCACTCTGGGAGAGTTTCAGCAGCAGAGCCGTGAGTCGAAACACTGTCTTTTGTTTTGAAAATTGGCTGGAGGCTCTATGCCATTCCTGTGTCTGACGTCCTGTCTCATTCATCTGCAGCTTTTATTCAAGAATAAACTTGACTCAGAGTGTGGATGGTTGAATTTTAACCACCAGATTCTAACAGATGTGTTGCCAATAATCTGCAGTGTCTTGAGTGGTGACAATCAGCTCTGGCAGATATGTCAGATCTTGAATGTAACACAGCTGTGCCCAGTGGGATCCAATCACTTCAGATTTTGCCATTCTGCACCTGCCCACCAGTTGTCCTTTGTTTCTCTGTCACCTAGGCTGTGCTGAAAGTGTTGATTTAAACAGAAACAGTGGAGTGTTAAACACCCTCTTTTGTTATACAAGCTTTTCACAAAGAGGAAATTTACCCCAAAGCCTGTTGAACACTGTTTCAAGGAACCATATCTTTCAGCCCTGAAGCTTCAGCAAAATGAGTCATACCACTTTCATACTGGTCAGCCTCCTCTTTACACAGCTGCTCCTGTTTAGTCATCTGCCCAGTATATATACCTACCAACCAGCACTCGCCCCTTTGCCAGATTAAAGTTTCTCCATCTATTTCTGTCCTCCCTGTCAGCCTGTGTGTGTTCTTTTGCTTTAGCTTGCCTGCCAAAGCTCAGAGCCTGTCTCTGTCTGTCTTCTTTGTCAACACTTGTATTTACAATGTTTGACCAAGTAAAGTCTGCTTTGCAAGTTTCCAAGTAATTGCAGAAAATGCTAATTAATGGGTTTTGTCACGTTGATACGGTTCAGTGTTATCTGCAGGTGCAAATTGTTGGGAGTCGTTGATTTCATCAAAACCTGATACAGACGGAAAAGTGGTGCCAAAGAATTACATGGTACGTTGGGGCACCGACAATAAGATCTGCTATCAATACTTTATCATGTATCCTTTTTAAATCAGTTTTATTTCACCTTGGAGAAGTGAAATCACATTTATCTGAGCCTACAGCCTAATCGGAGGGAAACTGGGATATTATAAAGGATATCTTCTTACATCTCTAATGCACCTTAAAATTAGCTCATTTGCAGTATTTTGTTTCTAAAGTGGCTTATTTAACAAATCACATTTTCCCCTGCCTTAGAAATAATCAAGTGTGAAATTTGGTATTAAATCACTGTTATAAAGAACGGCAAGAAAAATGAATCCTGAAATGGGAGAATAAAGTTTTCTCACCATAACATTTACTCTGTGCATTACCTGATAGTGAATGTTTTGCATTGTGCATGTTAACAATGTTTGATTTTATTTTCACTGAATCTTTTAAAATAACTATGGCACATAGTGTATAACTCACTGTCATTCACATTTTTACCGCATTACTGGCAGGCTGTAAAACGAGAGTATGCAGAATGTGGAAAATCAGGGGAAAAAATTGAAAATACAGCCTACTCCCAAAAAAGTCACAATCATGTGTGTAACATAAGTAGCGAGTCAAGTTTCTGACTACTTAAATTTAAATGTTCAAATGAATCAGCAACAGCTTTAGCCATGAGTTGAACCACATCATATTTGTCTCCTACTTACCTGCCGTTCAGGTTCATAGTTGGTGGAAGTCTGTTGGTGAGAAGCAGGATATACAGCTATTCCCCACTGCCTTCTCAGATGTGACTAGATTAGAATCACCATTTAACCTAACAAGCATGCTGTTTGAACTGAGAGCATTCTTATCATGAGGAACAGTACTAACCGCTGCTTCACTTTTCTGTGGTGTTTGCAGCCTGTTTAACCCTTGGAGTCAGAAATCTCCCTTACTGAAGATGTGGCTGTGACAAGGGTGCATGCTTTAAAGTTAGGGCCTGACAGTCACTGCTAACACCAGCGGTCTCCAACATCATCAAGACAAACAGTTGGGGTGTGCTCACATGATTCGTACTGTGCCCAGATGCATTTGATCCCCAGAGTTCAGTTAGTTTGAATAACGTGATTGCTGCGAACTGTGGCCCGCTTAAAAATGCAGGCCTAGGCTTGTTTCGGTTGTACTTGGGCAAGGTACGCATATAGTGTGATTACTATAGGTCTTCAGTGCTTCCTCAACCACAGCTGCCTCCATAAAAACTGCTTTTAGAAATGAACCAATTTGTGTTTGTCTCTCCTTCCCCAATTAAGCCCAAGAATACATAAAATCATTAAACCTGTGCTCTGCAAGAGTGCTTTTCAAAAGAACATGAAAGAGAGACAGATGCTGAGACAAAGTGATGCACACTTGGGCCTGGATCATTAAAGGCGGTGTGTGGCCAGGGAGGAAGAGAACATCGAAACCATGCCTAGTGCATATCCTTAAAGGAAAATGACCAGCAATCACTAAAATGCTATAAAACGCATAACATACAGTCAAGACATAAGATTATAGTTCAAAAGCCGTTCTGTATCATAATCTGTAACCTGCAGGAATCACCTGTACACATTACAATGTATTTCATATCATACTTATCACACATCTTAAACTTTTGATCTAAGCAGTCATAGGACAGAAAGATGCACACCAATGTCTTATGCTGAAGGCTTAGAGGACAGTCATTGAATGGGGTTGCAAGGCAGTTTAGCCAGTTCTTGTTGCTTGTTGCAGGATAGATTAATCCAAAATTTGAAGGGATGTTAATTCAAATCTGAAACGGTAGACTAGCTAATAGTAGCAACCTGCCTCCAAAAAGACATCTAATTGACATAAGTGCATGTAACCCAACAACAGAATCAGAAGGATGTACAAAAGTGCAGTTTCTTCTCAGATTGCTTAAACTAAAATATGTTGAAATAAGCTTTAGTGATAATTTAGTTCCACCATATCTGAATATCTACTAGCAAGATTTCATATAATTTGTTGTGGACATTCTAGCAGCCTACAGGACAATCCTCAGTCGATCATCTTGCTGATGAATCAGAGATTGTGGATCAATTTAATATCTTCTGATGATCAGCTGAACTTTGTCGTTACCAGTTTGTTAATGAACATTACCATTTACTCTTAAGAGTTAACCTCCAAAATCACCAGGCTGATGCTCTTAATAATGTATTCCAATTATGTTTTTGGTTTTTTTTTTATTTAATTTGATCAATCTATTTTTACAGTCCTATGACTGGGGTTTAGGGAAATAAAATATAGTTGCAATCCCTAACTTTTTGCTATTTATTGCCATTTTGTCATTTGTGGTTATGATTAAATGCTTTATTTTTCAGTGGTGTTTACAGGCCTATTTAACCCATGAGTGAGAATCACAGTTCTCACTAGCAGAATAGGAGGTTGTGACAAGAGCATGTGCTTTAAAGGTGATGTGGACCTTTTGTTCTGGTGTTACTGTTTTGTCATTAATTCCCCACCAACTCAATTCAACTATTTGTCTGTAGTATTTTTTTTATAAGATTCATCATTCACACCTGGTGAGAGAGCACACACAGTGAGAGTGATATAGTGTGTGTGTGTGTGTGTGTGTGTGTTTGGCATGTTTACCTGAATCTACCTGTTCTTCTGAGTCAGGGTAGCAGGTGACTGGACAGTGATGACCAACGCTGGCAGCTGAAATCGTTTATCCCACACTGCCATCTGTGGGCCAGTGAGTGAACACCAGCCCAAAATTAATAAATAAATAAAAACCGCCCCAACACCTCGCTTACATAAGTGATCTATAAACCAACAGTGTGAGCGCCTGCCTTACAATAAGCAAGCTGAGATGATGTATGATGTCTCAGTTGGGGGATCCCGTAACACCAGCTCGACCCACTGCACTGATTTACATGTGACCCACATCGATGCTTCCAGCAGATCGAGGAGGAGTGAAAAGAGATGGAAGGAGGGATACAGGGAGGCTGCCATTTTATGTATCCTCCAATCCCATTCTGCCTCAAAACGAGCACACACAGAGTAATTCTGCCTCAGAAGCAGTGAACCAAATCCCATCTGTTAAAGGAGGATAAATTCTGGCAGAGTGAATTTATCTGTGGCTGAGATTTATTTACTGGAAACAACTTTGGGTTTTCTTTCTCTAGCAGTCAGTCTCTGTCTTCCCTTTTCTCTATTCCTTCCTGTTGTTTTTGCCTCATGCTGTGCGAGTCGTCCCGCAGGTTCTGTGCTAGCTCGGTCAGGTCGATGGACGCTAATGATGGGTGCTTTTATAAAGGTGTCAGCTGCTTTCCTTCACTAGAGCAAGCAGTTCTAATTTGAGGTAATGGTTATTGGTTCGGATATTGATTTACTGAGCTGATTATTAGTGCGCCATATGAGGATCAGCAGGGAAGGAGGAAGAGAAAGTGGAAAAGATGAAAGGCAGGATTGGAGGAGGATGAAGGAAAGTGTGCATTTTGACGTGGGTGGTGAGATAAAGGGATGAGTTAGAGCAAATTCACTTTTGTTTCTCGGGGACACTAACATGAAGACCACCTGCTGTGTCGGTGTCACTCTTTATCGTTTCTGTCCTGTTGCTTTTGTTGTGATCTGATGCAACACAAACTGAAGTATAGGATTCAATGTTAATATATTGAATAAAAAAAGTGCTATGTTAAAAAATAATAATTCAGATGTTTGTCAACCATAAAATGCATTTCACATCAACATTTCTGGAATGCAGGTATATTAACATTAGTGTTTTAACTGCCTGATGTTCTTTAGAGCGAGTACATTGCTCGCTCTATAATAATAAGCATTTCCTGGTCATGGAACAACATACATTAGAATTCATTTCTAGAGCCACAGCAGAGCTGCACACATGAAACGCTCACAACATTTAACATTTCAGAAATATTATTCTTTTACATTACAGTTACTCATATTGTAGCAATGCTTACAGCCAGCATATTCAGTCAGAGGTATGAAATTTATGATGAGACCATGCAGAAAAAATGTTTAGGGGACATGCAAATGGTATAAAACATGGATTGAACTCATCAAGGACGAGTGAACACGTAACAGCAGGCATAGTCATCGAGACAGAGATCGTTAAACTCTCTCCCACATCACCTCTCCGCATTCTGTCCAGTCATTTTTCCCATTGCAGAGCTCTATCAGTAGACAGAGTTCATTGTAAGGCTCCACTGGGACTAAACCCTCCTTAGGTTTCCCCAGATAGTAGCACGTTGAAAAGGAGAGGGTTTAAATAAAAAAGAACAGTAAAAAAAGAAAAAGGGTGGCAGGAATGAGAGCGTGATTACCAATGACTAAGACGCCCAAGCGAGAATGAGTACAAGCCCATCTGCCATCAGGCTTTCTCCATTAGTCATGACAGAACTTGTGACATCAAACATATAAATCAGAAAACGTGTAGGTAAAAGTATCACGAGTCGTTCAAACACTAGGATGTTGACATTTACATGTCTAACAGTGTTAGACCGTCGTGCCATCGCTGTCTACTGAGGAAGTTTTCTGAAAGAAGCATGTCAGCAGCTTCAGCTTTAGCTGCACGTCACACACATTTTGGCAGTGCTCACAAACGCTGTGGCTTTCTAAAATAAAATGGAGCAAAACAGACAGAAGTACAAAAATACCAGCCTGTGACAGCTGTATTGATTAATTAAGCATGAGGTCCATCAAATGGGAGTGCGATGTACTGGCACCACTGATGCATGCATAGACATACTTTTCAGAAACCTTTACCATATCTAAAGAGTTTAAATCTATGGCAAGCACTGTTAAGTCTTCTGGAGATCAGTGACTGGAACTGGATTGAAGCTGTGTGACACACTGATCAGGAAGAGTCGGGAGAGAGAGGATGCAGGGTGTCAGAGGAGCTCTGACACTGAAAGATTGCTTTATTAAGAGCCTCCATGTTTTTGTCTTTTAGAAAGTTCAAAACAACACTGAGGAAGTTATATTTATTTATTTATTTATTTTAACAACAGCAAAAACAAATGAATCCATTGGATAATGTCTCAGCTCCCTCAGCCCCTGAGGTTTTTGGGGGTCCCTGAGTGCACACAATAAATAAACTCTGCTCAGTAATGGTCTGCAGGGGAAAAAACTTGGTACAATGTAGCAAAATCTTCTTTGGAGCAGGAAAACAAAGGATAAAGGCTAATCCTAAACCTGGAGAGACCCACAGGAGCGACGTGTTGAAGAGGTGTAATTCCCAGGAACGTGTTTCGACTACACATTTATTGGAATAACCACTGCTGGCGGGGCTCTTTTAAGTGGCGGGTAGGCCACATTTGGTAATAAAGTCATGTGGGTGGAACCCAAGTTCCAGAGCAGCACTTTGAGGAACAGTTTGTCATTAATTATTGAAGTCCCCCTGACTCCATCTCTGAAGGAACAAGGAAGTAATGATGCAGCTGGGAGGACAGGTTTCAAGCAAATAAATGGCTTTACAGACTTCATCAAGCCTGAACTGAGCACAGTTTCAGGAACAACTTTTACTGCCTGCTATCTATTTTTGGAATGCGTTCTTCAAAATATATTCACAGCGATACCTTTATCCTGATATTTGATTTACTGTCAACATTAATACCACTGCCTCCCATTTTTAGACGAAAAGTCCCAAAAGTCGAGGCTGTGTTGACAGTGCTGTGCTTTTACAGCATCATCTGGCTTGTCAGTTTTATTACCAGTAACGAAATGAGTTACATATCCTTCACTTCTAGCTACCCCCGGAGCCAAACTGAAGCAGGTATGTTCAATTATTCAAAGATCCACCTGAATGAAAATCTAACCAACATGTTTGTTCTCATGTCAATAGCCCACTCAGCGTTTCCTCTTTGTTAAAGGGAGGAAAAAAGACTCTTCAGTAGTAACCAGTGTTGGGTAAGTTACTTTAAATTAGTAACTTAGTTACATTACTAGTTCTCTAAAAAAGTAACTCAGTTACTTCAAGTTACTCGTTACTTTCAAAGTAACTAGTTACTAGGGAAAGTAACTTTGGTTTTACTCAGAATTCTCTTGTTAATGTGTTGCTTCTGTAACTGGATACCCAGCCAGATTGCCAGTCTTCTAGCTTGCTTACTTGCCACAAGTGCACTGTGCCACCTACCAATAGAAAGGAAAAAATAATGTGCACATTTCCACGAGAGAAATCCCACGCCTGGACCGTCGTTGACCGCCGCCATGATTCTAGCCTGCTTTTTACATCCAACACAAAAACTGCAGTCGTGGTGCTTTTGATTGTACTCAGAACTTGGAAATTCTGCCTTCTGAATAGGAAGATGTAGGTAACACCAGACTGCAGATGAGCTGCATACAGAGCTGGACTGGGATTTTGACTAGAGACCGGCCCACCATTATAGGAAAAATCATAAAGCCTTTGAATGAAAATAAACACTGTTGTGACAGTGATGTACACTGTTCTGATGGTATATATGTATCAATCTATCAATTGTTTGTTGTAAGACTCAGATAATTATTTTTTTAAAAGCGAGACATTTTAAATGAGAATAAGAAAGAAAGGTATTTCCTTGTGCCCCACTTTCCCTGTTAATGCCCTACCTGCCCCCCTGGCAACACTTTGCTAGATCCGCCCCTGCACAGTTACCAGCTGTCAGCTACTTAGAAAAGGATCCTGGTGTTATTTGTCTCTCAGAAACAGTTCATAACTTCCCTTCAACTCATCCATGTCACCTAAAAGGTAAACCTGTTTCTCCATCAGCTGTTCAGCTCTGATGATTCAGTAAGAACATCTCCTGGTTTCATCTGCATGTTTCCCTCTCACCAGATAACCAAACCGATATCATGACCAGCAGCTTTACAGCTGTGGCTCCAGCAAACATCAGCTGATACTAGAAATTAATATTAAATAAATTCTAACAACAGCTGATCAAGCTTAAACGTGCTGCTGTTGTTTAACGCGACATCCGCTGGTTTCCTCTTTCTGGCGCAAAGTGGGCGATAAACAAACAAGAGAGAAAAGCCGATCAGCTGATCACTGATCAGTTTCGTGATTGAAGTAGAAACGGGAGAGGAGGAGAGAATGAGAGAAGAAGAGGCAGCTGTGCAGCTTCAGCTTTGTGTCTTTTTCATTGTAGCTGAAGTCCGGGACAAACTGTGTTCCTTTTCACCTCAGTACGAAACGCGTAATATTTTCTCTGAATACCAGACGATTCTGTTTTTAGGGGACGGTTGGCAACTCTAATAATGAACCGTATGAACAAAATAAAGTTCAACATCAGTAACATAGCACCCACACAGCTGTATAGAAACTCCGTCATGCTAGCTAGCACGCAGTACGAAAAAATCAGCATAACGAAAATAAACTCCACCTAAACTTGGTTTATATCTGACTCCGATAGACTGCAGGTCATAACTTCTTACCTGAAGTTCAGTTCACCTGACACGCGGACCGGCGGCCGCTTCGGGTCTCTCCTCTAGTGATGGTAAATTTGATTCTTTTTACTGAATCGAGTTTTAATGAGTCACTCACCAAAGTGAATCGGGTTTTTTGAGTCATTTGATTCACTGAGTCAGTTGACCAGAGAGTGCAAAAAATGTACATTTTCACTCAAACTTAATTTCTTTTCTCTTTTCATGTATATCCTACTGCCTACTGCTAAGATGAGTGATTCTAAAAGAAAACAACTATTTTATAGAGCAAAAAAATTTCTAAAGGGAACATTTATTTTGTTTATTTTTATTTTATTAGTATTTTCCTTAAATGTGTCAAATATATATTTTCTCATCTAAATGTCCACTGAGCTGTGAGCCAGGGGGCGGTAATGCGCCTTAACATTGGTTGCCAACCAAGAAGAAGAAGAAGAAGCTGTGAGCCAGGAGGGAGGGGGTGAGTGAGTGAGTGAGTGATTCGTTCGCTCTATGATTCAGCACAGGAGGGAGGGGGTTAGCGAGTCCTGAGTGATTCGCTGGCTCTATGATTCAGCACAGGAGGGAGGGGGTTAGTGAGTCCTGAGTGATTCCCTTACGCTTACGATTCAGCACAGGAGGGAGGGGGTGAGTGAGTCAGTGAGTGATTCGTTCACTCTACGATTCAGCACAGGAGGGAGGGGGTTAGTGAGTCCTGAGTGATTCGCTGGCTCTATGATTCAGCACAGGAGGGAGGGGGTGAGCGAGTCCTGAGTGATTTGCTTACCCTACGATTCAGCACAGGAAAGGAGGGGGTGAGTAGCTCAAATGTGCTGTTAGCATGTTAGCAGAGCGATGCTACTGTGAACCGAGGAGCTATTGTCTTGATGTGAGCTTCTACTCAGGGTTTTTTCTTCCAGTTCAGAGCAGAAATGTTTTTGTTAAGATACTGGATGTTGTGTTTTTCTCCACAATTTTAATTATAAGCTAGATATGTTGCTGCTAACAGCAACAGGGATGAGTCAGTGAGTCAGTTGGGCTTGTGAATCATGATTCACGAGTCAGTAAAGTGATTCTCGAGTATTGAACGATTCGTTCATGATTCGCGCATCACTACTCTCCTCTTGCCTCCCTTTTCCTTCATCCACCTGCTGGCTTCCACCACTTGCTAATGTTATTGAATCTGTGGAAGCTCCGCGATATCCACCACACGAAGTAACGAGTAACGAGCCTATCTAAATCCCAGTAACGAGTAACGCGTTCCTGGTTTTGGCATAATAACTAGTTACCGTGCTCGTTACCACAATAATAACGTAGTTACTGTAACGCGTTACTTAATAACGCGTTAGTCCCAACACTGGTAGTAACAGGGCACTCGTGTATATGCAGAAAATCTGCCTTTGTGTTATCACATGTGCAAAATTTCCTGACTCGGATAAAACCTTACTGGTTCCAAGGAAGTGGTCAAATGTGCCTTAAGAGCTTCGTGCAGATATCACATATTTCTTGTTCTTTCTTTGATTTAACAGCAGTGCAATTTCAATGCAAACGGCTCAGATGGGAATGTGACCATAGGTCTCTTATGGAGATTTCAGCAAAAAAGACAAACTTACACAGTTTTTGATTTTGGGTCTGCAAAGATTCTAGGAAGCAGTCGCAGCTTCACACTCTTGAATCTGACACCGACAAAAGCTCTCTCACCTTCTCCTGCCTACACAGCATTTATGTAACATCACACAAACTGCCAGCCTTAGAAAAGGAAGCATCACAACCTCACAAAGTTTAGCTTGCTCTTTAGCAGCGCATGCGGCAGCTAACAGGTTGTCCTTCATTCTTTCTGTTGAGATCGTTTAACATACTGCAAACCTGTCCCCTTGACACAACCTAACATAGCTCAGCTGCTGTTGTTAGCAGCTCCCAGACATATCTTACTCCCTTTAACAGTTGCCAAGGTCCTGCTCATATAGCTATGCTGCCTCTTGGTAGATTTGTACAGCCACCACAGTCAGGGCTTACACTTTGTGTATTTCAGCCTGTTAGCTTGTGGATATTTAAACCTATAATTTGATTAATAGCTAGTTTGCTATTTTTATAAGTGCCTGGCATTAACCTTTGTTTTTGTTTGGTTAGTCTGTGTTTTGCTTATTCTGCATGAGGTCTCTTCCTGTTCAAAGGGAGTTCTTCTTCCTCACTGTCAGCAAATCCTGCTCACAGGCGATGGTTACCTTATAACAACAGGTACCCTGAAACAAATTGTTGTTGCGAAATGGTGTTTTATGAATAAAATTAGATTCTTAAAGATACTCAGCTGGCAATGTATTGGCTTTTTTGTCGTTGTTTACTGATATATCACACTTATCACAGTTATTACTATGAGTAAGGTGGAAAGAAAACTGGTCCAACATGCTGTCTATCAATGTACTTTAATATAACACACTGTTCTGTCTGTACCTCTCCCTCATTCAGAGTTTCTGCTATTTTTCTTCTCACTCCTCATATTGACTGCATTTGTATAGTTACTGTTCTAGTCCAAGAAACAACTGACAACATTCTACACTATAAGCCACATTTATACTGAACGTACCACATTCATCCACTTCATTAGTGTGATGGCATCAGCCACACAGGGGTAAATCAGTTCATTTTTCACTTTATTAGTTTGCTTTGCAGTTTTCTTCATTAAGTTAATTCATTAATCATTTTGTTAAACCTAACACTGGTATTATGAGGCGCGCACATAGTAACATTGTGTGGTTTTTCTAAAATGTTTTGTTATATTAATTATGTTTCTCTCTTTGAGTTACCTGGGTTTGGGCGGTGGCTGTTTCCTGTCTGGGCAAAAGGCGTGGCTGAGGACTCTGAGGACAAAATGCCTGCTCAGCAGGACCAACCATGGGCTTACCAGGAGCAGGGGTGTTTTAGGTTTAGTTAGGTTATTCTGTGCTTAGTTAATATGTGTGTTTTTTGTTTTCCCCCCTATTGTGTATAAATGGTTTGGCCAAATCATTATAAAAGCTACCCTCATGTGTCTTTGTAATTAGGTCAGTTTGTGAGTTAAGTTGTGTCTCACTTTGTTTTGTTTAAGTTTCTAGA
Organism: Oreochromis niloticus; assembly: GCF_001858045.2. Taxonomy (NCBI): domain Eukaryota; kingdom Metazoa; phylum Chordata; class Actinopteri; order Cichliformes; family Cichlidae; genus Oreochromis; species Oreochromis niloticus. Next base: position 4,524,286 of record NC_031978.2, read on the forward strand.
AATTATTTTTCATAGAGTTATATTTAGTTGACCTCTTTTATGGGCATGCTAAGTATGTTTTTGAATTTTGTTTATTTTGGACTTTTTGAGGGTTAAAATAAAGAAAACCCTTTTTGAAGATACTTTTTGCCTGTGTCCTCTATGCTTTGGCTGCTTGGTCCCTCACAATTAGGGACATCTTTTCAAGTGCTTGCGAACACAAATATCTCATCAAATAATCACATTGCATGCATCTCAATGCATGTAGGCATTGTTGAGAGAACCTGCTGAAGTTCAAACAAGAGAAAGGTGATTTAATGGACTTTGATATTTTGCATAAACATCTGTACGATTTACATACACCCCCCCCCAAGCTTTTTATATTCTGTGTAATGTGGGACTGTCCCCAAGAAAAGCTGACCAATAGGAAAGAATTAACTGTATCCTTCCTCCAGCATTGTGCAACACAAGCTGGACAGCAAAGCAAAGAAGGACATGGCATGTAAACCTGTGGCAGAAGAATAATATCATGCCATGTTGTGCACTAATTCAATAGGATACCATCATATAGTCCTCATGCATCAAAACTTTGGTCCTGCCAAGTTTATTATGTCCATGTCATATAGAATAGTTTGTAATTGCCAAATCACATAGCATGTAGGCACCTTTAACCCATACTTTTCTCAAAAGCAAACAGGTTTAAATTTATAAATTATATATACAACATTAAAACTCATTATATAGTGTCACAGCCAAGTGCTATTTAACAGGGCAAAAAGGATCAGCTAGCCACTCCAAATCATTATATATTTTTAAAACAATATTTAGAAAATCAGCATTTAGAAAATACGCTGGAATGTCTTATGTGTCTGTCTTACTGTGAGAAGCGCTTTCTCTGCTGTTCATATTTCCTTTGTCTGTCTTTGTTGTACAACCACTTCAAGAACATGGCTGCAGAAACAGCTGCTGAGATCAAAATCTGGGTTCTGCATGCTATGTTGAGCTTCCACAATGATCCCATCATGTGAACAAATATCACAAAGAACCAACAGACTCCCCTTTCAGCCTCGAGCTGTAGCCTTAGCTGTGTTTGAGCCCCACAGAGCCATAATAGCTAAGATCAAATTGAATATGGACAAGAAGTGACATTTTCCATCACTTCACTGTTGCAACATCTAAAGCTCTGGATGGGCTGAGAGGCAGACTGAGGCAGGGCCACAGATAGGGGTCACGCTTTCATTAAAGAGGCTAATAGCATACAGAGACAAGGAGCTGATATTAGCCACAGGAAAACCTATTAGAAGTAAGCTGCAGACAGTCGTGATGAGGAGCTGATTACAAAATCACTGAAAGTAAAATGACTTGGGAGATAAGTAGAGTGGAGTTCAGGAGCTTTAAAAAGAAAGTGAAGCAGACCGAGCAAAGGCCAGAGGACTGAGAGGAGGCCGGCTTGAGCAGAGGGATGTAAGGCAGTGAGCCTATGTCAAAAGCACAAAACAATATGAGACATGAAATTGTTCTGTTAAATTGGTTTTCTAGTGCAAGTGCAATCTTCAGACAATCTATTTTTTGGGGGGCGATTTTTTCAATACTACTTTAAAACCAAGCCAAAGTGCTTGCTCTGGACTTTTATTTCTAGAAAATGGGTTAACATATGAAATCAGTTTCAATGCAATACTGCTTTTATACTTCACTATATACATTATTATACATTTGCTGATACTTCACATTTCACAAGTCATTTTCTAAACCATACTGTTTTTTTGTTGTTTCTTTCTGAATATATAGTGCTGTGCAAGAGTCTTGCACCATTTTTATCTACTGTGCAATACCATCTGGAGTACCATCTGCAATACCAATGGAGCACTATCAGTCATGGATTGGCCTCCCCAGAACCCGGATCTCAACGTCTTTGAAGCAGCGTGGGATCATCTTGACAGAGAACAGAATGAAAGGCAGCCAAAATCCAAAGAAGAGCTTTGAATATCCTTCAAGAAGCCTGGAGAACTATTCAAAAAGACCTATTTTTAAAAAAATTATACGAAAGCTTGGCTGAGAATTTAGGATGTGTTGAAGAATTAAGGTAGTAGATGCTCATATTTGCTATTTATTTAACACATTATCTTATACATGAATCCATTAATAATAAATAATGGGACAGTCATAGCACACATAAGTGAAGGCCCTCTGTTGGAACTGGGTTAAACAGCAGTACAGAATTATTAGTCATTTGCCTCAAGATTCATTAACATAATGCCACCTGTTATTTATTTAAATTTTGTTGGGGTTTTTTCCTTTCCTTCATTAGACATATTTTGTCTATGTGTAGTCAACGTATCATTTTCTCTTCCATGGTCCCGACCAAATGTACAAAACTACAGTTCCTGTAAGCTCTGGATTGTTTTCAGATGCTGAGTAGAAATCGTTAGATTACCTTTGAGCTGGATTACAGCACACTTGTCCAGAGAAAAGTAAGCACTCAGTGCAGTTTCGGGGAGTAATCACCTGCTAATAACTTACATACCATTTTCTTTCAATTCATGCAGACTAAACTCACAGTATCATTCAGTCTACAGTCACAACTATTTGTTGAAACACACATACACTGTGTGGTTTTTCTGAAGACACTTCTTTTCAAGCATTTGTTTTTGATGATACCTCTTTGTGGTCAAAGAGTCGCATTTCATTCTATGTTCTCGCTTCTGTGTGCACATCTGTGACAGAGAGAGTCTGTTTATATGTTTTATTTTGCAGAAGGCAGATGTGGAAAGCCTCCAATTTTCCTCTTGTCTCTGTCTGTGGGGCCCAGGGGCCAGCAAATATGTTAGACCATCTGGCCACCTGTATGTCTGTGTGGACAGATGGTCCATCTGAGGGCCAGTTGCAGGCAAACCACTGGATCTGCAACAGGATTCACTGATAGGACTTAACTGTAGTTATTTCCAGGTAAATGGGCCTTTTTCTTTCTTTTCTTTCTAGTATAGACAATGACAACTGCTACCATTCCCACAGAATTTTCCTCATAGAAGGGTTCTTATATGAATTTTCTAGTTTCATTTTAAAACAATAAAAACTAAGCCTAACCTTTGAAACGCTAAAGATGCACATTTTCCTGAGACTACAGGAGATTCTTTTCACGGATGCACAATTTTACCTTCATGCATGTTTGGTATTTTCCATTTTGCATGCTATGATTACATAAATGTTATCCCATCAGTGCTATCCCACTCGAGGAAAGCAACAGAATACACAGGAAAGTGTAACTTTGTTGCCAGCTAAAGAAACCAATAAACACATTTCAGAACTGTGCCTGCCTTCCTGCTAGATAGAAAGCTGGGATGAGATTAAAAGGGAATTCAGCTGTCAGTCCAACAAAATGCTTGTGATTGAATGGCATAAAAAGAATGCCTGTGAAATCCCATCATAAAGCTATGCGCTGCCTATGAACAGTTTGCAAAACATTTTATATAAGTTTCTTTGAGATATTAAAGTGCTCATTTTTTTTTAAGAAGAAACACATTCCACTTCTTCCATTTTAAAGTATCAGTGACATAAGAGACGAACTGCATTTTGTCTTCCTCAGACACTCAGTCTGGTGAAGTCACAATGTTATGGTTGCTAATATTAGCTAACATAAGACTAAATAAATGTTGATGTCTTTAGCTTTTTGTTTATTTGATGACTCTCACATACCTGCATGTTTTAGTGTTTGCCACATCGTTTTCATTTAAAATGTCATAAGAATGAGAAAAATTTAGATACTGTAGTTACACATTTGCCCAAAAAGAGATTTTACTTTAGTCCAAGACTGTAATTCTTTATTAACTTTTCATTTGACTATCTGAGAAATGCCTAAATACTATGCATACTGTGATACTGCAAATGCAAGCTATCCACTGGTCACTTAGTACAGTTAGAGCAACTGTACAGAACTAAATGTTCCATAAAATGAACATCTCTGACTTGTAACACACCTTTAAAAATGGAGAGCAGCTATAACATCTTGCTGCATCATTTAACTCCAATAATACTAAAGCTGTTGACCATTCGCTCTTACTTGTGAACCATCTGGAGGGACACTATCTATGTGTGAAACTACATATACCTTAGGAGCAATGACTTCAACTTGAAAGTGATACTGACCTCCTGTAAACTCCTGATCCATTCACATCTGCTTGTTAACCCTGCCATTAGTCTTCTGCAGGTCAAAACAATAGTACAACCCAAGTGTTAAACCAGAAATTTACCCTTGGGTTAATATTGAAACAGAAATGACATTACAACTAAAAATCAACACGACTTCAATGGTGTTTCAGCAGATATTAACATTTGTCAGTGTTTCGTTGAAATTATGTTGAATTAAATGTATTTAATCTTATTTTTAAACACCAGATGCCGTCAAACACATAAACAACTGACAAATTCACCAAGTTTATGTAGCTAACTAGGTTAATGATTACCAGTGGATTCATTAAAATCTTAATGACATTTTAAAAGCGTCTAAAAATGATCATTGTAACAGAAATGTATGCAACACTCCATATATAATTAATATAGATATATAAATATATCTATATTATATTTATATATATTTATATATCTATATCTATCTATAGTAATATAATATAAATATAATTGGTACTAATGTTTACATTTTCTTCGTGTTGTTTCCTTAGTGTATTTAATCTCAAGTTTCTGGGTATAGTTTTGTTTTTATTGCATTACTTGAGTGTGACTCTGTTCCTGGCTTCCTTGTGTTTCTTGTTAAGTCTGTTTTATGTTAGCTGTTCTCATGTTCCTGTTTTATTTTGGTAGTCTCTCGTGCTTTTAGTTTTACTTCCTTAATCTGGTTTCCCTAGATTGGTTGTACCTGTGTTGTTTACCCACCTGTTACCCATTCCACTAATCAGCCTTTGTGTATTTAAACCCTCAGTTTTTGTCTAAACTTTGTTGTTGCTGTGTGGCTTTTTGCTCTGTGTTCACCAACGATTCAATTACTGACGATTGTTGAATATTGCATATATGTGAATATATATATATATATACAGGGGCGATTTTAGCCCATTTTTGGGGGTGCTTCAGCACCCCCAAAATGAATCAAAGCACCCCCAAAGATTTCTTACTTTTTTTGGACAATATTTGCTGTCTTTGTGACACACTGCTAAAAATATAAAAACCATACAGTACTTGGTTGAGACATAACATTTTAACAACAAAAGTATAGATAACACCCCCCCCCCCCCCCCCCCCCTCCCAAAATGGTTTGTTCCAGCTCGGCTCTCTCTTACTCTGGCTCTAGCTCCGTTGCTGCCAGAGCAGCAGCAGACGCAGCGGAGCAGAGGTGGAAGTGCCTGGATTAAAACAGGACATATTAGCTGCATTTAACCTTCAGTTATTCTTTATATAGTTAGGTAGGAGTCATAACATGTTTCTTTTTAGCTGAAAAACCTTACACCCAGGCAGGGGCGATTCTAGGATCAGAGCTTTGGGGGTGCTGAGCACCCAGAGAGCTGCTCAGCCAGGCAAGATAAACTTTACTCGTCACAATGAGACTTCTTCCCTGTCTCTGTCAGTCCCTGCATCCTTAAATGTCTCCAGTTGTCCCAAGTTCTCTCTGACTCTCTCCTGGGTGCATTTAAACCCTGTTCCTCCCTGTCCTCATCGTCTGTTGTCTTCGTCTCCGTTATTAGTCATTACAATTTTACCATCTCTGTGCAAGTCTGCAAATTTCTTTCTTAAATCATATGATTCTCAAATTCAACAAGTCTCTCTGTGCCTGGGTCCTCGTCTCAAAACATGACATCACTGTTTTGTACACTTTAACACCATTTAATCCCCACATTTGAGAAAGAAAGGCAAAACACTTTTTTTTGAAAAGTCTGTAACAAAACCATCAAATCTGATAAAGGTTATTTAAATGCTGCAAAAGAAGAATGGATTGGAATTTAAAAAAAAATACATATCCTCACCTTAATTACTGTGGGAGAATAATGAATGATGCTGATAGTGAGTAAGAAGTAAACTGAGTGCATTTGGACAGAGATTCACTTTTAATGTGTGTGTATAATATAATACAGATACATAAAAAACACTCCCAAAACAGAATAAATTATTACAAATAAAAATCTTTACTGCAGATACTAATTTTACTAATTTAATAATACTAATTTTGTGTTGTAAGATTTATGAGTTTCATGCTTTCATAGTGGTACTTGGGAGAGCTTGACATTTTTATCAGGTGGTACACACTGTAAAAAGTTTGAGAAACACTGATAAGTGTATGTGTGCTTTTGGAAAACATTTAAAGCTGCTGTACAGAATCTTTGAAACAAGCTTAAAACATTTTTAGAATATAAACAGAGCACTCTGCTTCTCTTTACAGCTCCTCACTCCACCAGGGCTGTTTGGCACTTTCTGATAGTGTACTGCGGCAGTCATACAGACAACTGGGCGGTCCAAAAGTTGGCCTACCTATTACTGGCTGAGGTTTTAGTAGAGTTGTGGCTGAACCACATAAAAATAGATCATTAATTTTAATCTCCTCAATCAATGATAATGTTATGTTGGAATGTTGTTAAAGAGGGTCAAAAATGTTTCAACCCAGTTTGTTTTGCAGCTTCTGTATAGCAGCATTTATATAGGGAGGACACAACTTCCAGACTGTATGAGTAAAATCAGGTTTTTCTCTTTGTCAGTGTAACAGTTTCTGTTTTGCCTGTCACTGTTCCCTGTCTGTTTTCTTACCTGCTTCTTCCTGACCTTGTACTTTCTCCTCACGTTCCCTCTTTCCTCTCTCCCTCTTTGGACTGACAATCATAATAAATAGATTGTATTCAATTAGATGAAAAATTACATTGATATGAAAAAATACTATTAAGATCACTAACAAAAAGTCCTCTCTCAGTCTACTTTCAACCAAAAGGCAAATAACCAAACCACGTGAACATCTAATAAAAGATATAAATATTGAAACACTGATCCAACATTTTCCTTTATTGATGGATGATTTGATTTTACACTTTTACCTGAATGTGGCTCCTTTTTTTGAAAAAAACTTCCTTATATCCATTATGAACCTGGCTGTCTCTCTGTACACAAACACACACACACACACACACACACACACACACACACAACCGTAGTTTTAAGGTTAATGGGCATTCAGTCAGTTAGCTAGTTAGTATCCATTTGAAACAGGACAGTGGTAACAACAGCAGGCTACGGACAATTTTAAGTTTTAGATTTTAAATAGGCTGTATACATTTCAGTGGGAGCAACAGGACGGTCAGATGTCGCTGATTTTACTACAGAGCAGGAGGGGTTGTAGGGCAGCAAACATCGTAAGAAAACATGTTTCCAACACTGCAGGTTACCTGGGTGCAGGGGCGATTTTAGCCCATTTTTGGGGGTGCTTCAGCACCCCCAAAATGAATCAAAGCACCCCCAAAGATTTCTTACTTTTTTTGGACAATATTTGCTGTCTTTGTGACACACTGCTAAAAATATAAAAACCATACAGTACTTGGTTGAGACATAACATTTTAACAACAAAAGTATAGATAACACCCCCCCCCCCCCCCCCCCTTCCCAAAATGGTTTGTTCCAGCTCGGCTCTCTCTTACTCTGGCTCTAGCTCCGTTGCTGCCAGAGCAGCAGCAGACGCAGCGGAGCAGAGGTGGAAGTGCCTGGATTAAAACAGGACATATTAGCTGCATTTAACCTTCAGTTATTCTTTATATAGTTAGGTAGGAGTCATAACATGTTTCTTTTTAGCTGAAAAACATTACACCCAGGTAACCTGCAGTGTTGGAAACATGTTTTCTTACGATGTTTGCTGCCCTACAACCCCTCCTGCTCTGTAGTAAAATCAGCGACATCTGACCGTCCTGTTGCTCCCACTGAAATGTATACAGCCTATTTAAAATCTAAAACTTAAAATTGTCCGTAGCCTGCTGTTGTTACCACTGTCCTGTTTCAAATGGATACTAACTAGCTAACTGACTGAATGCCCATTAACCTTAAAACTACGGTTGTGTGTGTGTGTGTGTGTGTGTGTGTACAGAGAGACAGCCAGGTTCATAATGGATATAAGGAAGTTTTTTTCAAAAAAAGGAGCCACATTCAGGTAAAAGTGTAAAATCAAATCATCCATCAATAAAGGAAAATGTTGGATCAGTGTTTCAATATTTATATCTTTTATTAGATGTTCACGTGGTTTGGTTATTTGCCTTTTGGTTGAAAGTAGACTGAGAGAGGACTTTTTGTTAGTGATCTTAATAGTATTTTTTCATATCAATGTAATTTTTCATCTAATTGAATACAATCTATTTATTATGATTGTCAGTCCAAAGAGGGAGAGAGGAAAGAGGGAACGTGAGGAGAAAGTACAAGGTCAGGAAGAAGCAGGTAAGAAAACAGACGGGGAACAGTGACAGGCAAAACAGAAACTGTTACACTGACAAAGAGAAAAACCTGATTTTACTCATACAGTCTGGAAGTTGTGTCCTCCCTATATAAATGCTGCTATACAGAAGCTGCAAAACAAACTGGGTTGAAACATTTTTGACCCTCTTTAACAACATTCCAACATAACATTATCATTGATTGAGGAGATTAAAATTAATGATCTATTTTTATGTGGTTCAGCCACAACTCTACTAAAACCTCAGCCAGTAATAGGTAGGCCAACTTTTGGACCGCCCAGTTGTCTGTATGACTGCCGCAGTACACTATCAGAAAGTGCCAAACAGCCCTGGTGGAGTGAGGAGCTGTAAAGAGAAGCAGAGTGATCTGTTTATATTCTAAAAATGTTTTAAGCTTGTTTCAAAGATTCTGTACAGCAGCTTTAAATGTTTTCCAAAAGCACACATACACTTATCAGTGTTTCTCAAACTTTTTACAGTGTGTACCACCTGATAAAAATGTCAAGCTCTCCCAAGTACCACTATGAAAGCATGAAACTCATAAATCTTACAACACAAAATTAGTATTATTAAATTAGTAAAATTAGTATCTGCAGTAAAGATTTTTATTTGTAATAATTTATTCTGTTTTGGGAGTGTTTTTTATGTATCTGTATTATATTATACACACACATTAAAAGTGAATCTCTGTCCAAATGCACTCAGTTTACTTCTTACTCACTATCAGCATCATTCATTATTCTCCCACAGTAATTAAGGTGAGGATATGTATTTTTTTTTAAATTCCAATCCATTCTTCTTTTGCAGCATTTAAATAACCTTTATCAGATTTGATGGTTTTGTTACAGACTTTTCAAAAAAAAGTGTTTTGCCTTTCTTTCTCAAATGTGGGGATTAAATGGTGTTAAAGTGTACAAAACAGTGATGTCATGTTTTGAGACGAGGACCCAGGCACAGAGAGACTTGTTGAATTTGAGAATCATATGATTTAAGAAAGAAATTTGCAGACTTGCACAGAGATGGTAAAATTGTAATGACTAATAACGGAGACGAAGACAACAGACGATGAGGACAGGGAGGAACAGGGTTTAAATGCACCCAGGAGAGAGTCAGAGAGAACTTGGGACAACTGGAGACATTTAAGGATGCAGGGACTGACAGAGACAGGGAAGAAGTCTCATTGTGACGAGTAAAGTTTATCTTGCCTGGCTGAGCAGCTCTCTGGGTGCTCAGCACCCCCAAAGCTCTGATCCTAGAATCGCCCCTGTATATATATATCTTTTGGCTTTGTTTACTGCTTTGAAGCAAACAATATTTAAGGCTGATTTTCAGCTTAATTTTTGTGTTCAGCATCCCCTATTGAGGTCTGCAGTTCACAGCTGCTTATGACAAACTTATGGATGCTGACTACAAAGGAGGTGTTAAGTGAAGGAAAGAAAAAAAGAAAAAATTGGGGAAGGAAAACAACGCGCTCAAACCATGCTAAGCCTGAGACCAAATGCAAATGTCTTCCTTTCGCTATTCCATAATGTTAAGTCTGTATAATGAGCTGCTAAAACTGCTACAATCAAACATTATATTATACTTTTTTAAACCATTTGAGTTTGCTAAATGCAAATATTGGCCAAATGTATTTTATTATGCACTGAATACATTCCAAGTAGTTGCCAGGTACTTCACTTCTCTTTAGACTAAAGCAGGAAAAAAGAGAATCTGAGTAACGGTTAAGCATCAGTTTCATGCCAAATGAATGCATCAAGAGAAGTGTTTTGCACAAGCCTGTCTCATGAGGATATAAAACTGTCCCATGAGGCACAGCATCCTTAGAAACCTGTAGTACTATAAAACTCTGAACGACTCTGACAGCAGCTCATGATTCATGTCTCATGTCTTAAACACTCTCATGCTAATCTTACTGTTACTCTATAAAGTGCAATAAACCAGTAAAACCATAAAATAATCCTAAAACTGTCCAAGAAACTTGTGTTTTGCACAAAGTATTTTACTTTTTCTCTCAGGCCACTTTTATTCCCAACAGAAGCACATTTGTAGCACAGAAAGGCAAAAGGTCCATAACTGTATTACTGAAAATGATGTATTGAATAGCACAATTTTGCAGCTCTCCCTGTTTTGTTTTGTTTTGTTTTTAAGGATATTTATAGATGTATTTAAAGCACCTCAAGAATGCTTCAATCACTGTAAACTGAAACTTTTAGTGATCTCTTATGTGTCAGGAGTATCCGAGTATTCTCAAAACACCATATCTCTGTGGATTTCAAACCCCAAAACACACTAAGCCAAAAATGTGTCCACCCTAAGGATTGGGTCCCCTGGCAGAAACAGAATGATACAGTGTATCCTATTAATTGCCAGGATGATTGTTGTGATTTATACATCAGGGAACTCAACCTCTGGCTAAGCAGATGGCACAACACAGAAGAGCTAGCTCGTCAGGGCAGAACTCCACTGTCATTTTATATTTACAGACCAGTGACCACTCCTTTACTGCTGTGAATGTATACATCCTGGACATGGAGGCACACGCTGGTTTGAGGCCATTTAGGTGAAAATCGAGGAGGGGGCCTAAAGGTTCATCTTTCACCATCTTACAATGCTGTGATTGCAGCTATTCCCCACCTCTTTGAATAATATTTATGGGCATTGATCACCAGTCATGACAAATTGCATATTAATGAACATGAAACTCTTCTCATGACCCACTGGTAATAGGTGGGGAAACCTGCAGTCACCTGAGACTGAAGAAGTCACTTGGATGAGTAACAAAAGGTGTCTCCCACTGAAAATGAAGATGAACAGAATCAGCTTTCTGGGATTTCTTTACCTGGATTATTGAGTACGCATCAATACATTAGTGACCACAATCTTTACCAACCACTAGCCATATGCCATACACCAAAATAGACATAGCAACAGTAGAAAATCAAAAGCGGTAACTCTGTAACAGACCAGACAGTAAAAATAATGAAATATCAAACTCTGCTTTATTAAATAAAAAAATGAAGCTTGTAAAACTGAAGCCATCACACCTCAGATAATTTTGAAAGAATCGGGTTTGGATATGTTCCACTTTCTCACGGGAAGCACACAGCAGGATGCGTTCCACGTCGAACAGTTCTGCACTCCTGGGATTACACAGTGGTTTATGCGAAGGAGCTGCCTGGATAGAGTGTGCAGGAGGCAGTACCCGCGCCCACTCAGTAGCTCTGAACGCACAAAAGCACAGTCTGTTATTACCTAGGCTTTGGAAAGGAGCTGGCAGGTTAAAGACTGGCTAATATTTGCAAGAAGATATTTTTACTTATCAGTATTGGTAATTAAATTTGAAATGGGGATTAAAACTACTGAAACAACACATTAAAAAAAAGCTTAAAATAAATTAATGTGACATTACATTTCTCTCTAAAATTGGTTTGCTTGATTTAGAAGTCAAACTGAAACAAAGTCACCGTTCAATAATGCAAAATTTAAAATTGCAGCAATAAGTCAGCTGTCCCCTCTCATCACAAGAATGGTAAAGAAAGGAGGAAAGAGAAAGATTTGGGTAGTGTATTCAAGACAGAGGCTTTTTTTTTCAGTTTCACCTCACTACCACGGTAGATTTCAAATCAGTCAGTCAACATGATGATTGATTGATTGAGAAGTGTGAAAGAGCAAAGTTTTTTTTATTTTTAAACACTTGAATAACGGAGCTGTTGTTCACATCCTACTTTAACTTGCTGGAACTGGCTGCACAGAGAGTACACAGTACAAACAGTTCCCATAAATCCAAATAGTTAAAAAGAGTGCATTCATTTTATTGAGCCATTCAAACTTGTTTCGTTTAAGCTCAGTGCAAGTCTCCTCAGGTGTTTTTCTGCTCGTCTCCTTCTGTTTCACCACCGGTGGGGCTGGTCACACACTGTGCAACAAACAGCAGAGGAGAGGATGAAAACAGCAGTGGTCTTATCATAATGGCGGCCCATTCAGTGGACGGTATTTACAACGATAGCATAGGGATATGTTTGTGGGTGGATTTTTTTTTTTCTATTTATTTTTTGTCTGCACAACTTTCCAACTGTGAGAATTTATCCTCGGGTGCAAAACCCATTGGTTCTTAAAATAATATGCAGTGCCCTCAGGAAAGAATGAGGGACAGGAGTGTAAAGTGTGGCACCCCTTGGCCCTTACACTTCTGTCTTCCTTGGATGTTTATCGGGACATAAAGGGGATATCCATGTAGTTAAATTGCTTCCTTCATGATAAAAAACTATAAACTATTTTTGATTTGAAATGAGGCCAACAAGGTCACATAATGCCATCACAGGTTAAGGTTGTGTGCACCTTGAACCCATTACCAGCTACTGCTACTTGCTCAAAAACAATCAATTAGTCACTAAGCTTCAGGTGGTGAAATTATGTGTGCTTGAGCTCACATGCTGCTAATTTAATCATTCAAGACATTTTCCCTGCAGAGGTTATATTAACTGAAGCACAACATGCCCTTTAAGTATACAAGACTGGCGCACTTTGTACACACATGCTCCACTGACTGGTAGGGCACGTGAGGAGATGTGCATGGAACCAAAAACCAAAGCGAGGATAAAACATGTGGTTCATGCTAATTTCAGTGAGGCATCAATTTCACATGGTTAGATTGAAAGTAGCGAGCTGCACAATTCAGTTTTCTAACAGCTTAGTGGCAAAAATAAGGGCTTGAATCTCTCAACTAGAGGCACCCTAGCGGTACCTGCTTAGGGACAAAGGCGCTCATTTACCATCCTGTCTGAATTTTCTATTGAGTTTTGTGTAGAAATAAAATAAACACTGGTGGGAATAACAGAAGACAGACACTGGGCTGAGACTGTGACATTTGCGGTGTACAGTGTTGTGTATGAAAAAAAAAACAAAGACAACATGACATTTAAAAATAATGAAGGAAGGAGCAGCGCTCACCGACGTGTTAAGTGAAGCATCTGCTTGGGTCCCGGGGTTAAACAGACACACATACGGTGCTTCACCCTACATCTACAAAGCCACTCTGAGCAGATTTGGAGGTAAACGATACCTGACATGTCAGTGAGCCATCGTTCTCTGCGCTGTTCTTTTTGCATGGAGACTAAATGTTAGCGCAGGTGTTGCCCCACTTGTACAGACTCATATGCTAATACTGCTGTGCTATGATACGAGAGAGAAAAGTAAGAAGGCAGACTAAAGGAGACAAAAACAAAAGTACATCTAGGGAAATATTTATTCATCCTTTGATATAGGATGAATTTAGGAATATGAACAAGTCATGGTTTACTTTTTTTATGATCATGTAGGAGAACAAAGACTTTATAGATAATATTTAAACATATCTTTCAGCTGCTAAGAGACTGGACAGAGGAAAACCATTTGTGTTATTAGCTATCAGCCATGGATCAACCACAGACTGTATATAAACGATGGGAACAGCAAGTGTGATGCAAACTTCTGTGAAACTTCAAGCTGGGTGTTGACTTAAAAATAGTAACATAGTACATATTACTCTTTCTAAAAAATAACTAATGACTTACATTCTTTACTCCCTTTTCAAAGTGATGTATTACATTTGTGTGACTCTGCAGTATAACCTGTGCTGCTAGTTTCATTTTGGCATCACAGAGTGGCTAACAGAGATCAGCAGGTTGTTTGAAGAGCTTTAAAGACAAGTTTGCATTGATGGACTGATTTTTCTAGGAACAGTTTGTTCTTTGCCTCCATACTTTGTGCAATAAAATATAAGTAATACCTCTACCTTTTTTATATTATTGAGTACTGTGGAAGTGCACAAAAATCAAGCACATTTTTTTATCCACCCATCATGCAGATAATTGTGATATGACTATTGAATTTATAAACTACGGCATTATAATATTGAGTAACAAAAATGTAATGTGATTGCAATAATGCATTTCTGTGAGACATGTTGCACCCAACACTGCTCACAAGATGGGTTCTTGCAAATGATTAATCTTGCACAAGACCTCACAAACAGGACTGTCCTAATGAATCTGCATTCAATATCCACCCTCTGTCATGCCACCAGCATACTAATATGATGTTCTCGTGATTTGCAAGAGTTCTTACAGTTTATTTCAAAGATGGATTTGTCCCTGTCAAAACTTTTTCTTTAAGAGTAGATAATAATGCGTAGTTTGACTTATGACTAAGCTTTGTATTCTATATTCTGAGTGCTTTTCTTCACAGACAGCTACAACCTACAAAAAAAATTAGTTTAAAAAAAAAATTCTATTATTATTCTTGAAATCTGGTTCCTTTTGCACAATAAGATTTGGAAATTATTTGCAGCTTCAATCATATATAATACTGCTCCACTGAATGAGATAAAATGATATTTTATCATTTTCAGGTGAGCCAATAAGCTTCGCCAGCTCAGGAATCTCTGTATACTCTATATGCTACTAATGCAAACGCTCCATGAGGCGAAAACTGTGAAAACATGCAGAACATTTGAAACCTCGTGCAGTAACCTGGAATGACTTTTTCAATGTCTGCCAGAAAACAAGTTTCATTGAAATGATTTAGTATCCCGTTCCAAACAGTAAACAATAAATAAACAGCGAGCAGTCAAAAAGCACAGCTGAAATGTTTCTTTAGAAAACCTTGACTAATTTGAGTTTGAATAAAGCCAAATATCTGCACTTCCATCCTGGTAGTTTTGAGCTGCCAACAAAGATGGCAGGTTATTTTTAAAAAATAATTTATCAAGAAGATGAAAGTGCAAGGTAAAAAAAAAAACTCCATTAGTTTAATGCAATATTTCTGCTGTGAGGAAAAAAGGATGCTGCAAAATATTTTGAAAATGATTCCACAATCATTACTGGAGTGAGGAGTGCAAAGACTAGCATGCTATTAATTCGTGTTTTAATGCCTGTATATATTGGAAATCTCACGCCCTTAAATTTACCCTTCATGCGTCATTTTTCTGGAGGTAAATGTTACCGATCCCTGTGGATGGCCTCTAATCGGATGGATGACACAGGTATATATCTTTTATTAAACCTGATTTTTTGATGTTAACCATGAAATTTTGATCAGTAACAACCCGGAATGAGACCCTATGAATAATTCACAACACAATGCCTTCATGAAAACTGCTCAAATGGGATTTTTAAAGACACTTTGGTCCCATTACTGGATTTATAATCACTGGATTTGGAAAAAAAAAAAAAATGCTTATCTATGTCACACAGCAAAGGCTTTCCAAAACTGATTTATTAGAAATGATGTATCATTTGAAAATTAGTCCCTTTAATGTTTTTTTTTTTTTACCACAGTTTGAAAAAGAAATCAAATGAATTGTCTGCAAAGCTGGCTGAAGTGGATCATTGGATGAGTGTGGGTGAGTGAGTGTCTGATCTCTGGTCAGTTTTCAGACCGATGGACTTCTATGTGTCCCTCTGCTTTAGCTCGCTCCACTTTAAAAGTGAGTCAGAACTTATCTGGACTCACAAGTGTTTGTGTTGGGACTCACAATCCCAACAAAAAGGCACTTTTAATGGGCTTTTCTTTTTAAACAGCACTCATTCACAGTCACTTAAAGGGGGAGAATTAAACTAATAACTCAGGCACACTGTCGCATAGAAATCAACACATGCAAATGGAAACCCCAAAAGGCAGCAGTACCTGCTAAATATAGCTTTTCTTATTCTACTACATGCAACAGCATCAAACCCAGCCTTCAAAGTTAATAAGAACTCTTGGTGTGTGTGTGTGTGTGTGTGTGTGTGTGTGTGTGTGTGTGTGTGTGTGTGTGTGTGTGTGTGTGGCCAAACCGTCTAACAGCGGAGAGTCTCACAGCTGGCGCTAAGAAGAATCTTAAATTTGCCAGTTTAAAGATACACTAGAGTTGGTTAATACAGAGCCCGTCCTCCAGTAATTAGAACACATGCATTTGACATTCCCCTACTAAACAAGTGTTATTTCCTCAAAAACGAAGTTGTGACTCACTTTATTTTTTCTTAGGTTTCGAAAAAGTGCGAAATAACCAACTTCTTGTTTTCAGTTAGACTCAGTAACACAGCTGAGAAATCCATGAATCCTAAAGATCTTTCCAAAACACATTTGTGGCTTTTTGAATGAGTACAGCAAACAAGGAGAAATATTAATGCAACACAAATGAGCAACAGTCAAACCACAAGCTTATGAATTAAAATAACTGATCGGAAAAGTTTACTTCAGGAACATTTAATCAAGTTGCTATTCCAAGTTAAAAAAATTTAAAAGATACACAAAAGCAGTCTAAAATCAAGCTCTCACATCTAAAGTGAGACCAACAAAAAAAAGGGGACTGAAAAGGTCTGAATTAAAGTGCTTACTAGTCAAGATTTCCCATGTAATGATCATCTAAGTTCCACTCTTCCGCAGCTCAAATTAAACCTATTCCAATGGCTGCAGAAAGGTTTCCAGATAGCAGGACGATAATAATACAATATCCTATAGTTCCTTCATCAGGCTTTTCCCTCTTCTTCCTAAAGCACATCTTCAGAAGAGAGGATCATGACATCCTTCTAGTTGGCTTACTGTGATTGATTTCTGGATGAATGAAGAATAGAGGACAGAGGATGCCCAGCCCAGAGGCTCGCGAGCCCTTTTTCAGGAAGCACAAATAAATAAATAGGCACTTAAACACTTGGTATCACTGCTGTATTCAAACATGCACACTGCCTTCAGCCTTGCAGTCCTGTGGTAGGTCCCCAGTGTCAAGCTCTCTCAGACCAAGTCTCGTAGAACCTCCATGAAGGTATTTCCCCTCCTACGTAGTCTTTGTCTGTTACAACCAATCAAATCAGCAGCAATGTCAGAAACTATCATCTTGACACCAAACGTGGTGTATCGCCCAAGAACACATGATGTACAATTGTGCCACCTAACATTTAGTGGCAGCTGCAGTAATCAAAGACGTTCCTTTCCTTTCATTGCTTACAGCCAGGCTTTTGTCCTGCTGGTGTTTGTAGCTCCATCTCTATTTCTTGCTTCGGTATTCCTGTTTAATTTAATTTGCCATCTACAGCTCTATATCTCTTTCTGAAAAACTTTCCTCTAATATAATTAATTTCTGTTGTCTAAAACCAATCGGAGTCTACGCTGCGGGACTGTTTTGATCACGCGGACTGGGAAATGTTTCACGTGGCTGCTAAAGACATCGATGAATACACAGACTCAGTCTGTGGATTTATCAGAAAATGCGTGGAAGATGTCGTCCCATCCGGAACAGTTAAATCCTTCCCAAATCAAAAACCCTGGATTAACGGAGATGTTCGCACGGCGCTAGCGGCACGGAGCACCGCTTTTGCCTCCGCGAACACATCGGACTACAAACACGCACATTACCAACTCCGGAAGACGATCAAAGCAGCCAAACGTGAGTACAGGGACAGGGTGGAGCAACAGTTTGACAACCCTCGGAGTATGTGGCAGGGACTAAACACGATCACAGACTTTAGAGGGAAAACCAGCACACCGCAGACCACGGCCTCTCTGTGTGAGGATCTAAACGTATTCTACGCTAGATTCGACACAGCGAACACCAGGAGACCGGACAGTGTGCGCACCGCGGATGACGTCAGTGCGCACACTGTGTCTGAGGAGGATGTGCGGAGGTACTTCAGGAGAGTGAACCCACGCAAAGCTACTGGTCCGGACGGGATTCCCGGCCGCGTCCTCAAGTCATGCGCGGCTCAGCTGGCTGGAGTGTTTACACATATCTTCAACCTTTCCCTCTCTCTGTCTGTAGTCCCAGCCTGCTTCAAAATGGCCACCATCGTCCCTGTACCCAAATCCTCCACCATCTCATCATTGAACGACTGGCGACCTGTAGCCCTGACCCCCATCGTGAGCAAATGCTTCGAGAAGCTGGTCAGGGACTTCATCTGCTCCGCACTACCCGACTCACTGGACCCTCTACAGTTCGCATACCGCCACAACAGGTCCACTGATGATGCCATAGCCCTGACACTCCATGCTGCCCTGTCACACCTGGAGAAGAGAGACACGTATGTGAGAATGCTGTTTGTAGATTACAGCTCAGCATTCAACACCATCGTTCCCTCGAAGCTGGACAGGAAACTGCAGGATCTAGGACTGAGCAGCTCCCTCTGCAGCTGGATCCTTAACTTCCTGTCTGACAGACGCCAAGTGGTCAGACTGGGCAGCACCACCTCATCCCCCATCACACTGAACACTGGTGCTCCACAGGGGTGTGTACTGAGCCCTCTCCTGTACTCACTCTACACCTACGACTGCACGGCCACTAACAACTCCAACATCATTGTGAAGTTTGCGGACGACACTACAGTGGTGGGTCTTATCACCAACGGTGATGAGACAGCCTACAGGGAGGAGGTCAGCGCCCTGACCCACTGGTGTCAAGACAACCATCTCACCCTCAACGTCGCAAAGACAAAGGAGCTGATAGTGGACTTCCGGAGGTGCAGAGGAGTACACACCCCCATCACCATCAACGGCGCCGCTGTGGAGAGAGTGAGCAGCTTCCGCTTCCTTGGTGTACATCTGGCTGAGGATCTTACGTGGTCAGTACACATAAACAAGACAGTGAAGAAGGCGCAGCAGCGCCTCTTCTTTCTCAGGAGACTGAAAAGATTCGGCATGAGCCCCCGCATCCTCAGGACCTTCTATCGCTGTGCCATTGAGAGCATCCTCACTGGATGCATCACCACCTGGTATGGCAACACCACCGCTTACAACCGCAAAGCTCTCCAGAGAGTAGTGCGGTGTGCTGAACGGATAATTGGAGGTGAGCTTCCCTCCCTCCAAGACATCTACAGGAAGCGGTGCCTGAGGAAAGCGGGGAGGATCATCAAGGACTCCAGTCACCCCAGCCATAAACTCTTCAGACTACTTCCATCAGGAAGGAGGTTCTGCAGCATCCGGTCCCGTACCAGCAGACTGAGAGACAGCTTTTTCCACCAGGCCATCAGACTGCTGAACACGTCATAGACACCTCACCCTCACTACTGGAACTTCAACATTATGCACTCCATACTGTACATTAATGCCACTGTTTTGCACATACCTACCTCTGTATATTTTATATTTTATATATCTTATTTTATTGTTTACTCTATTTCATTTGTAAAACATGTATATACACACTCACACACACACACACACACACACACACGTAGAAAAACATATTTAGTACACACATTCAGTAATGTATATACCTTTATATATGGTACATATATTTATTACTTTTAGATTAACCATTTTTATATTTTGCTTGTTGCACGTTATTGTATTTTGCACAACTCTGTTGCTTGTGAAGCTTGCACACAAGAATTTCACTCGCATGTACTGTACCAGTGTACCTGCACATGTGATGTGACAATAAAGGTGATTTGATTTGATTTGATTTGATAAAAGAAAAGGTTCGTGTAGTTATTAAAGCAGTGAATCATTGAATCACAGGTTCTAAATCTTTGTCTGCAACAAAGAATAAATTAACCACCAGGCACCAACATGTCAAGAGCATTTTGATTGTTTTTTTCCCCTCAAAGCACAAAAAGTTATTAAAAGAAAAGGGTTGGAAATCTCAGTTAAAATCCTTTTGATTGCTAACAAAGCCTCCTCTGGCGCAATTCAAAAACCTTTCATACTTGTGCTTTTGTTCTTTAAGAAAAGACACTTGCGAGTTTTGGCACTCCTGTCAGCCTCCCTCAGCTGCGCTAACCCTTTAAAGACAAGAACAACGAACTCCTGCTCCTTCTTTGTGCCCTTCTGTCATGAAGCTGTGAAGCGTATCCCCACCTCTGACACCGATCCCCCGTGGATGAGCCGGTGCGCTTTCATTTATGTTATATGACTTCCTGCTTCAAGGAAACCGTAAGCACACGGCTTACGTGACACTCAACATGTACACTGACATTTTCTCTGATAGCGACAAGTTAGAAACACAGACTGAGCTCATTATTTTTCTGCAAATTCAAGTGCTCAAAAGCCTTGTTTTTCCTTCATTTACATTTTCCATACATTACAGATCAGGATTCTCAGATATCCAGGCAGTGAGGCATTTGTCAGAACTCCATCGACTACACCTGTTTTGCTTTTGTGTGGAAAGAATTTTTAAAAAAGAAATATCATGACATACTCTGCGAATAGAAGCTATTCATACCAAGCAACACAGTCTCACATGATTGGAGGTGGAAACTGATAATTTTTTAACAATTCCATTATCGATATCACTTATCAGTTCTCTTATCGAGTCTCACTGGGTTCTCATTGGCTCTGCTTAAGAGTCACATCGCTAAGCAAGTGCAACAATAACTGCAGGCTGTGTGGTCAAGTGTTTGTGGAGGTATTTCCGCACTTTGTTGTGATCAGTGTTGGGGTCATTAATTATTTTTTTTTTAAATGTACTTATATTACATATTTTACACAGGAAAATGTTCCTAAGAGTGATGCGGTATTTTACTTAAATTCAAAGGAGAAAGTAATTTGTTGCATCATTTTCGTGTTTCTCTGTAAAATGACCACAAACATATTCTCTTATTATTACCACGTTTTCATGAAAACTACTTATTTCTGTTCATGTACACAAAGTATTGTGTCCTAAATAGCAATAATTTTGGTATTGCTTTTCACTTCAGGTTGTTAGGCATCCTTACAAATGACATTAGAGGTGGAAGCAGAAATATGTTTTAAGATGAGATTTGTACCGAAAATAAGAAAAAAACGGGACATTTGTGTCCATGTGCTCAATCTAATAGACTTTTTTGTGACTGTGTCACGTTTTGCTGCAAAACTGGGCTGCACAAAATCCACCAGCTGTGACGTTATTAACAAAATCTGTTCACAGACATACAAACACCTATGAAAATACTTCAAGCGATCTCTGCAGTACAGTAGGTGCCACTGCACTATGATGTAAACGCTAACTTCTCCCACTGGAAAGGTAGAGTGCCCACTGAGAATGGAGTGGGAGATTGACGGATGGATTGCAGTAGTGCGCATGCTGTACCGGCCTGTTGTGGTAGAGCGTGAAAGTGAAGCTGTCGATTTATTGGTTCATTTACGTTCCTGTCCTCACCTACGGCCACCAGCTCTGGGTGGATACAGGAACAGAAATGAGGTGTCTGGGCTCGCCTTTAGAGATGGAGTGAGGAGCTCAGTTGCCTGTAACAGCAATTTCAGGCATCTGACAAGATTCCAAGTCCCCAAACTGGACCTTTTAGCATGTTTGTTTTGGATTATCTAACAATGCTGTGCAGCACAGATCTTTGCTCAGGGAAATTCAATCTTCTTTTGTATTTCATTGTTTCTTAGCACTAATTAGCGATTAACATTATTGTTTCCTGTCACATGTATGTAGATGAAAATGTAGCGCTCCAACTTGTCATGCAAATACGGTCAGTCCACATGCTAAAGGCGAGCCTATGTTCACTGTTATATACAGTCCATTATAGCCATTAGCATACAAAAAGCCAATTAGATCATAATCTTTTGACATTAGTGGACCAAGGTATGCAAAAAGACACGGAGCAGTGAACAGGGATGTAATATGTAGGCGATTAAATGAATACAGATGGTAAAGGAAAGGGTAAACATGCCTGTTTACTGGATAATTGTAGCGCACTACACTGCTAGCCAACAAGCTGTAGAATCTTTAAGCAATGAGACATGAGGTAAAGTCACAGGCCTGCTGGTGCTCAGGAAGGGAGGAAGTATGTACAAAGACAGGTGGTAAACAAGAGCTCAGTAAGCCGGCAGGGAAACAGGTGTTCAGGGACAACGACGGCATCATTTCCCCCCCCCACATTTGCATCTTATAAATATTTGATAAATTAATAGGTTCCCCCATCTGGTGTGTGTTCTGGGCTGTTGCTTCAGTACGTGGATGTTCTCTTCATTCCGGTAGGTGTTGAACAATCTGCATGTTCATTTGACTGATTGACTGACTGGGTGACTAAGTGACTGTGTGAACAGGCTCGCTCAGTGGGATCCATTTATCTGGCAGAGAGTCTTTCATTTAAAACGTTCTTTCCTGCTGCACTTTTCCCCCAAAATGGTACCACTGTGATTTTCTCCTAATTTGTGTACACTAAACAATAGAGAGAGGAAAAAACAGTGGGAGATGAGTGGTGATTGGAGCTGCCAGTCAACTGTTTTTAGACATTTTCATAGAATGCGCTCAGCAGACGTTTCTGTCACTATAATAGTTTGTTAATTAGTGTGCAAGGTTAGACGAGACAGGGAGAAGAAAACCTCTTTTTGGTGCCTCCTGCTGTGCTTCAAATGTGTGATGCTGCACAGCTGGAGTTATCAGGCCCACTTTTAACTGGCCTGTTCCCTGCGTGTCTCTCTCGCTCCGTCTTTTGCTTTGATTTTTGTTTAGAAAGAAAAGCCCTTTTTCAACTGACAAGATCAGTTTGGTTGTCTCTTCGCGAGCTCAGAGTCGAACATCCGCGTTAAACCCTCGCTTCCGGAGGTATTTACACATTTAATCTTCCAAAATCTCTTACAGGGTCGTGTGCTGCACCTTTAAAATGATGCGCAATTGCTGCAGCCCGTGTGTGCGTTGAGAAAATAAATCAGCCTTGTGATAAAAGCAAAGAGGTAATTAAATGAGCTAATAGAAGTTATTAGCTATTCATCAGCTGCAACTGCATTCAAACTTTCCCCGGAGGCACTGTGAGCCTCTCAAACAGGAAGACTCTCTGAAACAGGTAGCACGGCGTCTTCTTGAATACCAATTAGCCCAGACTTTTGTTTTTTTGCAGCTCATTCGTGTGAATCATTTGACAACAGACTAGCCGTTTTCCATGGCTGGCTAATTCAGCACAATGCCTGTGAGGGAGGCAGACAAGGTGCGCCGCAGGGAGAATGTCACGAGTATTTCAGAAAGGTTAGACAGAGAGGAGAGCGTGTTGCTATCATACACGCCATTCGTCATCGCTTTGATAGCACACAGTAACGCAGGGTGTCTGTAGGTGTGAGCATGGCTCTATTCTGATCTAAGCGAGTGTGCAGGGAATCAGGCTCGATTGGCACACTGTTTGTTTGTTTGTTTAACCAGTGTGTGTGTTTGTGTGCGCGCTTTTGTACATAAAGTCAAAGTCCTCATTAGAACAACAGCAGCTTTGGTTTGTTCAAATGTTTAAAATGACTCATGGTTATATTTTCCTGACAGGTGACTTTTTGTTTGTGTGAATAAACAATGACAGCACCGGTGGTCATTGTTTCACACAATATACTGCATACACTAGCTGTGTCCACTGTTTAAATAACCATAATTATCCCCTTCTACAACAGAGGGCTGTGCAAAAATATTTGAAAAATGAAGTGTTAGTATTGATCTTTGGAGGGTTGTTGCACCGATTTCATTATCACGGACAGCAAGGCTAATCCTGCATTGAATCTCGATGCTTTGCAAAGAAAACCAGATGCTGGCTGCAGCTTCTGTCCCTACAGTGACAACCGACACCAGTGAAGCTCCCTGGGGCTAAATATTGGACGTCAATGTTCCCAAGCAGAATGTATTTAGAGCGTTTCTAGATTTTCTGTGCAACAACAGGAAACTGTGTGTGTCCCTCTGAATGCAATAAAGAAAATAAATAAAAAAGATTGACAAAATATTAGTTTAACGTGTGGATTTTTAGTTTTTATTGTTTCCATATTTATTTAAGTTTACTAAAAAGCTTTCCAGATGTATCTAAATAAAGGAAGTATAAAGATATAAGTACCATCCTTTCTCTTCCAATAAGAAGGACCACCTTAAATGGGAATGAACAATGTTTATTGATATAAAGCAACAGCTGGGTCCAAGGCTGCGGTTTCATGACAGGCCAGGCCTGGCAGCACAGTAGGACATGGACATGAGAACGACACGACGTGTGGAGCAAGCAGGCACTTATAAACAGGGCTGCACATAAGTGGTCCGCATGTGCGCATTCGCTGTCAAAATAAAAGACGCGCACCAGATAAGAAGTTGCAACGCGCATTTGCGTACATATAAAAGGCACTGTGTTTGTCCGCTAGAGTGGGATTTTCATGGCATATTCTGCACCACATCTCTGTGCGTTCATCATTTGTTTGAAGCCAGCTCACCTCCTGCAACCACTTTTCCGAGAATACGCGTTTCTTTTGCGGTTCGGACTCCTGACATTTCTTTGGAGGTGGAGGAACACCAAAGTAATTGCTTAAAGGAGCTTGCTTCTTCGACATCTTTAAGAGTTCTAAAGAAATGTCTGTCCTCCTCCAGAAACTCTTATGTACGCAAACGTGTTGCAACTTCTTATGTGGTGCACGTCTTTTATTTTGACAGCAAATGCATACCTGCGGACCACTTATGTGCACCCCTGCTT
The DNA here is from genome assembly GCF_001858045.2 of Oreochromis niloticus. NCBI lineage: Eukaryota > Metazoa > Chordata > Actinopteri > Cichliformes > Cichlidae > Oreochromis > Oreochromis niloticus. The sequence continues at coordinate 4,549,052 of NC_031978.2, forward strand.
ATAAATCCAGGAGAAGAAACAGTTCATTTAAATATGTCAATCACTTTCCCTGGAAACATGGCCATAACCAGCTATGAGGTCACTATGGTGACAACAGTAGTAAAGAATAACACTAAAGAATAATTCTGTGGTGTTTAATTTTGTTCCGGATAACTGGGGCCTGGACAGTCTGAGAGCAGCGCCTCACACTCATTGCATCGCCTATAGCGCCTCCTCCAGGTGGGCGGGGCCATATTCCATGTAAGGTAGCAATTTGTGGAGAGGGCATAAACGCAAAATTATCAATTTACTAGTCGACCTAAGTCCTCATACCATGAGCTATGGTCACAAGCTTTGGGTAGTGACAAAAAGAATGAGATTGAGGATACTAGCAGCAGAAATTAGCTTTTTTTGAAGGGTGGCTGGCCTCTCCTTTAGAAATAGGATGAGGAGTTCAGTCATTTGAGAGGAAATCGGAGTAGAGCCACTTCTCCACCATATGAAAGGAGCCAGTTGAGGTGGTTTGGGGGATCTGCTTCCTTAGTGTCCTGAGTGAGGTGTTCTTGGCATGTCCTACTAGAAAGAGGTTCAGGAACGCCTTGGATAACCTGTATTCGGTGACTGGGGACCCACCCATGCAAACCAGTCTCGGATAAGCAGAATGGATGGATGGTGTTGCTTTGTTTCATTTTTTTATAAACACAAGCAATGTTTGGAATGTGTTACTGTCATCAAATTGCATTTTCTAGTAATGTGCTAATGTAACACATTGCTCTATAAAATTCAGTAATTACATCACTGTTAAAATAAAATCGTTACTTGTACTACAAAGATTCTTCAAATGTCTGCATACCAGGAGAAGGGAAATGGTGGAGGGGGCTCCAGCTTTTATGGAGTGGAGATATGGACATTACTTTTATTTTTATTGCACAAAGGACAAGCTGCGTCCATTATGCTGCTAACGCAACTTCGGCTCTCAGCAAACATCTGCACAGACAGCATGCTAACGCTAACGAAGAACCCATAAACATGAACTTCAACAGGAAATAATGAGCAGAATTGGAGTAATCATCGCCTTAAACTCCTTTTGTGCTGGTTTTGATCTTTACTTTTTGTTGTCAGTTTTGTGTTATATATATATATGAAATGGTAAATGAAATGGTTCTTAAATAGCTCTTTTATACTCTACCTGAGCATTCAAAGCACTTTATACAACTTGCCTCATTTACTCATTCATACCAGCACCTTTTCTGTGCTGAAGTGCTTTCTATCTAACATTCACACTCCAGTGGAAGCGTTGGAGAGAAACTTGGGGTTAGCATCTTGCCAAAGGATAACTGCAGACTGAAGCAGCCAGCAATCAAACCTCCAGCCTTCCAATGAGTAGTAGTAATAATAGGTTTATATAGTTCGCTGATTATGTGACAATGCATTTCAGGTTATTTTACATAGTAATGTGAAAGTAATCCAATAAGTAGTGTAACAAATTTCTTTCTCTGATCAGTATGTATTACTGCATTACTTAGTAATGAGTAAAGTTTAATAGATTACTTTTTTTAACCCCATCTTTAACAACATACATCTACCATATTTCTAGATACACAGTTGATCCGACAAAAGAGTGAATTTTAAAGTCCTTTACAGTTTTCAAAATTTCTCTATTTGATTGTATTAAATTAAAACTCAGTCTCTTCAGAAGTGTAGCCTTTTCTATTCACTGCAGGAGAACAGGTCCTACACCTTTAACCAGGGTTTAGAAATTAGTGAGGTCCAGAACTTTTACTCTTAATGTCTCATAGTAGAGGCCTGCCTGAAAATGGGTTAAAGTCATCACAGACATCAAATGAGACATTTATGTTGGACCATCTTTAAACAGAGATGACAGCCTGTACTGATTCCCTAATAGTGCATTTTGTAAAAGCCACTGCTGCCTCATTTAACTGATGTTTTTGGCATGCCAAGTGATGGCAATACTGAAATAGGTCTCATTCCCAACTCATCACATATGGATGCTTGTAAAAAAAAAAAAAAAAAAAAAAATCCATTGGTGTCACATTTAAACACTGGACAAGCATTTCTTCTGAACATGCAGGGTTACTGTTAAAAAGGGATTTTAACCAAAACAATCATCAACATTGAGAAGACGATGGGCAAGTTAAATGATTCGCAATTACAATGTGAGCAACCAAAGTTAAAACCAGTCGCAGCAAAGGATACCGCTACGGCGCTACCGAGCTAGCAGTTCGGCAGTGGCTCAGCAGCTTTTTTTGGGTCAAGCTTTATTTTTCACATGCAGATATGACCAATCAGACCACTGCAACAAGTGGCAACAAGTGTGCTCTCAGTAGTTGAAAACGTGCCGGTGCAGAACAAACCCAGATGTGGAAATGATAAAATAAGACTAGAGATGGGTATCGGTATTGGTTCTGACATAAACGGTAGTAACAAAAAGCAGCGCACATTTCGGTGCTTTATTTCGGTGCTTTTTTTTCTTGAGATGTCATACACTTTGGATTCTAGCCAATCGTTTTACCTTTCCGAGGATAGTAGGCGGGCCCAGGTACGTACGTTCTTTTAGAGCAGAGCTACAGATTAAAAATGCCCAAGGCGAAGTGGTCAAAAGTCTTGCTGTACTTCACAGCAAAAGATGCAAACTCAGCAGCCTGCAACAAGTGCTTTAAGGTGATACTGTGCAAAGGAGGTAACACCTCGAATCTGATGAAACACCTGGCGACGCATAGCGTTTTTTTAAAAGCCGAGAAATGCACCGTACTTGATAGTTTGCTGCAAGACCTCACACCGAGCAGCGCATCTACTGCGGGTGTGGTCCCTGTTATCGGACCCAGAGTTAGCAACATACCCCAAGAACCTGAATAGTAGAGTCCTGGCCCCTAGCCCTGCCAGTGTAGCAGACTTGATGACGGATGATGATGGCAGCAGCAGCCGTTCTCCTCTGGGTGAGTAGCTTAATGTTGTTCGTGTGTAATTAACGTTGAGTACGCTAACCACATTATTACATTAATGCACGTAAGGTGAACTAGCAAACACCGTCGTAGTTACATGCGGCTGTCTTCTTGTTTGATAGAGTGATACCATATATGCCCTATAGCTGCAGAAAAGGCTAACATTGTTATCTTTTTACAAAAAACACAGCTAAACATGAGAGGTTTTAGGACAAAGTTTGTGTTTTCCATTGTTTAAGCACCGGTTCCAACCAAAGGAGGTATGTTGTATCAACAGAAAAGCCTAACTTGGTTATCATTTTGCAGAAAAAAAAGAGACTGCTAAAAATACAAACATAAGAGGTTTTTGGACAAAGCTTGTGTTCTCCATTCTTTAAGCACCGGTTCGAGCACCGTTTAAGCACCGGCACCGTTTCAAAAGTACCGGTTTGGCACCGGTATCGGATAAAACCTAAACGATACCCATCCCTAAATAAGACTATTTTACCTCAGACACACAGCTAGACACTGGATCAGTTGGCTTTCTGAAATTATTTCTCTGCCTTCATCAGAAGTGGTCCCAAAAAGCCGTCATACAGCTTCAAATCCTGGATCAAATCATGAAATTGTTCCTGTTGCTGCCATCTCTTTGGAATTGGATGAACTCAGAACCTCTATTTCTTCATTTTCTTGTTTAGAAACATCAGGACAAGCTTGCATTGCTTGATGGCAATTCAATTTTTTTCGTAGTGTATTTTTTTTGAGTAAACATTTTTTGCTAAATCACAATCCTTTGGGTACGTATATATCCATTACATTACAAATGTGTGTATGAAAAAGGCATTTCGTCTAAAGGTCTTAACTTGTTACTTAACATGTTAGTTAATTCTGGTCATTTAAGCCTATGACACTATGTCATGTCAAACAATATACTTAACTTGTACTTAAACAATGTATTTTTATTAAGAGTTTTTCTTTTATACATATAAACAATAAGAGAAGAAAAGGATTACAGATGATCTGTACATTCGGGGTAATTTATTTCACATTTAAGGCTGTGAAATAAAAGAAAAAAGGGAAATAAAGAAAAAAAGAGAGAAATCTAAAACATATATAGAATATTTCCCCAAATAACATAATCCCTGCAAGATAATCCCATTCATTCACACCCAGGTCACTGCCCTAGACCTGTACACTGTATTTCCACACCTGACATAAGAGAGTTTGCTGAAATATTCTGATAGATTTTGAAATGCATCAAGGAAAGGATCCCACATGCTTTGAAATTTCTGAGTTCTGGAGTGAATGTCTTATTCTTTTCCAGTTTTAGACACGACATGAGGTCATATACTTAACTTATACTTATCTTAGGAAGTTAGCAACGAGAAAAGGAAGCTAAATGAAAAGTGTAGACAGATCATCATTCAGTGGGGTTTTTAAAAAGAAAAAAGCAAAACCAAGTGGTAGAGGTGGTTGAGTTAGGTTAACTCCAGTGCATGTTTCAAAAAGACAGGGACTCAAAATGTCCTTTACCAAATGCTTAATCACAACATTAAAGGGCTAAGTTGTTGTTTCAATGCTACTGAATAATTTAAAATGATTCATTTCTGGGGGATTTGTAGAATTACATGAAGGACTGTATGCCAGAACAAGCTGATGAAAAATGACTTTACTCTTACTGCTGTACCAGAAGACTTTTATATTTTAGACTTTTATATTTTCAGTCAGACATTTTTATAAAATGGATAAAACTGTACGTCTGACCTTGCAGTTTCATAATTCACCAGATGATTGTTGTTTTTTCTCTCTCTTTTGCTCTCTCTGTTCAAACTTCTACAAAGGCTGATGCAAGTAAATAGCAAGCTTCAACACAGGTTTCCCCGACAGTAACTGCTCTTTGTTGTGCAAACCATTGCAACATGAAGAAAATCATAGGTTCACGCTTTAAGAAATGTATTATTGTTTTAATTTTTTATAGAAAGAATTCCAGACAGAATTCACAAAATAAGTATTTTTTAAGAAGGACAAAGAATAGAAGGATGTAGAGGACAAGTTGGTAGGAAGACAGGGAGGAACTCTTCTTTTTTTTCATCAAATCAAACAAAAAAGGGAACTCTCCATGTTAATGAGCTCAATCACTCTTCCTAAAAGCTTCAATAATTCATTTTCTCGCAGATCGTCAGACATCCATAATGAATAACATCCACCGTGAATTATTTACACAGTCATCCTTCATGGCACAACTACTGGCTGACACTAAGTCACCCAGTGTGTCTGATGGGCTGGTGCGCGCACATGTATGTGAGAGGGTGTGTGTCTGAATCGCATTCTGACATTTGGCTCCATAATGGTCTCGCAGCTGAGAAGTAGAAGTGACATCCAGTTTGAAGCAGAACAGCACAAAGCTCTAATTGGAGCAGTAAGTGTGTGCTTCCAGCTCCCCCATCAGCACAAAGCAGGGACATGCATACTGAAAACAACTCTTACCAAGAGAATTTCCTGTATACTGTATGTATAAGAGACACTGTTTTTTTTTAAAGTGTGCTCAATAATTAATCTTTTTCACTTTCATGTTACGTCATCGTCAAGGAAATGCTGACAGGCGCTGACTCCAATTGCAGCTGAAAACCACAGGATTTACCAATTCTGTGAACTTTGCCCTGACAGACTGAGTCAATAAATTCACCTGTCACAGCTTTGAGGTCTCAGTTCTGGGGCAGCAAAACCCTCATTTAGTGGCCATGGCTTTAAAGGCAACACTGACTTGGCTTTGCTTACTTGCAGGTAAACTCACATTTACACATTGTTTATCGTAATGTGAGATCACAGGCAGAGTGTATATGAGGAATACAAAAATGCAGCTAAAGGAATATAAAATGTAAGGTGTAAAAGAAAAGATGAATATTACATTGGGGTTTTCTTTATGTTTGTGTGCTTGGTTGCAGTCTTGTCCTCCTGTGCAGCTCATGAAACTATACCGCTCAACTGCAGCTCACAAGCTGAACTCTGGGAACGTTTGTCAGCTGATCTCAGTGCAAGTTATTAATTTGTCTTTCCACATACATGCATATAAATACAACTCACATTATTTACTTACTTAAAATTAAGTGACGGTAAAGAAAGGAAGGAAAAAGGAAAGAAGAATAAATAACTTGACAATATTCTCCATTTGCTTTCCATATAAACTGAATTGATATTAACCAATAGGTGGCAGTAAAGTGTGGTGAAAACCCACCATCTTCTTGGAGTGCACAGCAGGCAGCTGCACTGGAGCTCTACATGAGGAATCTGACGGATACTCTGCACACACACCAGCTGAAAGGTAGGAGGATGAGCCAGCGACATGTGCGACTGTTTGTGTTGTTTCTGCATTTCACTTCAATTCTGTTAGAATCACTTTAAGTGTTGGGCTTTAGTTACCATTGCAACATAAATATAAAATGATTGTTTAAAAATAAAGGCTGATATGAATTTAAATATAAGCTAACGACTGATGTTTACAGTCCATATTTCCATATTTGTTCTCATCTCAGTTTTGTGCATTGGACCTTAAAAAGAAGCCAGTTCTCTCAAAACGCCACAAATGTGGGCTTCTGTTTCAGTTACACAACCTGCTGCTACACATGAAGAAGTTATTGATCAGGGTGTTACCAGTTTGATTAGAAAAATTGACTAGTACTGCAGATCCGACAACCTCAGGTTTGCTGAAATGTCTTACACGCGACCATTTAACTGCACATCGCATGAAGAGTCCACTCAAAGTATTTCACCCTTTCATTAAATTAGTGGAAGATTCATTTAAAAGTTGAATAAAGTATATTTTTATTTATTTAGTGTTTAACTGTAACTGGGATGAGGGTGAACCAGTGTCAAAAAAGAATACGTTGTCATGGTTCTGGGTCCTTTTGACCCAGCATTTTGTTTCTTGTGTTTTCATGACCTTTGGTGTTCTGGTTTATTATCTTAGTAGTAATCCTGAGTTTATTCTGTTAATCTTTGTACATTTAGGCTCCCGTCATGTCTGTGTCCACTTCTGTGTGTATGTGTTAGTGGTGTCAGTCCGTGTCCCTTATCTCCCTTTTCTGTGCCCATGTTCTTTTCCTTGTGTGTGTCATTCCATGTTTCCCATCTATGTTTATCTCCTTAGACCTTCTCATTTTCCCCAGTGTTGTGTCCTCCCAGTCCCCGTGTCATGTTATGGTGTATTGTCTCCCTTTGTGTCATGTCTCTCTCCCTTCCTCACTCTTATCTGCCTTTCCCCCACTCGTTTGTGATATTCGACAGTTTCCTGTTTTATTTTGAAAGCTTCGTGTTTTCATGTTCGGTGTAGTTCTTGTTAATTTGTATCAGCTGTGTTCCCCGTTCTCATTTCCTAGTAATCCTTCTGTGTATTTATGTCAGTATGCATTTCCCTGTGTCCTTCCCCATGCATTTAGTACTTCCATTTGGGCGTTTGGGTCCTATCCTGCCTGCACACAAACGTTTCATGACATTCATAGCTTAGTAATACATTTTTAGCCATCTTAAAATAATTGTAACTCAGTTGTCAACAAAAGAGAAGCACTAACCAAGATAATAAAGTTTAATAGATTCATAAGCGGCAGTGCAAATACATAAATACATTTTTTTTCTGCATAAAATAAATATTGGTGCTCAGCAATGGCATTTTGGCCTTCTCGCAAAGGAGAACTGCCAGGACTCGAATGTCAATTTTCAACCATTTTTAATGGAGTTTCATTCACTCAAGCATAAAATGTATTTTTGTATATTTAAGGGCCATTAAAAAGAAAAAAAAAAACAAGTCTCTTCCCAAAAGCCCATTTTGAGGCGTGAAAGTTCTTGAATATATTCATTAGAAACAAGACGCACTAATAAAGTACCACCGAACAAGAAGCAGAATGTCATTAACAACTAGATGACTGATATTTACTTCTTAATTTACTCTTTCTTTTTGCAATTAAACTGATCCCCCAAACTGAAATTTATGTTTATCCAGATGAGGATTTATGTAAAGATCACATTAGAGCTCCCACTGGACCCTCCTCATGTTACTGAGTCTGACACATTATTGGGAACCACATCAAGAGGCTGGTTATGTTAGGGTTTGTAGTTAAGTTTCAGGCTAGATCCATCCATCCATTCATAGCCTGCCCTAGCTGCTGTAGGATGAGATGTGGGACACTGACAAAGAATATGTTGGACTATGTTAGACATGTAACATGTTGCACTTTGATTAGTATTTAAATACTATTGTGCAGCTGTTAAAGGTGCTTATGGAATTTTAGGCAGTAAACTAATAAAAGACAGAGTAGGCAAAGAAGGCAGCTTTAAGATGTACATGATATGACACCTGTGTGCGGCGTACTTCTGCCACGTATGAACTATATTAGTTTATGTTAGTCAGAATAGAGTTATATGATAACCTGTTGTGTGACTAAATCTGTTTTCCTCATCCACACGTAAATGCAAAAACAAACTTTTTGAAAACTTCACCCTGGCAGGAGTTTCTAAAAATCTCCATTTTCAGTGACCCAAAATGCCGTTTTTACATGTGGATGAAAGGCCCCGAAGCATATAAAAAGCTGCATTTTTAAAAATACCTGTGTAGGTGTGGACGTAGCGTAAAAGATTTAGTAGTTTATTTTATTGCTACCTTTAATTTATTGCAGTTCATTTTTATTTGTTTAATTGTTTACAAAAGGTTTGAGGTGTGAAATAAACTACAATGGAGTTTGAAAACAAAATATGGGTGTGCGTGGCTGGAGGAGCGCGCAAAGATGTTCATGTAAAACAAAGGGGGCCTAGCAAAAAAAGTTTGGCAACCACTGGTTTAAGGAGTGCTCTAGAGTACACGAAAATGATCGCATTCCTTGAGGAATACTTAATGAAGTGGAATCACTGGCAAACGAGTGGTTGGTTTGGAACGGAAGCTTTATTAAGATGAACTGTAGTCTACTATTTAAAGAAGGACCCTTGAAGGTAGTAATTGCCAAGTGGCTTTTCATGTCACCCTTAACTTTACTGAGGAACACATTCCCTCTGAAAATAACATTTACATTTAAAATAAGATTACTTTCCCTGTTTTTGAACAGAAGCTCTGGTATAATACAGAACTAAAGAAGCAGGAAAGACAGAAGAAATGGACATCTAATATATAAATGTTTATGATTCATTGATTTACAGAATGCCAAGGATCTGAGCCAAAACAATGCAAAGAAGCTGAAGTGCCAAAAAACGGGGGGCTGGCATGTGCCACTGTTTTCGACAAGCGCTACTGCAAACCCATGTGCAACTATGTAAGTGGTACATACATGTATCAGCATCTGTCATATATTTTTCAGTTTTTCATGATTCATATAGTGGAAAGTGGGATGAGTAATACGAGTCTTTTTTCACAGGGTTATGATTTTGGTTTTCTGAGAAAAAGACGTGTTTTTGATGAATGTAGTGGGCAAACAGGATATCAGTGGCAGAGCCAGTACGTAGGAGGAAACAAGCTGGCTGAGTGCATCGGTAAGGCAGCAGTTTATTCATCTCTTATTACTATGAATCTGCAGCTGAGGTCAAAGCAGGGAGTCGTTCCCAACAACTCAGTCATATCCAAATGTGCTTGCAATTTTCTCTGCAAAGTTCTTTTTCATTGCATTTTAATAAGTATAGTCTTAGTGGCACTAAACAGAGTTTAAATACCAGAAAATGTATGTAGATTTTAAGATGTGAAGTTGAACTTATGTTTTGCTCTTGCTTTCTAGAAGCATCTATTCAAGTCTCAGGAGCAACAACTGCATATTTTCCAAAAGATCAGGACTGCATAACAACCAAGAGCAACATTCAAATGCAGAATCGCACTCTTGAAGTTTTTTCTGCTGAGCTGAAGGGTAAAGGCATACAAGGAGAGCTGAAGTATGCCTGTCTTGTATGTGGTTAAACATTATAGAGAACCATGTCATGAAAAATGGGGTATAAAGGGACCTCCTGCTGCAGTAAAAACATTTTAATAAATACTTTAACATGGAGTGTTTTTTTTCTGGCATTTGTGCATATGGACATAAATGTGTTTGCATAGTTTCTTTAGAGGCCCTGCATTTTCACAGTGCCTCACAGTTATAGCAGTTATTTTCACAACCCTTGTGCACTGAAAACCTGAAAATATCTGAATATTTTTCACCTGTTAGTAGGAAAAAATCCAGATTAAAGTTTATACACTGGCGGTGGTCATGTATCATAATGAATACTAATATTATATTGCCCCCTCATGCTGTTAGATCAAAGGAACAGTTCGTTTCAATACAGTTTTATTGATATGAAATATCAGTCACCTCAAGGTGCTTTATACCGCCAAGATGCTGCAATAACATAGAGAAAACCCGAACAACGTGAAGACCCCCTGCATGCAAGCACTTGGTGATAGTAGGACGTAACCTCTGGCAGAACCAGACTCAGGGAGAGGCAGCCATCTGCCACAAACGGTTGAGGGTGAAGGCAGAAAGACGGGACAAAAAACACACTGTGTAAAAAAGACAGATTAATGATAACTAATGATTAAAAACAGAGTGAAAAGAGATGAGTAAAGAAGTGCATCATGGGAAGCTCCCAACAGCCTAGGCCCATTGCAGTGTAACTAAAGGAGGGTTCGGGTCACTTGAGCCAGTCTTAACTATACACTTCATCAAAAGGGCAAATTTTAAACCTAATCTAAAAAGTTCAGAGTGTGTTTGTCTCCAAACTGTTCTTCAATGGATGTCGATATATATTGTAAGGGCGTACAATTACTTAAATAGATTCATGCACGCTGAAACTATTTTCACATTTGTCAAAGTCTGTGATTAGTATGTAGACAGAGTAGGCAAATCAGTTGCAAATTCTCACATATTTCTCTCACAACCAGTATTAAGGTTTTCAACTATATGTGTAAAAGATACTGTTATTTTAGCCTTTTTTTAAAAAAAGAAATTGACAGATACAGGGAAGAAATGACAGGAAAGCAGAGAGAGCGACATGTGGCGACCGGGTTGGACTTGAACCCGGGCTGGCCGCTCTCAGCTGCATGCCATGTAGTTGCCTGCTCAACACACTGAGCTAAACCAGCTCATGCAAAAGCTGTGCATATTGAGATTACACCATCATTGAACTCTAATCGACTATTCTCCCCTTCTCTGGCTCAAAATATGTCCTTACAGGGACACCTTTTGGTAATGTAGGTACTATACATTTGACAAGACAAGATTTCCTATGTTACTCTAGTGATACCTAGATATCACACTTCAAATGCTACCTTACATATATATGTCACATCCCTTTACAGGTGGCATTGCAAAAAAAATGAAGTTAACCACTTCTCTGATACAAACATGCCAAAGGAGTTTGCCATCCTCTGCCCCTTTTTGACATTAATAACTTATCTGTTGACTACTCCTATAATAAGTCATTTAAACTTTCAGACTTTTAAGGTTAAAAGGAAAACTGGTGTACACAGCAGAGTATATTGGTTATTACCTCTGCAACTGGAACTATATTCAAGACAAGCTTTTCAACCACCCTCTGGAATTCATCTTGGTCTTCATCTTTGGTGGAAAATGAGGTGAACCTCATTAAAAATCATCGTTTGACTCCACCCGGCCGGATCAGTGTGTTATTTGGATTTCCTCCTGTATCCCTCCTTAATTTTTGAATCTTAACACAATGCAAATGCATCTGCATCAATGCAGCCACTTAAATATTAATAAATAAATGGCTGCATCCCTTCCATTTACATTAACAAAAGCAAATGTCTTACTGCCATCTTCACTGTTTTCCATCTGACTTCATTTGACTAGCAGACACTCAATATTCATGTGCTTGACAGCCATATATTGATGAGAGCAGCCATTAAAATGAGGTTAACCACCCTGCCAAATGGACTGCTTTGTCTGCTGTTCTGTCTGCTCTCAGTTTTTGCAGACACATCCAGATGTAGCTCACCGGGGTCGAGGTTAAAAAGTCAAAATGAGATTGCAGGATCTCATTAGGTAGCCATTGACATTCCACATCATTCTACTAGGAGTCACTTTAATCAGAGAGAAAATGACCCACAGCACGACCCTCTGGTGTAGGCTGGCAGACCGTCTAATTATCAATTAAGGAAATAACTGTCTGTGGACTGAATGATTAAGAGTGGTAAATTGTAATTGCACAGAGCTTCCATTGGGTGGCAAAAGCCTAAATATCGCATCTTAAGCTTCTGTGTTTTCTGGCTGGTAACTCACTCAGTAAAACTTATTTACCCATGCACTCCAAATTTATTATTGATCAGTAAGTATAATTCCCCAGCTAGAAATGGAAGAGCATGGCAACCTTGCTCAAAGCCCTAACCCTAAGCTTATCTAATATCTTTGTGTTGAACAGACCTCATCTGAGAACCCTTATTATGATTGTGACCTTACTGTTTGACCAGTGATGAGTGGCTGTCCTCTCTAACAATCCTATAGCTAACTGGGAGCAAACTGCAGCCAGGTATTAAAATGTTTGTTTTTTTTTAATCAAAAAATGTATTTGTTTCAGTCTGGTGGTAAGGAGGTAAAGAGCCTACCAAGCCGAAAAAGGCAGCGTTACATAGGTAGGTATCCAGGGAACAGGATACGTTGAATGTTATAAAGAATAAAAATAAAATAAAATAAAATAAAATAAAATGAAATGCATGCAACAATTATGCAATGTCTGTTCACCTGCTGTTTCAGTACGCATCATCTCTGATTGGACTGGAATGTCGCAATACCATATTCTATACACTAGAGGGCAATATAAAATCACTTTTGGGACAAAACTTTGAATACCTTTTTTGCATGTGTTTGTGAATAGTTACATTAATAAGAATCATATTTTTTAATTTAACTTGTTGGTGGTATAAGCAAGGATTAGACACACGGAAAAAAGGATTCATACATTTTAATAAACCTGTTTTTTTTGGGGGGGGGGGGGGGGGGGGGGGTCTTCTGACTATCCCAGAAATGGGCACAAAAGCGTCAAAGACCAACAGAAAGAAAATATTCAATCCACACATAGAAAAACAAATATTATCCAGGGCTTAGTTAAGACTCTTAGGAGATAAAAAAGAATAAAGAAAGCAGGGAAGGAGAAACTAACCGTCTGTAAATCAGCATCTTTGTTTTTGAACATAAGACAAACAAGATAAACTTTGCAAATTATCAGTGTGCCTAACCTAACACTGCTCAGCCCCTTGGCTGCTCTCCAGCTTCTGGAGGTAAAAAAGAAGGGAAAAAAATAGGTTTACAAATAACAAATGTGACAATGACAAATGTTTTGCAAATGAATACAGATATACATTTTAGCTCGTGTGCTACATTTGGAAGTTTGCCCACAACTACCTTTCAAAAATTCTAAGCAAATTTGACAGTATCTGTGTATGACTGTGTCATGATAAAAAAGGAAAAAAATAAATGGAATAATTTAAATAAAAGCCACCAACTTACTGACTGCAGGAATTGAATTTCTGAGCTTAGTTCCTCTCGCAGATGCTCAAGTTGTCCTTCTCTGTGCATCTCCAGCTCCTTCCTCAGCCTGGCAAGTAAATGAAACCACGTCAGTAACAAAACATAACATTTGGATAAACTTCATTTTTGCATGTAGAGTTTAAACCGCTTATTTTTTTTCTGGTATATTGTTTTTATCATTATATTTACTTTTGCTTTGTTATTGTGTCCAAAATAAAAGAAATACATAACATAATACCATTTTCCCTCTAGTATTTATAATGGTGGGAACACCGAATCCACATGCACAAAATATTTCAAATGCTTTCTGAAAAATAACAAAATGAACACAATAGCTGCCATCTGTTAAACAGATTTCCCCCTGAAGTCTGAGTTTATGTGACTGTTTGACATTTCAGATGAATGTTCAGAGCGAGGTGTTGTAACTATATGTGTAACATAAATCACAGCATTTGACTCAGTGATTGTTTGTGTGCACAAAAACAATTTCACCACTGGATTAGGACTACGGTTCAACTAAGGTATTTACAATTTACTGTATCCCAGCATCCACCGAGCAATACATTTACATGAGTTGAAACTGATGAATTATCTTGAAACAGATCCTACCAATCCATTTTCTGCCATTTATCTGGGTCAGCAGGGAAAAGTGTGGGCAGTCTGAGCAGAGATGCCCAGTCTTCCCGCTCCCCAGCCACCTCCTAGGGGGACACAGAGGCATTCCCAAGCCAGCTAAGAGACATAATCTCTCCCGTGCGTCTGCTCTGGGGCCTCCTAGTTGGATATGCGCAAAACACCTCACGCAGGAGGCATGTTGATCAGACATGTACCTAAAACGGCTCTTTTTGATGTAGAGGAGTAGCTACTGTAACCTAAGCTTGCTCCAAATGACTGAACGCCTCACCCATCTTAGATTCAGAGCTATGATGAAGAGAAAAATCGTCCATGATACCTCGCCCAGGACAGGGTTACCATGCCCCACACTGCAGCCAGACCTTGGGGAGGCTCTTGTCAGTAAGCATCTACTGGGTCAGCTATAATGAGTCACTGGGGCAACCCTCGCTCTGGTGCTCTATGTATCAGGCAGCGTTCAGAGGTGGAAGCCTCAGCAGTCCAACGCCTTGTTGCCAAAACTGGTAACAGATCATTCTGTGATCAGCTAATTTTAAATGTTTTCCTGTCCTGCATTATGTAACCTTTGTGGCGCGCTAAGAAAATGAAGCCAGACCGAGGGACTGCAGTACTTGACAGAAGTGACTAAACCGCATGAGGCATAATTGTGTGCTGTTAATTCAAAATGTACACCATGTATGACAAATGTCACAGCTGAAGAGGGGGAGTGTAGAGACAAGCACAAACACTCACAGCCTAAAATGTTAGACTCTTCGGCTCCTCCACAAAGCTGCAGTTAACACTGCATTCTCCCTGATTTTGTGTATTTAGTAATGTCTCCTGGAGCTTGCTCCATAGATACAAGGATGAACAGAAGACCACAAGGGACAAACTTCTAAGTATAAAATGACGTGACAGCAACAAATCAAGTGTAGCAATTTCTCTCACACCAAAATCATCCAAATGGAAAATTTTTAAAGGCGGGTTGGGTGCTTTAAAGTGCATGGCTGCAGGTGAAAAAAGAAATAAAAGATGAGGACACACAGATGCAGAAGGAATGCGTCAATGAAAGAAAGAAACATTTTGAGACCAGCAGAAAGCTTCCGGAATGTCTTAGTCTGGTTACAGCTGAACTACTGCTGTGCAAATTCAATTAGTAATTGGAAATCCAGACTTTTTATTTAGCTCAAATATGTATACGCACTGCTTAGTTAACTTGTTTCTAGGAAATCATAGCTGCTACACACAGAGCATGATAGTTTTACCCCAGAAGAAATACGCAGAATTTTTCACTCCACATATTTAAAGGCCACGTTTCCTTAAATATAGTTTTCCTCAAACTCGGAGTTGCCGTTTTAGTCCCATCTATGTTCTGAAGCTTTTTAAAGCACATCTTGTTCTGATTTATAGAACTTGCTATTCCTAAAAATGTTGCAAGAGCAGATTTTTTTGAGACAACATTTTCTAAATGATAAAAAGAGTGGAATTAGACAGATGATGCCTCATCTGCATATTCAGCCAGGGTCATATTACTTTGTACTCGTAGGCAGATTTCGTCTGCAGCAGGTGAGTCATCCATCCACACATGCACATTTTTGAAACAAACACAGACGACAAATATAAAGGATAAAACATAATTAAAATATAAATCAAAAATCACTGCTTTATGTAGGATATCAAAAACTATCATTTGTTCATCTGAGTGATTTCCACAGGAACAAAGCTGGTTTTACTGTGTTTATCCAGAAGAAACTGAAACTCATAATGCAAAGGATGTGCATGGTCAGGTAAGTCTAACATTAACAGAGTCATGTGCATACTTTTAAATGGTCCTGCTTCCACACCCACTCTGATACAGGATACAAAGGGTAAGAGTGAAAGCATGCATCCCAGTGTGACGCCAGTCCAGGGGCAAAGTCTGGAATCCAGCAAAAAAAATGATTTTTGTTTATGTCAAACTGTTTTTAAAAGTCTGCTGATTAAAACATGGGGGTTAAATGCGGTGAAGGCTGAAGAAAAATCCGAACATTTCAGAAAAGTTTGAACACATAAAACAACAACAATGTAGAGATTTTCATGGGAATATTTTTTAGTAAATGGACTGGTTCTTAAATGTTGCTTTTCTACTCAATCTGAGCACTCAAAGCACTTTACACAACTTCTTCTAAGCACTTTCTATTTAACATCCACACTCTGCTGGATGCACTGGAGAGCAACATGGGGTTAGTGTCTTACCCAAGGATATTTGGCATGCAAACTGGAATCAAACTGCCAACCTTTCAGTTAGTAGGTGACCTGCTCTACCACCTGAGCTACCGCCACCCCATCTAGTCCCGTGGTTAGCACCTTTGGCTCACAGTGACAAGGTTCTGGGTTTTAACTGGCCTCTCAGTACGTAGTTTGCGTGTTCTCCCTGTGGCTGTGTGAGCTCTCCCTTGGGAGCTTCCTCCCACAGTCCAAAGACATGCATGTCAGGTGAACTGATGATCTGAATCTCTGCTAAATTGACCATATGTCTGAATGTGAGTGTAAGTGGTTGTCTGTCTCTCCAGCCCGAGCCGCCTGCAACCATGAACTGGAAAAATGAAGGAATGGATGGAACTATTTTTCTCCTGTTGGGGACAAAATATTAAGTCCTAATCATGTTCAAAAAATGCATTTACAAAAACAAAAAAAAAAACAATGAATGGAAGTTATGATGATGATTTTATTGCCTTAATATCATTAATACTGTGGATGTTTCTCTGTGATATGTGTAAATTGAAAGTTTTAACGTGTTCTGCTGTGCTGCTAGTGTTCGCTTAATTAAACCTTAGATTAGAATAAAAGGGAGAAGCTGTTACTACTGTAAAGTTTTAAAAATGAGCACGTTTGCAACAATATCATGGAAGAAATGTAATAATAATGACAAGTTTTAAACAAAGAGATCACATAAAGTATATCAGATAAAGACAGGACAGATCAAAAATGCACTTAAACGTAATCACATATGTGAACTTTATGGACTGCTGCTCCTCGGTTACAGATTGAAACAAACTTCTTCTTGTGCCTTTAAAAGCAGTCTGCGCTTATGGCAGCAGAGTAAATATTTCACACTATAATTTCATAAACATACAATTGTGTTACTCAGTTCAGTTTGTCTCTGAGAGCCATTGGACTTTGATCCGCGCAGCGTGATGCCTTGGCTGTGATTGAACTGTTATGGCAGTTGTGGAGGATCCATACTGAGCTACACCTGAATTGAAGACGAACGAACCGTTTCTTCTTTTATTGGAAGTTAATGAAACAATAAAACAGCCTGCCTAAAATTGCATTTTCACAGTTTGAAAACCAACAGCCATGTTTTAAACTTTACACTTCTCTCTGGAACTTACAAATCCGATTTTTAAGGCGACCAGGCTGTGCTTCAAACGACACAATAATGTCCCTAAAGCAATACTCATTTGGCATTTTGGCTGTTGGTGGTCTCTGCTGGCTTTTACTGGAACTCTACAGAGCTACACACAGAGCTACAGACATCTTTAAATGAACACTCATAAATAATTTGCCAGTAATATGTCAGTGAAGAAAATCCGACACATAATAAAATATATACAGCTCTTATATAATCAATTCCAATCACATAGGTGCATATTTCAAGTATCTTTCTATTGTGACAGTGTCCAATCTGCACCAGCAACCACTCTGTTTTGCACACTGAACACTTTTTAAATGACTCTAGCACTCCTTCAAATTGACATGCATTCAATTTCCAACAATCAATAAGCAGAGAGTTAAATATGCGTTTTAAAGACACGCTGCAGTGGCTAAAGACAGGATTGATGGTTTCAGTTCAGAATGGATGATCATAAGAATGGCTACAAGAGGAGGGGGTGTCTCCGCCAAAGCTACATCCTCAGCACTTCCCGGGGCTAATAAGGCCAGCGGTAATGAAGGACCTAGTATGTTTAATGAGGCTGATGGATGAACAGGACATGCCATGCACATGCATGATTTAAGACGATGCTAAGAGAGGGAGAGTGAGAGAGAGAGCGAGAGACAAAAGGTGGGCTAACAAAAAAGGAAGCGCACATGAAGATTAATATATAGAGAAATATAAATAAAGCAAATGTTTTTAACATGCCCTTATTCCTTTCCTCTTTAACATCTTTATTTCAAAACCAGAAACAAAACTGAACCATGGTATTGTGAAGAGGACATTATCCAAAGTGGTGGCATCAGCAACAACAATGACCCTTCCTTCCTGGAACACTATTGATCGCCAACCTTTAATTAAATAAAGGACATCTCTCAATGTAGTGACAGGGTGGACCTGTTTCAATACGTTTCTGTAGGAAATAATTAAATTTATGCCATGCATCTATACTGTATACTGTACATCTGTACTGTGAAGGGAGCACATATCTGTCATAAATGTGGTTCCGAGTGCTTTCTGCTGCTTCTTTTTAGTGTTCAGTTTTATATTTAAGTATTCACAATTCTCAGGCTCCCCTGGTGCCCCAACCCGCCCTTGCATTGGAGGTTCCCAGTGTCTGAGGCTGGGTGCTCGGGTGAGTACTGGTTTGCGTCCTGGCGGCCGCTTGGCAGGGCCTGCTCTGGTGTAGCCGTCATTTTTTTTCTCTCTCTCTATCCCTCTTCTTCTCCTCTATTTTTTTCTCTGTCTTTCTGTTAACTCTCTCTCCAACTTCACTTTCTTTCTTCTTCTTTTTTCTTTTCCGTCCCCAGTCTTGTCGGTTATCGTTGTAATATCGTGGCTCAAGAGTTGGGAGTTCGCTTTGTAATCGGAAGGTTGCCGGTTCGAGCCCTGGCTTGGACAGTCTCGGTCGTTGTGTCCTTGGGCAAGACACTTCACCCGTTGCCTACTGGTGGTGGTCAGAGGGCCCGGTGGCGCCAGTGTTCGGCAGCCTCGCCTCTGTCAGTGCGCCCCAGGGTGGCTGTGGCTACAATGTAGCTGCCATCACCAGTGTGTGAATGGGTGGATGACTGGATATGTAAAGCGCTTTGGGGTCCTTAGGGACTGTTAAAGCGCTATATAAATACAGGCCATTTACCATAAAAAATCCTAATAAAGTTCTAATAAAATCTATAAAAATAAAAACTATCAAGTGGACCACTGTTTGGCTTTTTTGTCCTTCAGACAACAATTCTGATTGTTATATTGTCGGACAGGACAGGGAAAAAAATCTATGTATATTTTTTTCTTGTACTTACTGAGAAATAAGAAACATTAAGACATGTAGCTTTACGGCTACAGCACAAAGTAAAACCAGATTTCAATTACAACAACAACATCGTTCGAAAGATTTGACTGAAAATATGAAAGAAAATTTGAATAAAGAAATTGAAAAGCAAAGAAATGCAAAATGAAAACAACATGAATCAAAGGCTATGGATTTCAGTTTAAATATCTTAGCAAGATGAACACAGACTGATTATTCAATGGAGAAGGATGTGTTGGTACAAAATGTCCAGACAGGAACTCCATGAACAACCTTCTGTCGCACTAGAGGTTAATCCAGAAAATCAGAAACAGGAGGAACTAAATCCACAGGAGGTGATGTGCAACTGCTCATGGCTCAATGAGACACGAAAAGTAAACTAAAATTACTGCATACGGATACATGATTATCAAAGTAATACAGGAAATAACTAAAAGGGGAGCATTAACAAAGTGAGAGGGACTTTACTACATATGGGGAACACAGGGGAGGCATGTTTACCTGACAGAACAAATACTATAACCACCACAGTAACTGGAAATAAGCAAACAAAGAATCAAGCTGAAGACGATTAATCGTCAACACAACTTAGGAGTCCAAAAACACAGAACCCAGGGCTGTGACACCCACATATTTATAATTGCATACTGAACTGCACCGATTAACAACTATTACCAATGTAATATAACAAAAACAATCATTTAATTAAATAGCTAAACATGCCTAAGAGATGATCATGGAGAAACACTTCTCTGGCAAAGCCTAAGTCAGTAACAGTAACTTAGACTACTAAGCTTGGACCCACTGACTGTATATTAACATAGGATGGAGCCAGTGTGAGGTCTGCAAAGCCTCTGGCTGAGCTTGATCCCCATCACCACCTTGACTGATTGAAATCTGACCTGACGAGTGCACTATAACAGAAAAATCGAGGAACACTGTGCACTCACACGTTGCTTGAGAATCACAAGGTAGGCTGAGCTCAGAGAGGTAGAGGAGGGATTATTTTATTGTGAAGACATAGCTCTGCTTCTTCAGTTCTGCTTATTGGAGGAAAAAAAACTAAATGCCTAAAATCTGGTATTGCATCCCCGAACATAGATGTAAAAATTGATTTTAGAATTTGGAAATAAAACATGGAAAATGCAAGGGAAAAAGTGGACAGAGGAAACAGTGAACACAGAGGGATCTTGATGCTTAGCTTTCCTACATGTTAAGCACACGTTTGGTCCAGTTTGAAACAAATGTCATTTTTAAGCTGCTACATTCATGGAAGCTAAGCTCAGAAGCTTTCTGAGAGTGTTCAGGTCATTTTACATTGAAAGTTTGCAAGTGACTTGGCTTACTGCAGCAACTTGTTAGCACGTAGCTAATGTTAGCTTTCTAACACCTAACTAAACACAGGGTACTAAAACAGTGATCTAATGTTCTTAAGCAACTTTTCAGCCCTCAATTTTATATTGTGCGGTTGACTGTTTTCTCTGGCTGTGACAATTACTATGATCGGTGGCTCATTTTGTTGTTATTTAGGCCCTTATAATATTTGACTATATATATTATACTTTAGTATTTTTAAATCTTAGGTTTTGTTACTGTGCCTTCTTTGTGTTCTATGTGTCAAGTCAGTTATCTTTTCTTGTCTGTTCTTTCCCAGTCTCTATGTTTGTGCATCTCCTCTGTCTTCCCTGTCATCCGTGTCTCCGTGCCCGTCTTGTATTTCCTGTTTTACTTTGACGGTCTCATGTCCAGTGTTTTCAGTTTTGCTTCTTCCCTGTCTCGTTTGGTCAGATTAGTCCCAGCTCTGTCTCCCTCCTGTTTCTCACTCCCTCGTCACTTCCTGGTGTATTTAAGCCCTGTGTTTTCCTCTGTCCGTGTGTCATCGTTACCTCATGCAGCTGTGTGTCTCGCTGTGCCTTCTTGGTGTTTCCTCTGAGTTTCCAGTTTTAGTTTCTAGTTCTAGTTCCAAAGTTTCTATTTCTACTTTTATTTATGTTTTATTGTATTGAGTTTTGCACAGCCATTAAAGCTGCCTCCTTCAGTTAAACCTTTCGTTTCGAGTCCTGCATCTGGGTCCTACATCCTGCCTGCCAAAGCACTAGTCATGACAATAAAGCTCATACCCACAAGAAGAGAAAAGAATGATGAGGTAACTGTATCTGACGAAGCAGTCTCCCTAAAGTTTCCTTTGAGGAGCCTTAATGGTTACAAATTTAATACTTTTCATTTGGTTTGAAAGTCAAAGAACTACTGTTAGAGAAATCCAAAATATTGAAGTGACCTAAAAAAACCCCAGAATTCTGTGTAACATGGTTCTCTACATGTGACATGTATGAGTGTGTTTGAATTCCTTTATAGATTATTCCAGTTAAAGCCACAGACAGCAGACACGAGACCATCCTTTGGTGCGTAGACTCCATTTTGACGCCTCGCGCTAACCACTTTGTGAAATGCGGCGAGCAGAGATCAATGGGACACTGCACGCTCCTACTTGTAGATTTCAAAGTATCCATCATACCCTGATTTAACATCTATTTTACTGTAAATGCAGCAATTTACTAAATGAACATGATGCATTACTATGTCCATCCTTTATATACACATCTGTGGTTAAAGCCTGATGTATTATTCCACTAAAACCAAAACTGATTAAACATTTAGCTTGAATGCTAAGCTTTACACTGTCATCACTAATAAATATATCAATAACAATAGCCTCAGTTGGTTGTTTTTCTCCAGTTGCAGACAAAATGAAATATACTCCAGATCAGAGCCTTAATTAAACCAAATGGCCTTAATGCGCTGTTATTTACACTTCTATGTTTGGACTCTAGCCAGCAGGATCAAGGAGGAGAAAAAGGCAAGACAAGAACTGGGCTTACTGGTCTATTCAGCCCTTCTTGGTATGATTCAGATCTCCCATTTGCAAACAGTTTGATCTAAAAGCCAGGATGCTTGGCTCTGCAGCATTTCTTTCGTCTGTTTTTTTTAAGTACATTTACCGTTGTAAGAATGACCGAAGCTGATAATACCACTACTGAGATGGAATTCTTTGCAATTATACTATAGAAAACCACAGGGTCCTGCAGAGAGGGGACAGCGGTTGTGCTTCTGAACACCGAGTTCTCCGACAGCATTCACAAAACAAAATTCTCCACTAATTAAAAATCACAGCTGCTCAGCAAGGAATGTTTAAAACACCAGGAATCTCTGTGGAAATATTGTTAATGAAATGCTGAGTAGCCTAATGCTGTGTTTTTATGTAAGTCTCCTCTTTTGTGTCTTACTTATCTGTAATATTTACTGTGTTGGACCTCCCACAGATTATTCTGTGACATGATGTAACTGCAAGTAAATCTGGTACTGTAGACTCCATCCATGTGTCCAAATGCATAAACCTCCCTCAGCATCCAGACAGTTATCCAGCACTCACCTCAGACAGGCGCTGTCAGAGAGAGGTTTCTGACTGACAAACCGGCTCTCCGATCTCAGAGATTCTGTCATTGCTTCAGCCTCACTCAGCTGACGATCCAGGTCTGCAGTCAGGAGTAATAAATCAAACATAAGACGACGTCACTCGGGGAAGACAGACACATGCTGTAGCTGCACGGTTAAAACAATGGAACAAGGTTTGGATTATACAACACCAACTACACAACTGTTAAATTTTCTTATTCTAAAGGGACTGGTATGGTTGTGTGTTGGTCCTACGCAGAGCTTGCAGACTGTTATGCAGCTGTGTACCCTCACCAAGAGGGCAGTGCCAAAAACAGCTATGTGGGCTACGCTTCTGTGTTTGTCCATCTTTTAGTTAAGCTCCTGCCACAAAGAAGACCAAAGTCATGAAAGACAAAGAAGTTCTCTGTAGTGAAATGAAACTAAATGTTAAAAACAACAAAAACTGTCCACTGCAGCCAGTCTGTGCTTCTCATTCTCTCATACATATGTGACTTACTCATGGAGTAACACAGTTCCTGTCTTGAGACCATATCATAACTATATTCTATATCTGTATTCTATATCCTCATGATATGGCTCATCAATTGTATTCCTCTGTAGTAGCTACAGCTACATCACCCTTGTTCTTGAAAGCCTAAACCAGTACACCACTTCTCCTTTCCTCAGACATCCTCTCACTCTCTAAGATTTTGTGAGGTCCTGGAGAGCTCACACAGTCTCTCATCTAGCTCAGCTCCATGCCTCCACAGGTATGTCATCTGTACCAACTACCTTTCCACTCTTAATCTTTTGATGGTACGTTGAATTTTGTTATGTTCTTTCTCTCACTTCCTGTTTTAATTTGTTTTCCGTTTTCTTACATTTTATTTAATTGCTAACTTTTTCCAGTCTGCTGCCAGTTTTCTTCCACACCTGTTCTACATCAGCCAATTACTCACCTGTGTATTTGTGTGTGTTCCTTTTCCCATTGGTTCCTTGTTGGCAGTCAAGACTTCCAGCCCTTTCTCATAATTCTAGTATAAGCTTTTCTTCTTGCTTTGTTTTGCCAGTGTCTTTATTTTATTTTTATTCTCTTCATGTACAGACTGGTTTTTGGACTGTTCTGCCTCACCTTTTGGATTTTATGTGGTAAAACCCTGGACAGAAACAAAGTTGTGGACTTTTGGATTTACTTTGACATGGAATGTTTGGCTCCTCTTCTTAGAAAGGAGTTATTACAGTATGTGTGTGTACAGCCTCCTTAACTCAGATTTAAAAAACACGGCAAGCACTCCCTCTCAACCTGTTCATGGAGCCAGAAATATGTTGTAGAAGATCTAACATCTGGGCTCAAGATTAAACTGCCTTGGCAGACCAGCTGAATTATAAAATAACTGCTGGTCTGGGTTAAAGGCTCTGTGAATGCATGTGGAAAAATTAAAGGAGCTTACAGAGGTCCTTTTAAAAATATGGCTATGGTCTGTTTTGCATAAAATGAACCTTCGCTGCTCACCTTCATCGATATCATTCAGACTCTGTAGTTCAAGCAGGAGTGCTCTCTTCTCTTCCGCAATGGAGCTCATGTGACTGTTTGTGCAGCTCATCAACTCCTTCTCTAAATTATAAAAGAGGAAAAGATAAATCTGCAAAAGTTCTCAACACAGCCTGAGTTTAAATCACATCACATTAGGCCTGTATAAGAGCTGTTAGTTATCCTAATGATTACATTAAAAACATGAACACAGTGTTTTTGTTTGGCTGGTTTCAAACTGTCAAGAAAACCTTTGTTACATTAAACTTGTTTTCTAAAACCTTTTTTTGATATTTAACCTTTACTTTACCTTTGTGTGGTTAAATATTTAACCACACATTAATAGATATATATGTTCACAGCACAAGTATTAATAGTGCAGCAGACGCCAGGTGTTTGAGTGTGAGCTTATATAATTATTATAAGCCCTGAACTCACTAACCAACTTAATCACAGATTACACTGGAATTTGGGTGTTTAAGCAGGTATAATTTCTTGCATTTCTATATTTAGCAGGCAACTGTTACACTACTATGAGATGTCTGGGCTCATACACAGTAGATATAGCAATTATTCATTTCATTCAGGACCACTTCAGTCAAAAGAAGATTTGTATTTCTGTCAGAGATAACTCATATTTGGCAGCACAGCTCTGGCAGGAGGCGGGCAGAGCAGCAGCAGAACAAAACAGGCATCAGAGACGACACAAAGTAAACCAGATTCAGCATGAAATGATAAGCTGGGCAGGAGGTGGGTTGCAAACCAGCTTGCAGCTGTGTGGCAACAGCTTACATAGTGTCCTGAAAATCTTACACGACATTGATCTGCAAACAGAATATGTAGAAGGGTATCAGCTTTCCAACCAGCAGTGAGCTGGCAATGAGATCACCTGATCTGCCAAATTAGGGCATTTTTTACTTGAAGACTAAATCAATACTCAACTAGACCTGACATGTTAGTGACTATTTACAGTCACGTGAAAAAGTCAGTTTTCACAGAAATCTATGCAGCCTTGTGAAAAACTAAGTACACCCCATAATTCAATAGGTTGTAGAACCATCTTTAGGAATAATCATTTACTTTATGACTTTATCATTCTATCATTGTTTGCGGAGGAATTCTAGCACATTCTCCTTTATAGCATTGCTTCAGTTCATTGACGTTTTGACTGACTCATTTATGCACAGCTCGACCTAGACTGAGCTATTCCAACACCTTAATTTGTTTCTTTTTCAGCAGCTCTGTTCCTGATTTGCTGTTGTGCTTGGTTCCATGGCTCAATTTCAGCCAAGCTTTATTGATCAGATGAATGGGCTCACATGTGGCTCCATGGTCACATAGTTCATGGTCAACTCAATGACTCCAAGTTACCTGGGCCTGGTGGCTGTAAAACAAGCCCAAATAATCCCCCCCTCCACCACCGTCCTTGACAGATGGTTTGCAGTGTTCGTGCTGATATGCTTTCATTGGTTTTTGCCAAATAGGGTGGTGTGCATTATGGCCAGATATCTACAGTTTGGTCAAAGGACATTGATCCTGAAGTTCTTAGTTTGTTCAACTTTTCAAGCCCTTTTCAAGGGCTTTTCAATGCCATAATCTTTTAAGATAAATCAGGACACCCCTCCAAAATAGGCATAGCTATTCAGTCGTTTTCTAATTATACTGCCATGAACTTTAACATTTAACATGCTAAGTGAGGCTTGTCAAGTCTGAGATGTAGTTGTAGGAATTTTAGCTGTTTCACTAAACCAGCACTCCCCACCAGGCTGCGAGAGTTGAGGCTCAGGTGTGAAATTTATGGTTTTCAGGGTTTTTATCGTTAACTCAGTTTCTCTGGGTCTTTTCCCGTGTGTTATGAATAAATCGTCTTTTTTATGTACCGGTACTGGTTTTATTTTGTTGTCTTTATCTGCGACACCTTAAAGGCCGGTCCGTGAAAATATTGTCGGACCTAAACCGGTCCGTGGCGCAAAAAATATCGGGGACCGCAGCTCTAAACGCTGCACGGTCTGATCTTGGCATGAATTTGTCGGGACATCCATTGCCGGGAAGATTACGGTAAATGTTCCAAACGAGCAAGCTGGCAAAATTTCTGTTTTTATTAAGGTGGTCACACTTGTTAATGATGAGTGAATCAAGTGCACTAGATCACCTGGCTACTACTTACTCTCTTAACTCCCACAGAAGCAGAAAGAGTGTGCTGCATAGAGTCCTTGAAAACTTTCTTTTTCATGATTTATAAGCATTGGAGATCTATTTTGCCCACTTCTAAAATAACTAATAATTTGTAGAGGAGCATTCAGGGCCACATCTGTTTCACGTAACCTCTGTCTTCCCTGAAAACACTACAGTAAAGTGTTTTACGACCTTTGTATATCGATTCCACCTCCTTCTCCAGATCCAGGAGCACAGTGTGAGTTTGGCTCTTGAAGACTGTCTCTCTGTTCGCCTTAAGACTGAAGTCACTGTTAAACTTTGAGATCTCTTGAAGGAAGTTTTCCTCCTCTTCTTTAGCCGCCCTCTTTATCTTGCTCTGGTATGAAAAGGAGGATCATGGGAAATACTTCTAACAACAATAATAACAGACCTTGTGGTACTACAGACTTAATTTTACTATATAATTATGATAACATTTGGAAAAAAAGAAAATCTTTGCTCTAAGAGCTTAATGTGTTGAATGCAGAATGCCACCTTTTTTGGTGGCATTCTGCATTTTACCTGCTGCGTGAAAACGGGTTGTGACAGGGCTTGCAATAGCTATTGTTACTTTAGCAGCAAAGTGGGGATAGTATAAAAAATAAGATAATCCTAAATGAGAAAAAAAATTACCCGCTTCTAAAATGAAGCTCTGAGTTTACACTCTTTTTACATAACCTAGTTTAAACCTCTGGAATTTTAAACAAGCAATTCTAAAATGTCAAACTCAGTTTCTACGAAAATACAAACATCTCTGAAGGGTACCACTTTTTTGATCTGTGCAATCACTGATTAATTGATCGGGTCATTCCATATAGTACTGTGATTCAATCAAGAAGTTTAAACTATTAAAGCTGAAGAGGTATCCATATTGGATACAACCTGTCTAATTTGAGAGGTAAGTATTGATCCAGGCTTCAACCTACTAGATGCTCCCTGAGGTGGCTCTTCTGACAGAGCAGCTCTTCAATTTGCTTTAACATCTGGTTCTCATATTTCTTTGCCAGGTCATACTGCAGCCTCATTGCAGACAACTGCTGAGCCTGAAGCATAAATACAGGAGATGATCAAGACACACAGTCTGACAGACAGATGTACAGCGAGGGAGATGGATTGGTGATGCTTCGTATGTGAGCGATATCACCTGATACCAGACGGGGTGAAATGAGATCAAAGTTCTAGGCTACGTTCACACTGCAGGTCTTAATGCTCAATTCTGATTTTTTGATCAAATCCGATTTTTTTGTCTGCTTGTTCATACTACAAATAAAATGTGACAGCAAACACGCTCTAGTGTGAACCCTAAAAGCGGCCCGCATGCGCAAAAGAAGACGTCACACACAACGCGCTCTGTTTAGACCCAGACCAAACAGTATTGTTTGACTGATGGCCCTTAATATAAAGACTTGTTTTGGACTTTACGTTTCCCAATTTTGCTTAAGTTATAAAGTTATTTTGTTATTTACACATGGCCCAATAATTATCCTTATTGCTGTTTTAGAGGAGCGGTGCTTCAAAGGATAGTTACAGATTTCTGTCAGAATCTGCAGATTATACAGTACAAATAAAATGTTCACGTTTCTCCAACGTTGTCTTCCCAACAGTTTCACTAACATCTACACGGGATGGCCAGGAAGCGTTCACGATGTCTTCTCGGGCAGTTCTCTGGTGCTGATAATTGGCGTCTGTCTTGTGTCAGTGACGTAAAAGACGGATTTAATGGGACATGACCGTTCAAACAGCAGTCGCTTTCTGAAACATCAGATATGTATCGGATTCAGTACCACATACAAAAGTGACCCAGATCGGATTTGAAAATATCGGATTTGTGCTGTTCACACTGTCATACCATGATCGGATATGAGTCGCATAGGGTCAAAAAGTCGGATTTGATGCGCTTTCGCCTGCAGTGTGAACGTAGCCCTAGTTTGGAACAATCAGTATATACTCTATAACCGACTATTAGAGACAGACATAACAGACATAATAACTGGAGTTATTTTGAAAATGTAACCAAAAACATCCTGTTTCTTTAACTAGTTCAGCAAAAATTCTCTTTTTAAATCGATATAAACATAAAGAAAGAGCGATTATGTAGGAAGGTAGATTCTTGCCTTGGGCATAACTTTTGGTGCAATTTTCAGTCTGTTTCTTGAGCTAAAGAGGAGAAAGTAGCTTTGCTTTTCTTCTGCTGTAATACTGAAGTGCAGCATGTTTCCGTGAGCACAATCAGCTTCCAAGTCCTATAAACACTGTAATTATCTTAAGACAGCTCTCATAAACCATAAGACCTTACATCATGAGAGCTGTAAACACACTGTGCAGTAAACACAGCCTGCATATCTGCATGATGTAAACAGTCTCAATAGTCAAAAAAAAGATACCACTGCCATGTGTTTTCAAATGATCAGTCGGGCATGGTGTCGTCCTTGCAATATATGTGAAAAGAGCAAAGAGCCTCTTTTTTTTCTTGTTTCTGTAATGGGGCATAATATCACGAAACGTCTCAGTAATGTTATTTGGGGAAATAAGCCATTGATTTTACAGTGCCATTTGCTATTGATCATTGATAAAAGAAGGTAGAGATTAAGTGTTTAAATTATAAACTAGATCAGCTCATCAATATGGCACTGTGCTGCTTTGATAGTTCAATGTCTGATTTTTTTTAAAATTCATCAGTTTCTATTTATATTTTACAATGTGTGCATTTTTTTAGTTTTGTAATGGTGGTGATAAGTAGAATGGCCTGTTTCCTTTTGGAAACCACAAAAAAATAAATATTAATTATATTTGTTATATATACAGATGTTATGTTAATCCCAGGTAAAACATTCCAGGAACAACATTTTACTAATTTTTATTAGAAATTAAATAATATGGCACCTCTGAAATGAGCACTGAGCTGTGTAAACATAAAGCTGTTATGTAATAAATCACAGTACCATGAAACAGACCTATTTACAGGGGCTCACTCTAAAATACAGTGCAACAAGTGAACACTTTCCATCACCCTATGACATGATTTTACAGCTACTGTGTAAATATTTAATAAACACCGTTCAAGATCATTTAAGACATTATATATGATGAATCTGTTTAAAGCTCAGTAAACTACGACAACCATTCACACAGAGGGTTATTTGAAGAACCAAATGGTTTATATCTAAAATCTAATAAATGTAAGCATCTTAAACACAGTGCTATGGCTTTGGCTCTGGTCACAAAATATATGTAATTCACATGTTAGCATCAACTAGCAACAGTTTCACCTTTTCATCAAGTTCCTCTTTGCTCTTCCCATACTGTTCAGTGACACTCTTTATCCTCTCATTGCATCTGATGATGGCTATTTTGACTAAAGAACATTAAAAAAACAACAACAACAACACATGATGCAACATTAAACATTAAAATACAGTAGCCTGTATAGATCTATATTTAGCATTTTCACTAGCGTTTAGCTGTTAGCTTATTTGCTAGCTGAAGATTGATAATTAAGCAAAAAACAAACAGATTGACAGAAATAAACAAAACTTACCATCCTTGATTTTTTGTGTCTGTTCTGCTAACTGTTGCTCAGTTAAAAGAATTTGTTGAAAAAGTGTGTCTAAACTCATGTTGGCTTAGTAGCTGGGTCAATAAACAGTTAGCTAGCAAACCATCTAATCTAAGGAGGCTTATTTCTGTCAGGACAAAGAGTCTGAATGACTGAGGTAGCTTATAATTGTGACATTGTTGCAACATTTTTTAATTAGTTTTTTTTGTTTTTTTGTTTAACTTTAATTTGTATTTGTAGTTCAGTATATTTAGCTTTAGTTTTAGTAGTCGTAGTTTCCAGACAGGAGTCATTGCTTTTATTGTGTCCTTAAAATGTTTGGTTTTAGTTTTGCTTATTCAATTATTTTAAATTAAATTTGACGTTTGATATCATGATATTGACATTAAATATTATAAAGACTGTTCCTTTGAAAATAAATAAATCAATCTCATACTTTATACTCTTATACTTTATAGATTCTATATTTGGAAAATTCCTCCATTATAGCAGTACAAAATCTGAAGAAATACCGCTACTACTACTAATAAGAAGAAGAAGGAGAAGAAGAAATGGTTTTAATACACACACACACATAATCAGTGAGTCACATTATGAGACATTAGGTCAAGTTCAGGCAAGTGGAAGTGATTATAGAAAGCTAGTAAGTAAGTAGTAAGTAGTAGTGTTGTAGACTCCAGCCTCTATTGATCTTATACTCAGAGCGTGTTCCAGTGCTGCTATGATTAGTGCCTCTGTGCTGTCTTTCAGTTCAGCTTTGTCCGGCCCTTGGTAGGATTTCTCAATATCAGTCACTTCTTCTATTTGCCGGTGTTACATACTGTGCAGGGGCCTGTCCTTTCATGATGGTTCCCTCTTGCTCCTCCAAGAGGAGGAACCATCATGAAAGGACAGGCCCCTGCACAGTATGTAACACCCGCAAATATCATCATACAGATGGACAAACTGGTAAAAGCTAACATACTGAACATAGTTGTGGTGGTGGACAAGCAGAGGAAGACGGTTGTAGTTATAAATGTAGCAATACCGAATGATAGCAACATCAGGAAGAAGGAACATGAAAAGCTGGAGAAATACCAAGGGCTCAGAGAAGAGCTCGAGAAGATGTGGAGGGTGAAGGTAACAGTGGTCGCAGTGGTAATTGGAGTGCTAGGTGCAGTGACCCCCAAGCTAGGCGAGTGGCTCCAACAGATCCAAGGAACAACATCCGACATCTCCGTCCAGAAGAGCAGCTAAGATACTGTGCAGGACCCTCAAAAACTGCCCATCTACATACATAAAAACTGGGAAATTTAAATTAAATCCATCCATCCGCTTCTGCTTATCCTTTTTCAGGGTCGCAGGGGGGCTGGAACCTATTCCAGCTGTCTTAGGGCGAGAGGCGGGATACACCCTGGATAGGTCGCCAGTCTGTCGCAGGGCTAACACGTAGACAGAGACAACCATTCGCACTTACATTCACTCCCGCATTCATACCTATGGGAAATTTAGAGTTACCAATTAACCTATCCTCACTAAGTAAATAAAAATTTAAAAAAAAGAAAAACACAATCAATCAGCGAATTATTTATGTCCCGGATAAAGCCTCAGTTAACTGTAGATAGTTCATGGATTTATCAGATAAATCACAACTCAACCTGTGTTAAATCTTCAAGTCAGCAATTAAATTGACGTTTTCCTTCTTCAGAGTCATCATCCTTGTCCTGTATCTGCTGGTAATATAAATTAGAGAAGTACTGCCTAACTATAGTGACCGGCAGTACATTGACATTTATCAGTCCCCACTCAGCCTGACTGTTGAGTGTTATGAAGTGCTGTATCGGCGCAGTCAGCTTTCTCAGAGTAATCCATCTACACCTGCTGCCTACATTTGTCACACAATTCCAGACTTTGACCAGGTTTCTAGTAAAAAAAAAAGAAAAAGCCTCTGATCCGGTGCCATAAAACACATTACTGTGCAAAACAGTTAAACGACCAGAGGGCTACATCATTCTGACATTCATTTACAAAATTAATATCAAATATTGATTAGGGCTTTTTTCATAAATCACCAGACTGAGCCTCCCCCCTGACTGGCAAGCTTCCCTTTGGAGATGTTAGAACAGCAAAGTCATCAAATTGTAAGCAGACAATTATCCCACAGTGCGGACTGAGCCTGCCGTTCATCTCATTTTCTGTCTCTTTTCCAGTCATGTTCTCTTTTTAATAATATCCATGGACACTGGGCTGTGTCATGTCAATGTAGCCTGCAGCATTGACCTGTACCAACCTAACCAGGACTTCATTTTCCATAAGGGATTAGTCACTGACGTTCAAATCAGCTGCTTCACAGCCCATCTGTGAATGAACCTGCTCCATGCCTCTCTAAATATATATACACGTGCAGTTGATTTACTGCTGTGGGCGCAGGATGCGTGATTGATTCAGCCTCAGTCGTTAATGCAGAGAGAGGCTCCTTGACATACGTATTTATCCAAGTGGATTAGCCCCTAAATATACCATAGAGGCAATCAGTGAGTTACAGGAAGAGTGCAGTGCCATGATGTATCATGAGATAAGATAAGAGAAGATGACCTTTATTACTCCCACACGTGGGAAATTTGTTTTGTCACAGCAGGAAGTGGACAGTGCAAAAGTTATGAAGCAAAAATTAGAATACAATAAGAATAAATACAGTACACATAAGAATAAATACAGTACACAGTCATCTCACAGTCAGCTCAGTCATCCCTGTTTTTGTAATAATCAGTTTGTTGCCTTTCTATACATGTGACAATAAATTGAGCTGTCCATCACCACAAGCACCACAGTGACTTTTCTTTCAAATCACCAACAGATGGCGACAGTGTCCCAGTGTCCACTCTCCTCTGTGTCAGACTGAGGGCAGGTTTTTCCCAGCGCAGCGCTGTCAGGCTGCTGTCAACTATCAAAAACATTATATCATACCTCTGACATGAGCAAACACCTAACAGTCCTCTGTCTTCACAGCTGGTAACTACTGTTGCATAACACTTTTTTTCTTTTAATCTTGGTATTTGCAAATAATATGAAAACGATATGAAGCTGGGAGGAGTCACAAATGCGTGATATGTGTGGAGTATTGACTAAACAGCTGAAATACATCCGTCCCACCTTCTCGCTCCAGGTTCAAAAGGTGCTTCACATCTAAAAAAACAAAAACAAAACACCCCTGCCATATAAGCATCTCCACGTGTTGCTATATCAATCATGTCATAAACATACACAGGAGCCATGCTCTCTGCCCTCTCCCCATCAGTGCAGCTTATGCACAGTCAAATGTGAACCGAGCCCCCCCGTCCCCCCCCCCACACACACCACACACACACATTCACATTCACATTAATGGTTGTTAGAGCAGGTTCCCCTTTACAAAAAAAAAAAAAAAAAAAAAAAAAATGTAATTACGTGCACGCAACAGCAGTTAAAATACACCAAAAGTGGCCATTTTAATAGTACTTGTCATGGAAAGTTTATTAAAAATAAAATTATCATAACGCTAAAGCATATTCTACATTATTTGGTTCATTACTCAGTTAAGTGGGCTAAAAGTTCACGATTGACTTTTTGTGCTGAGATTGTGGTAAAAAAGGGGGCGAGTTTGCTCTGATGGGAAGGTCTATCATTGTAAATTTATGATCAGATTACTGTACTTTAGCGCGAGGGGGAAGCTGGCACTCTCCTCCTTGCTGAATGCGCTAGACAGCAGTGGGACTCCAGTTGGCTGTGTGCGCTCAGACGCACAGACGCAAGCATCCCACTGGCTGGAGTTGGAGGACACTCGCCGGTTTTTTCGCCTTCCACCGCTGCTCTCATCCCTTGTCTTTGTCTCCTCGCGGTGAGAAGACAAACCCGCCCGGGAAGGACATAAAAAAGAAGCGCTTCTTTTCTCTCTCTCTCTTTCTCTCTCTCTCTCTCTCCATTGAGTCAAAGAAAGAGCAGAAATCGGGACTGGACACTTTGTTTGGAGGGGAAATTATCTCTCGCATGAGGCGAGCCGGATCTGTCCTGTATACAGAGGAGCGCGCAGTGCTGCACCTTTTCAATGGATTTCAATACAGTGGAAGTACCCTGGGAATTTAACTATTGTTAATTTGCATTAACTTAAGAAATTACCTTCCAACAAGGGTTTTTGTTTCCCACGCAGAGGAAAACGATGATCCTCGCTGTGTTTTATGTTCTTCTTCCTGTTTTAGGTAAGTTTAAGTTGATTCGCACCAGCAGCTGCTCGCTTCGAATTGATTATAGAGTTTCATCAAATATTTAGTAGCGACATTCTGCGCTCTATTAATAAAGAGGTGCCCGGCAGACGCATCGGCTGCTCGCAGTACAGTGTGGTCGCAACTGTGCAGTAAACTGCTCCAAAAAGAAAAACTCTGATGAGCTGTCAGTGCCTCAACAAACAACAGTGAATGTGACAGCAGTTTATACTCTACTTTCAGCTGAATGAAAGTGCCAGTTAGGCAACTATGTGCATAACTGCTCCAAAATAGTGGGTCCAAAAAATAGCCCGTGTACTCTTTTGTGGCGACCTACATGTGGCGTGTTCATAATAAAAGCTCATATTTGTGTAATATTTTAATCCCTAAAGCAGCTTGAAAATTGCTTAAGCTTCCAGTGTTTACTGGGAAAGTGAGAAAACACGCGACGGATAAAACTTTTATTTTTCAGATGTGTTGTCTTACGCGGAGGAGAACCTGCGTGCCCGGCTGGACTGCGTGCGGGCCAATGAGCAGTGTCTGAAGGAGCAGGCGTGCAGCACCAAATACCGCACGATGAGGCAGTGCGTGGCCGGCGGCAAGGAGAGCAACTTCAGCATGGTGGCCGGCCTGGAAGCCAAGGACGAGTGCCGGAGCGCGATTGACGCGCTCAAACAGAGCCCGCTGTACAACTGCCGGTGTAAAAGGGGCATGAAGAAGGAGAAGAACTGCCTGCGCATTTACTGGGGGATGTATCAGAGTTTACAAGGTTGGCTTAGATTTTAGTGGAACTTTTTTTGTGTGTGTTCTTGTACAAAATAAACGACCCCGAGCTACAGATTTATGTTTAGAACTATTTAACCATCTTCTAATTAAACTATAGATTTGTGTTGTTATAGTTTAAAGGTCTATCATAGAATTTAAAAAGTAGCTCATTGTCATCTAATGTTGTTATAATAATTTTCTGGGGTTGTCACAAACCCAGTCAGCCCCCCCGCCCCACCTTAGGGCTTTCAGCTATAACAGCTTAAGCCTTCTGATCTGTCTTGAAAGTGGGTGACATGATTGGTTTCCAGCTCCTCCGGAAGCGAAATGAGCCCTCGCCCTCCTTTCCTTTCGTTCTAGTTCTATAGTACGACTCCCCCTTTATCTGCTTCCACAAACATAAGAAAAAAAAAAGTAGCGCACAACCAATGTGATCATGCACAACTTTCAATCAAATTTGTCCCCCTGACTTGGTTCACAGACGTGGTCCTACTGAGCTTCAGATACCTTCTGACCTCTCAAATCACTTCCCTCGAGGGTAATAGAGCGTGAAGCCCCTTAGCGCTAGCTGTGCCATCTCAAAGTGTCGATCATAGCAGGGGGGCCTTTTAGTCCCCAAACTGCATCCAGCTCATCGCCAGCGAGTTGACTTCCAGTTGCACAACACAGCTGACCAACCTGCCTAATCAAGCATGTGGCTATGCGCCAGCGTGGATATCGACTGACCCAAATAACCCGTGTCACATGCAGGCCAGTGTATGGGTTGAAAGGTGATAAACAACACAAGAAGGAGGCTGAAAATTTATCTATAACATGCTGTCATCTTTCCTGCAGGTAATGATTTCTTAGAAGACTCTCCATATGAACCCGTGAACAGCCGCCTGTCTGATATTTTCCGTCTGGCTCCCATCATAGGTAAGAATATTTAAAAATTCTCCGCCCGTGGAGGCTTTTCCTCCATCTCTGGCCATTTATTTTGCCATTGTTTCACTGTCACCTGTCTCAGTTGAGATAAGCTCCAAGCTGTGCATGCTCTCATCGAAGGTTATCTGTGTGTCAAGTATTTATCCTCCTTCATCATCTCTGCTATCAGTCTTTCTCTCCCCCTGTTCTCGCCCCAGCAATATTGCATGCTGGCTGGAAGTGACCTTGCATGGGGAGCTATAGTTCTGAGTCTCATTGAGCAGTGGGTAAATCTTTCGATGCTGAAGGGCCTCTCTGCTGTTTGAGGTGTATTTTACTGCGGTTTTGTGGGCAGCTTCCTGTTGTGGCTGTTTGAATCCACTTGTTGAGAAGTGTGTGAGTAGTTCTGTGAGTAACTTGGAAGAGCATGACAAGCATTTTTTTTTCTGTTCAGAGCTGTGTGTGAGAAAGATGCTGACTCGAGCCTCTAGATGGCGATGTTATTCCCTTCTTTGCAGCCACTCAGGGCTCTCTGTGGTCCCACAGTTGAGATTGTTGTGGATATTAGACAGGCTGACGTATGTATGTGGCGCAATCATGTTGCTGCTTACATTGTTATTATTACTCTGCAGGTGATCAGCGCCATGACGAATCAAACAGACATGCTCTGCCTCCACATTTCCAAAGAACAAGGCTGATATTGTGACCCCTTTTCAAAGAGAGGTGGCTTTTCTGTTTCCTCTGTCATGTGTGGTTTTTTTGTTTTGTTTTGTTTTTTAAAATCTCACAATAGGCTGATTCGCCCTAAACCAGTGCTTTTCTCCCAGCCGGGTGAGATCATAATGTGGGTGGCAAGATGCAGATAAGCCAAATCTTGGACTGGGTTATCGACTTCATGACCAATTATCTTCTTTAGAAATACTGGATGGAAAGCCAGCGTTTGTGTAAAGCCCAATCATTTCTCTTCCTACTCTCTATTTATGAAAAAAAAAGAAAAAAAGAAAAAGGAAGTACGTTCAAAGGAGAAACGCCATATGTTTGGCTTTTAGTATGCCAGCCAGTCCGAGAAAGGCCATCGGTGCTGAAACACATGCGGCACAGTATCAGAGTTCACTTCACAGGCAGGTGCCACCTCTAGACAGTCAAAGCTGTGGTTTCCCGGGACGAGAACAGACAGGTTTACGGTCTCATTCTTGTGATGATTTCAGGCTGACAAGTTTGTATTTACTTTTCTTTTAGT
Source organism: Oreochromis niloticus (assembly GCF_001858045.2). NCBI lineage: Eukaryota > Metazoa > Chordata > Actinopteri > Cichliformes > Cichlidae > Oreochromis > Oreochromis niloticus. Next base: position 4,586,137 of record NC_031978.2, read on the forward strand.
GAAACATCAGAAATGTGAAAAATGCAAAATTGCTGTTGCATAATTTAATAGTTCACATCTCTCCTTCAAATGAAACAATGTCTTAATGTGACCCCTCATGTCAAGCTTTGAGGTGAATTACTTTTATCATCACAATTGGTTGGACTTGACAGATTTTCATAAGCTCAAGAGAGAAAAGAAAGAAAAGAAAAGTTTGAATAATGTTAATAAATCTTTAGTTTTTAATTTTCTCAATGCTCCCACGACCCTCTTTCGATTTATCATAGGACCCCCTTGAGAGGTCCTGAGCAGTTGGTTGGGAAGCACCAGATTAATTGACGAGTTTTAACCGTGCTCGTCCAGATACCTCTTTATGTCTACATATATCTCTTACTCTAATATCCGATCGGCCCAAAGTCTGCCATGAAGCTGCAGTTATGGTGAGCATGACTTCTTTCTATGGCGAGTGAATGTGCAGTGGTGATGAGCATGGGAAAGATGGATAATGCAGACAGTTACCGCTAGAATGAGAATAGCCTCTTATCATTAGAGGAGATTCAAAGTGTAGAAGAATGGGTGAGAGAAGAAGGCTGCAGGGTAAGGGTTAATCAGTGAATAGCAGGATGAGGCTAAGAGGACAGGGAGCACAGAAACAGAAAGCCTGCGCTCACTCTGCCTCTTGTGCGCTTTCTGCAGGAAATTAAAGGGCAAGGTGACAGGAGAAGGATCGAGGCAGAAATGATTAGTGCTTGTTTTTGATCACTCAGACAGCCTTTTATATTTCACTTCTACAGTTTGGCACATTGAATTGAGCAAAGAATAGAAATGGATACAAAAAAGCTACAAAAATACAGACTTTGAAAGGAGAACTATATGAACAGCATTCTCCAGGGATTGTCGTTTTTTTTAAATTATGCAATTTTAGATCCCGTTCTGCCAGAACTTACTAAAGAAGCATATTATGGTTCGGCACAATACCCAGCATGCATTTCTCATCGTCTTTCCACAGGTTTCTTTGGTGACTTGTATCACTTTCAAGTTCTTATTGAACACATTTTCTTTCTCTTGCACACTGTCAATTGCATCCCGAAATGTTAGGGACAGCTTTTCTACTGATTTGTGAGACAAATTACTGAATAAAAGAAAACTATTCTTGCAGAATGCACTCAGGTTCTGAGACATCTGTTTGTAATGTACAGATGATTCGAGTTACTGATCTGTGATGAGCCCTCCGCTTCTGGAGGCTCTCTTCTTGTTCATGTGCTTCGTGTTTGTCTCAGTGAGGCAGTGCGGCAGTGATCCCAGGCTATAGGAACAATAGGCAGCCCCGATGATCCTGTAATTCCATAATCGACCCCGTGTCTCTGACCTAAGCCACTAATCTCTAGTGACACCCATACATAAAGTGCACAGATGCACAGATGCTCAAACACACACTGCACCGCCCTTGAACACCTGTTCCCAGTGACACTCCCTTAAACCTCAGTCTGATTTTATCAGACAGACATGTAGAGTGTTTTCGTAGGCATGCAGATGCACAGTATATGCAACATAAATGTACAGTATATGTGCACTGATTTGTGAGAAAAATCATTAAAGAAAGCTTAACAGGAATTTTAAGCAGAGAGCATGATGCTGTTTATCACCACACCATTGCGCTTTCCTCCTCATGGCTTCACTCAATCGTTAGTAACTGCAAATCTCTGTTAGTGGCTTTTAAACATTTAAAAATATTTAAATCACCCAACATATATATATTATTGACATGATAGTACTCTCAAAATAATGAAATAATACTACATGCACAGTGCTTCTAGGTGATTTTTCAGCTCAGATCTTTCCCTGAGAAGTCCTTTTACTTCTTGGGAGTCTAGTGACTCACAATCAAGTGTGACGTACTTAAAGAAATGAGCACCTACTGTTGCTGTGTTCACTGGTGTTTAGATTTTTTTTTTTTTTTTTAAAAGATAAAATATTGGGGGCAAAAAAAAGACCCTACTGAAATTCTTCAGTAGACCTCAAAAGCAATGAAAAGTAAATGCCTTCTTGTCTGTTTTTGAAGTCTCTCATATATGCAGATCAATGTCTCTTTGCTGTCTGGAAGTTGCTAGAGATTGTTTGTGGACTGGCAACACTACCATGTCTTCCTGTAGGTTGGCAGCTCCATTAAATGCTTGTTTTTGTATCAAAGTGATAACAGCTTTAAGTCTGGAACTTTTAAATGTGATCTCTGCACATGAAATATTTAAAACTGATGCTTAACTATTTAACCACTGTGTGTGGTGGAAGGAAACAAGGCTTAAGTGTGTGAGGATAGAGCAGACCCGTCTTTAAATTAGGCCCTCAATTGCACTAATCAGTTTCCTTCCTCTTTAAAATATGAAGGTTTTCAGTTGCTTTAGCCCTTTCTTCCCATCTCTCTTTAGCAACTCTGTCTGATTCACTTGGTGTTTTACTTCATTAAAGGTTTACACCTTCTTCTGCTGTCTGTGAAGCTGCAGAGACCACCGCTTATTTTAAAAATCTTGTTGTTTTCATTTGACATATATAGACGATGCAGATACTTTCATCGATATGTCTTGCATGTGTTATCTTTTCATTGAATGCATACACACTGGATTCAGTTTAATGTGTAACCTTTCTTTGAACTGCCGTGAGAGGCTTTGGAAATCAGTAAACAAAAAGGTAGATGTCGCATTGAGAGGGGGGAAAAAAAAGCAATTTTCTATCACACGGCATGAGTCCGTTTAAGGCTAGAGGAAGCAGAGAGCAGACTTTACATGAAATAGCTGCCTTTTTCTTCACCACTTGCTCATGTTTATGAGTCAGTGATCCATGCAGGAGAGAGCAACACAGAAACAGAGCGCATTATTCTGAGATTCAAGTGAACTTGGAATTACTGCCACGCCATTTGGCCCGGGGTGCTGGAAAATCAAAGTGGCCAGGAAATGGATGAATACACAGCCTGGGTATGTTCTTATTATTATCTTCATGAACAATTGCTGCTACAGGTACCTTTCATGTTTCCATGGGTGCTTCTCTTTTTTTCCTCTTCGGTGGCTCCTTCTGTTTCTTGTGCCTTCCACATTATCTTGTTATTTGACAATTTCATTCTGTAAATGCACTAATCAGTCGCAACAATAAAGCCAGACAGGTCAATAACATTCATTATTTAGTTAAAATGGTACCTTCCAAGGGATGGGTTATAAAGTATTAGGCAGGAAGTGAACAGTCAGATGTCAAAGTCGAAGTTGACATGGTCTATGTCATGCTGGCTGGACAGCTGGGTCAGAGTATCTCTAAGATGGCAGGTCTTGTTGAGTGTTTCTTGTACACAGTGGTTAGTGCTTACAAAACATTAGAAAAGGGTGGAGAATTGATGGACCAGCAAAACGGTCAGCGGCTCATCTGTGCAGTTCGATCGGATAGTAGAGCTACTATAGAAGCTACAGTATCAGCCTGCTCCCCATAGGCTGGCATAAATGTTAATGTTGAGGGATTTTTAGGTCCTGCAATGGACACATGAACTTGCTACTGTTCCTGTGTGTCTTTTAATGAAAGACTGAATGCTGAGAATTACAGAAAAAACAGCAAGTCATCAGAGCCACAATAATATGGGCAATGCTGGGCAATAACCTGGGTCCTTGCATTCATGTGAATGTAGCTTTGAAACATACCACATACCATAACATTACTGTTGACTACATACATCATTTGAAACCAGCGGCATTTCCAGATGGCAGTTTAGAAATGGGTTGAGAACATGAGAAAGTGTTCAGAGTGTTGATGTTTGCATTCAAATTCCCTTGATCTAAATATGATGGTTTCCCACAGATTTAGATATGAGCTGGGGGATATGCAGACTTGTATTTGTGCATGCATTTCTAAGGAAGAGAGGCAGACTGTCTTAAATCAATCAGTTCTGTCTATCAGTTTATTATCTGCAAATATTTTAATTATCTAGTTCACTGTGGCAGATTAATGGCTGCCTCTCCAGTGGCATTTTGTCCTTGCAATGGACACGAAAACCACTATTTTGATGTGTAGCTGATGGCGGTAGTCTTTCTTTTGCTCTGTGGAATTGGTTCGGCATGAGCCATGAGCCAGTCCTCCATCTGCTTCAGGTTCTGGTTAGAGTCGCCTCCAGCTCACAGCAGCTTTCCAGGACAGCAGAAGGACTACGACCAGCAGCTGCAGTCCAACATTGTCAAGCTGGATTCAGCTGGACTGCTGGAACATAGCTGATACAGACGATTGCCACAACAATAAGCTGGCTAGCGGGTCAGATAGTAAAATGTGAGAGATGGATCTTTAAAAACTATATTATATTTTATTCAAAAAATATTAATAATTGTAGTTGTAGGGTGTAGTTTTGGCTTAGCTGCAGGGGAGGGGTGGAGCATAGGGTTCAGGGGGCAGTACCACGAGAGGTTGGCTGGCACCGCTGGCAGCTATTGTCTACTTACGTCTCTTCTATTTACACAGCAGCATGAAGAGACCGAGGTGTCGGGTGTCCACTTGGACTGGCAGTCAGGGAGGCAGTGACACCTGGCAAAACTGAGCAAGTCTTGTCCATGAAATCCTCGCCCAGCAGATGCGAGGACTTAGAAGATCTGCCTAATGTCTGGATGCCTATAATGACAGAACACCTTTAGAGGCCTCGTAAGCATAATGGAGGAACCACAAAATATTAGATTGTATACATTTTGTGGTTGATTGGTGCATATTAAATGCCCAGGTCTCCCCATGAACTTCACAATTTTGTTTCCTATCTCAAAATAGATATATATATTTTGGCGTGACGCCACAAAGATTAAACGGCATGATCCTTCTGTTTGCCGATAAGACTGTTATTATTGTGTGAGACAATTATCATATAGCACCAACATGATGAGAGGTGAGAGAAACATTGCACTGGGCAGAAAGTGACACGGACCTTAATCGACTGTCAGGCCAGCAGCCAAAGGTGACTTAATGTAAAAACAACTTGCACTGGGTAAATGATAAGGTGGCAGTGGTGGAAAACGGATAAGAGCGTCATAGATTCCAGGACGTACAAGCTATGAATAAAGATGAGTTTACACAACTATCGTTTTCACGTTGGCCTGCAGACTGACCTTTCACAGTTTGTTCGGCTTGGCAGCACTTATCTTAAACCACTGCTTCAAAAATTTAAAATAAACAACGCAGTTTTTAATAAATTCAGTATAGTATGACAGAATGTTGACATTCTTTAAACCTTTCTCTCTGTGTTTTCCTATACTTAAATGTCAAGGGCATCGGGAAGTGTTGCTTAAATTCACCCGAGGTGTTGAAGGTATTTATCTCCAACCTGTGCATGTTCCAAATTTTCTACAGGCGGCTCTGCAGTAATCAGAAAGTGTGGTCTCTGGCTTGTAATGAATTTATTCCCTGTCGCTGTGTATTGATGTCTGCTTGGCTTAAACTCTCTCCTTAAGCTCAGTCCTCCCCTCAGTTGGCTGCTACAGCAGCTCTCTGTATATCACCCACTCACCACTCATAAGCCCCAGTACACCAAAGCTCAATATTGTGTCTCTTCCATGTGTCAAGACTTCAAACACATCTTGTCCTCCTCCCCACAGAAGTCAACCTTGAAGCGTAGTTGCTGCGACGTCTGCGCATTTGTGTGTGTTGTGAGTGTGAAAACATCTGTAAGTGCGTGGCCTGGCTGTCAAGCTAAGGCAGTGCTTCAAATCCCCCCGTGCTGACACACAGTGCTGAGAAGCTGTCAGCACCACTCAACCACTGGCTACAGAGGAAGTCACTCTCATTATGAGCTGCCAATGTTTGGAGATAAGAGTGCCTATCGCTATCTCTTTCCCTGCTTGTGTTTGTGTGTACGCCTGCATCTGTGTGTGTGTTTAAGAGAGTAAGAGAAACTCAGGGAGGAAATGCAGAGGAGTTAAAGGAGGTAGAAACATAATTTATTGTGCCGAATCTTTTAGAGAGAGCGAATGAGAGAGGATCCTGCCTCTTAACTTGATTTTTTATTTCTTAGTTGACTGAGCGCATTTACTCATTTTTTTTCCCTCCTGCTTGATGCTTATTCAGTCAAATAGACTTACAGCTGGGAGTTTCTCTGGACATAACAGTTTCCTTTAAAGGACTTTATCACGTCCTTTTTTTTTTTTCTTTTTTCTTTTCAGTGATGGACCATTCCAACACACTGGTTGTGACTGGTTTTTTGATGTTATTAAAACAGATGGAGTAGTAGTGGCCAGACCACATAAAGGACCACTAGACTCTTTTCAGATCAAACCGTTTCAGAGAGAGCACTTCCCTAGAAACAACATACCTTCCAAGCCTTATTTCTTTTGCATCCACACTCAGAATAAAAATGCTTAAGTGCTTCAATAGTCAGCCAGTGATTAGAAGTACACCTTTGCTGTATTTTGTACTCATTTGCTTTCCCTGAAATCATGTTTGAGCCTCTTCATTTTCTTCCTACATTGCTTTGCTATGTTGCGAAAGACTTGCAATTCCTGGCAAATGCTGGCAAGTATTTCACTCTGAGTCAGCGTGGCATTGTAATTCTCTCTGTTTTGTCTTATAATGCCCGTGTCCAGATTTGCTGTTAACGTAACTAATGTGTTATTACTTTTTTAATGGCAGTTGTTGGTGCTGCAGTGCTTGCCAATCAGTGTGCACTACCTGGACCAACTACAGCTATGTCACTCAATGCTCCTTTAATGCTAAGAAAGTAGAATGAGCTAACAAGATCCTGACAGCAGAGACCAAACAACTACCCAGTTCCTATAGTGCAGACACAGGTAAAATAGGTTGCTACCTTGAGCAGTTATAACTGTTAAATGTCCAAAATCCCCTAAGACAACCTTAAATTATTACAAAATGTCAAAAGAAGCCATCCATAGCTGATGTGTTTCACAAGAAAAACAAGGCCAAGGAATCACACATGTTGAGGGACTGAGTAAAGATTCATGACATAAAGAAACATCTGTCCATCACTATTTAGTCCTCATGCCAGTTAAGAGAAAGAGCGGTCATGTGTTTTTCTAGGAACACACAGAGCAGCTGATGAAGTCATGAGTTTCCTGCTTTAGTTTAGGTATCACAGTCATGCACTTCTGACCTCATCAGCATTCCTAAAAACCCTTTCCATCATTTCCCAGAAAATGACTTTTACTTTGTAAGCTAGAATGACTCACATGCCTGGAGCTGTTATCATTCAGGCTTCCTAGAAAGGGGGTTGCCCTACCTTTGCAGCAAATTTATTTGCCTAAATTGTTTTCACAGTTACATTTAGGAATCTGTAACTGCTGGCTAGATTATGCTCATAGGCATTGTATTGAACAAACACCAGGAGATGTATTGGAGTCACCAGGAGCTGGTTTGAGTCTTAGCCTAAAAAATACATTGCATTTCAAAACCAGACTAACTCCTAAAGCCAGGGTTAACTAAAGTTATTGGGTTTAAATAAAACATGTTTTAGACACAAATAATTGTGCTATCCTGTTAAATTAACACCAACTATTATAGACAGGAAGGCCATTATCATTTGTGTTAGTACGGCTAATGTGGCTAGGAAATAAAGGTACTTTCAGCTTTTAGGGGCAATTGTGGCTCAAGAGCTGGCAGTTCATCTTGTAATCGGAAGGTTGCCGGTTCGAGCCCCGGCTCGGATGGTCTCGGTCGTTGTGTCCTTGGGCAAGACACTTCACCCATTGCCTACTGGTGGTGGTCAGAGGGACCAGTGGCGCCAGTGTCCGGCAGCCTCGCCTCTGTCAGTGCGCCCCAGGGTGGCTACAATGTAGCTTACCGTCACCAGTGTGTGAATGTGTGTGTGAATGGGTGGATGACTGAATGTGTAAAGCGCTTTGGGGTCCTTAGGGACTATGTAAAGCGCTATACAAATACAGACCATTTACCATTTTACCATTCAGCTACTCCTGTTCCACAGGGAATGGATCCAAATATTTTAACCTGGTACTGTCACTTTGAATTACGCTAGCTTGCAACTCCCTGAGGCTGGCTTTGTGTCTGTGTGGTAATTGCTAATAATTAAGCAGCTAATGGCTAGATTAAGATTTTTGATAAATGTTCAAACTTCAGTGTTGTTCAAATAAGAGAGCTCTACTGAAGTCTCAAAATCCCTCCTGACGGGTTGTTTAGTGACGTGAAAGTCGACTGCTTCACCTGTTAATGAGGAGGGCCTGTGCACCTGCCTGACTTCAGCAGTTTGAAGTTGTGTGTCTGTTGGTGGTAGCAAAGACGACGCTATATTGCTAATGTTGCAAGTGAGCTTCTAAGCGATAATAATTTTTTAGTACCAGTTAGTGTCAGATAATAGCGTGCTCTACGGATATGATGTTTTGTACGGTGCACTTTGTCATATCCCAGAGTAAAGAGGGCCCTATGGAATTGCAGCCCCCCCAAATGTAAATTTAATAGCATTAACATTGTTTTTTTTTGTTCATCATGCTTTTGGATTGAAAAGGTCAACATATGTTATGGTTACAATGTCATAGCAACACCACTTTACAACATCTGCCATTTTGTTTTTTGGGCATCCTCCTTATAGGAGCTATCTTCAGTTACCACAACCAGATGCTTTTTAAACACACATTTAAGTTTCTGGTTTAGTTTAACTGCAGTGTTTGTGTCTAGTTACTGTTTTTAAATGGGTGCCATGAAGAAAGTAAATCTTGTAAATGCTTAAACGACCAATTGGCTTGCCTTAGCAGAATCCTAGCACAGCTGACATATCTGTAAAACAACTAAAGTGTAGCTTTATTTCAGTTTGGATGTATTATCAAAATGCAGTGAGGTGTTCTTTTGGTCTAAAAGTGTAAGGTGTTATTATGCTTCTAATTATTTTAGCCATTTACCTCAGCATGACATGGGGATTAATGGGAAGGCTTAGAACAAGTTATTAGTGAGATACTGAATGATAACATTTCAGCATATGTTTATAATAACTTTTTAGAGAGTATTTGTCTTTAGACAACAGTTACTCCAATTGCGTTACAGCTTCTGTTTGTTTGCTTTGAGATGATGATGATGATGGTTTCCTCTTTCCCTGCACAGTGGCTATCCAGTGCTATTTGCAGAAAATAACTTCCCTTGTTTTGTTCTCTGATGCATGTAGTGGAAGACCTTTGCTGTCCTTGGTACTTTTTAAAACGCTCTGTATTACACCGACATGGCATGTTTCTGGTGCACCTTCTTGTGCTACTATCTTGCAGGTCTAGTATGTTATTAGTTTGCAGTGCATAAGCAAGTGCCTCATTATATACTATTGTCCCATCCTCTGCGCAGTAGTTTTTTTTTTTTTTTTTTTTTTTAAAGACTCCCAAATCCACTGCTGACATTCTGATCCCTGTTCCTTGAAGTCTAATCAATACAGCGTTGTGTTAGATTGGAAACTTGAGGCTGTGTCTACAAGAATCTATTGATCGCTCTCCTTTTGCCCAGTTCCTTCTGTCTTTACTGCCCCAGCTCTTCCGTTCAGGCCCGGATCAAAGGTTTTATCCTTCAGCGATGTTCGAGGTGTACAGTTCCACGCCGAGGTCTACTTTTCTGTTCTGGGAGAAGGACTCGGTCGGTTGGGGGTTTGTGTTTTCATTGACCTTGTCTCTTCTCTGTGCTGCTGACATTTTTAGTATAACATGTGCAAATACATGTTTAGTTAAAAATAGATGGATTTCGGGAGGTTTGGGAGAAAAGGCGAGACTCACGGAAAATCCCTCTGCATTGTGGAAGAAAGATTATTCTGATTCAGTGGTAGCTGTCAGCTCATATTGTAAAATGTACTATATTATGCAGCAGAGATGAAACCCAGTACAGATTTAATCCTCAAGGCAAGGTCAAGAGAACACCTTTATATTCCAAATATGTAGAGCTCTTTATTTTTATGCTTTAACATGCCAAGCGAGCTCTTTAAATTTTTTTCCTAACCATGCAGCGACATGTCAGCTGGCCACTTAATTCACCACACTGTTTCAAAAATGACTGATCCAGCTGTGGGCTATTGGCAGAATAATTCTAACAGCAGCCATATCATCAGGTTGCCAGTCCAATCGCTGGCTGCCGCACCATGGGCCAAGAAAATCATTTAGTTAAAGGTGACCAGATTTGAGTCCCTCTGAGGGGTCTTTGATTGGATGTGAAGTGGAGGGGTGATTCATCATAGTTAATAAACGTGGTTGACAGCTCAAATCAGCGGGTGGGAGCATGTGCCAGGTCTGCCTCCCGCCGCTGCTTTATACTGCATGCAAATATGGACAATTAACTTTTCACATACACAGCAGCAGACACCTACGCTGATTGTTATACACAGCTATGTGCGCACATCCAGTCAAGCAAGACTCGCAAGCAAAAATTGCACTGCAAAAATATAGCTCGAACTGCACAAGTTGGGAAAGATCAGTTTTCAAGAAAGAGTTGTGTGGAGGGGTTTGAAAGACTCTTTTGTGCAGCGTGAAAACCCTTTTTAGCCTCGTATAGCAGTACACGTTAAAATAAACTTGAGCAGATGTTGCTTGCTGGAAGTGTAAATTGCATATACTTCTCTGAACCTAATATTACATGTCTAAAGATTTAGAAAAGTCCTCCACTTTTCAAATTTCACTTGGGTATTTGTGTATCCGTAGTGGAAGACTTGGTCTTCTCTGTCCCATTTTGGCTCTTGAACTAAAGAATTAGTACGTTTGGGCTTTACAGAGCCCGCTGTTCTAAAGGAACGGGGTGCTCTTCATTATGAAACACAGACTCTTAAGCAAAATAAATGCAAAAATTTTTACAAATGTGATTAATTACCCAACCCAATGCTCAATGAGTGTAGTTAGATTCTTTTTCATAGAGGAGTCAGATACCTCTCATGGTTTATAGTCTGACTTACTTTGACTTTTAGTCATTTAAATACTTTTAAAACTCTTCCAAAATTTAAGCCAATTTCAACCTAAATGTGTCCCTAAATCAGCGCTCACAGAGTTGCCTGCTCCTGTTTTTAATATTGCATCACTCACCATGCTCAAATACATTTAAACGATGTTTAAAATCGTTCAGGATAAGATGTAGTTAATAATGATGTGTTATAATCACATTGTGTTTTGCTCAGCTGGCTGAGGCGTGACTGACCACTGGCAGGTGCGCCAAAGCCGCGGCCTTGTGTTAAGCTGCTGCCCTAAGCCCTCAGCTGCACACAGTCAACTCGCAGGATTAACTCGCCTCGGCTCCAGCCGTCAGGGCTTCCACTTGTGTCTGTGTGTCTTAATGGAATTTCATACTCTCCCAGAGCAAATGGGACTGCAATGAGCTATACCATTTCATTCTTTTATAGGAGTGGATTTGTAAAGTTATTCTGCTTCCATTGCTCGAAATCTTTGGAATGTTTGACCTCTTATGGACTTGTTTAAATCCAAGAATGGCTTTCAGGAATTATTTTAGTAATTATGCGGTGACTTTTCTTCATTTTTATCTTTGAGGGAGGGCAGCATCACGCTGTACTGTACGAAACCAACAGTGTTACTTTAGAATTTGCACCGTATGTGTTTTTTGTTTTTTTGCAAAACCAGTCCAACAGTCGATTTGGAGATGTTTAATTTGCAAACTCATTAAAAGTCACGGTCCTACTTTTCTTTTTTTTCTTCAAATCCTGAGTATCATTGTCGTCTTATGCTATTTGCATCTTGCAGTAGTTACACTCATTAGTAGTAAGCTGGTTGTGATGATCATGCACATCTTCTCAGCTAGCTGTGCAACCTATAGTGTAGTGATATCTTTTCTCAATAGTCTAAAGTCTCTATTTCTACTAAACTTTTTGCTTCAGAGTAGCACGGCAGTACAAATTTGCTTTCCACGCTCTGTACACTTTTTCATTTCCCCATTGGTCAATTGGAAAAGGAATTTACACTCGCCCCCCTGTGATCGTGTTTGTCAACAGCCACAGCGCGTCTGATTAAAGCTGTGTCTCTAACTAACAAACGGCTGTCTTTGGAGAATAATAGCTTTGCCCCTTTTTCTCTCCTTTCTCCCTTTGTGCTTCTCCTTTTGATCACAGAACAGCAGCATCCCTGAAAAGCAAACACAGCCTTAAACAGACACACATAACCAAGAACTGAGAGTGCACCCCCCCCCTCCCACGCACACACACACACACACACACACACATGCACACAAATGTTGGGGAATGCATGCACCCGCTGGCACCCATACACACACAGACAAGCATCCAGCTGAGCTCTTGTTCTGTCTGAGTCTTTGCTCTCCATGATGTTAAATGAGGGCATTGATACATAAATTTGCATTTGTTTCATCCACAACCGTTCCTCTAACGAAAAATCCATAACTGCGTGCCCCCAATTTTCCAGGCAGCGTCAGATTCTTCCTTTCTTGACTTGTTTAATTGTCAGGCTTGTGTGATTGTTTGATTTGATTGGGTTTTATGTACACCTCTTCATTTATAAGTTAGCCGAAGAGCGATCCCCACCAACACAATTGTGCACTTTGTCGATTGGTAGTATGGGTAAAAAACAGCCAATTGTTCCTTAGTCACATAGATGTCAGTCGTGGAGCTTACTGTGATCCCTCTGAGCAGGTACAGAGCAGCATCTGGACCAGCTGTGATTACCTTGATTAAAGAGCTTCTTCTTTCTGTCGCCTGCAGATAAGAACTATACTCCCTCAGTGATGTTACAGGCTACAGTTCCTCTTTCCTTATTCTCTTCTGTAGCACACTAAGCTGTCCTAGACTTCTTCCTTTTGTAAAACCTGGCATCACAAGACGCCTTGCTCCTTTGTGCTCCTTCTTCCTACCTAGAAAACACCCTGAATGATGTGAATGCTCACTTCTGGTTCTTGTTCTCCTTTTCCCTTTGATCTGTAAGCTTCCCTTTTATCATCTTGACCTCCCTGTGACCTTTGTGAACCCTGATGGATGTTGATTGGTGGTCCTGAATGAAGCACATCTCTTACAGAGGGTGGGGAACCTTGGAGCACCTCTGCCACTTCGGCTCTGGGCAGGGGGGGCACCCAGGGCAGGTTTTCCCAGGGCAGAGAGCCTGCTCTGGGCAGAGGGAGCCCTTCCTCCACGGAACTTCAGGATCCCAGTAGAAACAGGAGAGCTCATCCCAATTGGGCCATTCTGGGTAATGAATTAGAGTTGTGTGTGTGTGTGTGTGTGTGTGTGTGTGTGTGTGTGTGTGTTTGATCATGCATGATGTTTTCTAGAGATAAAGTAAGTGTTTTCAGTTTGTGATGTTAAAACACTGTGAAAATAGTAGCAGCAGCAGTCGTGGTTGCACAACTTCAGGGTTTATCTGTCATCTAATGAGGTTTCATATTTAAAAAACTAAATTTGATTGTAGTTCAAGTTTATTACGGGAGGCTGACTACATTACAGCACTCTTGATTTGCCTCATTTTGCAAATTATCAAATATAATCTGTGTGTATACCCATGAAACTACATGTTTGAGTGGTTTTTTGCACTTACCACAGGGAACCATATCTGAACCAAACAAAAACTAAGGTGTTCACGGTGTCTCGTACTTCATATCTTTATTTGATGTAAAAATATAATGGAAAATAATTGATATACTGTGTTATATGAGACTTAAAGTCAATTTTCCTTGGATCTGTTAAGATATTAAAACTGATTTCATCCACACTGGTGAGTGATTATGCCAGTTATAGAAATTTAATTCACTTGGGACCACGTGAGAGAGGTGTCACTCCAGTCTGTCCGTCTGTCTGCTTAGTCAGCTGTGTCAGGAAGAGCTGACATGTCCTTCAGAAGAACTTCCACAACAGATGGAAAACCCAGGAGAAGATATGGGGAGGGATGGGGAGGTGGCAGGAGCCAGTGAGAAGTGGGAGGGCTGAAAGAAGAAGAGGATGTGTCATATTTTGATATTCCCACTGTGCCATTTTGGCTTATGAATTTCCATTTTAGAGGGCAGTCAATGTCTGTGACTGCTACATTAGTTTTATGGCCTAAAACAGCTTATTGCAGGCAGCGCCAATGTGTATGCGAAATATTTCATTTTGCATCACGGCCTGCTGAAAAGTTACCTTGCTAGGAACGAATTTGCGATTCATCGCATTTTGGAGTAAATATCCACCCAGAATGTACTCACAAATATAGCCACGTGTCATGCTAATAGATTGTCCGGCTGGACTGGAAAAGCACGATCATTTATTACTGACACCATCACATGTGTGGGTGCACATCTGTGTGCTTGCACAACTAACCAGAGACGTACACTCACTGGCAAATACACATACTCGCTCCAAGTCTTGCTGTAGGGGGATAACGGCAACGAGCTGAATGAGGCTGAATCATGCTGAATTGTGTGTTCTGACTAAAACCTCAGGGGCGGTACGCATCTTCCCTCTCTCCTCTTTCCTCTCCTGATTTCAGCAGGACTTCTCAGTCCACTTGCTTTAATGCATGCTTTTCATTAAGAGAAGTACAACATTTGAATGAGCAGTGAAGTGCTACCTGTGTCTGCGTTTGAGTGCTTCATGACTTGTTTCCTTTGTAACAGAAAAATGAATGTCTGCATGAGATGCAGACTGCAACATCAGTCTGCATCTGCAACAAAAAATTGTGCTTCTGTTCTGTTTGTATATGTGTGTTTTTGCTGCTGATACAACCAAATTTCCCCTTGTGGGACAATTAAAGGATTATTCTATTCTATTCTATTCTATTCTATTCTATTCTATTCTATTCTATTCTATCACCAGGCTGAAAGAAGTAAATGACCAGAGTGGTAACTTGTTAAGCCATGTTAAGTAATTCACGTTATTATACATAATTCACACTGTATTACAATTTTTGCAATGTTTAGAATTGTTTTTCAGCCTTGAGTAAAGTTTTTCTGTTTTTCCCTCTTAATCTGTGCTTCAGCATTTGACCTTAAAATACAGCCCTACAGCTAGAATCACAATGAGCTGACACACACATGAGAACTCTTACTTTTGTAAAGAGCTCTCAGCATAGGAGCAAACTTGGAGGAAGATGTTAGCATGTAACAGTTCTGCTTGACTATACAGAGTACCCTGTGGGAAGCTGCTAGTTCCATGGCATTGTTCATGCTCTGCTGAAAGAGACACTATAGAGCACGCATGTCAAAGTCATTTTACATTGTGGGCCACACAAAGGCCACTTTGGCCTTATGTGGGCCAGACCAGTGAAACTCCCCTTTCTGTCAGTGTTTTAAGGAATTTAACTGAGGGATTCAATGCTTGGTAACAGCATGTCTGTTTTTCTACATGGTGAATAAATCCTTGTATAGTAAATGGAAGAAATCTGTCAGCACAGCACTTTGGGACTAAACTGTGACCAATAAAAGTGTAAAATTACAGAAAAAGTAACAGCCCAAACCTTTTTGTAATAATGAAACAAAGTAAATAATAATGTTTTTGCATGATTCTTTTTTCCCCCTTCTTTTTTTTTTTTTCTTTTTTCTTTTTTTTTTAAACGGTATGGATCAACTTTAAAATATAGACATTTCTATTGTAGATGATGAAAAATAAGAGACTGTCATCTATTGCTTAGTGACTTTTCTAAAGCCATCCCGCGAGCTGGATTGGAGTCTTTCTGGGGCCCAGTGCTGGTTCCCCCTGACTTCAGTAGCACTAATATAAAGAAATGCTCAGAAAGGAAGTGGTTCTGTATAAATACTTTTGTTGTTGTTTTGAGGAATGAAGTACACATAGCTGCATATTCAGCTATGTGTACTTCAAAATAGTTCTAAAAGCTTTATGGTTGTAGTTTGTTGTTCAGTTTGTAATGAACTTATTGAGTGGTCAGTAGTAATGGGTACTGACCAATCATGTTTAAGTGGGGTTTGGTTGCATGCCAGTAAACAATCCATGTGAGGAGCAAAAGCAGGAGAACATTTGTGATGCTGCATGTGAAAACCAGGGTAAAGCCCGTTTTGTTTTTTGTTTTTTGTTGTAAAACTTAGAGATTAACAATCAAAAACCAGACTTCATATATTTATCTTTGTTTATTTTCCATTGATTTTTTACATAAAGATATCAAACAGTGTCCATTCTTTTTTGTAGCATGTTCGTGAATGATCAAACTTCAGATGAAAACTGCATTAGGGTTGCAAGAAGCCATCACAATCACAATCCACACGGTGTTATCGCCACAGGCTTAAACACACAAATGTCACCAGCATCATTAAGGAGGCAGATTTCACCGGCTGACTGGGCCGCACCCGTGTGTCGTGTGTGGCCACGCTGAGTGAGGGTTTATCCTCTCGTAGCCAAAAGGTTTGTTTGATGAGGATTTGGAGCCAGATCGTATGTTTTTAATGTCACGCATAAGAAACTATTCAATAAACCCCATTTTTCAGAGATAGATTTGAGAGATATTGCAGACGGTGAAGTTAAGATAACAAACACAGGAAATATTGGAACGTGTGGTTGCTCTTGATTGGGCGATTGCTTGGCTGTTGTTTTACACAGCTGCGGTTCTCGGTCTGTGTCTATGGCTACTGGCTATTGCCTGACTATAATTTAGCTTTTTCATACATTTCTACATTTTTGTAAACACTGATCAGTGCATGGGACAGGAAGTCTTGGCCCATATATCTGGTGAGAACAGCAGAAGCTCTAAAATATCGGGCTGCATGCCCAGAGTCATCAAACAATAGATGATGTGTTCGCCGACTGAAGATGATGTAAATGTATGTACATTTCTTAACTGTGTCTCACAGCTTTGTAGCACTTTCAAATGGGCACAACTGCTCCATCCCATTCTTTAGACACTTTTACTTTGACAAAGTGTCTCAGAGAGACGTGTATGCAAAGGTTTATACTCTGTGTGTGTGTGTGTGTGTGTGTGTGTGTGTGTGTGTGTGTGTGTGTGTGTGTGTGTGTGTGTAAGTGAGACAGAGAGAGAGCGTATTTATGTCTGTGTATCCTCAGGGATGCTGGTGTTCAGATTAATTAAAAACTTCAATCCCTCTGTTCTCTGACAGGAATATGGATGCGGCTGAGGGCTTAACTGTAAATACTGTTTCTCCAAAATTGTCATTTAAAAGATTCATCATCTCAGGTAATAATTGTCGTTTATGGTGCTGCAGCGAGGATTTGAAAAGGAGAAATAAACGGACTTTGTGAACTGCCTTTTCATTTCTCCTGTAAGACACAGTTGTTTCAAGTCAAACATGACTTGGTTACTTTAGTTTTTATTTTTATACACGCCTTTGACAAAGAAGGCCATACTGTGTAAACTGTCCCTCCATTTCATCATTAGTCTTTGAAAAATGGATTAATAAGGTATAAAGGCTTAAAAAAAATATGAAATGACGAAGAAGAAATTAAGCAACAAAAAAAAGCATCATAGTAAAAAAATAGATTAAACATAAATATTGCCCTCAGTAAGCCAGATGGGTATGTTAGCCCAAGGGAGACCAGCTGCTCTGGTATCAAACATTAAAAGATTATCATTAAAAATGTATGTCAGACAACCTTAAATGTCACGATCAGGCCTGTCATTGGATTAGATCAGCTCAGAGTTCAAAAGTGTCATCTCAGTGAAGACTGTCTAACCACACCACATAACCTTTTAACTGAATGTGAAAAGGTGGTTTAGTGATGCAACCATTTGGATGCATGACATCAGTGTTTCACTGCATCAACCACCTTGAGGATTTCTTTCTTTTCCCCAAATGCTGTCATGTGAAGAGCACCCACGTGTCAGATTCAAAACACAGCCGTCGGCTAGCAGCTTCACTCTGGGCCTTTTTGTTCTTGTTCTTTTCAGGCAGGTCAGAATGCTTATGCTGCGAACTGTTCAACTTTTCACCGAAAGCGATATGAGAGGGTTTCTTTTGCAAAAAAACATATCACCAAAAGAGGTTGAGTTGTGCAGTTCCCAGGGAGGAAGAAGGAGAAAGGAGAAAGTTGGAAAAGTCGAGTGTTAGTTCACAGTGTAGTCACAAATAATGAGCCCAGAGACTTTTAATAATTCTTTTTTTTTTTTTTTTTTTAACTTTTTATTTTGTGCTTTTCCAAATTAACAGTACACGCAGACGAAAGTCTGAAAAGGAACACAAAAACAAAAAACAAAACAAAAAAACAAACAAACAAACAAAGGACCAAAAAAAAACAAAAAACAAAAACAAAAACAAAACAAAACAAAAAACAAAACAAAAACAAACAAAAACAAACAAAAAAACCCCTAAAAGTTATAACATACACCTAATCTGTGGGGGAAAGAGAATAAAGAGTAAATATACGCATATATATAAAGATGGGGCCAGGAAAGCTCAAGTTCCGGTCCTCTCACCGGCAGGTCCGGTTCCATCCACAATCATAACCTATTTGAGTGCAAAGTGGGGAATAGAGGGGCCCCATTCTCTCGGGGCTCAGCCATCCGCCTTATGGGGCTGAATAAGTCTTGTAGGCTATCCATTTTGCCCACTGTTTTCGATGTTTGTCAGATTTCAGTCTCAGAGTGTAGGTCATTTTCTCCATTACATATATTTCCTCGATTACATCTGTCCATTCTTCCAATTTTAAAGGGTCACTTTTCAACCAGTTTTTTGTTATTACCTTTTTGCTTGACAACAACATAATTTTGAACAAGTATTGGTCCTCCTTTCTTACATTTTCCCATAATCCAAAATACATTACTCGTGCCTCACACGGCACTTCGTACCCCAGCACTCTCTTCATTGTTACTGCAATACTTTCCCAATATGGTTTGATATGTTTACACTTCCAAAACACATGGGAATGATTGGCGTCCCGGTCTCCACATAATCTCCAGCAATGTTGGGGTATTTTCAGCTGCTTACTTTTAATATGGGGAGTAATAAAGAACCTAATCACATTTTTCCAGCCATATTCTCTCCATCGTCTAGAGCTGGTAGAATTATGCTGTGAGAGACATACGGATCGCCAGTCATCCTCTGACAACTCAAGATGTAATTCAGATTCCCACTTTTGTTTGATATATAATGTTTCATTCCTATTCAAATTTTGCAGACCATTATATAATTTCGTTAAAATTCTTGGTGGAAGTTTTTTATATGCGCCTGTTATTATTTCTATTATATGGCTTCCTTCTCTCAAGAGCTTCTTCCTAATTTCTGTATTGTAAAAGTACCTAAATAAGTCTGATTTTTCCAGTCCAAATTGTTTCTGTAGATTCTCGAAGGATTTGAATGTTTTCCCGTCTATTAATGTGCTCATTGCTGTAATTCCTTTATTGACCCATCTTAAGAATGTACTATCCCATTGTCCACGTTGGAATTTTTGAGAGTATGCAGGCCAAATCAGTAGTTTACAGTCTTCTATAATTCTATATTTCTTCACTATAATCCACCAGAGTTTAATAGTGAATTCAGTAATGAGATTTACGTTCGTAGGCTGTATAGTTTCCTCTCCCAATCTTGCTTTTAATAATTCTTGAAGCAGTTTTAGACATTCTTGCTGGTATGAGTCCAATTTTGAGAAAGTGGCTCTCAACATCAGTCTATTCTTTCAGTCTTTTAAGCTCGACTTTCAGTCAGTTTCAGACAACTTGAAGTGTTTAACATTGCAGAACCTTTACCTTGACTTTGTGATTGGAGCAATGATCACCACTCTCTCTAATACAGTGTTATCCTTTTCCTCAAGTTTTGAAAAGGAAAACTGATTTGTGTGAGCACACCAGGGGAATTTTTCACGATCCTCTCTACCACCCAGAACACACTGTCATCATCTTGTAGCTTTGTCGTCTCGGGAGATTTGGCCACCGGCGCGAACTCTTTAGGATGAGCTATTATCATTTAACGAGAAAGCCTAAAATCTCCTCCCAAACCAATGAGTCATAACTGTCTGAAAGAGAGAGCTTATTTTAAATCAGCGTTCTTACTCAGAGGAGCTTACGATGGGCCACGCCCAGAGCGTTTATCCTCTGGTTCCATTCTTACAGACTTTGCACAGTTTTTACAGCCTTAATATAAATACTGATGATTAATTAGAAACAGAGCTCCAAGGTAAATCTATTGTTTTGCTGTGTAATAGTGTTAAATGCTTGAGATTAGCATATGAGCAAACTTACTGCACGTCCCAAGAAAATACACTCTGTATAAAACAAATGCGTAAGGGAAAGAAAAAAATGTATCTTTTAAAGTGTATGTTGTATTTCATATTAAAAGTTTTCTTAAATAATTGCTGTAATGTAAACATCTGTTTTTGACTGAAGAGATGCTCACTGTCAAAATATCAGGTACAATTCAGTATATGATATATTGTGAATTTGAGAATTTAATCAAACAACCTGAAAAAGGCCAACTAAGATTAACTCGAATTAAAGGACAAAAAAAACAATATGACAACACTGTGAAGCACACCCAGACCTTATTCACATGTTCATGTTGTCACAGTTTTGATCATTTCTGACTGATCATCAGTAAAACAGTTTTGACATTGCTCTGGCCAGTGGGTGTAAGATTACAGCTAATGAAAAGAGTAGCCAAGCAAGATGCTAACTCAGGATTATAGCATCATAAAATTAAATACTGGGTTAGCTGATCAATTGTCAGGTAGTACAAGGATTACGGGTTACATCTTGTAACAACTGTGGTGTGCCTGAGGCATTTTGGCATCGGTGTTTTGAGTTAGGACCACATTTGAGGAGGCAGAGCAATAATTTCAGAAAGCTGATTGACCAGAAGCAGCATCTAGCCGTGTTCTTGCAGGTTTTCAGCTACGAGCGCACTTGTTGCCAAACATAATGGTCTGAATGTCAGATCAGTTTATTTCATATCCAAATAATTTTAAAAAATCCAGTTTTGAAAAAATACATGTTGTCAATTCATCCAGTGAAATAAAGTGGTCTGTGTGAATGGCAGTAAAAGAATAGGGGGAAAAAAAAGTCTTACGTCTGACGTCTTACGTGCTTTTCATGTTTGTGTGTTCTGTTTATATAAAAGAGTAACTTTCTCACATATGAAGACAAATCACATGTCAAGCCTCAAAGGATGTTACAAATTTACATCAAATCAAAATAACATGATTATGTTTGGATAAAGTCTGGAGTTGTATCCAAGCGTCTGGCCTGAGTAAAAGATAGTTAGTTCTCTTCCTGCTTGTTTATTTGATGCAAAAATGATTGAATATAAAGATGAGCAATTCATCAGGCAGAGTCCGGGGCTACAGGAAGATAAATACCAGACTGTTGGAACAATGCATATTTAAAGAGGTTTGAGAAAACCAACAAACCCACAAACTTCATTAGGCGAAATTACAAAACAGGGCTGGGTCAGTTACATGACATTATAATGTGGTGTTTACTAAAGACCTTCTTCAGCTCCTCTGGTCGCCCGCCCCCTCTTGCGTTATTTGCTCAAGTAGAGCAGCACAGGTCACTGAGTGTGTTGTGAGCCCCGAAGGTAACCGTGGCAGTCAGCTAACCAGGCGGGAGCGAGATACCCACCACCACCCCCACAGGTTACTGGCACCGAGCCTCAAAGACCTCGCAAAATGTCACACGGACTGCCCTTCCTTCGCGCTCGGACTCAGAGTTACGCTGAAGCACGCGTGTGTACTTTGTGCACGTGAACGTTAAAAGAAACTATAATGGTAAACAGCATTCCAGGACAGCTTGAAATAAAGCACACAAAGTATTATGAGAATTAGAGCTGGCATGACCGTACCACCTTAAGGGAACGGAGGGTGATGTTTGTGCATGTGTGTTGATGCTGCTGTTATTCATAAATTGAGACAGACATGGTGTGAGTGGTTTTAAGGTCAAATGAGATAGCAAACAGCGAAGCTTGCCGACCCTGGGTCAAATCACTGGAGGCTGTCAGACAGGAAAACTTGCTGAGTGAAATTAGTTTTTCAGAAGTCTGCATCATGTTATTTTGAAATAAAAAGAGAAGTATCATCCTGCTGATTTGTTTTAATAAACATGGAGATAAAGAAAGTGGCAAATGGAACCAGACACGGAGGAGAAGAGGCGCTGAAAAAGACAGATGCCTGCTGTCCCTGCCATGTCTGTCATTGTGTCTGTCATGTGAGCGCTCTGCTGTGGTCACTCGCAACTTGTACTTCATCCATTATTCACAGCTTTGCGTTGCCTGAGAGCACTTATCACCGTCCAGCCAGAGGGAGGGAGAGGTGAAAGGGACATACTGTGCAATTGGACCAGCATGAGAGCTGCACAGCCAAACGTGCTAATGTGCATCATGGGCGCGTGTGTGTGCAGGTGCAGGTGTGTGTGTGTGTGTGTGTGTGTGTGTGTGTGTGTGTGTGTGTGTGAGAGAGAGCACAGAGTTGGCCTTGTTTTGCGCACTGCAGAGAGAAAGACGTCCTGATGGGTAATTCACAATACTCTGCTGTCGGGCCTGTGGAGCATATCCGTTTAAATCACTGATGTTGGCATGCCGCACACACGTACATACATTCCCACCAGATTGCTGCCTCTGCTTCATTTTGTGGACTGAAGAATGAGTGGGGGCATTTCCTTCCCACTGATATCAGTATGCCGTGACAACGGAAAGCCTGCGGTGGTTCAGACCCTGGCGGGCACTTTGACGTAGCTCTGCAGAGCTATTCTGGCTTTCCACATTGTGCTCTTGAGAACAAGCTGATGGACTTGGTAAGTTAGGGGCTGGACATTTTGTTGAGAAGCGATGGCATTGTAGCTCATACTGATCTGAGAAGATTAAATAAGTGATTTTCTTTTATGGTGTAAAACACAAAGTACTGCTTCCGTGCTGACACTTGCCAGGGAAGAGCATGACTTATTACTATTTTTGTGTATGCTTTACAAACGGAACGATTAATTTTGTCTTGAAACAATGTAACTGCATGAGTTCAGAGAGATAAAAGACCAGAGTTTAGCAATCTAAATCGTTCATTCAGAAAGCCAAAGGTTAATAACAGGTGGTCAAAGATAGGATTCAGAAATCAGGCCAAATCATCCATCTATCCATTTTCTTCTTAACCCCGGCCGTGTAGAGGGGCAGCCCAAGGCCTGATTTAGACTTCTGTGGGGAATCTTTGTAGATCCTTCGATGTAACCTATGTAAGTGGCTGACGTTGTTGTATTTATGCTTGTGCTGGTGCGTTACTTGTTAAGTACCATGTGATTGTGTCCTGGAATTTCATATGTGGTTCCCTTCGACAGGAAAAAAATTAAATGCTGTGACTTTTTAAAAACTTTTTTCCCCGCTCTTCTTTTCCTTTTTTTCCCCCCGACGTCTTTTTACATTCCCTTATGCCCATTCCAATAGTATCCCTCCAAGACTTTAGAAACATTTGTGAATCATGTTGATTATTTCTTATATTGAGGTGATGATGGTTATTCTCTCACTGAAAACTAAAATTAACTAGAAATGCACAGGAGGAATCAACAGTGCTCAACAGGCCAATCAAAATAGTTGTAGGCTGCGTTGACCCAATGAGTAGTTACGTTTCTTGGGATGTGCACGTCAGCTTACATCGTAGGTTACAGTCTGGGGTTCAGAGGTGTTTACAGTTACGTCGTAGGTTATGACATAGATGCCTCACTGAAACATACACTGGGTGTAAGCAGAGAAACCCAGGCTGTTCTCTCCAGTCACCTGTTCCAGCTCATCCGGGGTAAACGTTCCCAGGTTAGCCAAAATACATAATTGCCTGGAGGCTTGGTAATCTAAAAGTTGGCTATTGAGGAGAAATCAGTTAAAAGAATGTATGAGATACGGGAAAAATGAACAAGCTGAGAAATGACCAAAATGGGGAAACTTTTGGAAAAATGACTCAAATGAATCTGGCTCATTAGATGAGAATTACTTTTGGTAAATGTACTGAAGTAGGTGGAAAATAGACAAAGTGCAGACAGGAATGGAGATCAGTGGTTACAACATAAAACTGGAAATGACTTGATGAATAAACATAACCTAAATCTGTAACAAGTCACCTACGTACTGAGCAGCTGGGGAAAAAAAGGATAAATAATCAGTGTTTACACACTCGTGTTAGTTTATATGGAAGGTATGTGGTAAGTAGTTTGTATCAGGGGTGGAGACGTCTTCTGTAGACTGGTCTCCATCTTAGAGGGGTGGAGAATATAACAAAGTTCAAAGATGTATGTCCTCGGTATTGGTTAGCTGATACCTGGGTGTCAACACCATATTGTAAACATGCATCTCAGGTTTTCTACTAACTAATTACTTTCTTCAGTGAATTAATGGATTTAGTAATGCAGTTTAAAAAAGAAAACCACAACTCTGTAATACTTCTGCTGTCTTATAACAGACAGCATTGTAATGAGCCAAATGTTGCCTGTTCCATAAAACATAACTTCAATTTGGAAGTCAGGTGAGATTACAACCATTTGACTAAAGCATTTAGGGCATTTTCTCACCTGTGCTGTTTAGTCTGTTTAGATTGGACTTCCTCTTGGTGTGGTTCATTTGTGCAGATGCTAAATTGCGCTCAGGTACGGACCAAAGTAGCCACATCAAGACGCTTTGGCCTTGGTCTGGTTCCAGATTAACATCAGAGCTGTTCATTTATGGGGAGAACAGGATCAAGCCTTGATCTGATCAAGCTAGCAGGTATACGGGAAAGTCTGTAGGTAGTTTTTTTTTTTTTTTTTTTTTTTTTTTTTTAACTCTTCTTCACAAAGACAATGTATAGACAAAAATACATGTTTAATTTAAAATACTGGCTTTATGTTGGTTTGGAGTTTAAAGTCCCAAGAAAGGCTGAAGTTGACTTCAAAAGTTCTGGTATTGACTTGGAAATGGGTTGAAAATGTGTCTTTAAAAGCTGTCATGGAAACGTTACCTTTATGTATTTCAAAACTTTTTTGTGTCACCTTAAATATTAGATTGTATGAAAACTTCTAACACTTAAACAAATAAAAATAAATGCAAATACACACATGCACACAACATCCTACAAGATATGAGAACTTACCATCTCTCAAAACTTGCCCAGAACACAGCAAATCAAATGAAGTGTATTTACTTATGGAGGAACGCATGACCGGAGCAGGATTCTTGTGCCAGTTTGCTGCAGGCCAGAGCGAGCTTTTAGAGTGCGGGAAAATGGAGGAGATAATGATGTAAATATTGGACCTTTGGACCCACTGTGTGGTCATTCTGCAGCAAACACTTTGGCCGTGCTCGTTGGAGTAATTTTCTGGTTTGATTTGGATTTCTAAACCTGGCTGCATGTTGACATATGAATGTCATAACAGAATTTGCTTTCCTTGGCTGCATTGAGGTCTGTGTGGCCTCATAATGTAAATCAAACACAGGGTTTTTATGCCGTCAGACTTGAGCCCGCTGAGTTGTCGGGTATTTTTAAAGCAGTGGTTGATTTGCATTGGTCAAAGTCATGGGCCATGCTTGTAATTTGTGGCTTTCATGAAGTGGTGAGGTTTTACTGCTAAGATTTCAACAGACCCACATTATATCAACAAACACCACCACCACCACCATTTAATAAATTAGCCAGAGATATGGAAGAAAAAGGACTCGGAAGAAGGACTTTGTTCATTTCTCACTATTATTTTAACCTTCTACTGCTTTTTAAAATAAAATACTGTAACAATTTATATACACTTTATATTCGAATTTATAGTGTGTTTTTCAAGCATATAAATATTAACCCAGGTGGCTATTCTTCTCCAATAAGTATGCTATATTATCTATATAAATAAATAAGCACCTGCTCTGTTTTTACCTGATTTGAAAGAAACAAAACTTGCCTTGTTACTATTTACTTATTGAGATGACGGGTGAGTGCTGATTTGTGTGTGTAGGTGTCTGTATCTACTTGCCAGAGACTTGATGCAGTTGTGCTAATGAGTGTATATACAAGCTGTGTGTGTGTGTGTGTGTGTTTAGGTCTGTGTGTAGTTGAATTTGCCAGCGACTTGTTTTGGAATTGCCCTGCAGTGTATTTCATGGGAAATTCAAGTTATCGAGTTTTAGAGAGTTAAAGTCAAGAGTTGGATTTGCCGTGCAGCTTTGTGTGTGTGTGTGTGTGTGTGTGTGTGTGTGTGTGTGAGCGAGAGTAAGACAGTGTGAGACTGTGTGTGTGTGTGTGTGTGTGTTAAAGAAAGGGACAGAAAGATCAAGCCAGCAAGCGTAGGCTGTGTGCTTAAACTTGAGAGATTTACATGCAAAGCGCCGGTGCTCCTGCATCTTAACTTGGGGAAGTGAAGGTTGAAATGTACTCGGTGCAAATGCGCTTACGACTGGCAAGGAAACCAATTTCATTTACAAGTGGGAACTCAAAATAATGTATTCCCACACTCAACCACACTCCATCTTAAGATGTTTGACTTGTTTTCCTGACTAGAGATTTACACCCTGGAATAACCAGGCCACGATACGATAAGTTAATTCATCCGCAGCTGTTTGGCTGATGCACTTTCAGACTGAATTAGCCGCCTGTGTGCATACTTACCACTGAATTAAACAGTAAAGTCACTCAGCTGGTAAAGCAATGTTTTTTGCTAATATTTCCATTGAGGTAAACCACTTTAGCCTCGCTGGCAGTAGAGTTATGGAAATCAGACGAGGCGGGCGATGTAACGGCTCGTGCAGTGAGTAAATGAGTGTGGAAGTATGCATTAATGCAGTAGTTCATTTGTTGGTCAAGAGCAAATTTGATCCCGATAGAGCCTGAGGTCATTTTAGCAATTTTGCTTCACACTCACAAGGGACAAGAACCCTTTAATTCAATAACTTTCAAGGCCCCTTTGCTTTGCAGATTAAGGTGAAATGTGCATGAGACTTAAGGGGCAGAACTATGGATGTGAAACTTAAATATGTTTTTCCATGCCCTCCAGTCAGCTTTTAAACATGGTATATTGTACTCAGTAGTTTAATACTTCACTTTAGACAAATGTATTGTGCCACCGAACAGAAAGGGATTAGTTAGTTATTTATTTTATCTTATTTTTTTGAGCCACAAGTTTACATATATGAGTTGAGCAAGCTTGGTTGCAAAGTGCAATGTACAATTCGCTCTCTATTCAAATAGCACGTTAGATGTTACCATGCTTTCCTGTATCTCAGCAATCTACATCATTTGTCATATAACTGCATTAAAACTAGCCCAAAAGAAAAAGAACAGACCAAGGTTTGTGATTCTTATTAGCAGAGTTGAGACTTAGCCAAAAGGGATCAGCTACAGCACCCACAGCTGTCACCACTGTCAGTCACCGAAATGACATTCCTAGATTTAAACCTTATTTTTAACCATACAGGAGGAGATATAACAAAAAATTGTTTTTTTTAAAAGTACTTTTTAGTTCTGTATTTTGGGAATGGACTCACTTTGGGAGCCATCCCCAAGTGCCCACAAGAGAACTACACTGTATGTGTGGACTTCATTTCTTAAATCTGGAGGTTGCTGCTTCGTTTTACTTTCTCCACAAACAAAGATATTAAGCTGCTTTAGTTGTATGAAACACACTGGTGGATGGAAACGGTTGATAATATGGCTTAACTAGCTTGTTGCTAGTAACTCTTGCTTGTTGAGCAGGTGGCGTTATAAACGACTCTGCAGATTTGCTCGTGTCTTATTGTTCATGTTAGCTGGGTGAAATGTCCACTGTGGTGATGCCTGTTAGCTGTCCGCTGTGTGCCTGACAGACGGATAAACAAGCTGGTGCTTGACCATAGATTACACCTGTCATGATGATACCGTCATCATTGTTTTTCATGTGGGGTGGGGGAATTTGTGGGTTGGGGAGTGTTGGCGGTGGCTTGAAATCAGTTTTGAAAAAGAAAAAAACATTTGTTCGTTAGCACACCTGCTTGTAAATACATTTTACTTTAACCTTTTTTAAGCTTTCTATTTTTATTTGCAGTTCCGAGTGAAACAATAATTCTGTTGTTGTTTTTTGTTGTTTTTTTATCAAGCGTGGATCACTCATAAAAAAACAAAAAGGGGGGAAAAATATGACATTTTTTAGTACATGAACTTCCTTTAATTGCAGTGCAGA
The DNA here is from genome assembly GCF_001858045.2 of Oreochromis niloticus. Lineage (NCBI taxonomy): Eukaryota > Metazoa > Chordata > Actinopteri > Cichliformes > Cichlidae > Oreochromis > Oreochromis niloticus. The sequence goes on from NC_031978.2 coordinate 4,614,063, forward strand.
TTTGTCAGTAAACACATTCACACTGCAGTCATTTACATTAGTTTAGTGTTGCAGCTGTTTCTTCCTTCTAAGGCATCTGTTTTTTTTTTCTTTTTAAGAAGTATAATGTGTTTATGTCGGCTGCATTTCATTTTATTTTTGTAACTGAATATGGAATGATCCCAAATGTCTGACATGCAAGCGAGCAGCACAGATTCATTGGTTTGGATGAACATTAATGTCAAATTTACAAACCTGGATGATATATATTATATATTTTCACTCTTAACAACAAGCTCATTTGCCTTTTTGTTAATGGCTTTGTAGATGAATAACACACCTTTTAGATCTCCAAATGATCTGCCCACTTTTCTCTTTCTCAGCTGCTTCTTTCTTCTCTCCTCTTCTAACCTCTGCTGTCTTTTCTTCCTTTTTATCCCTGTTTCCTCTCTCCTTCCCCTCAGTCCCCCTCTCTCCTCCTCTCTGCTTTGTGCCATGTTGTAGTTGGGATTATGTGCTCAAGCTGCCAGTTATGCTCAGCTTGCCTGCGCTCTGCTTCCCTGGCCTACGTTGTATTAACGCAAAAAACTGAATGAAGTGGACGAAGGTCTGAAACCGTTTCTTATTACCATTAGGCTCCAGAATATGGGGATTTGGTTGTAGAATAGCTGTTGCCTCAAGGGTAAAGAGGGCATTTGTTTTCTTTTTGCATATGCACATGTTTCATTTTTTGGGGGTGGGGGGATATTTCTTTGAATGTATTACAATATTTTCCTTTTTTTTTTTTTTTTTTTTTTTTTTTTTTAGCAGCGTTTTACTGAAGTCCCAAGTAAACTGTAATAAGAAACCAGCTGATGAAGCCGAATCCATTCCACTGAGGCAAACAGACTCTGAAAGTCTCCCCAGTGTGTCTTTAAGGGCTTAGTATGGAAAGCCATCATTTCTAAACCATAAATAAAGATGTGGAGAACAGATGTGACTCGGCCTGACTCGGCATGGCCACGCTGCTAATCTTATTGTCTACACAGAAGATCATATAGCTCATGTAGCATACAGACATAGGTGAAGTTAATTACAGATAGCCAGCGTAAAATCTCAGAGGAGCAATTAATTGCAGACGCGAGACGCTGATTTTGTGCCTCTTTTTTTGGACACATGAAGAAGAACACAAGGGTACTAGTGCTCGTCTGAGCCTTTTTTTTCCCCGTCCAAAGGCATCTGCAGTCCTACCATTACCCAACTGCTGTTATCCTGTCAGAAGAAATGCAGTCACTCACCACAGACATGTAATGCCGTTTATGATTAATGAAAAGTGAGATCCAGAAAAACAAGTAGCAGCTGCACGCTATAGAGATTGAATTTAACGTCGGCTGGAATGGGGAGTGGGAGGTGGTGAAATAGATTATGTGGAGGAATTTAGTTGCCAAAACAAAAAAGTAACTGCACCCCTGTGGCACCACTGTGGGCTCGGCTCACATCTAAATTTTCTTATCAGAAGTTAAACTTTTTTACTCAGGTGAACACAATTTTTAAGCTAATATATGTATACAAAGCCAGCTTTAAAAAAAAAAAAAAAAAAAACATATTGATGACATAACCTGGCTCTCAGGTTTTATTCATGCGTTCAGCTGTTCTGTCGCACACCCTCTCAGTCATTCTCTACTAAATGTTATCTACTGATGATCCTGCTTTTTCAATATGAACATGTGAGCCCACACAGAAACACTGTTGTGGTATCACACCTCAGGAAAATGAGAATCAGACAGAATACATTATAGTGGATGTAGCACAAAGAAAGCAGGTTGAGAGGAAATAGAGGCAGACTTGGCAGACAACATGTGGACATTACTGCTGAGGTAGTAGTAGCCAAATTAAGGTTGTAAATGCATACTGAGAGCCAGAGAGAGATGCAGAGACCAACAGGAAGAAAGAGTGAATTAGAGAAGAATCCGATGAGAAGTGAGGCAGTGTCCTGCATGACCTCCCACCCACCCCCTGCTGTTCCAATTATCAGCTATTTTGATTGGTCTTGGAGAGAGGGAGGCCAATTAGAGAAGCTCTCTGCAGGGAGTCTTTGACACCATAAGTAAGTCACGCAAGCATTATGCACATTTTTGAACTTGAACAAAAGAAAACCGAAAAGGTAAAAAACAAAACTGGTGATGTTGCAGAAGTGTTTGAAATGCTGAAGTGTGAAGTGCCTGTATTGATGAGGAGATTGGAACTGATTAAAAAATATATTTTTATGAATGTATAATGACATGAGGAAGAACTGACCTTACTTACAAGCCAAATAAATGACTATTATTTATACTATTAGAAGCCCAGTGAGTTCTTGCCTTCATTTGTTTGATGGTATATAAACTTTGTCTTCTTTTTCCTTTACATGTATCTCTAGAGCTGAATGTACAACAGTTGTAAGACAGACAAATAAATAAATATATAATCTAACTCGCACATGAGTCAATGCATGCAGATGTAGCCAGTTGTTTTATGCTAGGCTTCATTTCTGCTAATGCGAGCGGCTGAACTTCTGGTGCCTTTTTTCTGCACTTCTGTTATAAATAATGTAACACGGCCTCCTCTGTACGGCAGCAAATTCATTTAGTCCAGTGAAACTCTTATAGTACAGAGTAGTCGGCATTTGTGTTGTGCGTTCATGCACGCACTTGCTTGCTAACCGAGGTTGTTAGCGTTAGCTTAGTATTCCTCTGTAGTTTTCCGCTTCTGACTGGCTCTTTAATACTTCCTGTGGTCTGAACATAACAATAAATATTTGTAAAGGCCACTGAGTGGCCTTTACAAATATTTGAATGGTCCCTTAATGCACTCTTTTCGTATTTCTCATTTTGCTTGTTTTGATCCAGAGCAACATTGCACTAGAGTTATACAGTAAGTGCAAAGGGTTCCTCTTCTTCCTTTAAATGGAAAACATAAACATTATGTTTTGTGTTTTCTGTGGCAGAACGATTGATCCAATAAAAATTCTTGTTGCCTTTTAGGTGAATTGTGATGCTGGTGGAGATATTGAAAGTGAGAGGAGTCTGTCTGTGAAATGAAGTTAAAAGCAACAGATTGAGGCTGTGAGTGTGTTATTGCTTTCGTGCTTTCCTCTTGCTGGAATAATCTGTTTAGGTGCTGACACTTCGATCTAATAAGCTCTCTGATTGACGGACGGAGAGGAGCACATTTACACTCCGGCTGTGTGGGGAGAGCAGCGTGAATCAAGAGAAAACATGCAATCTAAAAGATGGATTCAAACGCATAAAACACACTAACGTGGATGCTTAGACACATAAATCTGCACACAGGCGTTCGCAATCATGCACACGCCCCTGACTTAAATGTCAATTGAAGTTGGAATTGCTGTGGATTTCCCCACAGGCTCTGTGGCAGGAATCATTTGTGTGCATTATATCTTCAGCTCACAGGTAAAGAGGTGGTCTAATGCAGTGTTTGCATACTGTTTGTCTTCTCCTGTCTGAAAATATACTTCACTCATTTCCATGTGACTGACTTTCTCTTTAAGAAAAGAGAAAGAGAACCCCCGCGATGTGTTTGCCATGGTAACGCAGATAAGATTCAGATTTTATTAGCATACAAATTTCATGTTCAGTGTAGCGCCTTAAAACATGCTAGGACAAAGTGTCCTGTGAAGGATCTTACTGGGACACGGGAATTCTACTTATGGATTTGATATGATAATAACTGTGGCAACATTTAGAACATAAAGGTACACTGCTGGAAGTTACATCATTTAATGTGGTGCAGTTATTTGACTCACTGTTTGAGTCACTGTGAGTCACAGAGAATTACAGTTCAATGGCTTTTCTTTCAGCCAGCATTGCATTTAAGTAATTAAGCCCTTGGTGGTATATGATTAGACCAGGTTTCCTTCACTTCGGGAGACTTGGATGTAAGTTTTAAAATTAGTTTTGCTTTCTTGGTACCAAGGAGAACAAGACAATCACAAGTCTTTACAAGTTGTGTGATCACCTCAATTCTGACTCACTGGCTGAATTTTTATAGACAAATATTTTTCATTCCTTTACTCAGAAAGGCTACTTTCTAATGTTTTGCCCAGCTTCCTGATCTTCATGTGGCTACACACACAAATACACATAATACAGACAGATACCAGAGAAAGACTCTGAGTCACTGAGATAGACAAGCGCTGGAGAAGTTCTTCGAGGTTGCAGAGCTGAGTCCATTTAGGAACTTCTCATTAAAGATGGAGACACTTCACGTAAAAATATTCTTAACTTGGATGAAATGTTCCTTCTCTGCTGAATAAAAAAGAGAAATACAGCCATCTAAAAACACTTTCAGTTCTCTTGCTCCTCATTTGAACTACTGGCCTTGACCCTCCCTTCCCACTAGATTTTCATGAATTCGATACTAGCACGTGTTGCCTCTCAGGTATCTGGTCAGAATTTAAAGTTGCTTAATTGTGCTTCAATCGCCAAATTAATGTTGCTAGTCTTTGAACATTAACTAGCCTTTTATTTACATTTCCAGGATACTGAAATGTCATTTCAAATTCTAAATTGATGCAGTTCTTGTTACGTGCAGCATGTGTGACCCGCTGGTAAGCAACAACTGCTCTATGGAAGGATTCACTTTGTCACATCTATTTTGTTGACTGATTGGCCATGACTTAGCCTAATTACTAATCATTAAAACTGTGGGAGAGTTTCTATACATGGAAATGGTTCTCCTTAGTTTTCTACCAATAGCAAATCCCAAGTCATTAATCACTCTTTGATGATGTAGTGAAATCTTGCCAGAAGTATCATTTGTCCTTCTTCCTGTAGAGCAGAGCTTTATTCCTACCCCTCTGTCATCACCACATCAAGAAATGCTGACCTCACTGTGTCATTATTCTGTCTATATGTATAATTATAGCTTCATTTGAGTCATAATCTTATTTATTTACATGACACCTGATGCGTATGTTGAGGGTGCTCAGTGCAGCTCCCAGCTTCAGCTTTCATTAGTAATTTGAATAGAGAAACGAGCTCAAAACCATTTCCATGTAAATCGGTCTGCATGTTCTGTATTAAACCTAGCTATGGAAAACAATGTTGGAACTGAACGGTCTTTTAGTTACTTTTGAACCTCCATTAACTCTTTAAACACTGAACTTTGGAAGAAAACATTTGAACTCCTGCTATTGTCACTACTAACAACGTGGCAGAACAACATTTCCAGTTTGGTCCGGGCATCAGAGCAACACCCTATCTCCTGCTCTAATCTGAGCTGTCATCTGCTCATGAAATAGTTCACGTCCCTCGCTCCACCCTGAATTACAGCCCTATCTCACATATCTCGCCCCTCAACTTTGCTGAACTGGACTCTTATCGTTTAAGTAGAAATAAATCCTTTCTATTTCCTCAGCTCTTATTTCGTCTTCTTGCACTTGTCTGTCATACAATATCATTTAAGGGTTAGAGCAGTACTTTTGTCACGTCTGTTGTCAGAGCACATTGGACATTGGATGAAGGACCTCTCATGTAATCTACTCTAAACTAATTACACTCAGTCACTATCATGCATCCATCTGTTAAAGTATAGAAAATTGTCCTCCAACCTCTGGGCAGGAATAACCTCCTAGGTAGCATAGCTGGTGCTGATATAAGTCAACTTTTTAACAAGCTAAATACATCACTTAGACTGGCAACCTATCAAAGGGCAGTAGGTCCAGGTCCAAACCCTCTGTTAACCTAATTGGATAGGAAATCAAATGTATAGATGGCTGAATATGTGAGAAAAAGTGGACTACCAAAAACAAACAAACAAAAAACTAATAAAAAACACTGCCACAACTAATTAAAAAAATAAAGCCCAGCAGAAATAACTACTTAACTACTTACTACTTGTTCATCTTTTGGGTGCTTCCTTTGGGGGTTTCCAGAGCAGATCATCTCCTTTCATCTTACCCCATCTCTAGGATCCCCTTCTGACACACTAACCCTAGGCATGTCCTCCTTCACTATGTCCATTAATCTTCTCCGTCATCTTCCTCTTTTCCTCCTGTGTGGCACCTCCATATTTAACGCATTTTGTCCAATATATCCACTATCCCTACTCTCCACATGTCCAAACCATTTTAATCTTGTCTCTCTAACTTTGAATTAGAATTGTGTCCATCCTGGTGACTCCTGATAAAAGCCTTAACATCTTCAACTCTGCCACTTCCAGTTCAGCCTCCTGTCTCTTGGCTAGTCTCCAAACCATACACCAGCGCAGGTCTCACTTCCGTCTTGTAAATATGGTGCTTCACTCTTCCTGATATCCTTCCCCACCTGACACTCATCTCCACCCACTCCATGCTTTACCTCTCTTGTCCACTGTTTGTTGCTTTGCTTCACTGCTCCTTGAATAGTCACCTTTTCAGTCTGTCTCCTTCTCAGACACACATTATGTCTTGCTTCTACTGACTTTCATTCCTCTTCTCTTTGTTGCATACCTCCACCTTTTCACGTTCTCTCCCACCCTCTCTTTACTCTCAGTATAGATCACAGAATCATCTGCAAACATCAACGTCCACAGAGACTCCTGCCTGACCTCATCAGTCAACCTGCTTATTACCATTGCAAATAACAAGTGGCTCAGAGCCGAGAGCTGATGTTATCCCACCCCCACCTCAAACCCATCTGCCACTCCTATCGCACGCCTCACCACTGTCCTGCACCAGCCTCACATACTGTTCTGCCACTACTGACTTCCTCATACAGTACCACAGTTCATAAGCTCTCTGTCCATTGAATTATAAATGTATGAAACAGGAAACAGTACAGAGCAAAATGAGCCAGAAAGTCTTTGTTACAGACTCGGTCCATATTCCATGAAGTTAAGAACACACAATGTTCAAAGAAACAAGAAGAGTGGCCTGTGATGTGGAGAGCTACAATCTGTGCAATAAATGTGGTGTCGATTTCTAAAAGCTGCCAATTGGGGGTTTTTGTAAGATGGTTTTCACTTTTATTTTACAAAGGAACATATAAAAGTTATATATTGCTAACCATTTACATCAGAGCATTCACTGGTTAGGTGCTTCTAGAAGAACACTTTGTTTAAATGCTCTATTAAACTTTCCCGGACCAGAGTAGGCACTAAGCCACGGTTCAGATTTGTGGAGGAAAATGTTTCCTTTACCTGTTATCATGAATGTTTTCCTTACCGTGCTAAACACAGATGTCTGCTGTGGATTACTAAAGCACTCTTATCACAAGGCTTCAAATACTGCTGCTCTATTAGATGTTACTGATGTTACAAAAATATGCTCAAGATGTCCTTTAATGTTTGCACACTAGCTGAGGCGATATTGAACATAAAGAGATAACAGTCTTTTTTTTTTTTTTAAAGAGCAGCAAAGCCTGTAGTAGGAAACTGGGGGGATGATGGTTTGGAAGAAACATCTAGGATACTCCAATGTCTGTCCTGTTTGGGACTTTGTTTTACTTTGTTTCCTTGTACATCCACTTGTTGTCATTGGGGAGGTTTAGGCACCAGTTACTCCTTGTTCTAGGTGTCTCTTTACACTGTTCACCCAGGTTACACTTCGCCAAATAAAGTCTGATACCCAGAGTAGAGTGAAAACCGTGTCACTTTCCATAGTCGGCCATAGCTTTGGCAAAACAACAGTTTTTGACACCCTGGGATTGGGAACAGGGTGGGATTCCAGAGCTCCTTATTAATAAATATGTGATTTGTTGGCTCAATAAGCAACCACTGTAAGATGACTGTAAGATTCATCTTAAAAGGTGTAACATACAGCTAAATGTTAAAATAAATCTACTGGAACAAGTATCCTTTGTTGTCAAGAGGATACTTCCTTTTTCCTCCTTTGTACACTCATTCTCCTAACATCTTAATTCGTCTCTTGCCCTGTCTTTGTCTCTGTAGTAGCTTTTCTTTCAAAACTACACTTGCACCATATTCCTCTCTTTCAGCCTCAGGCTCTGATTCAGATTCAGATTCCTATCTGAGCATCGATTTTTCCAAAGAGCTATCGAAGTTGTCAAGGCCAGGCAGAGTGCTCTTGCCAGGCACAAGTTATGAACGTTATTAAGAAGATGCTTTGAAGAGGAGGGTAGGATGGATGGTTGAATGCTATTCATATGTATGTGATTGGCTTGCTGTTTTAAGTTTGTGTGCGTAATATATGATAACATAGCGAAAAAAAGGAGTCGGAGAAACAAATTCTTTGAGCTCTTTATTGATGAATATTCTGGTGAATGACTAATTGACTGCTTCATTCTGCTTATGTAAGGTTGTGGATATTCACATGGGCCCTGTGTTTCTCTCAGAGGTGTCTTTGTGTTTGCAAACTGATTTGTCACCCTGTGTGTGAGCGTTTAAAGTGGGAAATGCTGCTACACTTCCTTCTGGAGGAGGAAGAGCTGATGGATTTCTTAGCGTACCTGCTAGCGATGAGCTTCGGACTGCAACGAGCATCCATATGCATTCATGAGAGCAGAACTGAGCAAAGCTGAACTTTGTCTCCCCTAAGATGGAGAGCTTTGCTTGCAGGAATGGTGGCAGGTATTTGTGATGTACTGTATGTGATGTGTGTGTGTGTGGGTATGTTGATGAAGCCCCGAGCAAAGCTCTGCAGTCATTCATCCTCCTAGCCGGCCTGCCTGCTAAGCTCTTGTACTCATTTGAAGATGTTTACATCCAGTAAAGCCAGGTCTTTCCTGCTCTGTGTCACCAGGGAAAATCTCTCCTGCAACTCACCAAAACACAAGATAAACTGCTGTGGAGAACCCAAACATGTGTGCATAGACCCACACAGACAAAAAGACAGGTGCCGTCTGGCAAGGTTTATACTGTCACAGTGCTTAACTGATGAACAGAAAGAAGTAAGTGTGTTTAAAGTGTTAATAATAAACTGCACTTTAAGTATTGAGGCAAAGGTCAGTGAGGGAAAGTATTTGATTTTTTTCAATTTGGGAGATTTGCATAATTGTTCATAAAATAATTCCTAATATCTGCAATCTCAGATTGATGTCTGTCTCACTCTCAGTTGTAATAAAAATCTTCAGTTAACTGAAGTTTGCTGTTTAGCAAATTTCTCATCTACAATTAACACTTTTCATAACACTTTGCTGATTTTTTTTTTTTTTCTTCAAAGCAAAAAAAGTGTAGTGCAAACAGTCTGTGGAGAATACTGCGCCCACCCCCACCCTGATTTCAGCATGCTCAGGAGAGCTCTGATTTTTTCATTATCACAGCCGGGGTAATGGCCTAGCCCAGTTAGACTCGGATACAACAATGATCTGGAGTTTGTTGATGTGGTGAAAAGTATGTGACAATGATCAGCGATTGATGAGAGATGGGATTGAAATAGTACTATTTATGCTTCTCAGTAAAAACCTTTGTATGGCCAGAAGAGGTTCGGATAAATAAAATGTCACTACAGTAGGAAGTGGCATTCGAAAGTACCCTGAAAAAAGGAACAGAGCTGAAGTGGCATCTCCCCCCTTTCCTGCTTTATTAAAAGTGGATATTTTCATTAGCTCATCCAGCCCATAAGCTCAGGCCATGGTGAGTCATCCATTGTCCATCCTGTCCATTCACAGTTCATCTCTAATCCTCCTTGAATATTCAGATTTTAGTGAAACCTGCAACCTCATGGTTCTTTACCCAAATTGTGCTGAAGGTCAGCATCACATTTGTCATTTTAAAGGCAAACACCTGTAAACTGTGATGGATCGTGAGCTAGCCGACCCACAGCAGCACTGATGTTCTGGTTTGATGTTTTTTTTCCACCACTAAACTTTAACTTTAGCACTTTATTTACACCATCTATGCTATTTTTGAGATTATAATGAGAACATAAACCAAACAAGTCTTTGACAGATTATATTTACATCTGCTTCAGATTAGTTGTTCATTTGCAAAACCCATGTATAGTTCTTTGAACTAGCAAATCTTTGGTATTTTTGGATTATGAATTACTAGGTTGTGACATAAGCTGTCATGAATTTCTACAGATTTTTAGTTTTATCAGTTAATAATTAATGAAAATGTTAATGCACATAGATGCAACAGTCTCACATGCTTGGGTTTAAATCATGCTTTTAACTAATAATGTAGTTAAAAAGGCATAAGTGTAATTAGCACTTCAAAGGTAACATACAGGAAGGTATCTGACCTTAAAGGCAAATAAGATGAGCTAAAGTAATGAATTCAGCCGGTTTAACTGTCAGCAAGCTCTCTCTGTTCCTGAAGCTAAACAGAAGCCACACTTTCATCGCTGCACAGGGAAACGCATGAGACGACGTTCAAAGGACAAATCCACACGAGCGGTTCAGTTTGCTTAACATCAGTCAATATTAACTCCATTTTAGAGAAATGGCAGACAGCAAATTTGTAATGAAAAGCTTGCTTAAAAATAATATACTGTGCACTGGAAGCAAAAGTAAAGAGCTCATACAAGCAGGTCTGGAAAATTCAGCTCAAAAAACAGAGCAAAAAAAGAACATCTTTTGAAGGAGCTGTGTGGTCTTTGTTCTTGTTTGAATGAAGAGCACTGGTGAATGAGTGCTGAATGCAGTGTATATTTTAAATTCATTAATGTTTAAGTGGCTTAGGTATTCAGATTTATTTCAAAGTGGCACGCAAGTTCCATCTTTAAAATGTACAAGGTAGCATTACCAGACGCATTCATGTTACCGACAAATGGTGTGACCTTAAAAGCAGTTTACAATATGCTTTCAAACAACTTTAAGAGCAAGAGGGGCTGTTTGTTTTCTGCCCAGCTCGAGTATTCAGTATCAGCTCAGTCTTTAGCCTGTCTCTGTGTTTTTTTTAATTTTCTTCTAAGCGCTAATGTAGGCATATTTATAGCCTGATGCCCAGGGGATGCAGACGAGGCCTCTGGCAATGGTAAAACACCAATTGTACATTTTCATAGGTTATTAGGCATTGATTTTCTCCGGGATTAAGAAGCGTTGTAATGCTAAGTAGTAGAAATTGGAAATGTGTCCCAATATGCTGTTATCAGCTGGCTGGAGTAAGCTGGAGAGAGTCGAGGCAAAGCTCTGGACATATATAAGGGCAGACGTACGCCCACAGACATGCACACACACTCAGTTTGCTGCAGTATATGAACTATGAGGGAAGACAGAATATATGTGTATGTGTGTGTATGTATATATATATATATGTATGTATGTGTGTATGTGTGTATATGTATATGTGTATGTATATGTATATGTGTGTGTGTGTGTGTGTGTGTGTATATATGTATATATACGTGTATGTATATATTTTAAAAAAAAAAAAAAAGAGAGAGAGATGTGGGCTTTTTAAAAAATCCCATCTAATAAGCATATGAGCAGCCTCTCCAATTAGCTGTCCTTATTATTCCAATCTGTCAGATGGAAGGGAGCGCAGCAGAGAGAAATCAAACATCCCCAGGCCAAGCACATTTAACATATCCTCTCCGGATGGCAGGCAGGCAGCGGGCGAGCGGCCTGGGAAATTAAACAGAAAGATTTCTTGAGAGAAACACACTGCCTGTGTTCTCCACCTGCAGCTATCATACTGCATGATGGAAATTTGACGGAAACAGTTCGCAGTGTGCTTGTTTTATCTTCTCTTGCTACTCTGGCTAAATGCTGAAACGTGTCCACATACTGGAAGACAGCCAAGGAAATAATGGAGTCTGAGAGGCTATTTTTTTCTTCTTCTTTTACAACAGTCCACTTGGAGTGCACTTGGGTGGGATGACTTGCATTTGTCTGCAGAAAACTTATCAAAAATGATAAGCATTGCACTTTTAAGCAGAGTGTAAAAAGTGGACCTCAGCACTGGCTATAAGTAAAGTGTTCCTATACCTCTGAGGAAAAAAAAGATTTTGATTTAAGCCTTTCCAGAGGTGCAAGAAATGTTCCGTCAGGCTTTACTGTAACTCAGGGCTTTACCATTTCCTGATATATGTGGAAATATGGCAAATATATGGATTCAGCTTTTTGAATAAAAGATGCAGGATATGAGGCTGTTTCTCAATGGCTGCAACTGTAATAATACATCTTTATCAAAGTAGGATGATATTGCTCTTCGAGAGTCCTGCAAAAGAATTTGCTGTCAATGAATCGAAAGGTGACTGAAAATGAAAATTACTTATGAACTTAAAGGCCTATTTTTTTTTAGTATTTGTCAAATAAAAGCTTTTACAAAAGTGGGTCCTACCAAGTAACGATGTCAGTATGTGCAGAAGGAATTCCTGTGGGCAAAAAGCTCAGTTTCATACAATGTTTTTTGACTCTTGGATCTTCTGTGTTCTGTTATGTGACATAAGTCTTTGCATTTGTGTGATTATTTCTGATCATGTGATGCATTATTCTCGAGATGATTAAAATCTGGTAACAAAATGCGACTAATACAAGAGATCTTCACAACAGGAAAAATACTTTTAGTGGCTCATTGTGTCCATACAGCTCACTGTTCTTCCCACTGTACAAGCCTACAATACATTTTAACTGGGTGATGTAACATGTTAAGGAATTGAATTACGATGCTGAACATGACATAAAATAGATGAGCCTGAGTTGCGTGAGCTTTACCAAATTAAAATATAGCTACAGGGATGGAAAGGGATTGGTTTTGCGGTTGTTACAGCTCTGATGGTATGTGTGTACGTTGCATGTATGTTAGCATGTGCAGCTGTTTGACCCAGATCTGTATGTGTATGTCAAGGTCAAATCATGTCCAGCAAATTGGACGGTCAATAACATGTGAAACTGTGCTGGCCGTAGCCTAAAGGCTGAAAATCGCATCATTGTTAGGAATGTTTGCTGGCATGCAGAACACACGAAAACATGCACACTGATTCATCGGAAATGAAATTTTACACTAGTATATTCAGCACTTGATGATTTATTTTTATTCTTTTAATTTTAAAATCTTGGTAAAGTTTTCTTTCCTCTTCTGTCTTCCTCACCTTCTGTCGGTCCTTCAAGCAGAGATTTATTTCACATTTGTCTCAAATAAATGTTGTTTCCGAGTGTTGGCACCCCAGTATCAACCTTATTGAATAATAAATTACTTTCTGTGAAATGCCTTCAGGTTAATAGACATTCAATGAATAAATAACAGGAAAACTCGGCAATGAGTTAGGGAACAGGATATGCGGCATTTAATGATTATTTTAGGCCAAATGAATGGATTCTTTTGTGTGCTCAAATTGCAGTTGAGTGCACTGGTTGCTTCACATTTTAATTAATGCACTAGGGTCTTTAATATGGATGTCGGTTGAGCCATATTGTGCTGGCAGCAGTTAAAAGAGAATTAAGTCTCCGCTCCGACATTGTCTCCTTTAATTGAATAAATAAAGCTGTTGCTTTCTCAAATAGTCTTTTTTTTTTTTTTCTTAGAATGATTATTAGAGCCAACCATGATAATAAAAGGTACATTTGATTGGGATTCTTGCATAAATAGCTCGGAGCGAAATGGATATGATAGAGTTTTAGGTTTCTTTTAATGTGCTGTATTTTCTTATCCTTGTGGACACAGTAAATCTTCTTTATATTTAATTCTGTCCATAAGGAAATCAAGCCGGTTCTTGCATGTTTATGTCGATTATGCTTTTCTCACGTGTGCTGCGTGCATCCACTCGCCCTGTCCTTTGCTTCCCGTCACTGTGTCTTGCTTAGTCTTCAGCTGTGGCCCACTTGCAGATGAAAAGGCCTTCACCTCTTCTTAAATCAACAGCTGCAGTCAGCTTCCTACTGAACCAAAGTTCACAAGAGCAGCTCCTTTGTTCCCCTCAGCCATCATGTTCACATGGCCACTGACACACATCAAAAACCCAGCAGGTGATCATAAAACCACCACCCCGATTTCCTGCTTCCATCACCAGCCGCCCTGGCACTGCCGTCTGTCTCTGAGGCCACATATAGGAAGAAAGAGAGAAAGGAAAATAGATACAGGCTCACTATTTGGATAGATTGAAATTGTATTTCACGGCTGGAAATGTTGTGTGTGAGAAACAAGAGCAGCTCTCGCTTTACAAATGGTCAGGGGAAACATATTATTTAAGTGGAACCCAGTGCTGCAGAAGAGCAGCGGTAAGTCAGGTGTTTTAGCTTGTCAAATATTATTTAGACCCGCTGAATGTTTCTCTCTTGTGCATCAGCGTGGCGCCTTGACACTTTGAGCCTTACGTTTTTTCTTTCATGCCTTAGATGCACTAGTTGATCAAAAACACTGTACACTGGAATGCATTTGTCTTTTATGCCTGTAGGCAAGTGCTTTGGTGTCTTTGAGGTATCTTTGTGGTTTTATTCATCTTGTTGTGCTCATAATGTTAACATTAGTTTTTGTTTTTTTGTAATCCTTCCTCTGCACCGAAAGATTATATCAAATATAAAGCAGTTTTTAATGACTACACCTTCACACGGATTTGTTCTTGTTTGAAAGATCTTTATCATCAAGCCATGTAAAAATGTGTGTGTGATTTGTTATGTAACTTTTTCTATTCATTCCCTTTTTGAAAGCCTGTCCAGGTTAAAGTTTACCTCCAAAATGAGCTTCAGCTCAAAGGGCAGGTGGTTAGTGTCACTGATACTAACTCAACAAGTCTTCATACAGTAGCTAACTTTGTTAGCACTTTGCAAGACCCCTGTAAGTCCTGCAAAAAGAAGAAGAAAGAAACAGGGAAAAAATGACACTGACACACAACCAAAATCTAAAACTGTGACAATTAACTACTTGGTGAAGCTCTTTAAGTCTGACGGTTTATATGCTCAACCGTAAAACTCAACTTCCTCCCGAAGACGTTTACGGCAGGCTATGGTTGACGTCACACTGTAGCTGCTGTTAACCCTTAGAGAATGCAATCATCAAATGCATGACTGCAAAAGGTCATCCTCTGGGACTCTTGTTGTCATGCATAAGTAGCTTTTAGTAGCTTTGACTGAATAGCTGTTACGCAGTTTTCTTTTCAGCCCCTTGCAGAATATAAATTGAGCAGTGGGTTAGAACGGCGGCAATTGTTTTGTTCATCCAGTTCTGTTCAAGCCTTGTGTTTAGCAGGATCCTCTCTGAGCCTCCCACTAAAGGAAATAAATCCAGGTCCTTGGAGGAAAGAAACAGGCAGCCCATTTCCTTTGCCTACAGGTCTGCCAGGCTATATCTCAGCAACATGGCTGAAAAGGATAGAGAAATAGATTGCCCAACAACTTGAACACCTGATGAATGGCTGCTCAAGCAAAACAGCAGGGGACCCTATTCTCTCCTGCTGGCTCTCTGGCTCCCCCATGTTGTTTATCTTCTCCGTCATCTTTACAACCTGGGAACATCCCCACTTTTTCACTTGGGTGGAGAGAATCTGACATCTGGACTGTGTCCAGAAGATGGAGGGTTTGGGTGTAAACGCCGACAGAGGACTGACAGAGGGAATGGGCTTCTTCGGATTACGAGTAAAAGTAAACATCTAGTCGTGCAGCGGTATCTGTAGCAAGGAGCTGGGAATTGGGAACATGCCTTAAAGACAGACTACTACCTCTCCAAGGCCTCATAAAGGTAGTAGTAGGAGTAACAGCCTGGATGTACTTTGTAACACACTGTTGTTAGATTTACCCACACTACTCTAACACATCTTTTCCATTATTCATTTCTTCAAAAGTGCAACAGGCTTCTTTAATTTCGCCAAATCACTTTCTTTATGAGATCTTTGTGAGACCTGATAAGTACTTTCTTTTTTTTTTAAGTCCAAGAGGATAAGAGACAAATTTTCCTGAATTTTAAAAGGGACAAATTTTGTATATGCAGAGACTTTTTTTTTTTTTTTTTTTTTTTTTAAAGTGGAAAAAAAACGATGCATGTCAGAGAGGTTAGTCATTGTTTTCTGGAGTGCTGTTGCAGGTCAAAGGTCACAGGAGACTTCACAGTGTGATCGGTTCACTTCATTGTTATTTAAATACTGTCAGAGAACAAAGCTCTGTTACCTCAGATGACAGATTTGACCAAATGTACAAGTTAAGCTGTGTGTGTGTGCGTGCGTGCATGTGCACTCTGTGTCCTGCATTATCTTCTTTCAAACAGACAGGGATCTACGGCGTGACGCTCGCCGGTTGTATATAGACAGTTGGATCTGTGGAGCATCACTTGCTTCTATATGGCCTCCTTCATCATAGCAGGCTGTCTACCTAATGGACAGAGGGGATTTTTTTACTCTGTGACAATGAACTAATGAAAGGACTTTCAAGTGAATGCAGGCAACTGTGCTTAGAGTATATGAACTCTTTCTACAGCATTACAGGTATCACGGGTAATTCAGACATATCCTTCTATGGTAAAGTGCTTTAATGTGAGGTGTTTTAGGGACGTTAGATCCAAATAAGATATTTCAGGCTATAAGCATGCTAAACTGGCTTGCTTATAGCCTACCTGCTTATCTGATCAACTGTTATTGTCTTTTTTCCCATCAGATTTTATTCTAGTTGCGTTGCTGGATTCAAGTTTTGTAGGATTTATGTTCTAGCACTGGAGTCAGTTTACATGTCTCTTTGGCAGTGCAGATGAGGAATTGTGGGAATTCAACCAGAGCAGAGGCTATAAAGAAAGACTTGTGTGCTTGTCTTTCAAAAGCTTGATGTTGATGGCGCCATGCAAATGTAGAAGACTGATCAGAGGAAAAGAAAGCTGGTTTGAAGAGGACAGGTAGCGGGAACAGAATTCACCACAATTACTATTTGTTACACATAAACTGTTAAAACATGATGGCCTGCAAAGCTCTCTGTGGCACCAATACTATGCAGTCATGCTGGCCTATTAGTGCTGACTCTAGACCATCAAAATATTAGATTTTTGAACATCTTTCTCCAAGAACTCGACAATTGGAGGAAATTGAACTTTAGAAATTGTTTCCATTTTATTTTTTAATCCTTTATTTTTCTCCAAAACAGAGTCAGGAGTTGGAGATATGCAACTTCTCATCATCACTGATGACTTGGAGCTCAAGTTATTAAATAAGTCCAAGAGATTCACTGTACTAGGTCCACTTTAATGGAAAGTACCAATTAAACTGAAGCAGTTTTGGCGGGCATTCTGTCCTCAGCCACAAGAGTGCTCATCCATTGGCACGCTCCCACTTATCAAAGCTCCTCGACTCATCACACTCCGCTCACACATGCACATAAAGTCGTCTTTGTGGCTTCATCATGTGATTTATGCTGTGTGGAAGTTCAGAAGAAGCAGGCTGTGGAGAAAGTGTTTTGTACCTGCAGAGATTGCCTCCTGTTTGTGCCACTCTCTACCTGTTGAGCCATAAAAAGGTTTCACACTGAGAATTACAGTGTGGTGTCTTTGCCAGTGCAGACTGCTCTTGTTTATATATTATGCCAAGAAGCGGCTGTTTCTTTACTAGAAAAATCCAAAGAGCGCTTCCATCGCTTGAATTTGACTTTCAATCGTTTGTTTTTAGCTCTTTGTGACACGTTTGTATCGAAATGAAATAACAATGAATTTCACACCACTTGGAAATAATAAGCGCTTCTGTGGCTGAAGCATTATATATACTTGCAGGGTTGCTACTGAATTACAGCAGTAACTCTTCATCTTTTCATCAGCCTTTTTCATCTTGCTTCACATGATTATCTTAAATTATCACCAGAGGGGTCATAGATGGTGACTTGAAGCCTCTTCTGACAGCGTTGTTTAAAAGCTATTTGCTTAGTTATGCAAACACTCTCTTAGATGCACTCATACTCTTCAAGCTGTCATTTTGAAGCTGTGTAGCTGGTCAGGGGTTTTAAGAGAGTCGCATATGAAGCTCTTCATCACCTACACTACTTACTGATGGGTAATGAAGCTCCAACCATCTGGATTGGCTGTCCTCCTGAAGGTTTTTTTTTTTTAATTAACGCATCTTAAAATGCAAACAACAAAGTGCTAAAGCCAAAGTAAACATGAAAAGTGAGAAAAAAATATGAGAAATATTCATGAAAGGCTATTCAGGGCAGACAGGAACACAAAGCACTGTAGTTTTCTGCTGATATAATGCAGTAAAAAAGTAAGGGAGCTGAGTCGGGTGGTGGGTGGGTGTCTGCTGTACATCTGCTTTCTGGGTTCAGTCAAGTCATGCAAAGACATTTTCTACTGCAAGGAAGTTTTATTTGTTTCAAGATGTTTTTTTAAATCTATTTTTCATTCATTTTCTTATTTATTCATGGCCTAAAACTGCAACAGTTTGAAAACACTAACACTAACCTACCTAACCTCACCCAAAGTTTTAGTTGCATAAACTTTAGTTTTTGCATAACAGTAACAGCCAATCAGCTCCCAGCTCTATGTAATGATGACGTATTAACCACACAGGGCCACTTCACCAGTTATACAACTGGAGATCAGATAATTATTCAGTCATTTAGCTAGTGAAAACAGTTGTGTAATATGTGGCACCATACAAGGAAAATTGATCAAAAAAGAGACGAACATTCAATGTTCAATAAAAAAAATAAAAATAAACAAATAAATCCAGTAGATTTGGAAATACATTAATTCCAATTCCAAACACATGACTTGGGTATTTTTTAACTGCTGTGTTACATTTTGAGCACAAAACACATGCAGCATTTTTCGCATTACTCCTCGATTATTGCAAGTTATCATTAGTAGAACAGTAGAAAAATACAATGAACGGGTGTACAGAGAAATATATCAAAGTTATGTTCCAGCCATGCACCAAGGATTGTACTTTTTCCTAATTTCCTAATTTTTCCACCTATTAGACGTATGTCTGTTTGATAAATAGACCGACATACCACTGTTAGACGTGACGCAGGCTGTTCAATCACAAAAGTGCTCTAATGTTAAATTCCTCATTAAGGCCTTGATGGGCTGAAATGCCTAGTGTTTATACGGAGGGAAGCAGTTAGAGCACAGTTTGCCTGTCTTTCTACGTGGGGGTTTTATTACCTCAATTTCCACATTTCTAAAAGTGGTTTAGATTAAAAGAAGTTGATGTTACATCATGAGTTCTGAGCATAATGTATGCCACAGTCCACATGAAACACTTGTGTGTGACACTGGCAGTAGAACATGAAGTTACCCCAGCTGAGTGAAATGGTGTTGTTGGTAATAACCACATGAGCACCTTCCAGAGGGGACAGAGTTACGAAAATGTGAGTGTGATGGAGGAGGGAGGTTTGTGTTCCAATCATGATGCTATCATGATGATCTGTCATCAGTATTATCTCAACATACTGCAGGGATTTCATATTGCATGTTCATACCCCTGTGTGACCTCTGAGAGGCAACGGCAAGAGCGGGCAAAATTGAAGCGGACTCGGCCGTGACATTATCGGCTTCTATTACTGGTCAAGTTTGGAAATCCATTCATGGTTTGTTGTAGAAATGTGTACTCTTAAGACCCAGGTAAAGGTTATAAAGTGGGTTATTTTCTCAGGCTCCTCAAGTCTTTTCCAAAGTTGCTGTAGACATCTGTGACTCTTTACACGGGCAGAGTAGTTCTCCATAAAACTAATTCTGTGATTGACCGTGACATGTAAAATTGGCAGTAAGGCTTATTTGACTTAAAACTGCCTTTTCTAATTTATTTTGACAAAACTGAAAAAACATGAAAATGAAAACAAGCAGTTAAAGCTGAGAGTTTGATTTGTGTGTGTATGTGTTTTTTAAATATATATTTAACAACAGTATATTTTGAATATTTGGTTATTTTAAGTAACTGTATGCACATTTTTGTCAGCTTTCAGCTCCTCACCTGACAGCTCCCTTCTCAAATTGATGACTAATTTGTACTGCAGTCCTGACAAACGTTGACATATGCAGTTTCTCTGTGGATGTACTAGCTTATGTGCGAGAGCCTGTGCGTGTTTGAGTAACCTGATCAATTATTAAATGTTTCAGTAATGGGCCCAGAGTCCCTGGAATGGCTCCATGTGCCCCTGATTAATACAGCCACAGCGCTCGATACAGGTCCCCTCATCAACATGCAGACACTAGAGAGAGAATTGCTGTAGGAAGTACAGAAAATCAGCTAAAATATTGTAGAGAGGAAATGAGAAGTTTGTACGAATCAAACCTGGCAAAAGCAAATCACCGAGGAACAGTTAGCAAGAGAGAGACAGGAAGACAAACAGAAAGAGCGACTTACAGGGAGACAAGGAGCAACGGCGTGAAAAAGAGTGAATTAACAACCAGCAGAGGTGATGGCTCCATCGGTGCCTCTCCAGGCGTGCTTTCGGAAATGGAGTGGGCTCGACTGTGTTGAGTCCTGCTTAATAGTCTCCAGTGCTGTTCTGAAGGTCCTGATTAGCGCACACCATGGAGATTGACTTCGGGTAAAGTGTGCGTTGATGAATACAAATCTGCAATGTGGCCTCGGCCTAAGCGGGATTTGTTGAGTGAGTGAATCTGGCGGGCAGGTAATCAGGCTGCGGCAGGTTTATCAGTGTTCTCCCAGCTCGGCGCGTGATGCATGCGGAGATGCACAGCACTATGTTTCCTTCCAGGGGGAATATGGTCAATCACTGCTGCTGCAGTGTGCGTTCCACTTCCACACCTGTGCTCTGCACCACACTCTCTCATAGATATATGGTACCTGGTTAATGCACAGGAACGTGCACAACAAAAACGTGCTCACATGGAATGAAGCTGGAACGTGTGTAGATAAATTGGCTAAAAAACTGAAAAAAACATGAAAACTAAAACAAGCAGTTAAAGCTGAGAGTTTGCTTTGTGTGTGTGTGAAATGATGGACAGTAGAAGACAACTTAAATCCACTGCTGCAGCCGCTTAAATCTCAGTTTAAATCAACAATCTCTCGTTGTCCTGGAGGAAAACCCCTGAACAATCCTCTCGTGCATACCATTTTTTTTCCTTTTCAGCTTCCATCTGTCTCTGTCTGTCAGTGTCTCTCTGTCTGTCCCTACTCTGTCACTCTCCCCCTCTGTCCTCCTCCTCTCAGCTGTCTGTTGAAGAAAGGCCCTTTCACAAAAAAAAGACACAACATGCTTTTCTGCCTCCTTTGCTCTTGAAATGATGCAATTTCTACTTCCAGTTGTTGTCACTCGTGTTTCTTTGTATATGTCTGAGTTGTGAACAGTTTACACGCCAATTTTCAGAATTTCTTTAAATCTTTATTTCATTTTGTCAGTGGAAAATCGCACTTTAAGAACCAATATAAAAATTACATTTATTAAGGGACGAACAACAGAAATATTTGTTTAACAACAAACCAAAACGTACCTGGAGTTTTCAAACAGATGCCATTAAATAAGCAGATCAGATCTTGTTTTGCGTGTATGTGTTCACAATGAACACTCATTAATTTGCATTTTCCATTCTTTTAATTTATTAAAATAAACACCACAAAATGAGGACCTCGAAATATGAGGTTAAACTCACAGCCGGCATCATTGTTCATTCAGTAACTTTACCTCCACAGAGTTTTATTTTTTTCTTGTCAAGGCTGGATTTTCTAAGACAATGAGGATAATTATTCATTGTCATTGGTTCTGGTTATAAGCCATGCCCTTGCCAATGGTTAACGTTTAACTACTACTTCTGCTCTACTTCCCATTTTTTAATGTTTTGTTTTGTTTGTTTGTTTTTGTTTTTTTTAACTATAGCTCAGCGTCTTTGCGCAGGTCAAACAGGGATGAAGTGACCAGCACTGAACACTCCGGGTGTAATGAGTGAATATTTGCTGTCTATTATAGGAGATTAGTTCATGTAGCCTCCGAGGCTCATCCAACCTGAAGCTAATGTCCTGTGTTCATCTCCTGAACATGACCGCAGGCACACGGGGAGCGCTCGCTCTAACAAAGTCAAACAGCCCTCAGCCTCATTTGTAATAACTTTCACCAAACAAAGAGCTAAACTAAACAATGCCTGCAACTCAGCAAGAATGAGAAACCTCAAATACTTTGTTATTTGGAAGACCTAGTTTTAAGAAACTGTGTTTCTGTACCCATTATTAGTAATGTGCTCTGCTTGTTTGGGCTTTAACTAACATTCACATTTAATACAAATATTTATTTTTGTTTTTTATTCCTGGGCACAATTTTATCACTGATTTTAAAGGTTCTGGATCTTTTCTCATGAACAAATTTCAACTTATAGATTTAAAATTCCCTCTATATCACAATATTTTGGCACATTGATATTTCCATAACTTCCGTGGCATTCTTTTCATTTTTCCAATGATTGAAATCTAACCTGAGCATATGAGGCACAGAGCAGTAGTAAATAAAAACACCCATGGTTTAACTGACAGCGCCTTAGGCGGGACATCAGCCAGCTGTTATTGTCACATGATGAAGTCGGCTATGCAGATCAATCCCATCGATCCGGTGAGGAATACGGGATTGATCGGCCTCGTGAGGAAGTGAAGCGGCTGTTGAATGTAATGAAAGTTTGCCTCGTGAAAAGTCAGCGACTGCGATCTATTTGCCGTTGACGCGCTCCCATTTTAATAAAGCTCAATTACAAGTGAGTCGTCTTTACGGATGTCGGGCCTGTGAGGCGGTGATTTGCCGCTGTGACTTC
This sequence comes from Oreochromis niloticus, assembly GCF_001858045.2. Classification (NCBI taxonomy): domain Eukaryota; kingdom Metazoa; phylum Chordata; class Actinopteri; order Cichliformes; family Cichlidae; genus Oreochromis; species Oreochromis niloticus. The sequence continues at coordinate 4,636,572 of NC_031978.2, forward strand.
CAGTGATTCAATTGTCCGGGAAGTAGCAGATAGGAATGTGTTTGGGTGATTTGTTTCTCATCATCTCACTACACGGCGTCGCAGACGCTCGGGTCGATCTTCCACGCGGGATGATTGATGCTTTCATTCCTGAGATGTGAAGAGATATGGACATGTATGTGTGTGTCTGTGTGCGTGTGTGTGTGTTTGTGCGAGACTGTATTTTATGCATTAGCAGATAATACATCCCCCCCCGTCCTGTGTAACCTCTGCTGTAATGGTTCTGTAATGAATATCCATAAACCACAGGCAGGCATTTAGACAGAACCGAGTAACCACCCACACACACACACACACACACACACACACACACACACACACACACACACACACACACACACACACACAGGTAAATGTGCATATTTATGTGACTGCACTCGCATACAGGTGGGCAAACATGCAGTCATAAACAGGGGTTTGGGGTTTGAGTGCGCAATGATACACAGAGCTAAACTTGCAAATTTATACTCCACTATAAACACACATGGACACACACACACACACACACACACACACACACACACACACACACACACACACACACACACACACCTCTATCCCTTTTCAGTCATAAAGAAAACAGTGGATTTAGATAACAAACAGGATTTAGAAAAGAGGATGAACAAACCTTTGCTGACGTGTGCTGTGTAGCAGCTAAATCTCAGCTGTCACTCAAACAGAGGATTTCTGAATAAGTCAAACACTTCCACGGCATTACACGATGTCTGAAAGTGTTAATAAGAAAATAATTGGTTGGCCAGTCTTTTGATCAAGGAACTTGAAGCAAACACATGCATTTAGGCTAATAGAAAGTTCTGAACACAGTTTTGGAAAAACATTGATTTTTTTTTTTTTATTATTTATTTTTTTAACAAGAGGATTCTTTTTTCCTTCAATAAATTTAATAAGAAAACATGCGCCCACCCTGAGTTGTTAGCAAGAGTAAAAGCCGATACTTAAGATTTCAGCTTCCCTGATTCAGAACAAAACAAAATGGAAGGAAACAAATGTTTATGTTTCTTTATAAGATGTCAATGACTCAACATTTCTTTTAATGGCGACCGTAAACGACTGTTTCTGAACAGCTTAAAGCTTTAGATTCATGTTGAGGTTTGGGGACGTTAAAGTGGGTCTTGTTGTTTGATCAGCAGAGTGCTCCATCTATTACATTCAGCTTTTATGTACTTTAAACAGCATCATTTGGCTGAAGTGAGACCACAGACTGTATATAAAGGATGGATTTGGCACAATTTAATTGCTGTTTGCAAACAAATGAGTTTCCCTCGTTGGCCATTGCGTGTATATACCATCTAACAGTTTTATATACAGTCAGTCCTGCCTGGTTCTGTCTGCTGTTGTTGAGACTCACTTTTGTTTTCATTTTATAAAATGTGACTTTCTCTGTTTTAAACAGAAGTTGTGTTTTTTTAACTAACTTTTTACAAGAGGTTAACAGATGAGTTTATGTGATAGTAGAACTCCTATATTTCATGTTCAGTATTTCACTTTGTCTTTGAGCCACAAACTTTTTGTCTTACTAACTGACCTCGTCTACTAGCTTCAGCTACACACAAACAAACAATATGTATACACTTTAAGCTTGGCTTAAGTGGAAAATACCAAAATGTGCTTTCTTCACTGCAGTTCAGTAATAATTGAGGAATAAAATAACATAAAAACAGCAACCACAAAAACTCTTTGAAGTCTCTAAAAAGTCCACTTTTGGAGGTCAAAGCAGATAAGCTGTAACTTTGCAAGCTTCAAATTTTAGAAGCAACAGACAACAAACTAAGTCCTGCAGGATTGTCAAAAAAGACAAATAACTTTATTGGCACAGCAAGAGTAAAGGGCAGCCCACACTCAAAATATATTTACAGAAGCTTTCTTCTTCACTCTGTCAATTTCACTTTCACCTTGTAATAGAAAATGCTCATGGATCCTGAGTCACTCAGCAGGCTGCCTTATAGAATCAGTTGAGGCACTGTGTTTTAACCTCTACAGTGAGACCAAATGGATGGTCAAGGCACTGGAGGCCTTTGCTGATTTCCTTTGAGTGCTTTCTATTTGGTTTGATTTTACTGAAAGGTACAGAACAGAGTTGTTGAATGAAACATGGACTGTAAGCAATGCAGAGAGTCTAAAAGCGAGACAGAAAGGGTGGGAAAGCAAAGAAAAAAAACCCTAAACTGGCTCAGATTAAAGTAAACTTATGGAGGTGGGTTTTTTGTTTTGTTTTTTGGGGTTTACTCTTTGAAATATAAGGTTTGAAATGAGACAGCATCCACAGTCAACGTAATTAGGCTGTGTCTGAGCACACTGACCCATTGTTTTCATGATGCCAAATAAGAGAATGCAGGGGAAGTCGCTGGTCAGTAAATGAGCCTGGGGTCGCCTGTCAAGTGATTAGGTAATCATTAACTAATCTCATTTAATCATGACCTCATCACACAACCCTTCTGTTCCCCAGCCCCCAGACTCCCACCAGATCCTGTGCTATGGGAGATTTCTTTATGGGTACTACAGGCACAGATCTTCACTGGCCTTACACTGTAAACTAAATGTCAGCACTGTCTGGTGTAGTTTCACTGTACACGACTGTAAAATCAGCTTGCAGTTTCATGTTGCTCATTGGCTTTCCAGGTAAAACCAGTTCAGTGAGGTACATGACACGTAGATTCTATTTCTTTTGTATTTCCCTCCTAGGATAAGGCTGCATGAAGGGAAATTTGTTTCATCAAGAAATGCTGCCAATATACAGTCTTTGAGGTGCAACTAGACAAAATTGTTAGTAAAATATTCATGAACTAGTCGTATAGAATCCGATGACTGATTTGTGTGTCCACTGGCTGCAGCACCATTACCGCAGTCACTTTCTGAAACTTAGAGCCACCAAGATGATAAAAAATTTACAGAGATTTTTTTATTCAGTATGACCTGAAATGAGTAGGTGCGCTCATAAACTCATTAGGAAAGTGTTTACAGAAGTCAAGCCCATAGACTTCTATTGAACTGGAAGCCTCCGGGTGGACATTAAGGTTAAAGGCACTTCTGCGCCTGTGTTGCTTTTGAGACCTGGATGTTATATTCGTCTTCTACTGTTAAGTTTGGCAGCTGCAAATGAGGCACTGTGAGACTGACTTCTGTTAACCAAATTTTCTGTGGTGTTATTGTTTGGAACAAAGTCTTTTCTGCTAAATTACTTTTGCCCAGTGCCCCTGTAGTGAGACAAGTCCTCCCTGCTTTCCTATATGTTGTTGTTAAAAAGTGTGCACGACTACATTTGTAGAGAGATCCCAGTGCAGTAATGGCATCTTCTTTACTTTTCATACGAGCCCAGATTTGTGTGTATTTATTGACCTGAAATCTGATCATCTGCTCGTTTTCCATTTGTCATACCAGTATCATCAAATACAGCTCAAATGTTGCCAACATTTGCAGTTTTCTTGTGGTCACGTCATTTACGGCACAGAGTAGCCCCCAAGTGTGTAGCCTAAATGTGTCTGCTGTCTGGGTGTGTTTGTTTATCGTAGCGTAACTGAAAAGTCTGCACTTGCTTACTGCAAATTCTCACACACACATGATGGATTATATTACATATTACTTTTTTAAAATATATATATATATATATATATTTTTTTTTTTTTTCCCTCTGTTAATACTGTCCATATATATACATAGCGCTGCAGAATTGAACCCCCCCCCCCCCCCCACCCCCCCCCCCCAGCATGTTTGCACTGAGTAGGAGATGCTCTGTATCTCATTGTAAAACCGTATAGTGACAATAAAGGCATTCTATTCAATTCTATTCAATTCTATTTGATGCAAGTTTGACTTGTAATTTCTGAAAGAATGTAAGGCACCTAATCAAACATCTAAAAGACAAAATGTGCAAATGGTTGGAAATGTCTTGTTAAGTGAGGAAGCACTGATGTCATGTGTTTGCAGAAGAATGCAAACAAGAACCATAATGTAAATATGTAAGAAAAATTGTGTATGTTTCTGTTCTGTGTCCTGTGTACTGTTTGTTTGTAGATGTGTCTTGTTGGCTGCTGTTACAACCAAATTTTCCCTTGTGGGACAATGAAAGGATTATTCTATTCTATTCTAGTCTATTCTATTCTATTCTATTCTAAAAAAGAACCTTATTTATTTATTTTTTTACCAAGTATGCTACAAACTTTCTGTGCAAAACTGAAGACTTCTAAAGTACTTCAGTTTTCCCCTTCAATAATTCCTCTACAAACTAATAGAATTCAAATTCGTTAGAAAATGAGTTTCACTGAAGCCCTGTCCTGTGATTAAAAAAGCTTTTGTTACAACTAACATCCTCTATGAGGGAAATGTGTGCACTCTTCCTCTTCTTTGTCTGTCTTTCTTTGTTTCCACTTTTACCATCATTGTTCACCCGTCTCCCACAAAGTTTCTTCTCCCCAAATGCCAGTTGTGCTTTTGTCTCTCCATTTCAATTCTCCTCCACTCTCCCTCTGTCTTTCTCTTTCTTGCTCACTCGTTTTGTCTCTCATCTCATCCGCCTTTGTCAGCAGTCTGGACAGCGTCTGCAGCACTCACTTTCCTTTCTTTTTCATTATAAGGCAGCTTTTGTACACTCTGTATCTTACTATTCAGCCCCCTCCTCCACCACCACCCCACCTACAACTCCACCCCTCCCACTCAGTTTTCCTCTTTCAACCTGCCAGCAGAGGTAGAGGAGTTCTCATCCATCTTCAAGCCAGACTTTGACACGTCTGGATGTTAAATTAAAAACATATAGCCCAAAAGAAGTGGGTCGTATGCAGCTAAAGTGTCCAAGACACAGCTTGGAAAATGAACATCATCAATCAAAGCTTCCCATGCCTTTGCAAAAGGCTTGTGGAGGAGAGAGCACTGGCTGATATCGCCCATCTCTATGTCAATTATATGAGGGAGGGCAAGAGTTTGGGATGGCAAGGGATTTGTTTTCTTGGATATGTATTTATGGACAAAAGAAACACAGAAGCAAAGAGATGTAAACATATAAAAACATCTCACTGGCTTGATGTGAGGTATAGAGATTGTCTGAGTGACAGGCCATGTCCGTGTCTGTTCCTCAAGATAACCCATGTTTATGTACTCTACATCAAAATATGTGATAGACTCCATATCTGGGCTGTAAATCCAGGGAGCAGTTCTTCTATCACAGAGTCACTTCATTAACCAGTTCATCGATCTGATGGCCATGGATTCAACTTAGTTTCTTTCCTTGTGATGATAGTTATGATGAAAAAGAACATTTTCAGAAGACTTTTTGCAGTCCTGTGAGAAAGTAAGTACACCCTTATTGTTTCCGTATGGAAACAGTTTTGGCAGTTTGTTTGTCTGAAGCATTCAGGTGTGTCTTAACATGTCATAATCTTCCCAGGTAGATTTGCCGGGGACTATCCAACGCATAGTGGCAGGATTTACCTGCAAGCCATAACTGTGGACACTGAGCACCACAACCTCTGGGATAGTTGCTGGGATAGTGTACAGGAACACCTGTCCTGCATATAGACTAGAAGTCTCTAGGTCCCCATGGGAGATGCTACCAGAGGTGGTTTAGAACAACAGGGCTAGTGTACTGTGGAACTTTAAGTTCCAGACAGACAAACAGCTGCTGGCCAACCAACCGGGCATAGTTGTGATTGACAGCAACTTCAGGAAGAAGGAGGACGAGAAAATAGAAAAGGACCAGGGGCTAAAGGAACAAGTGGAGCAGATGCAGAAGCTAAAGTGGTCCTATTGGTAATAAGAGCATTATGAGCTGTAACCCTGAAACTGGAAGAGTGGCTCCAGCAGACTCCATGCAGAACATTAGTGGTCTCTATCCAGAAGAGTGCAAACACAGGAAAAGCCAAGATACAGCGCAGAACCCTCAAACTGTCAGGCCTCTGTTAGAGGACTTGAGCTACAGAAACACACACATGTAACTCATAAAACACAAACCATTCCCCCATAAAAGCAGAACAAAGTATGCAATACTGTTGAAACCATGTAACTAGAGGGGAAATGTGTCAGTCCCATGATAGCAGCAGAAAACTAAAATGCTAAGAAAATGCATTTTGGTTAGCTAAAAGCACCAAGTTTCTGTGAAGTATCCTAGCAGCTTATGTCTACCCATGTGTTAGCCACCCCACTGTAGTATGTGCAAACACAATGTTGCCTCTAATGTTTTCATTATAACACAAGTTGTTACCTTAAAAAACAAAAAAATACTAAGTTTACATATAGAACATATAGCAGCCTAAAACTGCTTGTAGACACTGTCCAGATCCCACAATGATCTCATTCTGCCGGCAATGCCTCACATTTTATTGGCTGTTTTCACTTTTGATAGTATTTTCCATTAGGTAACAGGTGTTTTTTCTACATTTGATGTGAGTCATTTTGCCTAATTTGTTATCATTAGATTGTGTTCACACCAAATGAGGAATATTTTTAGTCATGATAGTAGCAGCGTAAGTCTCCAGAGGAGAGCGTGCTTGTATTCAGGCATGGATCTGGCCTGAGTGATTAATTACATAATAGAGCACATGTTTATCTATACACCTGTAGAGCTCTTTGCAGTTCCATGCCTTGTACTGTCTTCTTTTACCTGCCAGTGCTGACGAAATTAGGAAAATTACTCTCAGATTAATGCTGAAAAAGCATATGTTACTTCTAGACACAAACTGCTGTTGTTTGGTCGTCCTGAAAGCTCCCTGAAAAGCATTCAGTGGATCCAGCTTAACAAGAAAGAGAAATCATATTTCTTACATATTAGTTACTCTTCAGTGGCATCCTGAATTTAAAATCCTTATTTTAAAGACCTTATATTTTCTCAACAGAGCACTTTGCTGTCAGAGTGCAGGGATGCTTGTGGTTCCCACACCCTCCATTATGAACTGAGCATTTCCTCTACTTTTGCCTCTTTTCACTTCCCATGAGTTTATATGCTTCTACTCCATGTCATTGGCTTCTCTCTACTTTTTCTTTTAGTTTGCTTTATTCTGTATGTTGCTCCTTGTTTCTGTCTTATTGCCCCAACCCTGCCAATCAAGCCAATCAAACAGCAGATGGCTGCCCCTCCCTCAGCCTAGGTATGTCAGAGGTCTCCTTCCGTTAAAAGACACTTCTTTTTCAACATGGTCACCAAGTGCTTGCTCATTGTGGGTAATCTGATTGTTCAGGGTTCTGTCTGTAATACTGTAGGGTCTTTATCTCATAGTATAAAGTGCCTTGAGGCGCCTGTTGTCACTGACTGGTGCTATATAAATAAAATTGAATTGGCTTGCTCCAGGGCACTTAGGCAGGATGAATATTTAAAGGGCTAGATCCACAGGTCCTGCAATTTAAGTTATTTATAGTGAATCATCATTTTCAGTCCCAAATGTCTCCCTGGATTCATGAATTGCTACCTGGCTCTCATTTGGGTTAAGATAGTTCTGTCAGGCTAGAAGATTAAAAAGACAGTGCGGTTAGCAGTCAAATGTGACTGCTGGTAATCCCGGTGATCTATTTATCCAGGCTCGACAGTGACAGCCTCTCTCTCTTTCTCTCTCACTGCTGCCTGAGTGCTGTGCTTGCTGACTGCGCTGCTGTCTCTTAGTATCGATTGGAAAGTCCTGGGCCGTCAGATTGCTTTCAGGAGCCATCACCTCCTTCTGTCATAAAGGGAAAGCTGCACAGATTTCTCCCTCTTTTAGTGGTCCGAAAGAGATGAACGATGGCTGAAGGAAGCATGGCTGTGGTGCTGTTGTTGAGTCTATGACCTGGATTGATGGGGAATGTGGTGATGTTTTTATAGATGATTTTTTTTTTTTTTTTTTTTTGGCAGGATGAAAGAGAAATCATCCTGTCTTTCTGTCTTTTCTCAATTTCTCTGGTTAAGAAAAGTGCTGACAGTCTCTGCATTTAACTCTTTATTGGGAGCTGCATCCTCTTTCTGCCTCTCCTGTTGGCCTTCCCTTGCTGTTTCATTCTTTCTATCTGCTCACCACTCTCTCGCACATAGATACCTGAGAGGGCACCAGCAGGACTAATTACGGACAACAATAACTGCCCCCCCAGCTCCGGCTTACTCCCGACTGCGTAACAAATTCATTGGCACATAGCTGCAACTATTGTAAATCAATCTGACAGACGCAAGTGAGGTGCTGAATACATTCATGCACCATGTGCTTGTGCTGCAACTTGTACTCACACAGGAGTAAACAGGTTCAGCAGTTGTTAGATGTCCACATCCATCTCTGCAGCAGACTGTTTGATGTTCAAAGAGGGAGCGCGTGTTGGGGACGGTAAAGGCAGAAGGGCTGGGACATATTGGCAGCTGGGGAGAAGGGACAAGCCATTCGAGCAGGGGACCAGTGGAAAGCAGAATGGCTGGGTATATTAAGCAGAAGGAAATGGGTGTTAGGGGTATTCTCCAGATATGAGGGTGGCAGTTGGGGTGAGGTAGGGTGATGATGCATTAGCTTTAAGGTACTGAACTAGAGGCCACAAAGTCTGGCATCAAGATAATGGCCTGTATATAAGAAGGCTAGTACTGTTTGTGGTCAGTAGAAGTAGTATCAACATGGTGATAGGTAGAGTATCAGCTATTTTACAAGGCCAGACTTAAAAACTCAAAATGTTTTGCCTTTTTTTTCCCCAACTCATTTAACAACTTTTAAATTAAACTTTTACACATAGACCAGAAAACAGGTAATAGATGCCTGTATTCCCAGGAGAAGGTCTGAGCAGACACATAAGATACAGTTCATCTGTGTTTATACCAACATTTCTAGAACTAACCAGCACACACAACCACTTGACCCCTCCACTTGCAGATTCTTAACCGAGTATAGGAATCGGCAAAGCTCTCTGATTATCAGTTAATGTGCTGAGTCATTACAAAGTGTTTGAATGCTCCACTGAAGTACATTTTTGTGTCAGAACTAAAAATACTTAATGAGAGTGAAGGACCTTGCAGTTCTTACCGTTTTTGCTTTGCTCTGAGCGCAGGTGCTTCTGGCAAACAGTCTGTTGCTCTGTGCCAGAAGCACCTGTGTGCATCTGTGTGTGTGTGTGTGTGTGTGTGTGTGTGTGTGTGTGTGTGTGTGTGAGCGTACTAAAGATGAGAATGTAATGTTTCAGGCCAGCACTTTTTAGCACTGATAGATATATGTATGTGTACATATATATATATATATATATATATTACACACACATTTCCATTTAAAATGCTAAGCTTCGTAGTGGCATCTTTATGGCACTTTTTAAACTGTCATATAAAGCAAGTCATAACTCAGAAAATAGATTTTCTTTTTCCATTCATTACCACATTGGGTTACTTTTCCTCATTCTGACCACCAAAATCTATACATAACAAAAATCTATATGACAAGAACTCTGGCAGTGTAGAGTGTAGTGCTCAGAGGGTTGGACCAGGGTGGGAGTTGTGTGGGGGTGGTTTACTGTACAATACTGTACTGGAGTGTGTTTGTGGAGATTATTAAAGAGCCATATATTTCTCCTGCAGCCCCAAAGGGCCTGCTCTTACCGGCTGATCTCCACACTGGCAGACGGGTTATGAAACAGGCCTCGCTGGAGATTCATCACTGTGGAGAGCCAAGGCAATTCTCCCTCTTTTCCTCCCACTCCCCTTTTCTTTTGCCTCAAGTTTTTTTTTTCTTCCTCTCTCACACAGTTTTGGTCTATTGAACGTGCTGCAGTGCTTCTGGTTCAAACACGTGAGAGCTTGTACGGGTTTTGTCCCAACAATATGACTGTCTTACTGGCTCGCTGCTGCCAGTTTCTTTTCTCCCATCCCAGAAAGACTGAGAGAATTTAATCGTAGTTTGAAAACACGTTGTTCCCTCCGAATCCCAAGGCCTAACCCAACATAGCAAACAAACTAACAGGGAAACAAGGTAAGCTTATTCAGTTTACTGATTTTATTTTTTTAATACATCCCAAAGTGTATTAAGAGCACAGCCTCTAGCGAAAGAATCTACTGTACATGTGCAGTAATGATCCACACATACCAGGTAAACAAAGCTCTGCACTGGCTGAAAGCCACTTGACTGTTAGCCCCATAACTTGCTCTGCAGTTGGTTAGCTCACGCACTAGAACTCTTTCTTTTTGTCATGCTAATTTAGCCAAATTCATGAAACTGTAATTAACAAGTTGTTTTAGAGCAAAACATTGAAGAGAAATCAGCAATTAACATGCTATCTCTTACCTCTCTTTGAAAGCTGGGACAAAGTCGAAGTAAGGGAGTCAAAGGAGTAAAACTCGGCTGGGATTCCAGCCATGTGGGGGAACATCTAGTTCCAGAGGTGTTGAAGGTAACCACTCAACCATGAGAGGCATGCTTCTAATAGCTTGTTGATATTGCAAAGTAGACCGGGGGGTTCAAAAGGAAATAAGTTTTGGCTGGGATATAGGGCCAACATAAAGCTGAGAGGAGGGAAACTTTTTTTCTAGCCAGCATACACCATTTGCCAAAGGGTTGTACTGCTTCTCCTCTATCAGTTCCAGCTCTCAAAATCCCAGGTTTGAGGAGGACAAATTTGGACCAAAGGCAAAATTTCAGGCAAGAAAATGCGTTTCATGTATGAAATTGGAAGACCTGATGAGGGTCTGAAAGCAGTTTAAGTAATCAGGTAAGCACTCCTGTCGGGACCTGGCTTGTAATTTTAGCAAAGCAGGACGGATGAAATGAGGTGAGGGGATTTGTTGACGGAGGGAGAAGTATAACACTGCAGTGCGATGTGATTTTAGGAAACTGAAAACAGAAAGCAGCTAATGGGAGAGACAGAAATAATTGTCTTTGGCGGATTTTTATTGGACTAGCCTCAATGCATTTGATGAAATTGGAAGGGAAAAGTTGGTACAAATGACAAGCGGTGGGAAGGAAAAGATATAGATGGAAGGGTGGGAATGAAAGGGAAAAGAGAAAGAGACTGTTGCACTACAGGGATCAATTACTAGGAACTGTGAGTTATGGTATTTGCTGCACCAAGTGCCATGTGGCTTTATTGCACTGGGACAGTGTTTGGAGGAAGAGTGAGATTATTAACCACACTGAACGAAAGTAAAAGGGAGGTAGAGGAAGCCAGCAGAGAATCAGAAAAGCACCGAGAAAAGAACGAGGTACATAGTTTAGAAAGGAAAGAAAAATAGAAAGAGGCCAAGAAAGATGAGTAAACCTTAAGGCTCCTTCTTCACCACACCACACTCTCCATTTCTGCTTGTCTTGCACTTTCAAGCGTGGAGCCCATTAAAGCAGATGGCAGTGTAACTCACCACTGATAATCAACAGAGAGAGGGAGAGAGCAGATTCCCAGAGAAGAGACCTCAGGCCTCGTTTATTATGTTAGATTTTTCTATTGAATCTGACTGTGAGGTAATTTCTCAAAGTGGGAAGGAGGTGCAAGGAAAATAATTTAGACAATGAATAATCAAGACAAGCGCAGAGCAAATTAAGTTTACAGTTGGGAAAAATTCTAAGGGGAAATAAAAAGTGAACATCACATTTTAAAATCAAGGCCTATAATGTGTAACAGATTGAAATCACCCATATCTGCTTGTTAAGTGATGACGTACCGACCCTTTTTCAGATCCGAGCAGCTACTGTTTTTGCTGAGGCTCATGTTGCTTCAATTTGTGTTAGTGCTTTGTTACCACTCGTTTTTTGTGACGTTCTGATTTACTGCAGCTGCCTTCACTTGCTCTCTGCATTCAGTTTTATCTCCAGTAACTGAAATGCTAAGATTACGTGACTAACTTGGCCATTAAAGACAAAACTCACTAGATTGTCAAGTGTTTCTTTGCCTTGAGAAACACTTGAGTTGTTTTTGCAGCATTCTTTGGCTCAGTGTCCATTTGCACTATAAAGAGCTGTCTGATTATTTTTCTAGCATTTGGCTTAATCTGAGCAAAAAGTATTGCTCTGTACACTTCAGATTTTACTCTGCTACTCCTATCAGCAGTCACATCATCAATAAACACTAGTGGCCTGTTTTCATTGGCTACTATACATGTATGTGCCATGAGAGGTATGCTTCATAAATGGTTCCTTTCCTTCTTTTTCTCTTCCCGTCATTCTCGTACAAGTTTATCTTGATTTCATCACCAAAGATTTTTTTTTTTTCCAGGATAGCGCAAACACTAATCTGACCTTCTTTTTCCTGAGTGTAACCAACATTTACTTCTTTATTAGACTCATGAAGTTGTCTTTTTATAATATCATAGAGAATGTTGAGAATGTTCTTCACTTTATTAGATTGTAAAGTTGTTTTCCTTAGGCAAGGAAATCAGCTTTAGTTATCAGGCCAGTGCATTTCTTCTTTTAAGAATGTACCCAGATGATGATTTGGCTACCCTTTAAGTTTTTGCTTTCTCTTCATTATTCGTTAGTTGTTGGGTTTTTTTTAGGTCTACTGATGGCCTAGCTCACTTGCACTTCCAACAATTCCTAAAGAGTTAATGCAAAATTTGTGTTAAAAAAACAAAAACAACAACAACAGCTCTGAAAAGCCAAAAGTCCTCCACACAGTAATTAATAAAAACAATAATTAAGTTGGTGCAGTTTGAAAGCAGAGTCATGAAGCAAATATTTAAAATAGCAACAGAAATATATTCATTTTTCGACATTAGTATGTAGTATCTTAAAGCTGTCACCTTTCACTGTCTATGAAGTCTGGTTGGCCCTGGGTGTCACGTTGTTTGTTCTCTAATCCCTTGCAGCCACACCACCAGGACAAATCCCTGCGCATTTATTGTACTTAGCAAACAAAGAGCCTGTGAATTATGAGCAGTCACCCAGTGACACAGCATGGAACCACTGACTGTTTCCATTGCTGCAGAGCTATGGGTAGTGGAAACAAACACACCTGTCAAGTGCTCCCAGTTTCCCCTCGCTGACCCCCAAATGACTGGATGAAGTGCGGTAATATGTTCTGTCAGACTGGAGTAAAACCGCTAGTGACAAACACTGCTGGGAAAACAGAATGTCATTATATTTAAAACAGCTATAACAAGGACAGTTACACACTGCAACAATAGCAAGGCTCAAGGCAAGGACAATGGTATGCTCATATCAATGACATGGAGAGTGCAAAACATGCCTTCCACCAGTGGAGGTGGAAGTCAACTTGGATTTCAGTGTTGACTCATACATTTTTACAGTTTTCCTTAGCAATCGATATCAATCATGGCACAAAAGTCAATATTCGCCTGGAAAAGTACAACCTTGACAGAGAAAAACAGAAAAAGGGAAGGGTAGTTTCAAATTTTCATTATTTACCTTGTAGAAAGGCTAGTTGTGATATGGGTTTTTTTACTGCACGTAGTGTGAATTTAAAAGTCATACAAAGGCCACCGAAGGCCATTAAATGACTACACTTCACTCCAAAGACAAAATAAAGGACAGATGGCAGAGGGGAGAGGAGATACCGGAAAACAAGAGCGATGGAAGCCACAAGAGAGAAGTCTAGAGATGGATGATTATGATGGAGAAAGAGGAAGGGAGGTAATGATTGGAATACATCCAGAGCTGCATGGATAAAGACATGAAAGAGGAGCACAAAGAGTGAAGCAGAAAAGGGAAACGGGGAAGGAGGTTCAGAGGAGTTACAGAAAAAGAGAGAAGGAGAAGAAAGAAAAAGACGAGAAGAGGGGCTGAACAAGTGGTGCATGGGGGAGTACAGAGGTGGATGAGGTCAGGATTCGACCCTGTGGTGTCCCGTGGTAATTGAAATTAGACAGTGGGGGTGGTGGGTAGGGTGGCAGCGGGACTGGAGGAAACAGGCGACATGATAATCAATTTGAGGCTGAATCGGAAACATGAGCCACTGGGGGGGCCTCGTTCCCCCTACCAGGCCTCCAGATGGCCCCGGCCCCAACCCTGTATGGGCCCTGTCATAGCACGCAGTGTGTTTGTGTGTGTGTCTGTGTTTTGGAGAGACAATGCCATCTGCCAGGAGTGCAAAGGGAGTTCATTAAATGTATTTGCTGACACTAGGGGCGCAGGCGGGTATAAGCAAAATACTACAAACATGTTTTTGGGCATGTTTCCGTGAGGAAAACAGGCATATTCAGACTCAAGGATGTGGGCAGTTTGATGCAGGAAGGGTATGTATCCACAAAAACCTGATTCACACGTACACACTGCATGCAGTCCAACTTTGTATTTGTCCTAATGGGCCCTTGGGGTAAAGCTATGATACTGCGGCTATTTGTCAAGGCACCACTGGTCACTGAGGAGCAACCGAGTGAGTCTGTTTGGATGAAACTTTTTTCCAGTGTTATCATTTAGGTCATGTTACATTGTTTTCTATCTCTCTGTGCAATGATAGACAGATTCCAGGATGTTTCGGATCAAGTCTCTGTAGGGGCAATGCTGCCTGTTGCTCTGGTTGTATACAGCCAGAACTGTAAGTGAAGGTAAATTTGATTAAACTGCACAGCCCCACTATACATACAACTGGCAATTCTCATATAGGACATGGTGTTTATGCTGCTCCATAGTTGCAAGCCATCTGCAGGCCACTTTGCAACCCACCTTCTGTATTTGACTTAATCAGCGTTAAACATGATATTACTGATGCTAGTTCTGTTCTGTGTGGGCATCTTGCTCTTGCCTCCAGTGTTCCATGTGCACAAGAAAGCGTGGAAAAAACCCCAAACAGAGCCATGACAATACATCTTTTTTTTTTTTTTTTTTTTTTTTCACTTCTCTTTTTTTTTTTTTTTTTTTTTTTTTTTTTTTTTTATTAAACCTGTCCCGTTTGGTTCTTTTGCCATCAGAATTATTGTCTAAAGGCGAAGAAAGATGCCCAACGGATTTACTTTACCAAATGGACCATCCCAGCCTTGCCGTAATGGTCCATTTGATTCACCTTTTATTGTTTATTTTATTTTGACTTGCTGAATACGGGACAGACTTGACTGGTGGAAAGAAAGGGGAGAAAGAAAGAGGGAAAGAAAAACAGCTGAGAAGAGGGACGGGGGAGAAGGGCAAAAACCAAAAACCAACAGAATAAGCAGACAAAAAATACATATATCGATCACCTGGATCACCTGTTGAGAAAGAAAAAAAGAAAGCAAGCAGAAGAAAACGAGAGTAATAAACAACATCACAATGATATATGGGAATATGACAGTAAATACTAAATATTAAACATTATTGTGCAGCACGTAGGATCGACAGCGCACAGTGTGCTTTGAGGTAGGAGCCAAAAAGGGTGTAGTTTGTGTGTGTGATCACCCGTGTGTGCACCTGTGAGCATGAACGCGCTTGTTTTTAAAAGGTTCCTTCATGTAATGATCTGCTAGAGGGTGTGGGGGGCCACTGCCCCGTCCTCCAGGGCATGAAGCAGGTATGGAGGAGATCAAAACTCCAGACATCCAGAGGCCCCCAGAACACAAGAGACCAAGGAAGACCAACAGAGGGGCAGCCGTGCCACTATCCAGAAAGAGCTGAGGAGAGTCCCAGATGAGGGGTCACTCAGCAGCCGCGGAGCAGAAGCCGGGGGGGTTGCAGTGACGTGCCCGTGAGCTCCGCCGGCAGCCAGCTGTGCCTGAGTGACCGAGCCCCGGGCTGAGAGGCCGAGGGCACCCCATCCCCGAAGTGGCCCGAGCGAGCCCCAGGCTCCAGGCCCCGATAAGCAGCCGCCAAGGAGTGAGCCGGTGGGTACCTGGGCGCCCACCCCCGGACACAAAGAACCACCAACGCACCGATGTCTGAGGGCGTCTGCCACCGGCAGGGGAAGTGGTGGGGGGAGATGGGCCTCCAAACCTTGGAGGGCCTGAGATGTCCCCAGAGAGGTGGCGTCTGATACCCAACCTGACATAAAGACACAGACAAACAGGCACACACAGATACAAACATCTATTCCCACCCTCATGCTCTCATATACAATTACTCAACACTCACCCAACGTGGAGACGGACATAAAGAGACGCTGTACACACAATCACACTCCCCAAGCGTACTCTAAGCCCCGGGTCTAGGTACCCTTGCCCCTGGAGGGGGAAACTGCGCCCAGACCCAGGTGATGTTACCCTTTTCCCTGCGGTGGGGAGAAGCAGACTGCCCCGACTCCGCAGCAGCAGGGAGGCCCCACATTCCAGACCCCAGTCGGACGGCCAACTCCTCCTCCTAGCCCCCCCGCTCCAGCAGGCCGCAGAGAACGGGGGTGTAGGAAGACTCCAAACCTCCCTCCACCCGCTCTTATGTAGTGTTGATGTATGTGTGTTCTAAGGTGCATTTAAAACCCAGGAGGGCATGGAGCTACCTGCCAGAGCAGCAGGTAAGCGTATAGCCCCTCCTGCTAGCCCTCAATGTCTACGTGTATTTAAAATTGAGAGGTGGGCAACGACGCCAGGGGTGAGGTGTACACCCTGATGGTAATTTGGAATCCGTGTAGCGTGCCCACCCCCAAGATCCTATATGTATGTGTAATGAGAGTGTGAGTAATGTGAATGTCTAAGTTGTGGGATAAAATTGAGGCAGAGGCAGCCAGAAGGAGACAGAGGGGGGGGATGTCTCCTCTGCACCCTGGTGACACACCCCTACCCCAAGGCCCTGCATGTGTGGGTGATTGTGGTGGAGCGGGAAGAGGGAGGCAGCTGGAGATGGGGAGGGAAGGAAGGGAGGGCAAGTGACCCCTCCCTGGGGCCAGCTCCCCCGCTGACCCCAGTAGGCACCCCCATACTCTGCAACCCGCCAGGGAAAGGGGGGCCCAGGCCCATCCGGACCGGGGCCCAGTGCAGCAACGCCGCCCAGCCCCACAGAGCCCGGGACAGTCCACCCGACCCCACCACAGAGAAAACTGCACCCACCCCATCATCCACTCATCTTCCAGACTACACAAGACAATAGACGCCCAGGCTGAGATCTTCCTCCACCTCTCCTGTATCTCCCCCTCCTGCAGAGAGAGTTCCTGAAGAGAGGAAATCTCCTGCAGGATTTGACAACCTCCCCCACCAGTTGAAGAGCCCCCCAGGTGGTTCGATGCACAGGCGGCACCCTGCGCCAGGACTGGGCCCCCATACACCACCCGCCCACAACCCCGGCAACACACCAACCAGGACCCAAGCCCCTGAGGCTTGGCCAGGGCCCCAGCCCAGAGACGGAGCGCCCCCAGAACCTCACGCCCATCCCGGACCCACCCAGGGGCAGCCAGGCTACCAGGTCAGTAACCCACGTCCGTCAGCACAGACCCTCCCCTAGCCCTGCTGCACGCAGCCACGAGGAAACCGTCACCTAAGAGCCAACAGAGCCCCTAATTGGCCATGACCGTTATCCCGGGTTGAGCCCCCCAAGGAAGATGCTCCCGGGGAACCCCCTGATGCCCTAAGCCCGTCCCTACCCCCACACCAATCACAACAGTGAAGGTGGGACCAAACTAAGACCCCCCACCCCCACTAGGTGATGGAGCTGATCAAAGGAGCCCAGAGCAATTGATCTGATGTGGTGGCAGAGGCTGTATCAAGACTAATGTAATCTAATAGATAATTTCTATATTGGTTAGAATTAAGATTATTTTTATTTTTCCAGTTCATGAGGACTGTTTTCTTGGCTATGCATAGGGCAGTGAAAACCATATGGGCTATATTCTTTTCCGGAGTGACATTATCTAAGCTGCCCAACAAACATACTAAAGGGGAAGTTGGAATGTTACATTTCAGACACTTTGATAAGTCTTCACATATCTCACGCCAAAACTTCTGAACTGGTGGACAGAACCAAAGAGCGTGGATATAATTGTCCAGTGAATTGGTTTGGCAGTGTGAGCAGTTGTTGGTAGACGTAAAGCCCATCTTGAACATCCGATGGCCTGTATAGTGCACTCTATGTAGTATTTTGTATTGAATTAATTGAAGACTGGGATTTCTAATTAGATGAAAGGTTTTTAAGCAAATCTGAGACCAGAAGTTTTGGTCAAAGTTAACTGATAAATCCGCTTCCCATTTTGCAATAGGAAGTGATATTGATTCATCTGTTTTAGAAAGCATTCTGTATATTTTGGATAGTAATTTGGGGGTTTTAAGAGTAAGAAATTGAACCACACTTGGTGGCGTTTGTAGTTCAACTTGACCCGGTTTAAATCTCTTTTTTATTATGGATTTAATTTGTTGATATTCTAAAAATCTTTTCTTGTTGATCCCATATTGTGTAACTAGTCTGTCAAATGAAATAAATTCTGTTCCTTCTAGTATATGTTCTAAGTATTTGATTCCTTTACTACTCCAATCTGAAAAGTTTATCATATTATTGTTTTGTAATATGTCAGGGTTGTTCCAGATAGGTGTACGTTTGCATGGGATTAATGAAGACTCTGTCAACTTCAGAAACTCCCACCACGCTGTCAGAGAAGAGCTGATGTTGATGACAATACATCTAAATTATTGCACATGAAAAAAAACCCTCTTTTGAATATATTAGTATTGTCTGGAATAATTAAATTGTTTTAGTTTACACAGATTTCAGTTAAGTAAGCACAGATACTTTGCCATTACTACATGCAGACTGCCTTATTTGCTCATTCACCCCTCAAAGGCCCACTTTGAGCCAGGAAAATCTTGTGTATGTTAGAAGGTTTTCATGTTTCAAAATGCATTTGAAACCAGTCAAACACTGACTAATTGTTGAAAGTCCAAATATCTAGAGTACCTTAGAACTAGTCAGAATTTTCACTTTCCTTATGGAGCAGATAAATTTAAGTCTCATAAATCCAGAGCACATCAGGTGTGTTCAGATTTCACTAAGAAGTGTTTAGATGATGACATACTGTGCTGCAACTTGAAAGTGCCTGTCAACAAACAATTAAACAAGGTTTAACAGATGTAAAACAAAGCCCGATTTTCCAAGTGCATGACCTATTTCTTGGCTCAGATGTATTCACAAACTCATCTGAGGGAATAGTTAGGCAGAAATTTGATGCTGTCTGAACAGGTGCCATATTTTTACGGTCTGAAAATCAGACAACTGATGGCAGAGGAATGAGTAGCGTGTTCATCTAGTCAGGGAGAAGAGTCCATGGGACTGTCAATCATGTGCTGTTATGGCGTTTGTTAAACTGATGCAGGCTCAGATGAGAGATATCAAAGCAAAAGTAATATATCTGATGAAAAGAAAAAGGAATTCAGAGGGAAAGGGTTCAGTCAGCTGTACCTCTATACATGTATATATATCGTCCATGAATATTAGTCCATGAATAATTCTAGTACTTTTGAAGCTAAATGCTAGGAAAAATTAAAAAACGATTCAGGCTGTCAGCCAGAGTAAGGATCCAAAGTATATTAAAAGCCTTTATTAAGGCAGGCATAATAGTTGAAAATACTAGCTGGCTTCAACCTCAAAGGGTCTTGAAAAGTCTTGATTTGTACTAATCCTACAACACAAGCTTTTTTTTCCCTTCAGAAAATATTGCGTCCCTAACATTAAAACTCAATTTTGATGAGAAAACTTAAAAAAAAAACATAACTTGTGAATCTAATTAGAGAACAAGAGGCTCTTTTTATATTTAATTCTAGTTTTGCATTAGTTTAGGTCAAGCCTCCCAAACTGCAAAAGTCTTAGACTTTCTAAAATGATACATGAAGCTTTGTGAAGCTTTTTTTTTTTCTAGTTACATCAGTTTGTACTAATAGAGTTGAACATAAACAAGGGAAAAAACAAGCCTCTTAAAGCAGTGCATGGGACAACTACAGATTGGACACTTTGGAGTCAGGCAGTTGATCTGAGCACGTGAAAGGAAAAAAAGTGTTCACGTGTTTGATTGTCTAGAAGTGGGGCTGATACGGGGGAGTTAAAAGCACAAACAATCATGTAAAATAAACATGTGACGTAACAATGGCATTTAAATGTTAGAAAAGCAATTTTTACAGTACTGGAAGTGATTCATTTTTCAGGTCTTTGTTCTCATGCTATATTTAAAATGACTATAAATGAAATGGAGTACAGTGAATGAATATCCAGCCTCAACTAGACATGCTGTCTCGTATCTTCCCTATAAATGTCACAGAACAATTCAGAGTGTAAAAGAAATACCTGAAAGTGACTGTGTCTTGTCCCCTGTTCCTGCGGTTAAGTCCTAATATCTTAAGGGGCTTAGGTCAGACTTATCATTATAACATACTTCGTCTTTGAGACAGGGTTAAGTCAGTAGCCAGTAACTGAGTAGAAATTTGTCTTAAACATGGCTCTTAGTTTATACAGATAAAACAGAAAGAATAAGATCATAAAACACTCTGTAATAAAAGCAAGATTAAAAAAAAAATAATTCCTGGCCTTTCTGTTTAGAGATTTCATGTTCTCCCAGTGTCCTTGTGGGTTCTTTCTGGGTACTCCGGCTTCCTTCATGCAGTTAGGTTAACTGGTGATTCTAAATTACCCATAGGTGTGAATGTGAGTGTGAATGGTTGTCTGTCTCTTTGTGTTAGCCCTGTGACAGACTGGCAACCTGTCCAGGGTGTACCCCACCTCTTGCCTTATGTTAGCTGTTTTTCCATGTTGGAAGAAAAAGGTGAAAGTAAGGTGAAGGCATGAAAGCAAAGTAATAGTAAAAACTGGCAATGAGTGAGTCAGCACTAGCTTTCCTCTGAGTCGGCTGGAGGTTTTGGGAAGCATTCATCTTAAGGATCTCCTCCTCTGTAGTAAAGCAAACAGCACCATGTCGCCAATTAATACCTCGCTGGACTATCAGCTCATATCCCCACATGTCTCTGGGTCCCTTTTATCTTCTTCCTTCTTTTTTCCTCCACCCTCGCCTTGATGTGTTGAATCTCATTAACACAGTTTGCTCAGGACAACACGGCACTCATCAGCCGATGGGTTTGTCGACTTGATAACGGAGATCTTACCCCCCCCACTGCAGCATCGGTATGTGTGTCACACTGGGCTGCACCCATTTTAATTGAAGCAGTTATAAAGAAAAAAAATGCTGTTTTTGTTCCCTTTTTTTTTTAACCCAAGAAAATAATTTGAGGGGGTGTATAAAAATGTTAATTAATGGTGGATCGAGGACAACCCTGGCAATTAGTGCAGGCTGACAGACAGGCGATGCACTGCACTGGAGACTGTGACAAGTACTGAACCTCAACTGTATGCATACACAAAAGCATGCCTGTTAGCCTGCAGGGCCATGGAGATGAAGGCAACTGTTTGTTACAGGCTAAACAGAAAGTGAAACTCCAAATGGGGTCTTCTGTACAATTAGCATAAGCATATGCACACATACACTTCCAAAGACAGAAATGCAAACGCTAAGGCACACAAACACAGATATAGGTTGAAAATGTGTTGCTGAGGTTATCTGCTTCTTTTGAGAAAACATTATTAGACTGCTGACCCTCTGCTTCTTACATTGTCTCTGAGTCTTTTGTTACTTCTCTTGTTGAAAGACCTGGGCAGCTGATATGGTGTTTTGTAATGATCTGTAGGTGTAATCTGTGTGCTCTGTAGAGCTTATTAGATGCTGCATTTCTAGTGTAATACACATATTGATTGTTAATGGTGAAATAAGATATGATGTCCTAATGCAGTTTTTCCACAAACAAATTGAACTTTATTAGCTCAACAGCCCAGAGAGGGAAGCTATGCAACAATCCAGCTGATCTCAGTGCTGTTGGCTCAGCTGATGCCCTTTTATGCACCGAGCTTTGTTCAAGCTCCTTTAGCCTGCCTGAGGTCGCTGTTAATTTGTCCACACATAGATACACATAGCATAGATTTGGCACCTAGGCTAGATCACCATTTGCCCAAAGTAAGGAATTCTCACTCATTAATATACTTTGAATGGCATAAAATGTTGCTGGAGCAAATTAAAAAGGTCAGGCTTTTGTGTCTGTGTTTGACTGAGTAAGCCGTTACACCAGATGAAAATGCAGTTATTTTGGAACAGTTGACTAATTGTCTTGGTCCACAATTAAAGTGTTTTTATGTGGAGCTGAGATAGGATGCAACCTCATTGGCCGAAAACAAGCCACCTCAGACGGCCTTAAGGAAAACAAGTTGTGTTACACAAGCTCATACATTTCACTTAATTTATTGCATTGTCGTGATTGTTTTTGATGCAGAGGATTCATATGCTTTGTTCATTATACAATAAGTGTCAGGGGCTGGGTCTGTGACCCAGCATATTGAGTTTATTTTTGTATTTGTGATTTCTTATGTTCAATTGAAAGGATGTTAAGTTCTAGTATTTGCCTTGAGTTTTAAGTCTAGTTTAGGTTCTTCTGTGTCTCCTTAGTGATGAGTCTTTCCTGTCCTCTATGTGGTCTGTCTTGTCCTCAGTGTTTTACTTTCACTTATCCCTGTGCGTTTGTCTCTCCATGTGTTTTGTGTCTCAATTGTCTAGCTGGTGTTGTCATGTCAACGTCTCTCCATGTTTCCTGTTTTACTTTTGAAAAGCCTGGTGTTTCCATGTGTCATGTGTTTAGTTTTACTTCCCCCATGGTGTCATTATGTTTATTCCAGTCAGCTGTTTCCCCATGTGTTTCCACTTCCCCTGATCACCTCCTGTGTGTATTTAGTCTGTGTTTTCATTCAGTCTTCGTCAGGTCGTCTGTGTTTCCTCCCACCACGCCATGTCAGTTCCATGTGTTTCACTATTCTGCTCAGGTCGTGTTCATGTTCTTGTTTCTTCCTCATTATAGTTTCTCGCACGTTCCTGGCCAGAATCGTGTTCATGTCTAATGTCATAGTTATCTCAGTTTAGTTCTCCTAGTTTAGGTTTTAGTTTTAGTTCTCGCCCCTTGTTCGCCTTGCTTTGCTTTTGTATTCATGTTTTTTTCAGCCTAAAAAGCGGCTCGCCTTTTGCTTAAACTCAATTCCGTCTCCTTCCGTGTCTGCACCTGGGTCCTTCTTCTCACTCCCACACAGTCAGCTTTAGCGAGAATGTGACAATAAGTTATGCAGTGATAGCGCTTTCTGCTTTTTCTAGTGATCTCTGGGTTGCTTTGCATTAGCATCACATTCTTGATGACCTCTGTGATTATAACCTTTTCTTCTTTTTTCCCCTTGTTTTCATCCTCTCCTCTCCCCAATGCCTCCTCTCCCCTTTATGTCACTAGGTGAACCTGCAGTGGCCAGAGAGAACAACTGTCTCAATGCTGCTAAGGCCTGCAACCTGAATGACACGTGTAAGAAGTACCGCTCGGCCTACATCAGCCCCTGTACCAGCCGCGTCTCCACAGCTGAAGTCTGCAACAAGAGGAAGTGCCACAAGGCCCTGCGGCAGTTCTTTGACAAGGCAAGGCACTTCTGATACGAGCTTATCAAAAAACAAAACAGAAAGAAAAAGAACACACACACACTGGAGGTTTTCCAAATGACTGATATCTGATAAAAGCTGAATGTCCAGCACAAAGGACCTGCTTCAAACGAAAGAATGATTTTGAAGTGCATAAGTTTGAGGGGTTGTCAAACTCACAATAAATAATCATGTGGGTCTTTTTGTTCAGGGTATGCTTTTCCAGCGCCAAGCTTTGACATTGATTCAGTCATCAAACACAAAAGATGTTTTTGCTGTCTGTTCCATATTGTAAAAAATGATGTGAAGCATTGTAATTACAACCCAGCTTCTGTGATGCCCCTTTTTGAATAACTTTACTTGGCACTGCTTCTGCAAAGCAACAAAATGAATAAATAGAAATGTTACAGAGAAAGTGTGACATTGTTAATCTTTGTGTGATGTATAATTTTGTTTTATTTTATCATAATAGAGATGTCTTTGCGTAAAGAGCCTTGAGCGTTAGGCTTTTCTTTGTGTTGGAGATTAAAGTATCATTACATTCTCCTATTGTGGTCCAATTGTCATTTGTTACATCTACATTTTCTTTCAACGTGAACGTCAGATTTGATTGATGCTTTATTGAAGCAATGTTAAACCATCTTGCTGCAAATGAGCTGCAGCAAGGTGAGTTTGTACTGATAAATACTGAATAAAGTTAGAAGGAGCAGTAAACCCCCCCCCCCCCCCCCAACAATCCATCAAAAAGAATAGAAAACAGCTAATTCAGACCACATCAAGAAAGAAATCCAGAAAATGTGTCTAAAGGCACAGACAGTACAACATGTAGCCCAGAATAATGCCAAAATATGAGTAATAATGAGGGTCTTAATAAAGGAATTAATTTCTATCCTTAATGTCGTGGTTTCTTTTGCCACACAGGTTCCTCCCAAGCACAGTTACGGCATGCTATTCTGCTCATGCCCGCTCAGCGACCAAACGGCATGCTCTGAAAGGAGACGTCAAACCATCGTTCCTGTCTGCTCATATGAAGAGAAACAGAAACCCAACTGTCTGGAGCTGCAGGCATCCTGCAAGACCAACTACATCTGCAAGTGAGGAACCCCTTTTTATGTCAATATGGTCAATAAGTACCAGATATACTGTAACTTGGATGCCATGGTTTATTTCTGAGATAAATGCTCTGTGCTCTGGATATTAACTGTGTTTTTTTTTTTAAAGCTGGCATTAGATGTAGATTGACGATGTAGGATGCAGGAAAAGTGATTTGTGATCAACTTTTGTAACTAGTTTTCATCATGTGGTAGCATCCCGCGCCTACCAGTCAAAACCATAGGCTAACCATGGCTCTTTTAAAGGTTACCCTTCGGTTTGGTGAGGACACACTATATATGTGCAAGCCTGAAAAAAGCTCAGTATCAGAGGAGCTTTTGTGTTTTGGCTCTTTGATGGGCCACAAGAACAAGCCAGCTGCCTGTACACAGTGCACTGACATACTGTCGTTCCTTATGTAGAGAAATGAAACAAAACTTCCAACAATATAACTAAATAAAAAAACTCTGTCCTCACTTAGAGGGAAATTTCACCAAAACTGGCTTGCGGCAAATATGCTTTGACCTCGGCTTTACTCTAATCTTAACTCACAGAGCCTAAAATCGAATTCTTTACAGTGTGCGGACAAGCTTTCTGTCTGCAAATCTGAGGCAAGTCCCCACTTTGTGACACACATTTGTGCATTAACATGCCCCATAGACACCTCTTTACATTGTGTAGTAGTCAGTGTAGCACCAGCAGTAATAAATTGTCTGCCTTTATGCCTCAAGTCTCAGACTCACACCCACGTACACTGTAGGGTTCCTGCATTAAGAGTCAGAAAAGAGTAATTCAGTGATGGACATCTGACACTGCCCTCACTAGTGTTGCGTATATGTGGTTATGCAGTCTCCGGAGGCTTGAGCCAGCAGTCTTGTGGGTCTCTGGGATTAAATGGAGGCATTAGGCATCATAAATGAGCTCCATTTGGACTGTGGCCTCGGGTCTCCCTCCCTCTCGCCTCACCCTCTGTCTCTGCTTAACAGCAGGCAGCATGGCAGCAGTAAATTTATACTGCAAGTTTCTCTTCTTCCTTCCATCTTTCTCCCAATGGAACTCTCCTATGAAGTACCTAAGATGCCAGAATTTACTTTAATATACCAAGAAATTCAATGTAATTTTTCTGCATTTGTTTTTGCATTAGGTCATTTTTTTTTTTTTACAAAATGATTAGAGAAATATAGAAAGATATTGAATTTGGTGGGTTTTAGGACATTAGTATGGTGGATGCACAGGAAAAAGACACATATATAAATACATTTTTTTAAAAATTCTTTGACTTTTCATTTTATTAATATTGATAAACGTAAATCAAAAATGAAACGCAATGAATGTCTGCATTTATTTTTATGTTGTTGTAACATATTTATATATTCAGTCATTTATCTTTTTTTCTTCATTTTGGATTTTGGCAGTTTCAATCCTCCATACGCTCAATCCATCACACATATGCTCAGGGCTTGAACAACAGGTCTCACTGCAGCACGGCTTCCTCCCGGTCCATTTGTCAGTTAGCACAGACAGATTAAAGCCATGCATTTCCACAAGTTCCCTCACCATATGTCAGGTGTAGTATGCTGGCTGCTGTTGACAACTCTCGCCAGGCACTGCTCAGCTCTGCACCAGATTGGTGTGATAAGACAGATCACACTGCAAGTGCAGATACAACCCCATGTCCAAAAAAAAACTGAGACAGGAACAAAAGAGAGAGGGAGGAAAAAGGATACACTGCTTTGCAAATCATTTGAACCGTATCTGGATGCCTGAAACTAGTATAAAGAACATCTTAAATGCTGAAAATGAGAAATAGTAAACACGCTCATTTTGAATTTGATGGCTACAACCCAGGCTGTCCATCAAGTCCTCGTAAACCTAACATCTCCTGTTTGGCATGAACTTGGTCAAGCTCAAGAATGAACTGATTAGATTTTCGTGGTCAAATATCAAAGTGACAGTGATCACGGCTGAAGAATTTGAATACTAGATAAAATAATTAAATGATGACAGTTTATATTACAAAGATCTTGGGCATTGTAATATTCTTCAATGACCTTTTTGTTCCTAGTAAATCAAACAGAACAAAACTGAATATATTTCACATTTGATCAAATACTGAATTAGAGACGATCTTTGGTGCCCAGCTTTTAAATTCCTTCAAAGTCACTACAGGTATTAAACAAGTCCTAACAAACACGCACACAAATTAAACACGAGTAGTTGGTGGAGACCAATTATTGCACATTCAGCGTACCACCTTTGAGTTTTGGCTATTGTTGTTGCTTTTACTCAGCAACAGTGCAGGAACACAAGCTATGCAAAGCTTTTTACTGACATTTAAAACCACTTAACAGTATTTTAAAAAATACAAGCATTTGTAAAAAATGTGTCATACTTATTTTTAAAAAATGTACAAAAATCTGTGAAAATCTGTCCAGTAACATCTGCTGTTTTCTGCAAATAACTTTTGATTTTCTGACCTGTTCTGACCGTGTTGGGAAATATCTCAGCTTAGTTTGAAGTTTTAACAGTAGCGAGAGGATTTATAGCCAAAACTGCACCAACACACCAAGATGGTTAAAGATGTTTGAGTCTGAAGGTTGTAGCTTTGTGTCAAAGAGCCACTATATCACACGTAATTTCACTTCAAATGGTGAATTCCTTGGGACTACAAACACCATTTCAATTTCACAAACCACTGCACCTGTAGCAAAAGTGTAAACAAACATTTTTGAAGGAGGTAAATGAAACAGAACAGACTGGGCGGAGAATGGTCCGTAGCTTCATTCATTCCAGGATATAAACCAGCCGCAGCATAAAGGGTCATCTTACCGCACTGAAGTCAGCCATTAAGAAGGCTAATTGAATTGAGACAAATGACTTCCAGTGGACACTAATTTCAACCGGGCCTTTTGCTGCTCATTTACAGTCACATTGGCTGTCTGAACTTATCTGCTGGAGCTATAATCACAAAATAGTTTTTGATCTGTGTGTGTTTTAGGTCACGACTCGCTGACTTCTTTGTCAACTGCCAACCCGAGCCCCGCTCGCTGTCGGGCTGCCTGAAGGAGAACTATGCAGACTGCCTCCTCGCCTACTCGGGTCTGATTGGTGAGTTTGCTCGATTGTGACCGGTCAGGTTTGACTCGGCATTAACTGCAGTTTCTGTTTATCATGACCAAGCTAAGATCTACGAGAATTTGCTCAAGACATTGTTAAAAATGCAACACAGCTTTGACATGAAGAACCAAGCTGTATCTTTGTAGCCATCTCACTCACAACGTGGACCAATCCCACTCTTGATTTCTTCCCGACAACAGTTACTGCAACACTCGAGATTTGGTCCTCTCAAGTCGCCAAACCTGACCACGCATACACACACTGTCCACACAG
The DNA here is from genome assembly GCF_001858045.2 of Oreochromis niloticus. Classification (NCBI taxonomy): domain Eukaryota; kingdom Metazoa; phylum Chordata; class Actinopteri; order Cichliformes; family Cichlidae; genus Oreochromis; species Oreochromis niloticus. The sequence goes on from NC_031978.2 coordinate 4,664,334, forward strand.
CGCCAATTCATTCTGCCTACTGCAAAACAAAATGGCCTGTTCTGGACTGCAGCCAGCACAAGGGAACAATCCATTGGGGGAGTGAGAAATCACTGACTGAAGCTATTTACTTTCCCTCGCAGAGAGAGAGCCTATTCTTCACTCCACCTTCTCTGCATTCTGCTTCCTGGAGAAACTCCACCAGACTGCGTTTCTCTCGTAGAAAATAAAAATCATCACTGCTAAACATTTATCATCAACACAGTACGATGATCATGCCTGACATTTTGAAGGCTTTAAATCTTTTTGAATCTTTTTCTTTTTTTTTTAAATTTGGTAGTTAGCAGCTCACTCAGGGTTGGACAGTTTACAATAAAGCCTTGTTTATGGATCACATTTGTTACTGAAAAGAATCAGTGAATCATTCTATCCTCTTTCTCCAGGTACTGTCATGACTCCCAACTACCTGCGCTCACCCAAAATCAGTGTCTCTCCCTACTGCGACTGCAGCAACAGCGGCAACAATAAGGATGAGTGTGACAAATTCACCGAGTTTTTCACGGAGAACACCTGCCTACGTAAGTTTTCCTCTTGTGCCGCTCCACTCTGACCAGCTGTTATCTGTTCAATTTTATTTTTTGACTGTGGCTTAGTCTTAGCAGCTCTTCTGAGTTCTGCACTGTGTCTGTCTGTCTGTTTTCATCCACTCTGCTCTGCTGGTCATATTCTTGTTGTGCACTTTTGTCCCTTCCTTTCTTTCCAGTATCTCCTTCTTACCAAATATATCCCATTGCCATGCTTGCATTGTTATCCAGCAGTATAACAGAAAAAAGCCAGTCATATTGCACCAGAGTGTCTCAATGTGTAGCAGAACTCCTGCTCCAGATCTTTGACAGAAAGAGGCTTTTCCATCTAAACCCTCTTACGCAATGACTTTAATTAACAAACCTACTTGAAGTCACACATCCGCACACACGCGCACACACACACACACAGTCATGTTTTCATATCTTAGTGGGGACATGTAATTGACATAATGCTTTCCCTAGCTGCTTAGCCTAACCCCAAAGCATCAAAAATGAACACCTAACCATAGCCTGATTGTAACCTTAACACTAAAACCACTTTTTGAGTCTTAAAAATGTCTTCAGACTCGTGGAGACAGGCATTTTGTCCCATAAGGGCTGTTGGTCCCCACAAGTATAGTAACATTCCAATTTTTCGTCCCCACAAAGATGTATAAACATGGTACACACACACACACTCTTTCTGTCTCTCTCTTTGTTCCACATACATACATTCAGTGTAAACACACCTATTTCTAACCAGACTGAAGAGTTGCACAGCATTCCTATGGGTCGGTGCAGATGTAAGCCAGACTCACTTTGAGTTTCCTTGTAATCTAAACTGGTTCTGCTCCTTCTGTTTTGATACTACACTCAGTGGCAGTCAGGTGCTGCTGTCCTCCCCAACACAGTTTAAGTGTAATGTGATTCCTAATTGATTCCTCTATGGAGGTCAGGAGACAGGGTCACAGCTGGAAGACTATCTCCCTCAAGGACACCCATGCTGGATGAGCGTATGTGCTCACCAAGCAGCTGAAAAATGAAGCCAGTGTGGAACTGTAGACTGCAGTTTCTGTAGCAGCCACTTGAGGTTGGCTCTAAAAGTGAGTACATTTCCACACATTCCCATGTTTAAATACCCAACTTAGCAATATTAAAAAGCATATTTACAGCTGGTTATGAAATATGGTTTGGGGCTCATGGTGTGTAGATGTTTTTAAAACCCATCCTTCTAGACACTTTAGTTTTGATAGTGGTTGGTTTTGGATTACAGGTGTCTTGATCCAGGCAGGTGTAGCTGGCAGCTCTCTGCTAGGCTTCCTCTTTGCTGAGCCGTTCACTGACCCGAACCACTCGACCATTCTGTGGTTCCTTTTAGAGCGTTTTAGATGCTGTTGTCACTTTTATGCTTCAGTTTTTGTGAGTGAAATTTTAATATTTCAGTGGTTTGCTGTTTAGCACTAATTGCCAGATATGTGTGCTTGAGGTTCCTGTTATAGGTATAATGCAATAACCTTAATAGCTTTACTTGGGAACTTGGCATGCAACCCTCTCATTTAAATGTTATTCCAAAAAACTAACAGAGACTTCAAAATGCAGTCTTAAACAAATGTTTATCCTCGTGGTGTCACCGTATTTCAAGAGAGAGGGAGAGCAAGGCAGGGCAGCATCATAAGGGGAAGCGTAACAGCTGACTCAGGAAAGAGGAATGCGGGAACATACACAGACACACAGTGGACTAATAACTCAACAAGAACCAGGAGAGAGCAGAAAACAGGTGAAAACAATCAGGTGAACTTAAAATTGAAAAATGTTTTCATTTAATCAGCAAAGACTTTGACGAGAAAGTGTGGCTGCCATCTCCTGCTTTAGTTATAAAGTATGTTAAATGTAGCTTCTGATGTGTGGTAGCTGGTATGACATGGGTTAAGTGCTGATAAAATACCCAGAACAAATCTCCTATTAAAGATTCCAGCTCTTCTCGCGCTCTGGAATTTTACTTTAAGCCACTTTTAATTGGCATTTTGGTTTAAATTATGTCGGAAAACAAAAATCAATTCAAATTGCAACTTTAATAGCAAATTATTATTTATGTGATTGAAAAAAAATTAAATATATCAAAATAAAACTTGGTTGTTGTAATGCGGTCTCTGCATTGCTTATCTAGTTCAGAGTTAGTAGGGGTTAAGAACCTATCCCAACTCTAACAGGGCAAGAGGCTGAGTACATCCTGACAAGTAGCCAGTCCATCAGATGATTGTCATGTCAGCTTTACTCTGAACCCTTTAGGTGCCCTATAAATGCTAAGCATGGTACTCACACTGAGTTGTAGCTGGTAACCCAGCTCTCATCACAGGTGACGAGCCTCACCGTAAAAGTGGGGTTCCTTAGGGGCGATCGTGGCTCAAGAGTTGGGAGTTCGCCTTGTAATCGGAAGGTTACCGGTTCGAGCCCCGGCTCGGACAGTCTCAGTTGTTGTGTCCTTGGGCAAGACACTTCACCCGTTGCCTACTGGTGGTGGTCAGAGGGCCCGGTGGCGCCAGTGTCCGGCAGCCTCGCCTCTGTCAGTGCGCCCCAGGGTGGCTGTGGCTACAATGTAGCTTGCCATCACCAGTGTGTGAATGGGTGAATGACTGGGTATGTAAAGCGCTTTGGGGTCCTTAGGGACCAAAAAGGCGCTATATAAATACAGGCCATTTACCATTTACCATTTAGAAAGAAACCTGGAGATTCATTAAATCCAGATACAAGTACATTTGTCAGGACTATGTCAGTAGCATTTACAAATAGCAGCCAATGTTGACGTGGTCCAGCAGTGCACCAGGATTTGAAAGTTATGTTTCCTGGGGGGAATTGCGTAACTTTACAATCACATCTCATACGCCGCCATTAGTTGTGTTTTTGGTCACAGGATAGAAATTAATACAATATTTACTGTACTTCAGTTCTTTTTCTAATCTCTGCCAAATCCCAGTGAGAATATCTGTCTTATCAGCTGCTGAAGGTCCCTCTGTATTCACCAGCTTGATCCTGATGTACAGTGTAATGTACAGTGTGTTTTGTTTTGTTTTTTCCCTGAAAAAGCCTCGAGAGGCAATTTGAATGAGTTAACACTACTTGCAGCTTCTTTGAAATCTTGTTTGTGTTGCTGTTGTACAAGCAGCTTTAACTCTTCACTGGGTAAAAGTTGGTCTGAATGATGAATTAGTTTTGTGCAGCATAGCACAGATTGACCACTATCTATTTGCAGCTGTCAAGATGTACAGTCACCTTAATTAAAAATTCAGTATTCGACTGATGAAGCAATCAACCACGAGACACGTGTGGCAAGCAGTCAATTGGGCAGGGTGTTCATGCGTGGGTGTGTGCTCTAGAAAGTGGTGTGCATTGAAGACAATGAGCTGTAGTCACAATGAGGGGAATGAGTTGGTGCCGGTTGTTCGGCTCTACATGAGCAGAGTGGGTGGTTTGATTTTCCTCTGTCAGAATGACAGTTGGCAGATGAGAAAACACCAACAAGACGCAGCCTCATTTTCACCAACTCTTCTCTCTTTCACGCACTCATTTGTCTTCTCCTCTTCTATTATCTTTTTCCCCTCCCTCTTCTTGTTTTCTCTGCTCTGTTGTCTTTTTACCAGTCAGGGTTAACAAGGTTCCTCTGCTCTAGATAATAAGGGCTGCTGCAGTCGGCGTGTGTGTGAGTCTGCACCCAGTTAGTGCACGTGGGAGACATGAAACGTATTGTAAGTCTTTGCTTCTGCGTGCTGGCATGATTTTGTGTGTTCAAGTGTCATTGGGAGAGTTCCAAGATCAAAGGGGGTTAACGTGGGTTAAAAGACACCCTCTATATCTACTATTTGCTTTTATTCACTGGGGAAGTTGAACGTAGTTCAAAGTGATGGAATACGCCTCCTCTGACTCTTCATTATTAGTCTCAGTTCTCCCTATTTCTTCACTGCTCCCTTCTTTTTCCCATTACAACTCTTTCTTTTCCCCTTGTTCTCCAGCTCATGCTTCATCCCACTTCTGTTTGCTCATCCCAACTCTTTGTCTCCATCTCCCTCCTTTCATGCCCTCCTCCTTCTGCTCTCATTAGGCTTGCTCAGCAGTAAGTGGAACTGACAACTCTGACGATCTTGACACACACCAGCTACAGGGTCATGGCTAGAGAGGAACTTGAGGAAGGACAAAGACTAGACAAAAAGACAGAAAAGAGGACTTTGTCTTTTTTTAATTCATGAAAAGAGAATTTATTGGTCTGGATGGCTCAAATTGTTTTCCAATGGCCATGTCAAGCGCACACATTTGAGCATTACATTGGTTTGTAACTTTCTAAGCTTCTGAGTTCCTTAAATGTGTATGATTTGTTGTGTGAGCTTTCAGAATATCGAGGTTGATTATAGCACACACCTTCTTCTGCATTCCTATCCTGTAATTTTTTTATACACCTTCTCGGTTATTGTGTGACCCACCCCCAGGTTTGGATCCGCTGCTTTAATATTCTCAAGGAGACACTGCAACTTTAATATATTCAAAGCTTTTCCAGTGCAATACCTCCCCATTTCCTCCCCATTTCCTGCATATGCAAAGGTCACGCTGTCCAACATAATTCTAGTATTACAACAATCCGTGTACATGTAAAGTGAGATAAAGTGGTAATGTAGACATCTGCATGAGGCAAACTCATACTACTAACACCAGTATCTGCTGCAGTGGGAAGATGAGATCATATTTGTTCTAGTGCACCTTGCCGTTTGCATTGGTGAAGGTTAAATCATTGTTTGTCCTAGTGTTTTAGAAAGGTGTGCTTTCTGATTATTAAGCTAAGGATTGTTTTTTGAAAGGGATTTGCTACTTAGTGCATTCATTTGAATACTGGAGTCATGCACGTGGCTGTTTGCTGTTTACTAGTCATCAGTTCTGCCTGTTTGAGTCACTGAACTGGACGTCTTGTGTTTGTGGTTTTAGTCGTTTTATAGGTTTTATTAATGAAGTTATATGAGGTATAATATGGCTTTCAGTGTGGTGTAGCCCACTCAAAAAGTCTGTGAATTTCTTTTTGATTAACCTGTTTAGTTTGTTACTTGACGCACTATTTAGCAGACCTGTGTGTCTATGCATTGTCCCCATACAATTAGCAAATATATCTTACCAACCCTGCCTTCTAGCTGTAGCTGATAATTTAACGCTCCACTTTCTCACTGCGACCAGTTTTGTCTCCAGAAAAACAGCATGGGTGTTTCTAAAAAGCTGTTGTTGAAACTAGAGTATGGAGTCCAAAACCAGTGGGTGACATCACACTGGCCACATAAATCTCATACAGTCAACGGTATGTGAAAGGAGAACAACTAATGCACTGAATATATTTTGTTTGATATGCCACCGAGTCATTTTTATGTATCCTGAGTAAATAGTAGCAGAACTTCCATTTGCTCTGTATCAGATGTGTTGAGGAAAGCCAAAGGCTCAGTGTCTTTAGGTTTATTATGCAAATATGCTCAAGGATTGATGCTTTGCCCTTAACATAATACTTTCTCTTCTTGAAGTTTAATCTGTAAGAAGTGAAGTGAAACCATAAAAAGTGTGTGGTAGTGTGTGAATGTCAGAGCTACAAGTGTGAACTTGCCCAGTGTCACCTTGGTGAATAATATGTTCATGTTGGTTAGTGTGTTGATGACATTTTCACTCACAATGAAACTATTTCTTAGAGGTACAAAAAGGTTTAATTTTTCATTCAAGATAATTAGATCAAATATTGATTAATTGCTATTTTGCAAATGCTGGTAAGCAAACAGCTCCGATACTTAAAATATGGTATTTTGCAAAAATATGAATTTGCGTAACACATAGCTGTATTTGCATTTATGTTTTAGAGAAGATTAGCTTGTAATTTGTTTTTCAGTTTTGGTTGTTGTCTAATTTTGAGAATGGGAACTATTATCCCCATTGCCAACTCACGAGAGTGACTTTGCATGATGCACACATCATAATCATTCTTGGTTCCCTTTCCTTGTGCAGCCACTCAGTTGATCTACTGACTGAAAGAAGCTGTTTTAGTGCTACTTTCGCACTAATTTTAAAATGACTATATTATGGATATCTGCTCTTAGTGTGATTTTAAAGTGCCACGAAAGAAAAAACCAAACTTGAATCCTTAGCATTTGGCTCATACACATGCTGACCTCAATATTTAAAACTTTGGTCATGTTTAATATGAGCATCCACTGTTGTAACTGTAGATATATTTACAGATATTTGTGTGTGAACTTGTGCAACAGAAACTAAGGAAATAACAATAATCCTTTTTTAAATCTCTGAACAAAGTTTTTATTTATTTCTATAATAGCATGCTGAATAATTAGTCAAAGACTAATTCAAATCAGTGGAAATGTCAGAGAGGAGCCAGGAAAAAAACAGGTTCCAAAACACTGTATATCTAAAAATAAGGAGTGATGTGAGCACACATGCAGGTCTGATGTCCTGTGCCTTAATTTGACATGTAACCCGTTTTTCACGCACGCTCACTGTGCTGCCAGTGTGTTTTGTAATTAGGCCTTAGGTGAGGAGACAGACAGAGACACAAAAGAGCCCATCAACACCTCCAATATCCCCATCAGCCTTCTGCTGTCTCGACACAAAGCTACCAGCTACGCAATCACTTACACACACATCGGCGAAAAATTAAATATTCACATGCTTGAGCAGAGCCGCACACATCAGGGCTGCAGGATATTGACAAAAATTACTTGTTTTGTGCTGAATATTGCATCTCCAAAAATTAATGCCAGCCAATTTCTTCAGCTACCGCATCTCTTGTGAAATGTTAAACAAATATGTTGAGGGAATAATATTTTGCATTGTCACTGCCAAAATGAAAGGTACACACAGAAAAGGCATATCTATTGTTATAGCTAATAATAAATAAAACACAATCGTAGCCTTTTTTTCTGCCATTATACGTGATTACTACACTGATAAAACTAAACTAAACTAAAAAGTAGTTTTGTTTTTTTTTAATGTTGTGCCAAATCACAACAACGACCTTCACAATAAAGGTCAGTAGAATCTACATTAATGAAAACATTATTCTGTTTGTCTGTGTCAGAGATCTTTCAGAAAGTCTGATTGTCCTCTTACCAGAGGTCGCTTTGGCAAGGCAGATCAAGTGAAGAAGCCTCTGGGTTTGCTTAGTTCAAGATTACTAGTCACATTTATTAAATCTGCAGACTGGAACTAACTCAAAGGTTCTTTCTAGGTCACGGGGAGTTCAATTCGAAATCAGTTTCTCAGGAGGAAGGAAAGGAAAGACCAGAGGAGCGGAAGATCATGATTTGTTCAGTGGCTTCAAGGAAACTCTGTTTAAATCTTAATCATTTAACTTTCACCATTTTCTTTACAGGGACTATTCAAACAGTTCAGAACAAAATCTGATTGCATAAAATTCCCTAAAGTATCCTTAAAATCCAGACTTTTTTAATGCATGTAGCCAGAGGTTAAAATTTTGAGAATATTATCACCTTCGGAGATGCCAGGCACACACCGAGGACCCCCTCTTTCCTCTTGCACAAGAAAACAAGTAGATTTGGGTCAGCAGGAATTGGGGGACACTGTCCTGCTGTGTTCAGAAAAGACTGCGAGGATAGTTTCTCTCAGATCCGATATCAGCCATTCTTCAGTTTTCACAAATTAATTTTGCTACCGTGGCTGCTGGTACTCCTTTGGTCCTGCAAAGAAACAACCGGGCTAAAGGACACCACTCTACAAAGGCCTGGAATTGAGTCAGCAAATTTGCAGGTCTCCAGGCTGAGACAGGTTCACTTGGTTTTTAGATCCTCCTTTAAACAGGTTATGGAGGTGTCTCCATATTCTCTTTAATGGAGTGCATGTTTCCTGACCTACTGGAGAAAATTAAGCCTCTTCAAAGGCTTTATTTTCTCCAGAAGCAACGACATAGACTGGTGTCAGCATTATATTCAGATACAAGGCAAATCACCAGGCATATATGTATTAGTCAGTATGAGCTTTCTTATTATAATACAAAAAATATGTCTTTATGTATGTATGCTTATTTCTCCTCAAACTCCTGCTACACCATCTGTAGCTCAGCAACTAAATGTCAGTATACTCATTTTTGATAATTTTTATGTTTACAGTAACAACATTACTGTGCATTACATTACATCATCTGACAAATGAACTTATCAAGTCCAACTGGATGTATTTAGGGACTTTATGAAAAGTTTTTAACGTCATATAAACATTGACTTTTTTAATGTATTTAATGCATTGCAAGTTATTGCAGGTGCAGGTTATTGACATGTATAGGTAAACCTTAAGGTACATAAATCTGCAACCATGAATCTGCTTTTACTCTCAAATAGAGATCTTTTATCATTAATGAATGCTGATGGATCTTTTTTAAGACCCATAGATATATCTCAGTAAGAGCTAAATAAAGACAAGACTGATAGGTTATTATGCTAATAAGTTTAAAATAAAATGTGTTTTAATTGCAGCACTTTCTTTTAGCTTCCCTCTAACAGCAACACTGCATTTCCGCATTGATGCTCTATGTATGCAATCAATTTTAAACACAAATTATAGTCATAATTTACACTAATATTTATATAAATTTGTCTCACAACTGCGTTTTTAATTTTTGACGTTGAATTTATCAAAGAAAATTGTGGGAACCAACAAACCTGAACATGCAATATGAAAATACTGCATGCTGTTCATCATACGGACATAATCACGTGTCTTTGCACATGTAAGTATGAATATCTGAGTGGGGTTAAAGAGCAGTTATGCAGATCAGCTCTTCCTTCCTTTACCACAGTTTTCAGGGTCATAATTCACTGTTGGAGGGAAGAATATCATTACGTTCAAACAGCAGTTCTGTAAAGCTCAGCTTCCCTCTGATGTGTGTGTATATGCATGTGTGTGTGTTTTACATCAAAGCCATAGAAGGCTATTAATAGGGTTGCTAATGGACTCTAATGGTAAATAGCCACATCAGCACTCAGGTTTTTGACGGTGTGGTGAATTTATAATGGAGGGAAGTGATAACAAAACTTAAGTACCCACTAACTCTCCTATAATTGTGGTTTGGGCTGGTGCAAAATACAGTTTTATTTTTAACACGGGTACTATCGTGCATTTGAGTCATGAAATAACTTAACTTACCTGCCTGGATTTGGATTTCTGGACAGGAAACCTATAATCATTTCTTCTCTTCCCTTTGTAGGTAACGCCATCCAGGCCTTCGGGAACGGGACTGATGTCGGGGTGTGGCAGCCCATGTCCCCTGTCCAGACCACCACCTCCATCACCACCCCCTACCAAAGAAACCGTGAACGCAACCCCAACACCATTGACAACCACATTAACACAGACCCTGCAATCTATCACTTCTGCGGCAGCCTACAGGTGGGTCACACGCACAGGTTAGCTTGACCAGATGTCCCATGTTCCACATATCCAGTCAATCTCCAACAATTTTTATTGCGTCTAGTTTTCAAAGATCAGCACTGCAGGAGCAATACTATTTAAAAAAAAAAAAAAAAAAAAAAAAAAAAAAAAGTCTGGGTTTATCCAGTGGCTTTGAATAAAGCAGGGAAGGCTGTCATTCTGCAGGTTAACCTGTCATCATCTTTTGCCTCCAATGCTGCCCCTCAAAAATGGCAAAATACCACAAAACAAGCCGGCATGGAGTTTTCAGGGGGATTTGATGGAGGCTATCGCAAAGAAAATTAAATAGCGCTATAAAAAGGAAAAAAATGATTGCTAAAGTGGGTAAGAAAACGATTCTCAGACTTTTTTCCTTTTTCCCGGTGTTATTTCTCAGTTAGACACAGTGAAAATATGACACCATACATATGAGTCTCACATTTGAGGTTATATATATCAAGACTGAAACCCTCCTTCAGCATGCCCCAAATTTATTTTACTGGATTCTAGTCAATGTAGCACAGGTGCAAGATAGTTTTACTTTGTAAAAAATTATTTTTTTCTAAAGGTATCAAAGTTTCCTTCATTTTTATCTGACCTGATAATCTGCAACTCTGCATTTCTTTGGTAAATGTCATTTCTCTCTTTCTTTCTCTCTCTCAGTTTTTTTAGAATATAAATCACTCTTATATAACTTTGGTTCATAGTATTCTCCTCATTGTGCTAACCCCGCCTATAGTGTGAAGACCACCCCCTTAGATCCATGAGTACTGTAGTACAGATAAATGTGGGGTATTGTCCTTACTGCCAAATAGACTGAGAATACCTGCTAACATCTGCAGTTTTACTCAACATTAAGATTGTTTTAATTCTCAGATTGCCAGGTCGGTGCTAAAAAGTAGCTGATGGAGATATGGAGGGAGATTTTCCTCTTAGGTTTGGTGAAGATCAAATCAGAGAATATATTGTATTAAATGGACAGGGATATTTGTGTTTACCCCCTATGTAGATTTGTAGGCGTGCCCCTTCATTAACTGACACACTCATGTGTGTATATGCATTTATCCACATATTCCCTAATGTGCCCTGTAAGGCTCTGAAACTGTCAGTCTGTCCTTTGGAGCAGCTACTTCTGCACTACAGCAACAACAGTTATCTGGCTGACTAAATGGAGGGATCAGTCCTGAACACTGGTGACGGGTTCTTCCTGGGTCAGAGAGGAAATGAGGATAACACTGTGATTACCAGCAGAGAGATGACAGAGCCTCAGAGGGCCATTTCACATATAATGATACCACAGCCCAATGCAGCAGCATGCAACTGTTAAAGTTATTGTTTACAGGCACTTTCACCTTAATCGTTTCTTTTTGTGAATAGAAATCTTAACTGTAAACACCAAGTTTTATCTTTATCTTATATTTGTACATGATGTGCCTGTTTCAGCTGTTTCTGAATAGTTTTTGTTTCGTCTTTGTGTTACCTCTAAAATTCCCCAGTCAGCAAATTTTAAAGAGGATAAACTGCACTTAACTAAATTGGCTCCGTTTTTAAAAACCCAGCCTTTCATAAATTGATTTTTTTCTTTTTTGCTGTTTGAGAGAAACTGAACAAGTGCTAGACAAATTATTAACACTGTTTTTTAGACTCTGTTTATTTCCACATTCAGCAGACACACACAACATTACGATTCAATGGGAGACATGTTTCTGGCCACCTGACAAATTTTATCTCCTTTGAGATCCTCCATCTTCTGAAGGAAATGACTGGGTCTTTAGCGATTAAAGTCAGCACTTTGGTTGCAGTTCGGTGCTGAGTTTATTGCAGCTTTTACTGCTGCTTTTTCTAAAAACCTGTTTGATGGGAGCAGTAAGAGCGCACCGCAGTAGTGAAGCTGAGGGTTTTAAACCCACAACAAACCAGCCAGATAAAAGCTACAAAATAAAGAGTGTTATCATAAGATCTATGTGGCTTTGTCGTTTCAAATCACCTATTTCTTTTTAGAAACAAAATCTGTTATTTATTTGTTACTAATCCATTTAATCAACCAGTTATGCAGTTCAGAGTCACGGGGGACACGGGGTCTGTTCAGCGTTATAGGGTCAGGGCAGGGTACGTCCTGGACACGTCGCCAGTCTATCACATGGCTGATAAAGCAAGACTGACAAACATTCATTACTTATTAACATCTTCAGCCAATTTAGAATTTAATTAACCCACCAAACTTGTTTTTATTTAAATATTTAAAATATTAATTAGCACAACACTGAAGCCAGAGCTGCATTAATCATGGAAAACTGGGCACCTGACTGAAGGCAGAACAACTGTGGCATTAAAAATTCATTAATAAAAGTAATAATTATGAAAATTTACCTTTTTTTTTTTTTTTTTTTTTTTTTTTTTTTTTAGCTAGTTTTACTTTAGTTCTGTGTATATTTTCTATTTTTAATGTTTTTGATTTTTATGAAACTACAGACAAACATTTAGTCAAACTATGACTAACTGCATAAAGGAAGTTGAGCAAGTTGCAAAGTGGCTTGCAGATGCACAAATAGCATGTCATTTATAAAATCGGCCAATTGCAAATGTACTAGCTGGGTGATCTGATGTGGGATTACAGTGATGTACCAGAATGACAAATGATGACTTTGTAAACCTGGCTAACATACCATTGTGCTCGAAGTCCTACAAAGGTCTGCTGTATGTATATCAGAGGTTAGAAGGTGAAAAAGTCCGGTAAGAGCTAAAACTGACACTGAACGACACTTGTCGCTGCAGGACAAATCAGTAGTTGCTGGTTTCAGGTTTCTTCAGTGCCTCAGTGATGTAGAGAAGAATCAACCAGTAATGTGGTTCTGAGGTGATGTTACCGAGCGCCACGCCAACATTTCAAAGTGTCTTAGTAGCAATGTAGCTGGCTATGCTGGGCCGTTCTCCACATTAATTACTCAGTGTGAGAATAGCATAGCTTTTAATCTATGCGAAAGTGATAACTGCAACATATAATATGTATGTTGGTGAGGAAAGTTGTACTGTATGCACGTAGGCACAGACAGCATAAGCAGCCATGAAGCCCTGCAAGTTAAGTTAACAGACAGATATTCTAGATAGATGCAATTAAACACTCAAGCCTGTTCACACGAATCCACACAAAGGCAAGCGCACTCACACAAACACCCAGTCTGCACTGATAATGAGCTTTGGTAGTGTACTGATGCGTGTGTGCTGTTGGCGCTGCTCTGATACCACGTCAAATACAAGTTAATGAGAGAGTTGTTGTGTCCGTGTGTGTGTGTGTGTGTGTGTGTGTGTGTGTGTGTGTGTGTGTTATATTTGAGTGCTGTTACATGTATGTGTGTGTGTAAGCATCAATGCGGACTATGCTGTTGAAATGACACACTCGGGGGACAGGCCTGTCAAGAAAACTCACTCCACTCTCCTCACTGATCTCTCTCCTGTACACACACACGCACACGCGCGCGCGCACACACGCGTGCACACACACACAAACATGCAGAACAATCACCATTAACCACTGACTCAAAACCTTTCCACTTTCAGCCAGTGAGAATCTGGCAGAGCTGAAGTACATTTACCCCGGCTTGAAAGACGAAAAAAAATTAAAGAGGAGAGAAAAAATGTTGAAGGTGTTAAAAGCTGAAAGCTCCTCACCTCCCAGTGAGATCTTTATTTTTAGGAGCTGGAGAATAACCAGCCTGAGACCTTTCAAATTATCAGTGTCTATAAATCGAACTTGGCTGCTTTATAAAATGTTCAAACATGTGGCAGAAAAGTGTTTTTCTCAAGCTGCAAGCTGAATTAGAAGAGACCGAGCTTCCTTTTTCTTGTCTTCGTTTCTTGCGCTCGAGAGGGTACTTTCCTCTCTGTTTAATTTCCCCACTGTGTGTCTTTGTTTTGGCGGTAATGTGAAGACGCTTTCATCCTCTTTAGTTTTTACAGGAAATTAAGATACTAGAATTGCCGCGTTTCCTCTTTCCTCACACAAAAGGGCTCAAATTTACACACATGTTCAGAGAAACACACATACATAAATGTGTGCAGATCAGCACACATTTAAAAACCGCAGGGCTTTGTCAGCCTGATTTCTCTTTTTTCTTTTTTGTTGTTATAAATATAGTTGACTCCAAAGCAGACAGGAAGTACCCTGGACAAATATGGAAATGTTCTACATGCTAATGTGACTTTTCCAAACAGGGAAGTAAATCAGAAAAACAAAACAAAGAACAGCAATGTGTATTTGAATTTGCTGACCTCCACCCATGCAGATATTTGTTAACAGCCTTGATGTCTTTGTAAAAGAAGACGAAAACTCTAAATGGCTCAATAGTCCAAGAGGAAGCTAAGGCAAGAAATGTGTTTCAATTGCTATGTTTGTTAGTTTTAAATCACAATTATTATTACATTACACTTTTAACACCACCAGAAAATCTTATAAGGACATGAATGACTAATATTCACAGTTGCAACAATGCAAATATTACAAATATCCGCATCTAAATTGCTGAATTTGTTAGTCATCATGAAGATGTTGCAATCATAGAAGCAATAAAGTGGCAGATGGAAGCCTACATCTATCTGTGATCTAAGATTCACATTCACATGATTAAGATTTTTTTGCTGCGAAACACTCAGTGCCCTCGGGATTCGAAACTTCAGCAACAAGCTGTAAAACTTTATCGTCTCTTTCAGTGATGAGATGGGGAAACATTTAGCACAATGGCGGTAAACACAGATGGGCCCTAATCAGGAAACACAACCTGATGCAAGTTGTGCTTAGTCATTGTGTTGTTATTTTTTCCTTGACAATGCTTTAAATTCTCAGCTTGTTGTGCTGTTTAGGTCGCTGTGCAGAGGCCTGCAAATACACCATGATTTATAGACATCATTCCACCCAACCTTTTTTTTTCAGTTTAGCGCTGAAGCATGGGTATAATAACAAAATACACGTTCTCACTTTCTATAATACTATGCCTGCTACATTCTGTGCATCCCTATTTTTGGCCTGAATTCACTATACTGTATACAGGAGCCATTTATTATGCTGTCACACCTACTTCCTGTATACACACAGGCGCTTCACTTACAGCATCCATCCTCAATACATATATTCAGTGTGCAGGTCATTAGAAGAAAAGAGGAAAATAAAGTTTCTTTTCTTAGGCCAAAAACTGCTGCACAAACAGGTAGCAAACTCATAATCAGCTGCTTAATTCACCAAATGCACAACAAAAATACAAGATGTTCACATGCTGATTACAAGGTCTACACTGCCAATCAGTAAATCAGCTCATGGTGGGCTTGCAATCAGCAAAAGTGGTAATCACTTCTAATCTGTTTAGAAATTTGCCTGAAGAGCTTAGACCCAGAGGACATGATTGTCACGATGTTATATATGTTTCTTTTTTTCCATTGCTGCTCTTTTGTTCCATTATATATTTTTTTCATGTACTGTGCCAGAATAATGCTGAATTCAACACAGTTAAATATATTCTTTTTTTAATCCTTGTTCACAGTTATGTAGTGCGAGAGCGATCTCAGAGGTTGTGATGTATGTTCCAACGCTGGTTGTAGCGCAGTAGTTTCTGTTGTACTTGAATTTTGGACTCAAGACCTCAAACTTCCAGTCTTTCGATGTTTGCTGACGTTTTGTTCTGTTTTCTGTCAAGATGATCCCACAATAACCTTCAGTAATGTTGAGTTCTGGGCTCTGGTGGTTAACTTTAACACTGAAACCACAGTTGTCATAATGAAGTTGCTTCTTTACTTTAAAGATGATCTCTTAGATGTCATAAAAGTTATTCCCAGTTAAAACCGACCGTGCCTTTCGATCAGGACTGTATTTTGTGTGTTTTTGTATGATTGAAATACCAGCTAGAGATGTAAAAAGCTATTTCTAGTTTAATACCTTTGCTTTATGTGATATATATATATATATATATATATATATATATATATATATATATATATATATATATATATAGTTAGATATAATCAACACTGTTTAACAAAATACAAATACATTGCTATATTTTTTTCTAAATAAAAAAGGAAAGACACTAATATTAGCTGACATATCACACAGTTATTAAGTAGTAATTAAGTAACCCAGCAAACATTTTGTTGAAAACCTGGATGGTCATGGTTGGCTGACCACAGAGTTGCATTCTGCATCACAGGGAGTTTGTGCGTTTGGTATCATATCTGCGTATGCTGTAATTTTAATAGTATTCTCTTAATAATCATAAAAAAAAATGAAGTTAAGCCTTCAAATTATCCGTCATGGTTGTCATCACAGAACAGTCCCTAACCTTCATTTACACACATGGTGAAAGCGTTTGTGTGTGTGTGTGTGAGACAGACTGGGACTCAAAGGTAGTGTATTTGAGTGTGTGACAGCTGCTGAATGATAAATCTGAGATCAAATCAGAGCGGGGGTTTGACTGTCCCCCTGCGCTCACTCTCGTTCTTCTTGTGTAAATATCAGAGGCTTTAAAAGTTTAACAGGCTCTCAGCGTAAACTCTCCAAGGTTACTGTAGATTTTTCCAATTCAGCTTCAGGTTCCAATCTGCTTTTATGATCAGAGCAGCACCGAGCTTTCATAAATGCACAGAATGAATGTGATAGTTATTTGAAGTTTAGTCACAGTCACAGTGTTTGAACACTGATCCGTGTGTTTTCACCTGTTGTGAAAACACATTGACAGAATATTTTCAGTCTAATTAAAATTATATTGCTGCATTGATTGTTGAACAAAGCAAATTAATTGCTGCTGATTGTTTGCTGACAGTCTGTTTTGTGATGTAACACGCACACTTCAGACTCTCGACCTTGAAACTTCAGTAACATATAACCCAATTGCCATTTGCAGATATAAACTTGATTGTAGGTTCAGATGTTTGATTGTATCCTTCTGTTGCAGGCTCAGAAATTGCAGTCAAACTCGAGTGCCGATGCCGTCCTCTGTGTGGTAAGTTCATTGTCGCTGAATGTTGTACTACAAATCTATTGTATAAAGTGAAGAATAAGCATGAGCTGGAAGTGCAAGCTGAATGTCTAGCGCATAAAGAGGAACTATGTGACTTTGAGTAAGGTTAAAGATGCATTTAAGTAAACCTTTTATGGTTAAAAAGGCATCTACAAGGCAACAAAATGTAGACCTTCTGATAAGTTATACCAAAACCTTGACATTAAAGTAAAAGTTAATAACTATCCATCTAAAGTATGTTTCACGGCTCTGCAAGCCAATCTATCCACAGCATGCTGTCCCTGATAGACAAAGTAACTAACATTGATAATCTCTTTATGATTTAATGATTCTGCTAGGGAAACGTGTTCCTGATATACACGTGGGTGTTACTGTGACACATACTAGCCAAATAAATAGTATCACACTTGTTCACATGATCATAAGGTCTTCACCCAGCCCTGAGTCCAAACTGGTATCCCACAATATGTGTTTGCTCATTTTAAGACACAGACACAGAAGATGTGCTGCCAACGTCCCCACACCACAGCACACTAAGACAGCTCACCATAAAGGTCTTGTATCTATCTCTGAAGGGTCAGGGTTATTTCAGTGACACGAGGGGGACCTGTGCTTTTTTTAGACGGGAGGTTTTATTACGCTGGCCGTTTGGTGTATATTGATGTTACAGGTTAAAACTGCTATTAAAGATTTGCTTTGAGATACAGTATCGCACAAAAAGAACCTATAACTTGTGTCGGGTGATGAAAGCTCAAACTGTTCTGCTCTTTCATTTGATACAACAATTTCATTCAAGACCACAAGGCAATCGGCAAGTTATCATATCATCACTAATTCTAATCTGACCCAGCTGAAAGTCTCTGACCTCCATCTGACAGTGACTGCCACAGCAATCCTTCCTGCCTTCTTTGTAAACTCCTGTTCTTTGTAGTTCCTTTGAGGCTGAAATGGGATCGTTGCTTATCTGGTGGCTTTTAAAGTTCACTGTAAATGTCATTGTACAATAATAAGGCAGTGTTATGCACTCGACTGACATTTAATAGAGGCAGGGCCAGGTCTTGGGGAGATGACCCAGCCGTTAGCTTGCAGCTTTATTAGCCAAAGACCGTTGGTGAAGTCCTGTATACACATACTAGCACGTGGTGCACATGCAAATTTAAGCGCGCGCGCGCACACACACACACACACACACACACACACACACACACACACACACACACACACACACTTCTACTTTTTAACTTTCCACTGTGGCATTTTACTTAGAAAAACAACCTTTTCATGGTTTAGTGTGCCACACCAAATGAATGCTGAAGACATTTTAAGCAATCTATTGTGAACATGAGTATGTAGGCAAAATAAATAAAAATAAGTAAAAGTTGGGGCATTTGCATTTCCTCCTAATTTCCTCTGCAAGACCACCTGCATATTGTGAACATAATTTTTTTGGGGACATCTCAGACCCATGCTAAGCTCTTTTACTCCAATCCCTGTCTACCTGTCTCTCAGGACCCCCAGATAGATGGTCCAAGTACCTCCAACGCCATCCTGAGAAACTCGGCTGCCTCCACACGGCCTGAGGGCCTGGCCTCCCTGCTGCCCCCGCTGCTCTGGCTGTGGTACTGCAGCCTGCCGGTGCTCTCCTGGCAAGGCAATTTGTAGCTGCGTCACTTCCCCAGCAACAAACAGACTGACAAACACATTTGTATAAAAGAAGAAGACAAACAAGGAATTATATCCTTTCTTTTCAGTTAGACCTGTTGTACTTTTCTTTTCTCTTGGATTCTGTCTTTTAATTCCTGCTTTGATTTGTTTTGGGTTTTTTTATGAATTTTTGAAAAGCTTTGTTGTTTCTTTCTTTCTTTCTTTCTTTCTTTTTTTAGCATTGCTGCTGTGTGCTAAAACAGTGATCTGCTATACATGTTAATTCAAGTTTTGACTGTGTGCTCATGTTGGGTTAGTCGGAGAAAGGGGTGATTTAAAACGGCTTCGTACCCCGCTCACTTGGGCAGGGATGAGAAAATACTCGAGGACTACATTCCAATAAACCACAGTGTGTGACTCTTGGAACACAATGTAAGCGAACATCAATTTTCAGAGTTGTCTGATCAGTTTTCACCCATGTCTGTTTGTGTGTTGAGGCTATAGGTGGGATCTTTCGCTTAAAAGTCACAGTGAGTTCAGTAATGGCTACATATTATCACTTGGGCAGCCTTTTAGGTGTTACTCCATCTCCTCTGTGGTTTGTGTCTGTTTTGATAATGGCGTGATCTGGTATTTTACATTTTTATGAGCTGAATTAAATGTCACTTGACAAAAAAAAAAATCCTTTTCTTTTTTAGGATGAAATAAATTAACTTAAAACGTCAGAGAAGTTTAGCGCCCAAACTGTTTTTACTGTAGCTCATACTGAACACAGATTGCCGCTGGCAGAAGCACACAGGCAAAGTCCCACAAACACATGATGCACATTTTCACACAGTCAGACACAAACACAGCAACACCCTCGGTCCGAGGCTTTCAGCTCCCTTTCTTCACTTTATAAGACGGCGTGTTGCTCAGCAATCACAGGTCGGTACGCTGCTGTGGACGGCTGAATCCACTCCACTCGTTAGTGATTGTACATACTTGTAATTGTCCAAGCCATGTTTAATGTTTCTTTTGGAGAAGGTAAGAGAGAAGCTGCTAAAGTTTTACCTGAATTTTTCTTTTTGCTTAGATGAACGCCACTGCATCGAGCCCACAAAAACCAGAGCTGACATAAAAGCAGGCTTGCTGTTGTAGAGTGTAATCAGCACTAACTCATGCATCCATCAGTCCATCGTCTTCTGTCATTTCTGTGTTACAACTTATTGCCTCAATTGTAAAACTGTCAAAGCATGTTCAGGGAGGAAATGCTAAGTTTAAACTGACCATTTGCTAAACCCCATAAGCCATAGTCATTGTTGCTGATTAATTCCAGTATGGCGAGTTTCAAATGACATAAAAGAGGCAGAATTGTCTCTTTATTTTAAGTAGCGAAGATCTGTCACAGATACAATTTATAATCTCCAACTAACAAGCTTATTTACATAATTAACATTTACTGGTTAAAGAACAAGAAACTCAAATGAGGGTTTTTGTTGTACACTTGCAGGCTACATGCTAACTCTGGTTCCTAATATAAGCTGTGCTGTTTGCCTGAAATATGCTAGATGTTTGCTAGCCTTCACCTCAGCTAATTCAGGTCACTGAACTTGACCCCTCGGCCATATTCGTAGTGTTGTTACCTTTTGGAGCATTTCTAGATTCCTGTGTGGTAAATTTGACTAATAGTCTGTCCACTAACTCTGTGCTCCAGTTTTAAGAAAGGAAGTTCACATCTTTTAGTTGTATATTACTTGAACATTATCAACAGGTATATGTGTCTGTGCAGTGTAGCAGTTCAGTCTGTGGGTGCACCTTCCTAAGAAAGCTTGTTAGTGTTAGCTAACAGCTTAGCACTTGACTCTTTGGTCCTAATATGTCACTTCTAGTTCAGTACAAGCTGCTTTAAAACAAGACGGCACACACAATAGACAACCTATTGTGGTTCCAGGGAAACAGTGAGCATGCATTTAGCAGACGTGGAAATACAAATTATTTTGTTCTAATATGTCATCATTAGCAACTTGGAGAGCTAGAAACAGTTTTGAGAATGAGGGCTAACTTTGGTAAATGTTCCATGGATGATGCTCCTGAGGGCAAAGAGTCCTAATCTGACGGTGTTAGTGGTTAATAACCTGATAATTTTCTAATTTGAATTATAAAGAATATCAACTTAAGAGTTGATTTAGGTATTTGAAATGGAATGTTAGAGTCAAGAGATGATACCACCCTTCCTACTTCAAATATTGTTAAGTTGCTCTTCGTGACAAACACCACTTTGTCATGTTGAACAGATTTCAAAGCTTGACACCTTAAGCACAGGCAGGAGTTTAGCAAATGGTTACTTTTGTCTTCTGAGCTATGTGGAAATCAATAATGGCTTTGTGCATCTACTTTGGATGACTACTGGAAAAATTAAAAAAAAGGAAACACACGGCATTGTGGCATCATTTTTCCAGCTTTTCCATTGGAGGCAAATAACATCTTGGCTTTTAATTTTGACAGATTTCTCTGTGATCGGGATAGTTATACACATCTCTGTGGCATGTTCAGCAAACCACTAGCCACTGATACTCATCACTCGCTGCTTAGGTTTATGTCGCTTCTCAAGACACAACTAATGTATAGTAGAACTTCAATGTTATTTACCGAGCATAAACATGGTATATGCACTGTATGTACTTGGCTGAAACTATGAATTGGACAAATAAATGTCTGATAATATTCTATTTCAGAGCATTGTGAGCTATTTTGACATTCAGATACAACATAGAGTACATTGAATAAGCCAGAATATTGTTTTTTATAACAACTTAAATGTATATTTCTCCCAGTATGTACATGATTATGAAATATTATTGCATCTGAGACACAGGATATCATTATAACTCTCTTACTGTACCTTAAAAACAGCTGTATTTCCTAAGCATACTGTTTTGTACCATAGCCCCATTTATGGCGTTGCTAAAATGCAGTGTTGACAGGTTTGGGTTTTTTTGTTTGTTTTTTGGATAAAAATTACACTTATTTTTCTATCTTTTACTAATTTTTGCTCTTTTGATGAGTTGAAGTTAATGAGATGGACCTGATAAAGATTTAAATGGTTCTTTTTTATGCTGAAGTTAAGGAAGACAGAAAACTCATTGCATGGTGTTAGAAATCAATATTTAAGGACAAATATATTCCAGACCATGCTTTGGAAGGATTTTGTTATGGTGTGTTTGAAGATGGTTGGGGACGTAGGATGATTCCCACAAACTGAATGTCTGCAGTTTGGATGGAACGTTAAAGAGAAATCTTATTAGTTGTTTTAGAAAAAGCCCAACCTAGGACTGATTGCATTTCTAAGAACTGTGTCTTAGAGTATGTGTGATCATTTTATATTTGAATCCCAGAGCTGAATCTTTGTGGTCTTCGGAATACGAGAGTGACTCAGTGCTTTCTGATCACAGAAGGCCTCAAAACTGGGGACACTTCCTCGCAATGTAAGGATCCCCACTTTTGGACCAAACAAACAGTAGAGATGGTAAAAATATTTGCCGTCCGTCATAGTCCCATTTGTTCTTTTGAAATACCAGAAATACCAGCTCTTTTGATTTTGAGTTTGCAGACTCCCTTAGCTATGTGGCATCATTAACTTCTTAGCTTGTGAAAATGTAAAATCTGTTGTACAAAAAGTTATAATTAAAAACTGTTAAATCACCCAGACTGCTTGTATGTGATGTTATTTCACTGAGGAAACATGAAAGGCAGGCACCGGGCCCGTGGGAAAGGCAGGTGAGGCGGGCAGGATTAAAGAAACTTTGAGGCCATGTGAGGTGATCCAGAGAGGCCGATAAGATCATGTGTGTTAATGCAGCTGACCCTGGGTTACCAAGCCAGAGGAAACCCAAAGATAAAGTAAGAGTCATCTGAGGTTTCGCACAATTTTTTAGCTTTGACCAACTGGTGTGAGGAGGAGGGGTCACAGCAGACAGAGTGAGCACACAGTGATACTATATTATCCAAGGCGCCGTGCTGAGAAACAGAACCACGGGGAACAAAAGGGTACACACATCCCAGAGACCTTTGTGGCAGGTGCTGGACTTTAAGAAAAACTTTCAAAGAAAGAAGGCAAGATCCATACTCCTGTAGATATTTTTTTTATGGATAATGTGCAGCATTTTGATCAATTAGATCTTATTTAGGTATATATAAGCTCTAAACACAAGATCAATAGAGGCTGGGGTCTATGACACCAGAGCCGCCATTCAACGGGTTTGGGGGCCGTTATTTATTTTTAATAATTTAATGACCAGAAGTATGATTCACATGCCTCTCGACTTGGCATTTTGGCTTTTTTGGGCATTTTTAAGCAAGGAAATATTCATGTCAGCTGTACTTAATAATCCTTAAGGAATCATTAATATGTGGGTTGGACTCAAGCGCCTGGCTCAAGTGGTCTTATTGCTGATTTTCTAGAACACTTGAGTGTAACGTTAACTGCATAAAGAAATTACCTTGCACTGTTGAAATTTCCCCAACTTACCAAGAAAATACTTTGGCCACTTTAGAAAAAGCACAAAAAATTGACCTAGTGCACTGTGAGGCCAAACTTCCGCCAGCATTTCACTTCTTGTCTGTCCCTCCTCATTTCCAGCTCCTTTCTGAATCGGTTTTCACTAAAGGTTTCCAAATAGCTAATAGAAAGTGGGTTTAGAATTGAGAAAGTCCTTGGAACAGGTAAATACTGGCCCTCGAGCTCCCAGTTATGGCTAAATGTGTCATAAATATGGTGTTGATAGTTATTGACATTGGGCACATCTGCAGATGCATTTTCAGCAATATGAATAAAACATTATTGTATAATAGAAAAGCATGATGGGGAAAATTGTGTGCATCGTCATCAAATGTCATCAAATTAGTCTGACATTTGGATTTACTTTCTCATCCATTAAGTGAACTGCACATCCTCAAGCATTAATACCAAGCACTGTGTTAAGCGTTTGCAGTTGGAAACCCATTAGCCAAGAATTTGTTAGTTTGGGGAAGTGAACATAAATGCCACATCACTTACTGCAACAAGCTGCAAAAATATCTGACTCACAGTATTTTTAATGCCTAAAATAAGGTGATCTGTGTAAAGTAACCAGCTACAGCTTAAGATGGACTGTTTTCCAGGTGTTTTGTTGCTGCTTATTCTTTAAAGACATCGTTCTCTACCACTGTGTCCAAGTCACTCCTTATGTGCAGCCATTAGCTATACAACAAATTTCATACACGCAGAAAGAAAATGTAATGGTTTCAATAATTTATTTATTTACTATTGCCAAGGAGACCAGTTCACAACCGTTGGTCACAACAGGAACATAAAGAAAGTTATAAGTGAAGTGTGCGCTCATTTGCTGACTCTCATTTCCCGTCTGAAGTTTGTGTTCAGGATTTGTAAGGTGTAAGGGAACAAAATAATACATTTCCATATCCAGTTTCAACACAGATGTCATTTATTTATTCCTTTACTTTATCAGAGTTGCAGGCATCCACATACAAAACAAAACTGTGCCTCCTCAGTTAATGGAAACTCTTACTACTATTGATATTTATTAAAATGTATTTATTTCCGTCACTCTGCGTTAACGACATCATTTGCAATCCCTTTACTAGCTCTTCACTAGCAGTTTACCAGGCTTTTTGTTCTACAGTCTACTGGACTCCACTTCAGCTATCTAGAGCTGCTGCTGTGCGTGCTAATCCACTTTCTGCTGTCGAGATCCACCATGAGTCTCCGTGGGCCTTGCTAACTACAACCTGCAAAATCCCTGTTAAACTATACTTTATTATCTAGGTTACTGTACCAGTTACTTTGCAAATTTAGTGAAAAATCTATTTTGTAGAACACACTGTTTTTGTTTTACATCAGTTTAAAATAAAGGCTGTTGCACTTATACGGTAAAAAGAACGGTGGGGATTTTAGATCTGTCACTGTTTGTAGGTTTTGCTTACATTCATTTTCTATTGGGTTAACTTATTGATTTTATAAACTGTTTCATCTGGAGTCCATTTGTGGAAAACAAGTTGAATCATACTGGCTGTTTCTCTTCACCTTGGCACTTCAGATTTCCTTCAAATATTAGTCTTGCATTGATATTTCAAACATTCAAAGTTCCAACATCAAGCAGAATATACAGTAGAATAACTACAATGATGTAATTAATATGGCAGCCTCAACTGGAAAGACTTAATTTGTTCCAAAAACATACTTTACCCTTCAGTTCTGTCCACTTCACAAACCTGTCTTTGCTTCTGTTCCACCCTGAGGGGGTAAAAAGAGCAGTTAAAAAGAGCAACACAATTAAAAGTGACATTTTCTTTCTACTTCCTGGAGCAGAAGTGTGGATTACTGAGGTGTGAGACATGCTTAAAAACAAAAGTCTATGTTTAATGAAAACACCAAAACCTAACATGTTGGAATAAGATAAGATAAGATGACCTTTATTAGTCCCACAGGTGGGAAATTTGTTTTGTTACAGCAAAGTGCAAAGTTATGTAGCAGAAATTAGAAAACACTGGAAAGCAATACAATACAATAAAATAAAATAAAATACTATATACAATAGAATAAAATACAATAGAATAATATATACAATAGAATAAAATGGAAATACAAATACTATATACAACTGAGTAGGAAAATACAAAAATACAACTTCGTCAGAAGAAGAATTGCACATATAGCAGTCTTATTGCACATGTGTGGGTTTGTGTGTTGGATCAGCTGCAAAAGTCTTTATTGTAGAGTCTGACAGCAGTGGGGAGGAAAGACCTGCGAAATCTCTCCGTCCCACACCGTGGGTGCCGCAGTCTCCCACTGAAGGAGCTGCTCAGTGCTGTCACAGTCTCATGCATGGGGTGGGAGATGTTGTCCAACAGGGATGACAGCTTAGCCACCATTCTCCTGTCACTCACCACCTCCACTGGGTCCAGAGGGCATCCTAGAACAGAGCTGGCCCTTCGGATCAGCCTGTTCAGTCTCTTCCTGTCCCCAGCAGAGATGTTGCCGCCCCAGCAGACCACACCATAGAAGATGGCTGAGGCCACCACAGAGTCATAGAAGGTCTTCAGGAGTGGGCCCTCCACTCCAAACGACCTGAGTCTCCGCAGCAGGTACAGCCTGCTCTGCCCTTTCCTGTAGAGGGCGTCTGAGTTATGAGTCCAGTCCAGTTTGTTGTTCAGATGAACACCAAGGTACCTGTAGCTGTCCACAGCCTCGATGTCCATACCTTGGATGTTCAGTGGTTGCAGTGGAGGATGTTTGTGCCTGCGGACGTCTACCACCAGCTCCTTGGTTTTACTGGCATTGATCTGGAGGTAGTTCAGCTGGCACCAGTCCACAAAGTCTTGAGTCAGTCCTCTGTACTCCTTGTCGTCCCCATCAGTGATGAGGCCGACTATTGCAGAGTCATCAGAGAACTTCTGCAGGAAGCACTGGGTGGAGTTGTGGGAGAAGTCTGCAGTGTAGATAGTGCCAATTAAGATAATAAATATGTAACCATATAGCTCCCCTTTTGTAAGTCTCTTTCTACCCAGTCTTTCAGATCCAGCAGGGCCTGCCCAGGGGCACGTCTACGTAAAGTAAAGTCACAATATAGACCATAAAATAGTCACAGAAATACATGACATACAATCCTAAAATTAGTCCCCACTCCACCTGCAGCTTCCAAACAAAACTGTAAAGACAGCTATCAAATAATAAAGTCCAGTAAATGTGGAAAATTTGACTTTTTGATAGCAGGTGACATTTCACACTCAGAAATTGAGCCTATTAAGAGTCATTAAAGTCATTTTTTTCATACTGTGGAACGCCATTCATGAATGTGCTGTGATTAAAGCTGTGGGGCACAAGCAGGCATCATCTGGCTTCTGTGCAGTAAAATGGAATGACTTTAGAATAAGAACAGTAGTTGGCCATAGATGCAAATTTCATCATTCATGAAATCGACAAGAATGAGCTTCACCTCATTTTAGTTAATAATTGACTCTCAAAGTTGTATTTTCTTGCAGGAAGATAATGTGGACCTGTTTCAAATGCAAATAATCTTTATTCCAGGGGTCCCTAAAATCAAATTAATGGCCGCGTATTTTAGTGAACTGAAATTTGGTCCTAGCGCAGATACAAGGGTGTCATTTCCACAAGAGATTTTTATCGAAATCTTGAATCATGCTGATTTGTATTTAAGAGAATACAAGTGAAACATAGGGCCACTATATTCAAAAGAAGGTTAATACTTCCATCTAAGGTGATACTGTATATATTTAGTAAGGTTTTGGGAGTTTTAGCAAAACCCAGCAGAGAATAGAGGAGGCATCAGTGACAACAGGTATGACATTAAAGTCAGAAACTGCACAGCAAGATCGCCGGTGTAGAGATGTGTTGCAAATTAGTTTGCAGATCTGCAGCAACTGTAGGCAGAGCAAATCTGCCTCTAGACTTGACGTCCTAGCCTGACCAAACTGACACCATGCTTGATTTACTGCATTGGCAAATTCTTTACTTTTCTTTTTGTTTTTTAATGAGTGTTTAGAATTTACTTGACTTGATAATTATGGTAGTTGTGGTCATTTCATGGCTTGTTTCCAGGTGATTGTTCACGTTCTTGTTGCAATTGTTGCATTGTGGACTATGGGCCACTGCAGGCTTGTGATGGACAGAGTTAAAAAAGCAGCAGGAGTCAGAGGACTTATCAGAAAAAGAGGGTTTTTATTTATTTAACCCAAAAAGTTATATTTACAAAACAATAAATGCTGAGCTCATAAAAGAGGTCAAAGAAACAAAACTAAACTCAGGCAAAGAACTGTGAACTTAACAAACCAAACATAACTGACCTAAACAGGAAATGACACACAAGGCAGGTCAGACCACTATGACGCAACGGGGGTAACTAAACAAAACACAGTCGTAAACAACAAACACGATGCAATACAGTCCAGTTTGTCAATAAATTAAACACCAAAGAAGAAAATCAAAACCACTAAACCCTAAAGACAAAGATTGAATTAAATACAAAAGCTTTTTTTAATCAAAGAAAATACACATTCTCCCCCTTCAGCAGGAAGTG
Organism: Oreochromis niloticus; assembly: GCF_001858045.2. Lineage (NCBI taxonomy): Eukaryota > Metazoa > Chordata > Actinopteri > Cichliformes > Cichlidae > Oreochromis > Oreochromis niloticus. The sequence continues at coordinate 4,692,054 of NC_031978.2, forward strand.
GTGGTATGGTCCAATCATCCTCTCTATGTATTTAAGTGCTTTAAACCCTGGCTGCCATCTTTTGTCTGGCAACTCCCAGGGATCACGGCAGGTAAGAGAAACAACGATTAGTCACAATCACAAAGCAAAAAAGAAATGAATTGGTATAAATATATAAGTAAACTAAATGTGTGCGCTTACAAATAGAATAAATGTATCTAAACAAATCAATAACCTTACTGCAAACTAAAGTGTGTTGTTTTGAATGAAGAAACAAAGAATACATGACAGTTACCGACTTTAGAGTGTGGCCATGGGTACAATCTAATTTATGAATGTTGGCTCCAAAATCTTCATGGTTACCTAGCTAGGTGCCATCTGGAAGTTCTTATAGTATAGAAACTTTCTGCACCTGTTTTTGTGTGTTTCCTTAACGTTTGAAAGTCTTATGAGATTTGCTTGGTCATACTGGCTGAGATGAAAAGAAAATGCTTCTCATTAAATAATATTTCTGTCCCTCAGGTTGTAATATCTTTATATATGTTAAGCAACAGGAGGTGTCCTATCTGACCCTCCTCAGACATTTTTCATTTTTAGAGGTCATTAAGTTCCATGAAATCTGAAACTGCAGTTTAGATTTGGTCTTCTTAAAAATTTCTTAATTTTCAGATAAAGTAGATCTCCATCTCAGCCTCATCTCTCTAACAGTTACTAGTTTTTGGACTGATTTGTGATTTGTGGCCACAGAATTTGTCATTTGTTATGATCAAGGGACCCCCCCCCCCACAGATGAAGCATGAAGCCAACATGGAGATACTAAAAGTTCATATAGCCACCAAATTGGAGTCAATCCCCTCTCAACCCCATGTTGAAAATGACCAAATTGACAGCATTAAAGCGTGCTTACAGATGGTTGTGGTTTCTGCATTCATAAAAACTGATTGGGTTGTTTTTTTCCAACTCATCCACCTGGATATTGTAATGACATGTCTTTGCTTTTTTTTTAATAAATATATTTGACAGTGTATACATATTCTGCTACTTTATGATCTCTTAATAGGTCCAGATAACATTTTAATCTTCTTTGACTCGACCTTTCCAGAGTTCAACACAGGTAAGGTTTCTACACACTCTTGCATTGCCCTTCCTTTCTCTAGACATACATGTTATGGAGATTTGTGGTACAATAAACACTTTCACTTTAGCATCAATAACTTTTAAGATAGGTGATGCATATGAATAATAACCAGAATAAACCTGAACCAGACTCATTGTTAGAATTGACAATCATCCTGCAGCCTCATTCGCTCACGCTCATAGCAAGGGTCCCGATATTATATATTTTTATAGTTCATCGATACAAAAGCTCTATTCATTAATGGACAGTTTATAAGAGGATCATAAAACTTCACATAAACACACCGGGTCTCCTGACACCAGCATGAATTAGCAGCTATTAATGCATCATGAGGGAATTGCACTGCAGTGCAGTAAACTCCTGTGTGGCCAATTCATGTCCCTGTGACAAATAGGTTATGAATAATAATAGATGTGTTTGTCGTAATCATCTGTGGTTCTTTATAATCCTGGTATAATTGGTCATTTTGTTTGTAACTTTAATGTCTGAATTTTCTCTTCATCTTTTAATTCTCTTGTAAAACAGAACAACCAATAATGTGTGTTAGTGAGATGTGAATAAACATTTTAGGAGATCAAAAAGTTTCCAAACCAGAAAACCTGTGTATCAACAAAGTACTGATAAACTCATCTGTTAAATCAGGTGTTATACGAGGTAGGCTGGTCCCAGAATTATGAATTATTCCCCTGAATATTTATTAATATACAAGTAAATAAATAACTAAACAAATAAGTCTTCTCTTGGGGTGGCTGTAGCTCAGGCGGTAGAGCAGGTCATCTGCTGATCGGAAGGTTGTTGGTGGCCCAAATATCCTTGGGCAAGATACTAAGCCCAAATTGCTCTCCGATGCATCCATCGGAGTGTGAATGTGTGTGAATGTTAGTTAGAAAGCACTAAGAAAAATGTGCTTGTGTGAATGGGTGAATGCACAAGTTGTGTAAATCACTTTGAGTGCTCAGAAGAGTAGAAAAGTGCTATATAAGAACCATTTGCCATGCCCCAGTCACAAGTTATACAGACCAGTGGTCACCCACCTGGCAACCGAGTTGCTGGTTAAAAAAATGTGGATTCTGCTTCATTGCTTTAGGAGTTGCTAGAGATCACAAGGATTTGAGGTTGCCAGGGGGTCACAGACTGGCCTCTGGGACCTGGGGTTTGAGAACACTGTAATTTGTATTATTGTCTTATATTAATTAATATTTTGGAGAATAGTTCTGTTCTGGCACCTACTGCCATTCTACATGCATAGATGTAAAGATGGGAGGGGCAGCAACAAGATCAGTCCAGAACAGGCATTGGTTAAAATGGATATGTCAGTGTAAAAGTCAGAAATTGCAAGAAAGGTTGCAAAGTGGCTTGCAGATGCACAGCAGCTTGAAAGGTTTTTTAGTACAATTTTTGTTGACACTAGAGTAATGATAAAAAGAAAGAAATACCCTCTGGTTTCCAAAAATACTTAAAAGTGTGTATAAACTGTCCTTGTTTTGGTCTTTGTCTGTTTGGCCGTGTTAGTAAACACAACCAGTCTGAGGGGCCATCAGTGGATGTGTTGGCAACGGGATGCCATGACAGTGAATTAACAGGCCTTCATACAAGTGTGTAATACAAATTCTTTCTACACCTTGCATCTAACATATGCAGAACCATAGTACTAGCAAAAAAGCTAAAAGAGAAATTAATAAATGCTAAATATTAAAATCTAAAGTGGAAACAAGCAAATCCTTCGAACTAAAACTAAAACCAAGAAAACTAGAACAATTCTAACACCTCTGCAACAATACAGTGTCAGAATTCTTGATCTCAAAACTTTATGGTGACGCATTTTAATTAAACCTCATTAGACTCCTCACTATTCAGTAGACACGCTGGCTCACTGCGTACATGTCACACTTTGTCTCTCCTAAGAGTGAAATGGACACGCATGCTTAAGTTGCAGTACCAGCATAGGGAGATAATATATTTAAAGCCAAAAAGCTGCTAGTCACCAAGGAAGATATAAATTCCAGGCTCCTTTTAAGCCAGAGATAATTAAGCTAGGTGGCTGATGTGTATTTACATGTAAATGTGTTAGTAATGTCTCTTTAAATGTGCAGGTTCTCAGTCATCCAGTTCATGGTAGTCTAAAGAACCAGAGCTCTGTTCTTCAAGAAACGTAGAAGTCCAGTCGTTTTTTTCCAAGCTCCTTAGTCTGTTCATGGTTTCCTATGACTATGTTCATGTTGGGTTGAATAAGATTTGAAGTTTTGTTTTACTGAAATCAAATCTGGAACTGAAGCATACATGTCCATTTCACGCTTAAGAGACGGCCTATGACATGCTTTGCCGTGATATCGGGCGTCTTACTCTCTACTGCTTAATAGCCTCCTCTTTGCATGATCCACGGTTACCCTTTTGTACCACAAACCCTTAAGTGTGCTCCATGCCAAGCCTTGGATGAGAAAGTCCAGTCACTTTTTTTCCAAGCTCGTAGACTAGCATGACCTGGATGACTGAGAACCTACACAGACCATAATGCTGAGCCGTGTTCTTCTGGCAGCCAGATTTAAGTGTAAACAGAGCAAATTTGAGAAGACAGGTGGTATATAGGATTGTCATATGGTACTACGGCACAACAGTTCACATTTCTCAAATGCCTTAAACATGCTAAATAAAAATGTAAAAGCTGTAGACAGATGCAAAACAGGGATTATTTTATAAGCACATTGAAGAAACCTGTTTGATCTAAACATAAAGGATGAAATCAAGGTTTTGCTGAACTTTTTTTTTATTTAGCTTTTTTATTTAGAGAAAAGTTTGAATAACTTTAGATGGTTACATAAAATCAGTCTGGGTGACAAACTGATAGAACAAGAGGGAACACAGATTACACGATGACACAAAATGTTTTCTTTCTGAAGTTAAAAAACTCTGACGAAGCAGGAAACCGGTCACCTCGACCTGTCAGCTGACCCTCCTGCTTAATGTCTTTGTGGTTATTGCTCACAAAATTAAGCTGATAAAGTGCATCAATAGCTTCACTCCTCTTTCATCCACATCATTGCACTTTGTGTACTGAGGGGAAAAAATACTCTTTGTTGGTGCAGAAGGCCACTTATGACAGAGCAGCGCGTGGTGGTATTGAGTAAAGGACGACGCTGACAGGGCCAACATTCTTCACAGCGTCACTGAGGCTGGCTGACTTACTGGCTGGTCACTGGTTTGGTTGTGTGTGTGTGTGTGTGTGTGTGTGCGCGCGCGCGCGCATGCCTGTGTGTGTGTGTGTGGAGGGAGGTGGACAGAGGACAGCAGTGTGCTTTGTAATCCTTTGTCACTCCCCACCCACCCTCGACCCTCATCTGCCTGACTCTGTTACTCGTCCTCAGACTGTGGCCCGAATTACCCGCTGCAATTGGCCCGTAATGGCATAAAGATTGAGGCCTGGACGGGGCATCAATCACAAGGATCTGGCTCAGCTGACCCTGAGTCCTCAACAAGAAAGAGGTGATGCCAAGCGGATGTGAGAAAGGAGGCAGGAAGAGGGCAGCAGAGATGGTGCATTGAGACAGAAGTGAGAGATGGGAAAGCTGAAGGAGAAAAGAGAAAAACCAGAGTTCTGACCTTAAGAAGTAATCAGTTTTATTACTTAACATGTTCTGAAAAGGACACGAGGACATTGTATTAGAGCGTTGCACTGTGTGCACTAGGCTCCTAACAGAGACTGTGTGTGTGACAAAATGCAGACTTGGCAGAGGTGATGTGAGATTGATTTTTGCTAATTTAATAGAAGACTCATTTCAGAGTAAATGTTCTACTTATGTCTTAAATTTAGACCTTCAGCTTTCTAAATTATAAACTTTATCTCCACCGAGCTGAAAATCATCTCTGGCATAAAACTGAAAAGTTAACAAAGGGGATATACGTAGTAGCAGGTTTTTTGATGATCAGTTATCATATTTAAGATTGAGCATCAAGAGCACATGTTTTGGAGGTATTGTGGTAATAAATAGGACTCAATATAACTACCACTTCCAAGGCCCCAAAGTTGGCCAACCTCATCCCCCTCACCTGTCGTCCTGGCTCCCCCTTGCCGTAGCATGTCTATTGTACCTCATCAATCTTTAGCCATGAGCCTTACTGAATACAGATGCCCACGGCAGGAATTGAACTCGCGAACCCCACTCCAAACACATGTAGTCTTACCACTACACTATCCAGCTGCTATAGCTGGGATACTGTGTTTTTGGATTTGAAGCACACAGAAACCACAGAAACATGCCAGGGGAAAGACCATCTCTGAATCGAGGAGGGGGCCTAAGGCTACCACCATCTTACATTGCTGTGATTGCAGCCACTCCCCAACTCGCTGTGAATGGTTCTCATGGCCATTAATCAATGGCCTTTGATCAGTGATTAATGGTCATGAAAATTTGCATATTAATGATCAAAGAAATGACCTCACAGCACATTCATTCAGTGGGCTGGTTTCAGTCATTATGGAAATGTACTGTTTATAAGATTGGGGAAACCTGCAGTCAGCTGAGACTGAAGAAGTCACTTGGATGAGTGACGATACGTTTCTCCCACTGAAAACTTTACGTCCAGATGATCAGAATCAACCTTTAGGGATTTGCTTACCTGGATGATTGAGGATGCATCAAGATATAATTGGGTAACCTTAGTTTTCAAGGACAGTGGCAAACAGTCATTTATTAAGCAGCTGTGAGGCCGGCTAGCAGTTGTAGTTGGCTTCAAAAAGGAGGCTGTTATCAATAAATTGTGCTGGGAAATGCATCCTTAACCCTTTTAATCATCATTTTGGGCTATCCAATGACACCCTAAATGACACTAAAAAGGCTCTGTTACTGAAAACCTTCTGTTACTGGCATGCTGATTGCAATCCTTTGATATCATCAGTGAGTGACAGAGTGCTATCTTAATAATAATTGACATGATAGTTGTAGCATTTTTTATGTGTTCAATGTCAAATCATATCTGAGGTACCAATAGTATTGTGTAGACAAATGTCAAAGTATGGATCAGCTTTTAATTTCATTTGTCTTCTGTTAGGTGTGAAATATAACCTGAGAATACATGTGTTGCATATAATCATATAATCATTATTCACTGGTAATTAAGTCACTGTGCATGCATATATGCAAGAATACATTACATGCGTTTTCTTGTTGTCTGTTTTCCTACCTATCTTATCCTCCTGGGTGTCTGACAGGTAAATTGCATGTTTAAGTTGTAAAGCAGTTTGAGCTTAAGAGTAGCAGAAAGCTATTGCTTAGACAGGTGTCCCGTCTTTCTTGAGACACTTTGCATGTTTGCATTCTGTTTGGTGCTGCATGTGGTCGTGGTGGGGGGGTGTCAGTCAGTTATTGAGCTTCTTACATTGACTTTACTCTAAAAACACAGGCCCTCTTCATACTCAGAACCGGTTCAAAAACATCTCAGATCAAGATAAAAGGGAAAGTGAACCACTTCCTGCCGCCCCTGACGTGCGGGTATTGAGCGGAGTGGAGATGCCAGCAATCCACTTAATGTTAAATACTGTAGCCTTTTATCTTGAGGGAAGAAAATACAGTGAGCTAAGAGCATAAAAAGGAGCACTTATCTCCTCTTGGTCACTAATGGTGGTGACAGCAGCAGCGTTGACCCAATGTAATGTTCAGAGGGCTTTCAAGTTCCAGATGAGATTTTCAAAGGAAACAGTCAAACAGCATGTTAAATTGCTTCTATTAATATAACAATTATGCCTTTGTTCATAGTTTTCTGCAATTAAGGTCCAATTGGGATGTACACCCTAATGTAATTGTTTGATTAGACATAAATATGACATTAAAAAACATGAAAGAAATGGCCAATGGAATAAACTGGTAGTTCTTAAGGTTATTTTAAGGTAAAAGAAGGAATATACAAATGATTACTGACATGAAAACATTGTTTACCCGGATGTCTTTACCTCTGTATCACTGACTGTGAATGATCTTGAAATGCATCCAGGCATTAGCGCAGTGTGGCCACTAGATCCCCCACTGCTTTTCCTTAGAAAGGATGTATTTTGGCGTTTTCTTCTGTTTAGAGCCCCACATTTGCATAACAGTGTCTAATTCAGAAGATTCTGGGATCACCTCGACAAGCAGCCCCCACCGCTTTATGACAAAGAGATATAATCCATAGTCGATTTTAAAAGCATACAGCAGCCATTTATAAGTGCAGCAGAAGGAGACATGGATTCATTTTAAAACGATAGTATTTGTACAAATGTTGAGCCATATCCAGGTTTTATTAAACAACATCTTACTGTGATGCTCAATACATAGAACCAAATGGCAAGGAGGTACGCATGGATGGAATGCAGTCATTGTTTAATTTGTATATTAAAGAGGACATTTGGCTTCTATGGTGAGAAATGTAATGGAAGTGTTGTTGATGTCCCCTCTTTGCACACACATTATGACAAATAGGAGGCAGTGATGGTTATAACCAGGGACATTATAAAACAGAGACAGAAAGTGAACAGGAAACAATACAGTGGCCACTATATTAGGTACACCTGTGGAATCCATTTAATGAAGCCTTTAATAATTAGATTTGGTACATATTAATAGAGCAGGGGCGCTTTAGATACCTAGGATGTTGATAGCACGTGGAAATCGTGGAAATTCAACACCATCTTTCTGCGAGACATTACGTTTAAAGTAACGTTAACTTTACAGGATGCTGTGAGAGTCGTTATGTAACTCTAGAAACAGTGTTGGATGATACTGTCTGTAGTTCTGGCTGATCTTGTCATTCGACCCGACTGACATCCTGAGAACACCAATGAATGTGGTTTCCCAACACCAGAGGTAACAGTACACACAGTTTCAGACTGAATACCAACACAAAGAAGCATTTAATTTTTTAAAATTGTAAATGTACAGATTTAATGCTCATATGGACAAATACACGGTGGTGAGCTGCCCTTTGTAAATCCAAATCTCAGCAACAAATTGGTGCAAAATTACGTCAAAATGCCTGAAAGAAAACAGTAGGTAATACATGTGCATCAAGACATCATGTTACTTTGTATGCAGTGCAGCTGATAAAGGTGACTTTACAACATTAAATGGAGGTTTGATACAAGCGATAAAGGGAAAGCATCTTAACATCACATGAAACTTTCTGTGATGTACAAAATGAAGAGTTAGAAATGAATAAAGACACTGAGGGCACGAGCAAAGAAACGTGATTACTGCACAGACTTGCTTTATAAAATTAATTATCTACAGTTTCTGTTTAAAAAACAAAACAAAAACAAAACTTTGTGAGTTAATTAAAAAATGTTTAACCGCATTTTGCATTCTTAATAAATAATATATACTGAGATATGTTATATTAAAGTTTGTGTTACAGATAAACAGACTTGAAATATCATGAGGAAAGATGTATATGGTAGCTTCACAGTAATGAAAAATAAAAAAAAGGCATATGAATACCATCAGTAGTTTGTGTGTGATACCGACCTTGAGGTTACATCGCAGCCCAGAATAAACATCATGTTTGGAAGATCAGTTGCATAATAAAATTCCACAGAGGGTTTTAATGTACGGGTAAAGCATTTCACTTATAGTGCATATACAAATGTGTGTATATAAGGCCCAGAGCTACAGATAATGGACCTTTTTCATCACAGAGGACCTGAGCAGATATTAAAACCTATAACTTCAACTGTCAGTGTAGGGAAAAACAAACCACACATATTTCATAAAACACATTTTTTTACTTGCATCCAATGAGCTTCATAGCAAAAATGCAGTTCTTTGAATTCACAACTTCAAAATTAGCAAATGAAACTTTTTCCTCTAGTTAATCATTGTAATAAACCCCCACCAACTAGAGAGTTTTGCAATTATCTAGTTAAATCGGTGTTCTTCTTTACTAGTTTTGCTCCTGAGTCTCATTGGGTTTGTAAATCAGGAGGACTTTATATCAGCTATCAATATCTTTTCACTGGAGGTCAAAGCCATTTAGTTTTGTTTGGTGAAAAACGACAGTTCTATTTTATTTTCTCTGTCAATATGGCAGACTGTAGAACCCGGGAGAGACAAAACCACATGGCATGAAAATGGAAAAGGTCTGCCAGCTCCTCGTGGCAAATTTCTGAACAAAGCTGTGGTGGAGAGACACATTCTCATTCTCAATTTGCAAGTACTTCTCCGAAAATATACAGACAGGGGACAATGACAAAAACCTTGTATCTGGTCCAAGGAAGAAAGGGACTACAAGTACCATTTACCACTTTTGGGTGCCTGTGAAGAGAGTAGTTTCGCCCCATCTGTATGCTCCAATCCATATCCGTCCTCTTTCCAAACCACTTTAAGATCAAGGATCATCCAACCCTATTTTTTTTGCAGGCTTTGCCTTTGTGTTCACAATTCTCCATTGTGTCTAAAGTCAAAAGTAGTGTGTCCAGTGAAATTCCCCTTTGGACGTATTGGATGTGGTTGTACCTCGTTGAGGGCACATAGTTCAAACGCAGGTCCCTTGATGGTGCACAATGTGTTTGCGGTGCTTCAGACCCAGGGCTCTCTCTTTCAAGTCCATCACTCGCTGCTGTGACGTGTCCACCAGAGCACTGGCTATGGCGATACCTGGAATCCCAGAGACAAAATAGAGTCATCAGTGAAAGATGGGCAGTATTATGCTGTTTTAGATGGGCTCAAATTGTACTGAGAGGGTGATGTGACAGTGGTCAGATAAATACGGCTTGATCAAGGCAAAACTACGACCACCTTTTGAGAGTAGATTTGTATATGTGCTTGTGTTATTTGTTATAGATTTTATATTGAGATCATGTTTGCCCTTATACAGAAATAATTAAGGGGATGTAGACAAAGAGTACAAAACACTGATGCATTTATCATAGAATATCACTTCACACCAAGAAAGGGTGGATACATGTTGCAGCTGACATGGTTGTCCAATTGTGACGTCCCATTTCTAGATTACCTGTCTAGATAGTAAAGTGGCATAGTGTCTTTTTATCTACAAGCAGCTAGAAACAGCTAATTGTTACCAAAATTGAAAATAACCTTTTTTTTCAGACCTCCCTAAAAGAGAGAGGGCTAAAATTCTCTCTTTTTTTAAATGCAGAATATCTTCATTTCTAAGAACACATCCTGCCAAGACAAGACTGATAGAAAAGAAATTTTTAAAAATGTCATTATAGCCGGTAAAGGAGAGTTGGGCCTGTCACCAATGATAACTTAGACATCACATAGTTAAATCTTTTCTACATTCACTAATTATTTTCAATTCTTATAAAGTGGAGTTCTGCAAGGATCTAAATTGGTACCTTCTATTTTTGTAGTCATTTTTATAGTCATTATAAAAGCAAGTCCCTGTTTGTATCTATTGAGTTTGATCAGAGAAGTGATATTTTATCCTCGTTTGGACTGTCATTTATTCACAGTCGCGCTGACAAAAAGACAGAAGGCCAACCTGAAGGTAGCAGAACCGAAGATGTCGAAGTGACCAGAATGAACAGAAATGGGTATATCAGAGAGACGGCTCAAGTCAAGTGTTTTGGAAATAGTTTGGGCATGAGGGTTGGTTTGCAGAGGAGGGATAATAGATATATTGGACAAAGGATGTTGATTGGATGTTGTGAAGGAGGATGTGCAGAGGCTTGGTGTAACAGAGAAGGATGCTACAGATACGATGAGATGGAAATAGATGATGTGGTGACCCCCAAAGGGAAAAGGTAGAAGGAGGACTGTGATTTATTCCTTTTGTCTAATAATGTTAATAAAGCTTGTTTCTGGCCATAGCAGATGAATCTGCATATTATTCTGCAAATTTCTATCCCAGAAGTACTTCCTGATGCAACTCTTTCAGGGATGATTTTCAGTAATGTTGATATTCATCATCATCATCATCGTTTATTTATATAGCACTTTAAAAACACACAAGGCTGACCAAAGTGCTGAACAATAAAACATAATAGATACCATAAGAATAATAAATACAATAAAATAATGAACATAGCAAAAACAATAAAATATAAGTAAATACAAGTCAGTCAACCACTGAGTCAAAAGCCAGTAAATAAAAATGCGTTTTCAATCTGGATTTAAAAACCATCACCGATGTCGATTGCCTAATGTGAAGAGGAAGATTATTCCAAAGCTTAGGAGCCACAATAGAGAACGCTCGGTCTCCTCTCAGTTTCAACCGCGATTTGGGGACTGAGAGTAACAACTGCTCAGCTGACCGGAGCGAGCGAGTGGGGACATAGGGCTTCAGCAAATCAGACAAATATGCAGGTGCCAGACCATTTAAAGATTTAAAAACCAATAAAAGAACTTTAAAATGAATCCTAAATTCAATTGGAAGCCAGTGCAGGGAGGCCAGGACCGGAGTAATGTGCTCAAATTTCCTTTTACCAGATAAAAACCGTGCTGCAGCATTCTGTACTAGTTGCAGGCGTGTCAGAGTGCCCAGTCCAACCCCTATTAAAAGGGAGTTACAATAATCCAAGCGTGAGGTTATAAAAGCATGGATAACAGTCTCCAAGTCACGTCTTGAAAGAAAAGGTTTAACCTTCGACAGACGCCTGAGGTGATAGAATGACGATTTCACCACCCCATTTACGTGGCCATCAAAGGTAAGTGCAGAGTCGATTTTTAACCCAAGATTAGTAATCGAGCTCTTCAGGTGAGGGGTCAGAGCAGCAAGGTCAACATCAGGCATATCAGAGGAGCGATTCGGGCCAAACAGAATTGCTTCCGTTTTACGTTCATTAAAATTTAAAAAGTTTTGAGCCATCCATGACTTAGCATCACTAAGGCAATCAAGCAGGAGTCTAATTGGGGAGCTATCGGAATGACTGAAAGGAAAATAGAGCTGGCAATCATCAGCATATAGATGAAATGAAACATTGTGTTTACGAAAGATCGCACCCAGTGGCAGGAGATACAATGAAAACGGTAATGGCCCAAGAATAGATCCCTGTGGTACACCCCATGACAGAGGGGCCACAGAGGACGATAACGAGCCCAACTTAACACAGAAGCTCCTGTTTGAGAGATATGATTTTATCCACAGGAGTGCCAAGCCAGAAATGCCCACACAATGCTGTAATCGAGAGATCAGCAGGTCGTGATCTACTGTGTCAAATGCAGCCGTCATATCTAGTAGTATAAGCACTACATGTTTACCACAGTCTGTCGCTACAAGAATATCGTTCATAACCTTTATGAGAGCTGTCTCTGTGCTATGAAATGGCCTAAAGCCGGACTGAAAAACTTCAAACATTTGAGAGTTGTTTAGATAATCCATCAGCTGAGTGTGAACAACCTTTTCCATGATCTTACTCAGAAAAGGAAGTTTAGAGATGGGTCTAAAATTTGACATTACTGAAATATCTGAGCCTGGCTTCTTAAGTAAGGGATGAATAACTGCATGCTTAAACTCACTTGGTACTTGACCTGACAAGAGGCTGGTATTGATTATGTTCAGAATATGTGGTCCAACAGTAGGAAACACCTTTCAGAAAACGGGGATGAACAACATCATTCGGAGAACCACACGGTTTAGCAGTTAACACAAGCTTCTCTAGTTCAGGTAAAACAATTGGTTGGAAAGCAATAAGGAAATTTAAACAGGGAACATGCACAGCTGGGTCAACAGAAGATACAGTGGAGGGTCTCAAACTAGCAACCTTATCCACAAAGAAATTAAGAAACCTATTACACATAACCTCAGAAGATTGCAAAAGAACATGGTCCTCTGCATTCAGTACATTGATGGTAAAAATAAACAATAGGACAGATGAAACCAAAGGTTTAAAATCAAGTCTGGCTGTGCCAGACTTACTAGATGGGTAAAATGGCATGTGAGCACAAGATAGAAATAGTAATGATAGTTGTGGTTAGTTTTGCAGGTAATTTACAAAAGTTTTTGCAGTTTTCTAAATAAAGTCAGAGCTCATTTCAATGTAACTGCCAAGACCTGTGCAATTTAGGTCTCAAACTAAGAGATGATATTCAGCTGCAAGTAATTTACTAACAAGAAAGGCACAGCTTGTTAATTGTAATCAGTAACATATAAATATAGGTCATATGTATGTTGCATGTAAGCCTACATTTAATGTAATTAAATGTAGCCTGGCAGAGAGAGTCATTTTAATGAACACCGGCTTCAGTAATTGAAAATATATTCTCCATTATATATTTTGTGCTTTGAGAAAGGGACCTAATGCACAAAACTCCCGGGCGTTGGATAGAGGGTCAATCACCGCACTCTGCAAATATAGAACGGTATCTAATGCTAGTTTGTGCTGATGGTACGAGTTAGTGAATCTGGCCCTATGGGAGAAAACATCAAGGTGAAATTCCTTAGCATGTGTGGCAGGTGGTGATGCATTATCTTATCAATAGGCACCTCTTCACAAAATCCACAAAATGTTTTATCAACATCTTTCTGGCCTCAGCAGGAGGCACAGGGGATAAAGCTCAGGTCAGTCAAGCATATCTTCCCACCATCACGTCTCTTTTCCTTCTCCTCCCTCTGTCTCCCTCTCACCATCCATCAGGATGTCACACCTCTCTCAAAACATCTTCTGTGAGTGAAGTTTGCCTCGGTTTCCACAGCAGGGCTTACAGACATCAGGATGGATGCACCAAGCATCAGATGCCTCGGAGCATTGTGTTAGCTTGGCAGTTGTACTGTTGTTAATGTGGTTTTAGAGTCATGGCAGCTTTGTGAATACAGCCAGTCCTGTCTCTCCCTGCCGACAACCGTGGGCCTGACAATGCATGGTCATTACGACAAGTGCTCAATCTGCCGGCATGCAGGAGCCAAATAAACAAAACAGGCAAATAGCAAAGGGAATCTGCCGTGCTCTTGATATGATTTGGATGCAGGATGTTTTCAGCATTTCACACTCAAGTGATTCTTGGGATTTTTTTTTTTTCTCCAGTGGGTGGAAAGGGGAAAGCCGATTACACAGTGCGTGACTGTGTGTACATGACTCTGCAAGTTTATGCATTTAAGTGTGCATGCACCTGTGCACAGTATTATGAGTATTTTGCAAAGTTCTGACACAGGCAAACATGGCAGCGAGCGGTAATGTGCTCTGTTTGTCCAAAAAACATTGGAGGCAGATGATCAGCTAGCAGCACATGGTGTGTCGGAATATGGTTCATTACGGCTCTTTGTTTTTTGTTGGCAATAGTTTCATAGGTATGCTTGTTTGGCTACCATACATACAGGATTTGGCTTTTCTTGGTCTTTTGGTAATTTGTAATTTGCCTTAAACTCCAGCAAGGATTGTTGCAGATTCTCTGCATATCTGTGGAGTAAATACACGTCCACGCTATTGCTGCTTTGCTTGTATGCTTATTCTATGCAGTGCCACTGATAACGCTGAGCTGTGTGCTTGGATTTTCCTCTTTTTCGTAAATTGGAATTTTAAAACAATATTTATTGAATATAGTAAAGACAGATTCCAGTATTCTTTAATTAATCTAAATCTGAGAAGTCTTTAAGCTCAACAAAAGAGATTAAACAACTCCTTTCACATCCTTTAAGGCTTCATATACTTTGGATTGTTGGGAGAGCAAAAAGACATATTTATTACATTAAATTAAATTCCCCTCATTGAGAAGAGAAAAGAAACTGGAGGGTTTAGAAGTGTTTGATAAATAATCAAATGAAGAAAAACAGATAAGCACAACAGATACTGAGAGGCATTTCTGACATTTCCTAAATCTGCTGTCACAGGTTTGTTACCTGGTTGTTTGCTACTTATTTGCTTACCACAAGAACTTTATAAAACGACACATGCAGCAGAAATGTAATGTGGAATATTGAGCCATTTCCATTTATCTACATACATGCACTGCATCTGCACATTATCAAACACACAGCCTCACAATGAAAGATCACACAGAGTGAAAAAGCAAACACAGAATTAATTTTCTAATGTGATATCTGAATATTCCTCCATCAAAAAAGCTTTCACCTCTGACAAATTGCCATCATAATTGTGTTGATTTTTCCAGGTGAACACACACATCTCCATTTGCAAAATTAAATTGGTCAAAAGTAATCAAATTATGCTGCAGGTGAGTGCAAGTGCTCATTTGCTACCGTGGTAACAGAGCACATTAACGTGATTGTTTTGTCAGGTGAGTTGACGCATCATTAACCCCCCAGCCCACCCCCAAACACACACGGACCCCTCCAACTCGTGATATACTAATAGGGTCATTAGCAGGAGACAAAATTCCCCAGGAACACATATCGACACAGACCCGATGTGGAAAACTGGGACTCCAGCTGGAAAACATCTGTGACAGGCGGAGCCTGCTTGCTAACCTGGTCACAAAACTCACAGTGAGGCCCTCCTATATGACAAACATCAAAGCTTGGTTTTGTGTTTCCCCTTGAATGAAAGTGGAAAGCGTGCTGAGGATGCAGAGCAGTGGTAAACAGAACAACATACAGCTATCAGCGTTCAAGGAAGCCAGCACAAATTAAAGTCAGTCAAACAGCAACACACTGATATTCAAATATTAATAGATCCATGAAACACAGATTTCAGTAAACATGACACATAGCTACAGTGGCTTTGAAGTATGCATGTTGGGATTCAGGTATCTAGGATGCTTTACATTAATAGTACATGACAGCATTTGGTGGAGGATTTCTTCACGCCTGCTTAGAGATGTGAAGTGCACAAATTCCTCCACAAATTCACATTTAAATATCTCTAAGTGCATCAGAGTCAAGAGGACAAAAATGCAGAAGAGTATGCCCAACAGTAAAACAAAACAACCAAAACCATGTGTTTTTAAAGTTGAAAAGCAGTCATTTTAGTGGCTACATGAATTCAAGCAGTGGTGCTCATCGGGGTGCGGACATTGCCTCGACTTTCCTTTGCTGCGTTTTTCTTTTAAATGTATCTGATCCAATTATAAAGTCAGCAAGACCTTGAGTTTCTTACTTGATCCGTATACACTTCTAAAATTGTCCATCAATTTAACCTCCTAGGACCTGCCGTCCACATATGTGGACATCACATTTTTGGTTATTTAGACCAAAATACTCAATTTTGCTCTACAAGGGCCTGATATCCACTTACGAGGACATTATACCGCTACTGTTCTATCAAAATTTTAAATGAATATCCTCATTTGTGGCTCTCATTTTTCTTAAAAACAAAAATAAGGTAAAAAAAAAAAAAAAATCTGGAAATTCTCTGTTTTTACATTCATTGGGCCCCAATATGCCCAAATATCAAAGAGAAATTAAAAATGCATGTCGAGGAAGAGTTCGGGTCTTAGGAGGTTAATAGTATGCCTGCATTTTGGAACAAAACAAAAGGCAAGTGGCAAAGGAAAAACAAGATAAGGGTTAAGACTTCATAATTCAAACCTGCACAATAAATACATGAGTTGTTTGTGTGTAAATGCCACACAATGGGTAAAAGTCAACAAGCAGACAGATGGAGGAGTGGGGGTGACAGGAGGGCCTATCCCAGTGGGTTAGATGGTTTCAAAGATGGAGAGGATCAAAGAATTGGAGATCCATTCCAGGTCAATGGAGCTGAGTTTCCAAGCTTTGCCCTCCAGTTCCTGTCATGCAGCTCTCAAGTCTCACACTCAGAGGGTGACAGTGGGGCGTAGGGAGGAGGGTTTGATGAGGTCAACTCATAGAGTGGAAGAAAAGGACAATACAGCTACAGCAATCCTTTTAGGACACTCAGTCTGGTTTGAGAGAGGCTAGGAAACAGGAACACAGTGTCTGCTTATAAAAATTCATGTTGGGAAATGTGCTTATTTATAATAGCCAGACAGTTAAATGAGGTCGATAGAAATTTAATCATTGGGTATAGAATAAGATCCAAGAAGTATTTTGTCTCGCTCTTTAAAAATCTTTAAGAACAATTTGCATTGAAGCCCAAAACATAGAGGGATCACTTTTCTCTCTTAAATCTATTTTCATAAGAACAGCATCTAAATTAAAAATAAAAAAAAATTGGCTTAATATTTATTTTTCTATTCTGTGTCCTTTTGGTGCTGCTGTTTAGTCACGACTTTAAACGGTAAAGCTTACTTGGTTCCGGGTCTGACACCCTCCCGCCTAATAAAGGAGACATGGAAATGTGTTTAATTTAATCTCGCTTTAATCAGGCATCAATTTTATTCACTGAATGCTCTTAGTGATAAATGGCATACCGTTCTAACTGATCAATTTTCTAATCTCTTCTCTATTAGCTGTAGTTTGAGCAACGTAAAAGAGACTTGGCAGCAGATGAGAACCAAGCATAAAAACTTTGATACATTTTCTGCATCGCCAACTGAAAACATGAAAATTCCTATAATAGTGTGATACAGTTTGCACTGCTGTGACTTTAAAGCTATGCTCCATTCAGTGGTGATAGTAAAATACAGCTCAACAGGCTGTATATCCAGTCGTGGAAAAGCTTTAACAGCATTGCTTAGAATCCTGTGAAAAAAAATAAGCACAGCCCATGATTCACTAGCTTGGAGAACCACCTTTAGCAGCAATGAATGAATGATTTCTCACTTTTTGGCCCACTCTTCACTACAGCATTGCTTCAGTTCATTGAGGTTTGTAGGTATTCATTTATGCAGAGCTCTTTAAGGTAACATTCACTCCTTTTTCACTTATTCTGTTGTAAATTTTCTGCCATGCTTGGGATCAGTGTCACATTGCATGACCGAGTCGAACTGTCAGAGAGATGGTCCAACATTTGACTCTAGGATACTTTGGTATGCAGACGAGTTTAAGGTGACTGCAAAGTGTACCCGGACCAGTAACTACAAAACAAGTCTAAATCATTACCCTCGACAGTTGCTTTCATATGGCTTTGTTCAAAAAACGTATCTTTTATAGCTAAAAAGCCCCACTTTGGTCACATCTGTCCAAAGGACATTGTTCCAGAGCTTTTGTGGTTTCTTCAGATGCAACTTTGTAAAACTAAACTGTGCTCCTATGTTCTTTCTAGAGAGAAGAGGCCTTCTCCTGGCAACCCTTCCTAAAAAGCCTTACTTGTCCAGACTTTTTCTAATTGTACTGTCATAAACCTTATAGTTTAACAATCTCTGACCATTGTACACTCTGCTCTGGGGGTGAATTTGATGGGGCATCCATTAATGCAGTCCTGTGACAACATTCTTTATGGTATCACTGTATAAAACTAATTCCTACAGCAAAGAATGTATATAACACTTAAAACATACTATAAATAAAAGAATCTGTGAAAACATGGTGTTTCCTGTTGATTTTAAACCAAAGCTCTGAATCTGATCTGCTCCATGCATGTTATGTCCTACCATGACTAACTTTCCATGGTGATCTAGCCAGGTAAAGAGAGCCATCTTTGTGACACTAAAAACTCTGGCTTTAAGCTCAACAAAGCTTGTTAACCTATTCATTTTCTTTATAGCATACCCCTCTGGTCTCACTCTATGAATTGAGCTAGTCTTACAAACATCTTGTCAACACAAAGCGTTTCAGCTGCATTTTGCACTTGTTGTTCTTACGTCTGACAGAACCGATGCATTGCTGTTTTCATCAGTCCAACTGTCAATATAGTCTGTGTAACAGCTTACATTGCTCTTTCTGTATACCCATGAACATAGCTTGAAAACACATTTCACATATTTATGTAGAAGCCTCGATTTGAGTATTTCTCACTATATTTATTTTATTGGAGTTAGAAATGTACATATCAGGGGCCTGTACTGAGAAACACCCAGCGTATCATTTTCGTGTTTCACTTACCCTAACATTGTTTAATTACTTAAAGAGACCCAAACCATTTTGGGGATTAGGCCCTAAACATGTGGATTTCTGCTGTAAATGTTGGCATTTAAACAAAGGATTCAAGGATTTACTCACTTTTTTTTTTGCTCACTTTTGAAAGCGGTCTCAGGGGCTCCCTATCTAGACACAGTTTTAACAGGTAGTAGAACGACATGAAAGTCAATCCATTGTTTTGGTCCTGAGGTAAGAAAACAGTTGCTTTCCAAATTCATTGTTCCTTCTAGAATAAAAAGAAACTGCACCTTAGCTGTTTTAAAATGGATTTTTAAAATATTTAAGTGTTCACAATATAAAATGCTAAAATGTTGTTTCCAAACAACAATTGCGCAAAGAGAGATGTTAGGCACATTCTGACCAGCTTTGTGGATCTACTAAGCTGTTCAATAAAGCTGCAGAATATTTCTATAAATCCTTTGTTTGTTCCCTGCACAATCAGACTGCAACAAGGAGTAATATGGCAAATGAGGCTTAACTAAATAATGAAAGTGTTTTATTAATGTGTCAACTCTTATCATTTTTTTCCACAGTGGTTTATTTTTGCTCTATTCAGGGATAATAAAGTTGAATTTTTCTTCCCTTTCGGAAGAGGGCCAAAGTGAGAATGATGGAGCCAAATGAGCAAAAGATGCTTTAACAGGAGAGGGAACAAGGCAAAAGAGAAGGGTATCAGAGAGAATAGGAAGGTAATCCAGAGAGATGGAGAAGCGTTGTTTACATTTATGTAAGACTTCATTTTATCTTGTTTTTACAAATATGTACACTTGGAAGTGAATGAAAAAACCTTTTAGGGGGGTTTGGCTTATCTCCCAAATCTGTCCCCAAGTTTGACCATCCACTAGAAAATGTGCTTTATGGAATGACAGAATTTCACTGTGGACACTGTCCACAAAAACCTGTGGAAGGTGCTGTGGATTTTGAACTTCTAGTGGCATTGTGATGTGCCAGGATTAAGATGCAGCTGAGGTGAGGAGGGTATCAGGGTTCACCTCTACTCTTTACAGACGATGTGGTTCTGATTTGCTTCGTCAGACCCTCACCTCAGATCTGGAAATCTGTGAATGATGGTAAAATGGAGCATGAGATGGGTAAGTAATAGTGGTATAATGGTACCAGATGATTTTCAACCATGAATCAGAAGGCAAGATTTGCCAATAGGTTTGTATTCCACTTTTCACTTTTAGTCATTACCTCTATATTATGACCAAGAGAATGAAAATGTGAATACAAGCTACTGAACTTTATTTTGGGTGTATCCAACTTTAGAGAGCACAACACAAAGCTACTGTCTCTCCAAGGAGAAAATAGTCAGCTGTGGTACTTTTGGCATCTGTGCATGTTTTCCTGCAAAGCCCCTAGAAAGAATCCAAACTCACTGGAGGATTACATGATGTATCTGGCTTGGGAATGCCTCAGGATGCTACAAGAGAAGCCAAAAACATTGGTCACAATATCCTTCTTAGACTTCTGCAACCATGACTTGACTTTGGGTGGAAGATGATGATGGATGGATGGATGCCTACAACCTTTGCCTTACTGTGCAAATCTGTTTTTGTTAACAAAGAGGTGTTACCTTGGGCTCCGTTCCTAACAATTCTGTAACCACTGATGTATTGCCAACGTTCTACTTGCGTTCACACATAATTCATTTTAGAAACTTGGATCTGCTTCTTATCAAAACTGTCTTTGAAGTCCTCCCTTCTCTCTTTGTCTGTCACATTGCTTTTTCTATTTTTACTCTTGAAAGACTTTCAACATCTTACAGTACCTGTATTTCTCCCTCTTTTTTCCCCTTTTCTCATATATTCAAGGGCCTAACTGTGGTGCTGAATAGGCAGATTAGTGCAGGAAAAGGCGGCTGTGAATAGTGCTGTGCCTCTGTTTCTATTGACCCACTATCTAAGCTCAGCAGAGCGCCTAAGAAGAAAATGTAGCCTACAGTCTCTCTTTCTCCATCCTGAACTCTGCTGCGTTGAACTGAGAATAGTTGCACTCTGCTAAATCCACTAATATCATTGATAGAGCCCCTTTATGTACCAAATAATAAAAAAGTGAGGGGGGGGGAAGACACCAGCTGCAGCAGATGGAGCAGAAACGGGTAAAACTGACATGAGAAAGTTCAACTAAAGTGGGATGCAGAGACGGAGAAGTGGTGGCTGGAGCCAAAAATAAGATCTCTTGTTATTTTTTTCCATTCTCCCCTATGTCACCCATCCTGTCAGCCTTTTTCTCCTGCTCTGTCCATCATGTCAGGCCACTGTGACTTTGAATCAGTCAAACAGTCACTCAGTGGTCAAGCTGTCCCGCTTCTATGCGAGTAGCTCTTAGAGGCAGGCACCATGTGTTAGTTGTCCACTGCAATTTGGCTGACAACAGCTGTCAGCCAGTCTAACTGGAGTGGGTCGCCCGCTATTTACTTGACTTTTCAGGATTTCTGGTTGAATTATTGGACCAGAAAGTGAATCTATTATTAGAGAAATGGATTTGGTTTTACACAGAGTGATCTTTGTGTTATTTGCAATGTCACTGTATTTCTGTCTAGCTGGATCAAAATGAAGAAATAAGAGCTTCACACAGGAGATTTGGAGGCCTCTTCTGCTATCCAGAAAGGAAGCTTCACATGCAGAGGTTAGCTCATGCAGCATGATGAAAAGTCACACCATCCTGTGATACATGGAGAGTGTAGTTACACTGTAGCGGTGCAGGAAAGTAGAACTGCTCTGCAGCTCATGCAGTGCAACATGTCACACTCTAAAACTCATCAGATTCCCAAATTACCTCTCCAAGCAGAAAGAGTAACTGCTTGGATTTGCAGTCTCATTTTTCGCTCATTAGACTTGGACACTAGACTCACTAGGAAAGCAGGAGCTTTGCCTTCAGGCGTACACTCTCTTTATCAGAAGTTTAGCAGAACCCTGGCTAATGCTTGAACAATATGCCAGTTTATCTGTGCTCCATCTATCGCTCGCTTTGAAAGAGGGTGAAAACCAAATCAAATTCGGCTGAAATAAAGAAACCTCTTAGAACAGTGTAATGGCTTAATGCTTAAAATGTGCCATTTGTCGCGTAGTTGCTGTAGTACGCACCAGATGTGCTGCAGGTACAGTAAATGACGTTTTTCAATCGAGGGAGTGATTGCAATTAAATGTCTTCTCTGCTGGAGTCTGGATAATGAAAAGTGAGACAATTACTTTTTCACAAAAAAATAATAATAGTAATCCACACATCAGCTTGGAATGACGTCTTTTGGCGATTTACAGAATATCTTTAGAGGACTCTTTTGAGTTGGAAGGCGATGTAGCTATTCTCAGTAGGTGCTTTTTGATCAGTGTTATTTCTGCTGATTATGTAAGACTAAGTGGATGCTGGACAGTAACTACATACCTTCCACTACATAGAAACAATGTAGCTCGAAGGCATTTTTCTCTTGACATTTGCACTAACAGGAACTCTGAAGTGAAGTACTAGTTGCTGGGTAGTGGTTGGTAATGCAATGTCACCTTGTTGTGGTCTTTCTTTTTGCAGCCTCTTCTTTTTCTTTCTGTGCTTTTTGTGAAGACTTCTGTATTTTGCTCTTACCTGTCAAAACTATAATTTCCTCTGGATTTTATTAGACTTCAGGTTATTTAGTTGCGTTTTTTAAAGGTTGATGTTAAGAGCTCTTGTTTATGTTAGCGTTAATAACAATAATGGATTGCATTTATATAGCGCTTTTCGAGACCCTCAAAGCGCTTTACAATTCCACTATTCATTCACTCTCACATTCACACACTGGTGGAGGCAGCTACAGTTGTAGCCACAGCTGCCCTGGGGCAGACTGACAGAAGCGAGGCTGCCATATCGTGCCATCGGCCCCTCTGGCCATCACCAGTAGGCGGTAGGTGAAGTGTCTTGCCCAAGGACACAACGACCAAGACAGACAGGGCTGGGGATCGAACCGGCAACCTTCCGGTTACAAGATGAGCTTCCCAACCCCCTAAACCACGGTGGACAAAAGGTGTCCATTTAATGACCAATTACCATACACTTATCTACACCAGTTATAGTGCACCTACGTCATATTAAGCAAGATGAGTAAGAGTACAAAAACGTAGCACAAAAAAGTAGAATGGTCCCCAGGTCCTGCAGTGTACACACAGGAAAAAAAAAAGAAGCAAAAAACAGGTACTACCTTGTACAATTACTAGAATTATGGATAAGTTACTGCAGTCCGAAAGAACCTGGTGTGGAGAACATTTTTTATCCTTAGCCCTCGAAGAACAGTAATGGAACATTATAGAATAAGGAAAGAGTAAGCAGGATGTATTCTACTTTTTTTACAGGAAGCTGAGAAACTGTGAGCTGTAAACCTGGGGCTTCATTTTGTTTCCAATTGTTCTTTCCCCCTCTTACATGTAAAGGGTCAGTTAATAGTAACACCTCGGGGGAGCAGAGCAGTGCAGGACAAGAAGAAAACAAAGATGATGCGAAGGAAAGCGAGCTAAAATGGGCACACTCATCATAGATTCCTCTTGAAGTGTCTTTCACAGAGGGTGGGTGGAGCTAGCCTGCAGTGATTTCACCTTCATACATGCTAACATCAATGGAGGACTGCTGTCTGACCCTACACGAGACCCTCTCTAGGGAGCATAAGGTTGGTGGGAGAGGAGCATGAGTGTATAGTAGGTGGGAAATTTGTTGTTACTGAAGCACTTTCATGTGTTGTTCTAAAAGTTGTGTTAATGCTCTACATTTTATTTGTATTTCTGAATACTGTGATTGTCTGTGCGTGCTTATGTGGTAATCAGAGCAACAGTAACAATGTCAGACTTCAAACACTGGTAACAATAACTGCTGTTTCACTGTGATGAGGAAGGCCTAAACATTCTCCAGAGAGCAGCCTGACTGGAACAATGAGCCTCTTATCGCCCTTAATTTTCTGAAAATTAGTCTGCTTCTGTGATGAGCTAATGTCCAAAACATCAGGTAGATTAAGGTAGTGAACACAAAAAAACATCATGCAAATTGTAGTACTTTCATTGTAACACATGGACTGTGTGATTCAGCAGTTAACTGGCTTTTCTCATCAAATTTGTCAACACCGAAAACATTCCTTTAGTAGCGATTCTGTGTGTGTGCATGTGTGTATTTTTTTTTTTAAAAATCCCTTCTTGCCCTTGTGAGCGGTCTTTATTCTTTCAAGATGGGGTCCTCTACCAGAGGCCTGGGAGCTTGAGGGTCTTGTGCAGTATTTTTGCTCTCCCTAGGACTGCGCTCTTCTAGACAGAGATCTCTGATGTTGTTCCTGCTGGAGCCACTCACCTAGCTTGGTTGTCGCTGCACCGAGTGCTCCAGTTACCACTGGGACGACTGTTACCTTCACCCTCCACATCTTCTTAAGCTCTTCTCTGAGTTCTTGGTATTTCTCCAGGTACGTTTCGGTACGTTTATCACTACAGCCGTCTTCCTCTGCTTGTCCACCACTACTATGTCCGGTTGGTTAGCCACCACCATTTTGTCCGTCTGCATCTGGAAGTCCCACAGGATCTTAGCTCGGTCATTCTCCATCACCCTTGGGGGCATCTCCCATTTTGACCTCGGGACTTCCAGGTTATACTCGGCACAGATGTTCCTGTACACTATGCCGGCCACTTGGTTATGGCGTTCCATGTATGCCTTGCCTGCTAGCATCTTGCACCCTGCTGTTATGTGCTGGATTGTCTCTGGGGCATCTTTACACAGCCTGCACCTGCGGTCTTGCCTGGTGTGATAGACCCCAGCCTCTATGGATCTTGTACTCAGAGCTTGTTCTTGTGCTGCCATGATTAGTGCCTCTGTGCTGTCTTTCAGTCCAGCTTTGTCCAGCCACTGGTAGGATTTCTGGATATCAGCCACCTCCTCTATCTGCCGGTGGTACATACCGTGCAGGGGCCTGGTCGTTCCATGATGGTTCCTCGTCTCCCTCCTCTTTCTTGGGTTTCTGCTGCCTGAGGTATTCACTGAGCACGCTGTCAGTTGGGGCCATCTTCGTGATGTATTCGTGGATGTTTCTTGTCTCATCCTGGACTGTGGTGCTGACACTCACCAGTTCCCGGCCCCCTTCCTTCCGCTTAGCGTACAGCCTCAGGGTGCTGGACTTGGGGTGAAACCCTCCATGCATGGTAAGGAGCTTTCTTGTCTTTATGTCAGTGGCTTCTATCTCCTCCTTTGGCCAGCCTATTACCCCAGCAGGGTACCTGATCACGGGCAGGGCGTAGGTGTTGATGGCCCGGATCTTGTTCTTACCGTTCAGCTGACTCCTCAGGACTTGCCTGACCCTCTGCAGGTACTTGGTGGTTGCAGCTTTCCTAGCGGCCTCTTCATGGTTCCCATTCGCTTGCGGGATCCCCAGGTACTTGTAACTGTCCTCTATGTCTGCAATGTTGCCTTCTGGTAGTTCAATCCCCTCAGTTCTAACTACCTTCCCTCTCTTTGTTACCATCCGCCTACACTTCTCCAGTCCGAATGACATTCCAATGTCATTGCTATATATCCTGGTAGTGTGTATCAGTGAATCGATGTCTCGTTCACTCTTGGCATACAGCTTGATGTCATCCATGTACAGGAGGTGGCTGACAACCGCTCCGTTCCGTAGTATCCGTAGCCAGTCTTGTTAATGATCTCACTGAGGGGGTTCAGGCCTATGCAGAACAGCAGTAGGGACAGAGCATCTCCTTGGTAGATCCCGCACTTGATGGTGACTTGTGCTATGGGCTTGGAGTTGGCCTCTAGTGTTGTACGCCACATCCCCATTGAGTTCCTGATGAAGGCTCTTAGGGTCCTGTTGATCTTGTACAATTCTAGGCATTCCAGTATCCAGCTGTGGGGCATTGAGTCATAGGCCTTCTTGTAATCAATCCAGGCTGTGCACAGGTTGGTCAGTCTGGTCTTGCAGTCTCGGCTGACTGTTCTGTCTATCAGTAGCTGGTGTTTTGCGCCTCTGGTATTCTTGCCAATCCCTTTCTGTGTCCCGCTCATGTATTGACCCATGTGCCTGTTCATCTTAGCCGATATGATGCCTGACAGGAGCTTCCATGTAGTACTGAGGCAGGTTATTGGTCGGTAGTTGGATGGGACCGGTCCCTTCTTGGGGCCCTTGGGGATCAGGACCGTCCGACCTTCGGTTAGCCATTCTGGGTGTCTCTCGTTAACTAGCAGCTGGTTCATTTGTGCTGCCAGACACTCGTGGAGTGCAGTCAGCTTCTTCAGCCAGTAGGCGTGAACCATGTCGGGGCCTGGTGCTGTCCAGCTCTTCATACTGGAGACCCTTTCTTGGATATCTGCCACTGTGATGGTTACTGGACCCTGTTCAGGGAGGTCGCTGTGGTCTGCCCTCAGATCCACTAGCCACTGAGCATTGCCGTTATGGGTTGCGTCCTTCTCCCATATGCTCTTCCAGTATTGCTCCGTCTGCAGCCTTGGTGGTGCTGTTCTGTTATTGTTCCCTTGCCACTGAGAGTACACCTTTGCTGGTTCTGTGGAGAACAGCTGGTTTATTAACAGCTGCCTTCTATCTATCTGGTGTACCTCCTCAAGCGGCTGGCCAAGGCTGTGTAATTAATCAGCCCCCTGAGTCAATATTTTGTAGAACCACCTTTTGCTGCAATTACAGCTGCCAGTCTTTTAGGGTATGTCTCTACCAGCTTTGCACATCTACAGACTGAAATCCTTGCCCATTCTTCTTTGCAAAACAGCTCCAGCTCAGTCAGATTAGATGGACAGCGTTTGTGAACAGCAGTTTTCAGATCTTGCCACAGATTCTCGATTGGATTTAGATCTGGACTTTGACTGGGCCATTCTAAAACATGGATATGTTTTGTTTTAAACCATTCCATTGTTGCCCTGGCTTTATGTTTAGGGTCGTTGTCCTGCTGGAAGGCGAACCTCCGCCCCAGTCTCAAGTCTTTTGCAGACTCCAAGAGGTTTTCTTCCAAGATTGTCCTGTATTTGGCTCCATCCATCTTCCCATCAACTCTGACCAGCTTCCCTGTCCCTGCTGAAGAGAAGCACCCCCAGAGCATGATGCTGCCACCACCATATTTGACAGTGGAGATGGTGTGTTCAGAGTGATGTGCAGTGTTAGTTTTCTGCCACACATAGCGTTTTGCATTTTGGCCAGAAAGTTCCATTTTGGTCTCATTTGACCAGAGCACCTTCTTCCACATGTTTGCTGTGTCCCCCACATGGCTTGTGGCAAACTGCAAACAGGACTTCTTATGGTTTTCTGTTAACAATGGCTTTCTTCTTGCCACTCTTCCATAAAGGCCAACTTTGTGCAGTGCACGACTAATAGTTGTCCTATGGACAGATTCCCCCACCTGAGCTGTAGATCTCTGCAGCTCGTCCAGAGTCACCATGGGCCTCTTGGCTGCATTTCTGATCAGCGCTCTCCTTGTTCGGCCTGTGAGTTTAGGTGGACGGCCTTGTCTTGGTAGGTTTACAGTTGTGCCATACTCCTTCCATTTCTGAATGATGGCTTGAACAGTGCTCCGTGGGAGTTCAAGGCTTGGGAAATCTTTTTGTAGCCTAAGCCTGCTTTAAATTTCTCAATAACTTTATCCCTGACCTGTGTGCTGTGTTCTTTGGACTTCATGGTGTTGTTGCTCCCAATATTGTCTTAGACAACCTCTGAGGCCGTCACAGAGCAGCTGTATTTGTACTGACATTAGATTACACACAGGTGCACTCTGTTTAGTCATTAGCACTCACCAGGCAATGTCTATGGGCAACTGACTGCACTCAGACCAAAGGGGGCTGAATAATTACGCACACCCCACTTTGCAGTTATTTATTTGTCAAAAATGTTTGGAATCATGTGTGATTTTCGTTCCACTTCTCAAGTGTACACACTTTGTATTGGTCTTTCACGTGGAATTCCAATAAAATTGATTCATGTTTGTGGCTGTAATGTGACAAAATGTGGGAAAGTTCAAGGGGGCCGAATACTTTTGCAAGCCACTGTATATATATTATTATTATTATTATTATTATTATTATTATTTATTATGTATGGACTGTTTGGCTAAGATTAATGGCAGGAAATGGATGGATGGGCTAATGACACACAAGGTAGAAATTTGCTTAACAATCCTTGGCTACTTTCTGGTCCTCATGTTTTCATAAAACACTTGTGCTACCTTTACTGTCTCTAGTTTTTTCTATAGTTAGCATAATTACTTTTTTTCTTTCATGCTTTATTCCTTCCCCTGTGTTAGACTCCAGTGACTGTTGCCACATTTTGCGAGATCTTTCAACCTTGAGAAAATGCTTTCTTGCAAAGTGGTCAATTTTCTGTCTGCTCTGCTTGTTTTCATCATCAAGGTACTCATGGCATTGAAGGCAACACTTCCTGCCAGGAGGAGCAGAAGCTTCCCACATCAGCCTCAGTTACATACAGTCTACTTCAACCAAAACTACCAGCAGAGCAGCAAAAGGCTGTAGGGGGAAGGAAAATACAAAGGGAGACTAAATATATATGCCTGAGCGGGAAAAGTATGAAAGGTTGAGGTGGAAGATGAGCTGGAGGGATAGAAGAGTGGGCTCATGCTGACAGTGCACAACCCTGCAAGCTTTGGTCAGGTCTCAAAGAAAGCACTGCTGTCTTTTCACTGATTTCCACAGCTGTTTGGTGGTCGACTGCAGCGACCTGGGGATATCGCATGTCACCCGTCTATAGTGCAACATGAGCTCAGACAGTGGAAAGTCAGGATGTCTCATTGAGGGGAACAATTGATCCAACAGTAAGTGTTGGAGGAAAACCAGGCAGGTCTAACCACATCAGGCCAACTTTAACATGCCATATGTCAAGAGTCTTTCTGAATAATTCATTATTCTCCACATACTAAAATTAAGGACATTTTAATATCTTGACTTAAAGAAAAAAAACATAAATTTTGAAAGTTTTGTCAGGTTACTTCTTTCCTGGACAGTTTCCTTTGCTCTC
The DNA here is from genome assembly GCF_001858045.2 of Oreochromis niloticus. Taxonomy (NCBI): domain Eukaryota; kingdom Metazoa; phylum Chordata; class Actinopteri; order Cichliformes; family Cichlidae; genus Oreochromis; species Oreochromis niloticus. The sequence continues at coordinate 4,720,955 of NC_031978.2, forward strand.
CATTGTTTTTGCTGTAGTATATAAGAGTGAACCAAAATCTCTTCCAAAACTACATCCTGATTTGAAACAGTAAAATAACATTTTTTATAGAAGATACTCATTTAATAAATAATATGACTTTTGTCATCAATCATCTGGTTGTTAAACTCTGTAACTTCCTTTTAAAAACTATAGCAGCTGTGTACAACCCAATCATCATATGAACTGATTTTTCTTGCTTCCCCAGTTCTTCCCCAGTTCATTCACTAAAATGGCAAAAGGTGTTGGGTTATGCATTACAAATGAACTCACTACAGCTTACTGTAAGTAATCAAGTATTTTCTTATTCTTCTGGCAAACATTACATGGTGCAGTAATTAGCACTGTCACCCGGGTCCTGGGTTATGAATGAGCCAAATGGGTGGAGTTTCCTACCACAGTTCAAAGACGTGCCAGTTAGGTTAACTGGTGAGTCTAAATTGACCTTAGGTGTCTGAATGGTTGTCTGACTCACTTCGTTTTCCTGCTGATGGATTGGCGACCTGTCCAGGATTGTGTAGGGAGCTGGAGTGTATCCCAAGTGTCACAGGGCAAGAGATGGGTAAGTTAGGTAAATGGTTTATCCAACTGGAGTTTTGAGCTTGGTTAGCAAGGGCACCAGTATCTAGTAAATCAAACACTGTATCTCTAATGTGTGTCCATCAGATTCAAAGAGATACTTGAAAGACAAGAAGCACCTGCAAACTAAACACTGCAGCTCCACAGGAAGGGGAAAGGAATTATGTTGGCTAAAGCTGGGACTCCAAGAGGAAATGAAGACGCTTGTTGCTGGTTATGTGATAAAGAATTGCTACAAATATCAACTTGACATGAAATTTGGTAAAGTCAACACATTTAAATTCGGATGGACTGCAGGATTCCTGGATACTGGACAACAAAGGAGCTGCTTTTTTAAAGCCAGCCTGTCTTGTCTAGGATCTTTTGCCATCAGAATCATGATTTGAATGCACTTTTTATTTTGTTGTTCAACCCTATAAGATACAATTTTACTTGGTCTCATTTTTTTATCTAACATTGCTGTGATCTTTTCCTGACTAAAGCGTATCTGTGTTGCCATCATAATGGGAAAACTTAAGTCTAGGACACTTGAGGTTTTTAGATCTCTTTAGAAGTCTTTAAACTACATATGGGATTCTTAAAACCTGCTTGAGTACGATTTTCTTGTGTTGCTATGTTAAGAATGATCTTAAGAAGTCCAACTATTAACAAAAGAACAACTTTTTTAAAAAATAAATTAAATAAATCCCAGATTTGTATTTTACTAAGTCAGTGGGTAAACTTTGAAATCCTGATTTACATGTGCTGAACTAAACGGTGTTGGATTGAGGAATAATGAAATAAGGCACAGTTTCTCCCTTAATTGCCACTGATTGATGCAGAACACAACCTACACAGACTCTGCTCACAGGATATCGTGAGCCCTACCTCTAGGTTTACAGTTTCAACATTAACTCGATGTAAGTTTTGCTCTGCCACGATTGAGCACAAGATCAGGGATTGAAGATTTAACCTTTGGGCTATGAAATGACTTAGAAACAAACTACTAAGCTACCCTGCTGCTCTGCTCATGGCAGCAGTCTGTTCTAATAGTGGCAACGAAGAAACATCAAGACATTTTTTTGATGATGCCGTTGATGCCATCACATTTTAGTGTTTATTCGGCTTTTGATTAAAATGCCACAGCCTGTTCTACAAAAAAGCTGATGGGGAGCTGCTGCAAGGCACATGTGAAGCACAGCTTGCTGCATCTGGATCTTTTTGAAACATCGTTCAGCTCACCTTGTAAAAGATCACAAAATGGTGTGAATGCTTTCTGTGGCAGTAACAAAGAAATTCATGTTTCAGAGACAGCTGTTAGTTTACAGCGGTGAGAATCAAATGAAAGCGGAGAAATAACCAGTGTGGGGCTTTGTATTTGTTATATTTGATCACGAAAAAGCAACATGGGCTGTTGGAGATGTGTGGACATAAATACTGTTGATAGCTGCAACTACTGCAGCTGTTCTTTATGTACAACCTGCCTTCTAAAAATTGCCAGCACAAAATATGGCTAAGGCAGCAGTTTTTTGTTTTTCTTATAGAGAAACTGTGTAAAACTTTAGTGGACAATATATTGGAAGGAAAAAAAACAAACAACAAATTAGAATTAGATGGAAATTACTACTCTACTCCCCTCCCTAAACAAAGAAATGAAAAATAAATCCATGGACAACACTGCAGAAGTTTACTAGAAATTTGCAGTGATGTATGCAGAAGGTTCAGGTCCTTAAATAACAAATGTCACTGGCAGTTTCTAAGATAACATTGCAAATATTGCCCATCACTCTTAGAATTTCTCAATCTTTTGAAAATAAAACATACTGTACTGCATATTGTCTATTACTGTGTAAGGATCTTACCAGACTGTCCAGGTGGAGGTATTCCAGATGGGATTCTGGGCAGGTACAGTAGCACTGTGAGAACACCTGCTCTGCTTCCCCAGCACGGCTCCATGGCTATGGGCTTCGGCACTGCCTACAAACAGAACACACAGACAGGGGAAAAAGGATCAACACATTAAGTATGCAACAAGTAGGCAGTGGTGTGATTTGTATGTACACAGTACTCCTATAGGTTAACAGAACAGCAAGCCAGTCAATTCGAAGGATGTAGGAGACATCCTCAACTCAAGCTGTGCTGCCCAGATCCCTGCTGCCAACATCCCCATGAGCAAAGCTCCCAGCTGGGGGAAGCAGGCTGACTGGCAGCCTGTGGAGCTGCACCTGCTGTGCAGCTGATTTAGATGGAGACAGTCTTATCAGGCTCTCCAGGTAAGTGCACAGAAACAGGCGTTAAAATATCAGCTGCACCGCCCCTCCTGCTAATGCCTGGTGTTTTTCTACAAGCCCTAAACACAGACACAGATTTATATAAAAAACAACAACTTTGTTTCCTCTGTTTCACTCCATTGATCCATCCATCAATCAAGCAAGCATTCCATAATCATCAGTTAGTTCTGCATTGAAACATATGTTGCGATTGATTCTGAATTCCTGAACACAAACCTTTACCTTATTTAACCACATTTAAATATTGTAAAAAAAATGAAAGTCATAAAGTTTAAAAAAAATATAAGAAAATCACATCATCCCTGTGCAGTCCCACTATGACTCCACTATATGTGGTTTTCCTTACTGTCTGTCTAATAGAGTTGTGTTTCCTTTTATCTGAATAAACAACAAGGATAAGAGTCACTGATACGTATTGATGTGGTTTGACCCGTCTGCTGCACTGTACCACTGAGGTCACAGGGATGGACTCTGTTTAGTAATGCAGTTTATGGGGAAGTGGCATGCACACATACTGTATGCATAAATACATAATCTTTCTTACTGCAACTTTCTCTTTCAATTTATAGCCTCGTTTTGCCTTTCTCTCTGCTTTTCCTGATTCATCCTCTTTTCTGTGTGGAAATCAGGAAACAAGAACATTAAGAGAATCTGCAAATCCAGTCTAGTTTTTGTGTTTTAATATACATTGTTCTGTGTTGTTACTTTTAAAGAAAATCGTTTTTCTAACATTATGCTGTCAACCCCTTCTACAGGACACATGGCTGCATTAATTTCTTAAGTGGCCACGTCTTTAGTTCCACCACTGTACAGCTTCATCACGAGAGTTTATCCTTTAGTTAATTAAAAAAAATGCCTCAGTTTTTGACAGCAGCTCATCAAATATGAATCGTTAGCAGAATAACTTTTTAATGATAGGAATTCTATGATACTGTTACTCATAAAACCAATTGTTAAAGAAATGACTTCTCTTGTGTTCATGATGAACCTTGCTGCATTTCTACTGAGTATTACTGTCCTGTTTGAGGTGCTTTGTGTCTTACTGTCACTGAAACACAGCAGTTTGATAAAACAAATGAAGACAGTATATGTTTGATTTTAAGTCCTTGTATGAGATGAGAAGACACAGGATGGATGGCGGATCATATCTATGATATACAGTACTATGCAAAAGTACTGAGTCACCTCTCATTACTTTATATTTCGCTTGGAAAATGGTAAATATGCACATCAATTAATTAAAACACAACGGAAACTTAGTATTCATTAAGAAGGTAGGTGACAGCTAATCTGCAGTTAATCATCACCAAGTTGGAGCAGCTCTATAAAAGCTTAATCTTTTGCAAGTTTGCTGGTCTGGAGCATTGAGGTGTGTGTTAACACAATGCCATAATCTACCCGAGAGAGTTCAGACCCTAATCAGCGAAACTGCAAAAAAACCCCAAGAGTTACATCTCAGACTCTACAGGCCTCCATTAGCATATTAAAGGTTAAAGTTGATGACAGTACAATTAGAAAAAAGAAGAAATACAGATTGTTTGAAAGGGTTACCAGGAGAAAGACGTCTTGTTTGGCATTCGCAAAATCTCCCAGTTATTAAGCGGGCCGTGAACTCGTCTCCACACCAAAGTATTCTAGAGTCAAATGTGTTGCCCGAGCACAAGAAACAAATCTAGAACAGAATTGCTGAAAAAAAAAGAAAAGAAACACAGTGACCTCAACCTACTCTAAATGTTATGGTGGGACATTAATCGATAGCCGCAAATCTCAATGAACTGAAGCACCCTCGTAAAGAAGAGTATGCCAAAATTCCTCCACGATGACACGAGGGGTTGATAAAGTCATACAGAAAATGACTTTTCACATTTTTGTTGCTAAAATTGGTTCTACAAATCATATGATGTATTTAGTGTTTCACAGGACTGCATAGAGACCTCTGCAAACTTTTCTTTTATTTCCAATGTCTGCACGTTGCATTGGCTCTGTTTAGTGTTTTGCATAGCTTGGTTATAGCACAGTGAAATTTTGCAGAGTGACATGACTTTTTTAGAAAAAACAAACACATGGAAGAACATTAAATATTAAACACACAAACGCTGAATGCACAATTGCACATTGGTATAACACTGTGGTTAAAATGGGCAGCTCAAAGCACAACTCTGTCAAACTGAATAAATTCAAAACAGGCCGCTGTGAGAAAACAACATCTGTGCGTACAAAAGTAAATAAAGGTAGCTCTCCAAATATGGGATTACTACGGGTGACCTTATATTCTAATAACTTAAAATTCAGTGAGACTGATTTCAACTCTCCAACACTGAGTACAATGTCATTTAGTATGTTAAACACTGTAAATATAAGTAGTGGGCAGCACAGTAGGGTTTCATCAAAAAAGTGATTAAATTAACAGAGCACTTGGACCAGCTTGGTACAGGACACACACACACACACACACACACACACACACACACACACACAAACATCCCCTGCAGTGCTAATAGGTTTAAGTGCTGGAGTGTACACCGTAATTAGAAGCTGGAAGCTCCTCTGTTTGTTTAGTGTTTTCAGAGTGTCAGGAAATGATGAATACTCTGCTAACTAGAAAGACACATGCACACACTTAACTGAGTTTGTAACTACCACTTCCTATTAGCAAACACTCTTTGTCCTGATTGAGATAATACACAGACAAACAAATGAGTCATTGTTCTGCTGAGGATTGTTAAGTGAGAGGATGAGGAAGGCAATATGGGAAAAAAAGGAATGGCATCAAATAAACAACAGGTGCTTGTTAGACCTGAAAATTACACTTGCATACTTCACTTATCAACATATATCAAACTGCTCACTTTTATTTATTTCCTTCAATGTGGTTTATACTTTTACCTGAGAGCATGGTTTCCAAAGCAACCGCAGCCCTTCTGACTGTGTGTGTGTGTGTGTGTCTGCGTCTTTGTGTTGTTTGTATAGTTATGGCCCACTAGTTTCTTTAATCTGAGATGCATAGACTGCAACCCACAAAGAATGAGAACACACACTCGCAATCATGTTCGCATTACATCTTGTTTACGAGACACTATTTCCCCCAGGAAATTACTAGTTACTATTGTATGGGGGTCATTAAAATTCAAACGTAAGGAAACAGTAAAAATATCTGCAGAGTCACGTAAAGGTCACGAGTGCATGTGTTAGGAGCACCTAGTATAAAACATAAGAGGTAAGAAACAAGTTTTTTCTTAAGAAAATGTTGTATTTTCTGCCTTAACTATGGCTTAAAATCCTTTGGGAACTTGACCCAATATGCACTAAAGTATCATAAAGAGGCCAAAATGTGAAACACAAAAGCTTTTATTGCAGATTTTCATCTGTAATCGCCACAAGACTGCCACTTTCTGGCATGATCTGATGAAGAAAACACGGTGGAAACAGTGTGTTGTTGACTTGGCCAGAAATGAAAGTGGTAAACAGAAATTTGGTGGTCATGCCACAGCAGCTGCAGTGGGGTTGAGGTCTTGACTTTGACTGGTTGTTGTAAAACCTTGATTCGTTCTTTGGCTGCAGTTCTTGGAATCCTCATCCTGTTGTGTCCCATTTTGGGGAATACGTTTGCTGTTGGACAGATGGCCTCACTCTTGATTCTAGAGTCCTTTATTAAAATGTCTTCTATATTCTCAAAAAACAATTTCTTGGCATTAAGCCAGTGATATTGGCAAATTTAGATATATATTTTTTTTTTCACTGTGGTGTTTCTTTTTTTTTTCTCTTTCTTTTCATTTTTGTATATCAGCTTTAATGTCCAAACTTTTTTTTTTTTTTACTCAGCCACAGCGAGCATCTCCCGGGAAATGATATTCAGCATCCTGTTATTTCATCACTCCAGTGGAAAGACTTTGGAAAGCTGTGGCCTCCTCACATGCACTATTTTACAGTTTCTTGAGTCTGGCTTTTTCTGACTTTTCTTGTTTTAGAGGTGCAGTCTTCTCTCTTACATCACTGTCACCGTTGTCTCTGTTTTACCTGCAGGTAAACGTGTCTCATTATAGAGAAATTGGAAGTGGGATAGTATGCAGATTGTCTGTATTTAGCTTGCAGAAGCTTGTTGGCTTAGATTGATGTCCATTCACCAACACAGATACGATAATGGGAACAAAATAGGTTGGTGCATATGTTTTATGAATGGTAATTTTGGATACGCACTTGTTTTTTGCTCAGGGTAAGAACATTTCTATGCAAATCTTACTCAGTGAAACCCCTTGTTCCAGAAAACTTGTTAGCATAGTAGTTTGTGCTACCGTGTTCTTTTTTACCCGGAAAGCCTTCCAAACAAGCCATACTTGTTCAGTCTTTCTAATTGTTCTGTGATGAACTTTAAAATTTAAATTGCTAACTGAGGCCTGTATACTCTGAGATGTAGCAAGGTAGGTCTGACCATGGGGAGAAGCTGCTCCAGCATCCACTCCTGGAAGGACTGTGGCATTGTGTTAACACACACCTGAATGCTCCAGACCAGCAAATTGCTAAAACCTTCTGCTGATGATCAGATATGATGATCAATGGAAGCAGTAGTGGAGGACTAGTGATAGAGCCTGGTTCTGCTGGAGGTTTCTTCCTGTTAAAAGGGAGTTTTTCCCTCTCACTGTCGCCAAAGTGCTTGCTCATAGGGGGTCATATGATTGTTGGGTTTTTCTCTGTATGTTTTATTGTAGGCTCTATTTTATGATATAAAGCGCCTTGAGGCGACTGTTGTTGCGATTTGGCGCTGTATAAATAAAATTGAATTGAATTAAGCATGTACGTAGTTTTTTTTTAACAGGACTGGACAGAGTCCTGTGGAAGACATGGGGTTTTCATAAATGTATTAACATGTGTCAAACTACACTTTAAAACAACTTGCTAGTTATCTTGGAGAGTCGTTGAGTTTGTTTTGCTGTCTAAGGAGGCAGAATACATCCTACAGTCAAGCATACATTTCCTGCTTCTTTGTTTTAGCATACAGTTGCAGAGTTTATGACCACACCCCTCCCTGCCACGAAACCAGGAAGGGCAACATAAGGTGATTCAAAGATTAACCAATAGATCACACTTAAGACATCTTTAACCTCCTAAGACCCGAACTCTTCCACAGCATGCAATTTTAATTTCTCTTTGATATTTGGTCACATTGGGGCCTGATGAATGTAAAAACAAAGAATTACCAGATTTTTTTTTTTTTTACCTTATTTTTGATTTTAAGAAAAATAAGAGCCACATATGAGGATATTCATTTAAAATTTTGATAGAACAGTAGCAGTATAATGTCCCCGTAAGTGGGTATCAGGTCCTTGTAAAGCAAAATTAAGTATTTTGGTCTAAATAACCCAAAATGTGATGTCCACATATGTGGACAGCAGGTCCTAGGAGGTTAAAGTATTTACTGAGTGAGTAACTTTTACTGGGAATAAAAGACACCCATCTTTAAACTTAATTAAGAGATCTCAATACATCTGTGACAAAACACCACAGACTTTTGCACAAATGTAGACTGTCCTATAGTGCCTTGAACCATGATAAAGTATGAAAAGCTTGTCTACTAAGAAACAGTTACAGCAATGCAAATACTGGCCAATATCTGCAAACACGCGCGCGCACACACACACACACACACACACACACACACACACACACTCACTCTGTTTAAATGGATTTTTGTGTGAACAGTGCAATTAGCAGTTCAGCCCAAAAAACATAACAGGCTGGACTATTTTGTCTTACTGTCTAATAGCAGTCTTATCAGCCCTGCAAAATGACAAATCTAATAGTAGTATCACGTACAGTACGTGCGTCTTTCTACAGTATATTGAGGTGATGCTAGTGTGTGTGTGTGTGTGTGTGTGTGTGTGTGTGTGTGTGTGTGTGTGTGTGTGTGTGTGTGTGTGTGTGTGTGTGTGTGTAAATGATATAGCATAACCAGTGTGATATGACAACTGTAGGAACTTTCTCTGGCTCCTTTCGCAAAGTAATCAAGGTAAGTAAGAGGGAGCGAGGAGTGGGAGGGTGACTGTGCTGGGGGAAGAAACATGAACCAAAGAAAAAAAGGGCTGAGTACAGAAAATAGTAAGGTTAGAAAGGAGAGTCAGGTGGGTGGAGTCCAGGTAGCAATTTAAGTGTAGAGTAAAATCGTGCTGAGTTGTGTGTGTAGTATAAAAGCTTTCTCAGCTGATAGTGACCGAGTAGAGATGAAGGTTCTGACCTGGCAGAGAGAGAGAGACAACAAACTCTCAGTGTCTCTTACTCTCATTTTATTTATATTTTAAATATTAAATGTCACTGAAGCCCAGACAACAGATTTTGCTGACTGTGTGCAATGTTGAAATTGGCTACTTGGCAATACTGAGCTATTTCGCTCCCTCATTCTATAAAGAATTACTGGAAATAATCCAGAAAGATTGTTTTTAAGCATGCAGCTCTTGGAGCTTTGGCCCCATCTTTGGGAATGCCAAAGCTGTCTTGATGTATTTATTCATTTGTTCCATGCATATTATTAATACAATGTAATTTTTCAGACACAAGATGATTTTCAGCAATAAAGGATAAAGATTTTGTGTTGTCTTTAGCTCAATCTTATAAAGCTGTCTGCACACACTGTTCACTTGCTTACTTCTACTCATGTTTGACAGACAGAACTGTCTCATATCAGATTTTCTTTCACCCTACAGATAACTATACTAATTTTGTTTTTTTACTTTGTCATTCACTGAATGGCTTTTACCAGTTCCATAGGTACTCTCCTCTACCTTCCAATCAAATCATTAGGATTTTATGATTCATCAACACCGTTTATGCAGGAGAGACGTAGTGGTCATGTGAAGAAGTGCACATGAACTTTGCAGGCCTACTTGTGGTTCTTAGGTTTAAAAGTAGAATGGGAGGCAGAGCCTTCAGCTTTCAGCCCCTCGTCTGTGGAGACAGACGAAGAGACAGACACCCTCTCTACTTTTAAGATGATTTTTTGATAAGGTTATAGTCAGGCCTGGATCATGTGACCCTTAAGCTTCCCTTAGTTCTTCTTGATCTTTTTTTCCACTTTCTATGTGTTTATCCACCACTCTGCATTTGCATTCACCCCCTACTGGATGGCACAGCAGATGGCTGCTCCCTGAGCCTGGGTCTGCTGGAGGTTTCTTTCTGATAAAAGACAGTTTTTTTCCAGCTGTTGTCAAGTGCTCGCTCATAGGGGTCGTCTGACTGTTGGGGGTTTCTCTGTATTATTGTATGATTGGGTCTTTACTTTAAAATTTAAAGTGCCTTGAGATGAGTGTTGTGATGTGGTGCTTTATAAATAAAATTCGATTCAACTGAACCAAGCAAAAAATAAACAGGATGAAAAAACGAAAGCAAAAAACAACTCTAAATAGTTAGTGACCAGTCCATAATATCGATCTCAAACTTGTATTTTTAACATTTTCACACATGGGTTTTTATGAATCTCTTTGGTAAAGGGTTGATGGTTCAATTCCAGCTGGAGACACATGGAGCATTAAAAAGAAAAGCTGGCTGGAGGTGAGTTGCAAAGTGGCTTGAGGGGAAGTAACAAATGCACAGACGCTAAGGCAGTTTAACCAGCTCCGTCTATGCAGTTTCACAACTGCTTACTCAATTCAGGCTCATAGGAGGAGCTTAATTAGCATATTTTCTACATGCGATTTACCAAGATGGCATCCAAATCCAAAGGATGTGCGCTAAGCTTGGTAACGTGGTATGCCTGAACAATATGCTCAACTGTGCAAATAAAATCAATTCACAGCACTTTAAACCATTTCTGTTCTGTTAAATATTTAACAGTAGTTTTAGTGGATCAGCAGAAATGCATTTTGTCCTACAGTCATTCATCAATAGCAAACTAAAACCCCTGTAAACACAAACTGTAACTTTACTTTCTCCAAATTAACAGGATGAGGAATATTTTGTCTTGGTAATTAAAAGAAGAACCTCTAAAGGAAACATTTTTATAACTGAATCTAATCTAATACTCAGTGCCATACATTGTTGCTTTCTAATCACACCTTCCTGTGAGAACAGATGGAGTCAGATTTGGCCATGTAGTGTTGTAGCGCTGATGACCCCAGCTAACGTCACTGCAGAGCAGTAGCACCATAATTGCAGCAAATAGTACACAGTGTGTTTATCTGCGTTATCTGTGTGCGTAAGTAAAGTGTGAATATTTTTTTGTGTTCCTGTAATTTTTTTTTCATCATTTAGTCCTTTTTGGCTCAACGTGTTTTTTGTGTGTGTGTTTCCCCCTGTACAGAAAAAAGAAAACGCTGGTTACATCAGATCACGAAACTGGTTCTGGCTGGAAAACTGCCTTCAACTTTTTTCCCCTTGCACCCTATAAAGCGAAAAGAAAAAGAAACATTCAGACAAGGTCACTTTACACTGCACTTTCTTTCGAGTCCATTTCTTCTGTCTCTTTTGAGTCCTTTCTTCCTGCATTTATCAAAAATAAGAGCAGAGAAAAAGAGGAAATTTCTAAGATGTTTCAGGAAAAGCGAGGTCATTCAAAAGGTGTCAGTCTCGCCTCTTTCCTCCTTTTATCTCCTCCCTTCACTGCATCCTTTCTCAGCTCTCCGGTTTGGTCCTCATTCAAATCTCCCTGCTTTTTGTCTCTTGTACTTGTTTCAAATAAACATTTTTTGCAAAAGTCCAATACCCCCACCCCCATTTTGTTCCCTGAATGAACAATAGTCAATTGAACAGTGTTTGTAGGTGTGGGTTAGTGTGGTAGGACGTTGATAGATAATTTGTCTGTGGCCAGAGAAAATAGAGCCAAAGATTATCTGAATAACTGCATTTTGTCATCTTTACTCTGAGGCTGTGCTCAACCCCGGGTATAGCAGAGTGAAACCACAGCTGTGGTAAATTGCAAATTCCTAATCCAGACATCCAAATAAGCACGTAAGTAACCAGTGGACAGCAAGCATGGCATGAAAATGCAATCTACTCTGAGGAGAAGAGAAGCAGCTACAGGCTGTTGTTTTAAACCAGCAGTAGCTACTGACAGAAAGCTGGCCAAATGTAGTACATACAGTATTAATATATAATTCCATCTCAGGTTGTAGTGCCTTTGCTGTGTTTTCAATTAAAAATTTGATTTAAATGATCCACCAATCAGCATTCTGCTTTTTTTTCTTTTGTTAACATTTTGTACATGCTGTGATTCCTTGGGAGTCAGTTGCTCGCTTCTGCTCTTCAAAATAACACATCTGTGTGTGACACAGATTCTAGCAAGACAGGTCTTTCACACCCAACTTGTCACATATGGATGCTGTAAATGACACCACTGGTGTCACATTTATCCACACAGGCACATTTGTGGATAGCAGCAGTTTTAGTGCCTTAACTTAATCAGTGACTAAAAGCCAAAGGAAGGAGTTATTAACAGTTGTTAACATACTAACAGTCAAAACCAGGTCAACCGTGACCTGCCAGTCCCCTGCCAACAAACTGAGGACTTACTCCACAACTATCCTCCAACCTTAAATCTCCTAATGTGGATTTTGTTGTCCTTTAAAGGCAAACTAAAGGTGTCCCATTTTACTGCAGCTGGTGGACAAAGAACAACTGTGAGATGAACACAGGCAACATCTGGAATATTGGAAGTATTTAATATCAACACACCGACATCCCAACTTTTTTTTTTTGGAATATAGTTGTGTAAACACACACCCACACACACATGCACACACACACAGTATAAAGACATTACAGTCCTTTTAAACTGTCCTAATTTCAGGCTAATTAAATTAAAAAAGGAAGATAATATTCTCCTTACTTAAAACTTCAAACCACTTCCCAGCAATTTTCTCATGTCTATCAACAACATTTACACCATTACCACCATTCAGGGACCCTCCTGTTTTCCTTCCCAGGTGACTGGGTTCTGCTATGGCTCTTTGCACTCAGGTTAAGGTGGCAAACCCCTGAAAAATAGCTACAGGAGATGGTTTTGTCAAGTTACCAGTCGGCTTTGACAAAAATGGAGGGATCAAGTGTGTTATCATTCTAGCAATAATAATTTTTATATTTTTGAATTTGTATTATGCACTTTTATTTACTGCGTAGTACAAAAATATGTTTACTTTTTAGTTTTTTAAAATTTATCTCGTTTGAGCAAACAAAGGACAACCTAAGTCGGGAGTATATGTCGTCTCCTAATTTCATGTCACATCTGAGTAGTCGGATGAATCCAGTACACAGTAAGTCAGTAAATTTCAACATCATGGACTGCAGCTTGTGACAGTAGTCGAGGTTCTGCTCTGTAGCACAACAGTGACCTAGCCAGCAAGCCAACCAGCACGGAAACAAAATTAGAAAACTGATCACAGACAGGGTCGCTCTCAAAGACCGCTAAAATTCTTAGAGTTCAGTAAAGTTCTGAGGACTTGTGTCAGGTATATTTAAATGATTCTAAAATCGCTTGTCTTCTTTTGTGCTTTTACACTGTCTCTACACTATAAGGTCAGTAAAAATGTGCATTCAATATTCAGCAGGAAAATACCTGACCTGAAGGGTCTATGTTTGACATTTCTTAAAATAACAGATGTTTGAAGACTGAACATGGGGCCTCAGGTTTAGCGGAGACTTGCAGCAAAGTGATAACTTAAATCCTAATTTTCAGAGTACAATTTAATAAAGTGGCTACAGTTCAGGGGACAAACACATACAGAAATATGCATATTGACAATGAGATGACCTGCATGTGAACTTGCCTAGGTTCTCCCCCTCCAAATTCCCTCATTTCCTCTGCTTCACATCATTTCCTTGGTTCCACCATCCTCTCATAGTCAATCTTTACTGTCAGGCTCATCTTAGCCATGACTTCCATCACTCTCCGTCTTTTGTCTGTCACTGTGTCCCTCCATTTCCCATCTCATTTTCTTTACCCCTTTCTGTATCTCATCAAACTCTCTGAAACTGACACTGTCAAGACATTGCAGAACAAATACCGGATAAAGTCCAACAGTCCTGAACATCCCAGCAATCGAGTGACTTTACTGGTCAGAAGAGATCTACATGTCAAGATCAAAGATCAATGACTAACAATTATCAAATAAATCCTAAATCAAATGCTTTCTAACAAGTGAGGAAAATATATAGGCATTAAAACTCGAATATCATGTACATCTCTGGAAAAGGATGCTTCTCTTATCTTTGTTCAGATCAACAAGAGCCTCAGGGACCATCTCAATGCACAGCAGGATCTTTGCTACGCTGATTGTCTGGTTGTTACACTTCTCACACTCGAATGTTCAAAGCTACTGCGGTGTGTGTTTTTGCACGTGTGCGAAGAGGCACTGATATGTAGAGGGGTGTCTGGCAAATTTTTATCAAATGTGAAACTGCCTTTGAATCTTAATCGGATTCCTTTATCTTGAACTCCTTATCAAATCTACTTGGGTTTAGCTTTTTGTACACTGGCAAGTAATAAAAGTAATAAAAGATTCAGTTGAGATAAATTCACCTCATGTTGGCTGAGAAGGCTGAAGCACAATATTTGGAATGGAAATGATATAAAATGTTTAATACTACCTTTCGGATCATGTCTTTTCCACTTTTCTCTTTTTTGTTTGGTTGTTTATTTAGATAATAAATATTTTAGGCAGTTTTATTATTTTACAGACTTATCCCAACTTTAGGGGGTGTTGGAGACTATCCTGGCTGACACTGGGTAAGAGCCAGGGAATACCATGTGTAGGTTACGATGCCAGTCCATCCACAAAGCCAGCAGACACTCGTTCACACTTAGATCTGTCATCCACTTTGACGTTTGGGACTAGTGTATTCATGCTAGCAGTAGACTAAGCTTCATTTGCCAGTGATCACAAAGGTTGGGTGAGTTTGATGAAGACATCTGGTGAACTCATAGATGCACTTGTGCATTTGTTAAAAAACAAATGGGGAGCCCTCTAAAAAGAGCAGTAGTCCTGGAAACGGTTGGTCCCAAAAAGTGATTACCTTAAAGGAGCTTGTTTTTAAACAGTTTTCGATTGCATCTTCTACTGACAACTATTATGCTGAGCATGCCTTGAGCTTGACTCAAAACTGCCAACACTGTTAGTGGTTAGCAAGAAATCCATTTTCAGATGCTTGACTAAACCAAGATCGCATGTCCTTTTGCTGTACACGGCTGTATCCAGACTTCCGAGTGGAACCAAAGTTGGATTCTGACTTATTAAATTTCCTATATCCAGGAGAATACAATCAGAGAAAAAAGGCAGTGCTCTACTGTTTAGCCAAATTAATTTTGAGGAAAAAACTTCACATATCTGAATGTAATTTAAGGTCCTGAATTACTTCTCTCCCCTTTTTTGCCCTTACCAACCATTTCCCATCCTCCCTGGTGGCATTTTAAGTGGCTTTAAACTGACACAAAGGGCTTGATGCTGGATTGAAGGGCTTTGAAGGTGCTGTAACCCCGGAATGGCCTCCCTGCCAAACACATCTCAGACTAGCCTACACGTGGGAACACACAGATACACAAAGTCTTGCTCTCTGACCCCTGAGGTGTGAAGAGTGCCCCCCCCCCCCCGCCGTGCCTTCCTTAGCCGATTAGGCCGCCCATGCGTGTCCACCCCCGTGGGGCAGAAAATTGTCGTGTCCAATCCTCTCTCCATCCAAAGCCCCTTTTGCCATTTCCTCCTCTCTCTGTCTGTATCTGTCGCTGCTCTCGCTGGGAAGTCTGCTGGATTGAGAGGAAATGGTGCTGATCAGGGAGCAACACAGATAGTGTGTGTCTGTGTGTGTGTGTGCGTGGTTGTGCAGTACATTTGACTTGCTTATCCGTGTGATATTCTACTTTAGGTGGGAACACATTTAAGAAGCATGATTTTCTTTTTGCTGTATGCATTTATAAATAAGGCCACAGCAGAAGCAGTCCTCACAATTTGTAGAAAATATTGGCTAACCCAGTTTCATATTCGTTTGCTGAGTCAGGATTGAGTCCAGTACTACAGATCTCTGATTTGTGGCTGTGTAAAACTTGATGGGGTTTAAACAGTCAGCTATCATCACATTATGTATCATTCCATTTTTCCAGGAAGAGAAAAAACAAACAACAACACTAATTTCTTGGAAAACATGCTAATCGCCATTAATTAATGCAGCATCACACATCGACTAGTGTCACTATTCACCATCTGTGTGTGTTTAATTCAAGTCTAATTACTCTAACTGGGGCAATCTCACCATCCTCTGACCTCTTTTTAAGGTCTTTCTCTTTTTAACAATAAGTATGTTTAGGTTTTTACGAAAATCTGTTTCAGAGACATGGAATATGCAGTATGGAAAAAATGTCTTTCAAACAGTTAAAAATAATTAAAGTTAATAGTTTATAACTTTAAGTCAACTTTATCATTTTCTGGATACTGGAGGTAAGAGTTTCATGCTGTCTGCGCTGTTAAGAAGAGGCTGGCTCTACGTAGCTCATCATTCTTCTATTTGTGATCCTGTATAAGAGGAGTTTCCAGAGAAGTATGAATGTCGTTCAATTTTATTTTCCAGACACACTCAGCTGCACCAGGGAATCAAATCAGTAACTGGTAGGGAAAAAAGTCTACTATTTTTCTACTCTAGGCCATGACTGGATGAAAGTGCAGGTATTCTTTCACATGATAAGCCGGTCATCACTTCAAACAGATTAATATGTAGTAATTTTATTATAAATCTGGATAATTTACTCTGGAGTTCACATCAACATGATCAAATGACATCAGGATTTAAATCTCAAAACTTGTCAACCCACAAATAGAGCAAACGCAAATGTCTCTAACCTTTATTCCTTCCTTGTGGCATTTAACCAGGAGCAGTTTGCTTTTAATGAATAAAACAAGAAAAAAAACAAAGCGCGGCTTGCCATTTACATTTGGATTCAGCCGGTAGCCCAAGGAGAGGACGACAGAGACAGCAGGCCATGCAACATGTTTGAGGTATTTCAATGAAAAAAAAGGGGAAAAAATCCCTTCTGGCTCTGAGAGGGAGCAGAGATTTTCCAGCACAAAGTGGTATCTTTATCCCTATAATCAGAGAGATCCAACAGGAGATACAGATTGCCTCGTCGCTTCTCTTCTCCCTCTCCTTTTTCTTCTTTTCTCTCTATAAAAGCTGCGCTTTCTCTCTCTTAAACTGTTTGTTGTCACAACTGGTAAACAAGTAAACAGAAAGGAGTAGCAGTGCGGACGTTCTGTTGTATCTCTGACAGCTTCCTGCAGGCTCGCCTCCAGCATTATCGTAACAGCTCTCCTTTTAAAATGTATGAACACACTGATAGACAGAGTGGCTTTCATGAGGAGAAGAGAGGAGATGCTGAGAAGTAGAGGTGTTGAGAAAAAGAAACAAGGAAAGGAGGCAGGGTGGACAAAATGGAGAATAGTGGAGGACTGCTAAGGAATTGAGCAGAGGAGATTAATGCTGCATTTGTTTTACCTCAGAAATCAGTTTTAGGAGCTGGAAGTGACGTTGATCCCAACTTGAGTGTGTTTCATTAGGAAAGTTGGAAAACAGAAGGAAAAGCAGGATTTGCTTTGCTCATTAGCAAGGCAAAGCCACTTATGCATCACTAGCAATACAGTTTTAACTTACAGACACTGCTGCAGAGCCTGGTCAGTGCTCTGTGTGTGGTTTATGTAGTGAGTCACAAATACGACACAGACTACGAGTTTTACAGCTTCACTAAATGTTTACGTCCACTGCCGCTGAATCTTTAAGTGGGGGTTGGTGGGGCTGCTCTGACTTTCCAAGTTAAAAGCCCAACTTGAGGGGGCATTCCAGTTGAAAATTCCAACTGGATACTCAGAAACTCAGACTTTCAACTTCAAATGAAAATCACTATAAGGATATATGAAAGTAAATGAGAAAAGAAGACTCAAAGGGAGAGAGGAAGAGCAAGGGGAAAAAAATGAAAAACAAACAGAGAAATGAAGAGATTAGAAACAGATACATTCAAAGGAGACAAAGGACGGATGGATGGCGTGAGGGAAAGCAAAAAAAATGGACCGTAAAATACAGGAAAAGGGCAAAGAACAGGATAAAAGTGGAGGAGAGGGACTGAAGAGTTAAAGGCAGATGATAGCAAAGGAGAAGAGGAGATGAAAGAGTGTAGGAAGTGAAGGGAGGCGAAGAGAAAAGCGAGAAAAGAAGCTTAAAAAGAGCAGGAGAACACGAGATGAAATGTGAAAAGAGATGAGAGTGGGAGAAGAACAAAACAGGAGAGTAGAGGGCTGGAGGAGGAAAGATGATGAGACAGAGATGAGGGAGAGAGAGGATGACAGGGCTGAAATCAGGAGCAGAAATGAGGAATGATACTCCTTTAAACACACATGCACCCTGGCTTTAAGCTGCACCGCTGGGAGTTGGTGGCTCGCTGTTGCTCTCTGTGCTGGTGGGAACGAAGTCGGCTGCTTGTCAAGCAAATCGCTTAGTGGTGTTTGAAGGCTCCCAGAGTGGGACTGAAATCGAGTGTCATGTTGAATCAGCCTTTTGCAACAGCTGCCTGAATGCACCATTACTGCAAATTATTTACAATTCTCATCTATAAGAGTGTTAATGTGTCCATAGCTTATGCCTCACACATCACACAACACCCTCTGCCTCGCTGTTAACTGCTGCTTTTTATCTTTTCACATTCCTACTGCATGATAGTTTGCATTTCTTCCCTCTTCTTCTTATATTCTTTGTTGTGCTCTACTGAGTTCCAAAGTCGGTGGAATGATCACTTTCTAGAATTAGTAAACCATAATTAAGCAAATTCCAATTCTAATTAAATTTGAATATCAAGTCTAAAATCAGTATAGTCAAGTTTTACATCAACCAGATAAAAGTCCAGTATGGGAGTCCCTCATTAACTCAGACAAAAGGAAGCCTCCACAAGAACGGCAACACCTTCAAATATTACAGTTATATTTTAAAAATGGAGTTCCCCAGCCCTGCAGTAAATACAGAGTGCAGTTATTAAACGTGATTTTTTTAAAGTTAAGTTTAATTTTAATAGCCACACCCAGACCTGACCACTGTGAGACCTGTTGAATCAGGAAGTGAAGGAAGCTAAAAAATATCAAAAAATAACATGTCACAATCTAAAAAAAGAGTAGGTGAGAAGGTGACATCTATCATTCTGGAAACCACTGTGAGAAAACTTGGAACAGTGGTGAACCTTCCTGGGTATTACTCCAAGAGCCTACTGATGACTCACCAAGGAGGTCAGCAAACAACCTAGAACCGCATGTAGAACCGCAGGCCTTGCTTGGCTCAGTTAAGGTCAGTTTTCATGATTCAACAGTAAGAAAGAGAGTGGTCAAGAATGGCATCAGTGGGAGAGCTCCAAGTTCCACTGCTGACCAACAAGAACACAAAGGCTTGTGTCACATTTGCCAAATATACATCCTGATAATCTGCCAGCTTTTGGGAAAATACAAGACAAAAGTTGAAATGTTGGAATAAAGTATCTGGAGTACTAGTCCGTACTAGTGTGTGTTGTCATTGTCATCGCAATGCGTCCGAGCATCTGTGACGTAATTAATTTGTGACACAAACGCTACAAAAAAGGTGGACGGTCAGGCAAGAATATACCTGCTGCTCAGTCTGTGGCTTTTCATCAGACCCGGGGATCATGGCGTTGTTTTCTGTAGCCATTTCCCTCATTGCCAGGTTTCAAAAATGGTGCTTTTATTACACTCTTATGACTGAGGGTGCTGCTACTGAACAACCAATCGGTGGCATGCTGTCTGACAGCATCACATTGTAGTACCTGCTCAGATTGTTTGGAACTCCAGGTGAGCAGGTACTAAAAAAGTACCTGGTACCAGGTACTATGGAAAACCCTGCAAACCATGGTGAACCAAGCCGAGTCAATCCGAGTAGGTACTAATGGAAAAGGGGCTAGACATGGTGGTAGTAGTGTGATGGCCTGGGGCTGTTTTGCTTCTTCAGGATCTGGATAACTTGGTGTATTTGATGGAACCATGAATTCTGTTCTCCACCAGAAAATCCCGAAGGACAATTTCTGGCCATCATTTTGTGTCCTGAACCTCAAGCACAGTCAGGTTATGCAGCTGAATAGTGATCGGGAACAAACCAGCAAGTCCAGCTCTTAATGGCTTTAAAAACAAAAAACAAAATGAAGGCTTTGGAGTGGCCTATTCAGACTCCAGACTAAGAAGAGTGGGTCACAGTTCCTCGAGAGCAATGTGAAAAAAATGAAAAAATGAAATCATCATTTAAAAAGTGCATTTTGTATGTACTTGGGTTATCTATGTCTAAAATTAACATCTGTTTGTGTGACAACTATGTAAAGAGTATATTTTTTCCATAGAGGCTACATCATCAGTCATTATCTCTGTGATGAACAGAAACCAGTTTTTCCATAAGCAAGCACCTGCTTTGCTTACTGTACAGTTTACTTCTTGCTTGTGTATTTTGGCCTAACCAAAGCATGGCAATTCATTTACAACATTTACGACACTGAGCAAATTTGGAAATGTCTTAATAACGTAATTCAGTTTTATTTATATACCACCAAATCACAACAATAGTTGTGTCAAGATGCTTTATATTAGGTACATAAAGACTCTGCATTAATACAAAAATAAATATTGCTGGCATATCATTTCTCATCCTTAAACGCTCGTGTACCAAACTGCAGTCTGCAAACACATATTTCACAAATGGTCATTCAGCAAACAGAACAAAACCACAGCGGTCACAGAAAGCAGCCATCATGTATATTTACTATAAAATTAAAAGCTGATATTTACAAGACTTTGGAGTTTCACTCCTGAAGATGAATAATTTATGATCAAATTAACTCCTGTAACTTTGAAACTTATCCTTATGCCTTTCTATGAGGGGCCGTACAAGCCAAAATTCATTCTTTCACTCTCACACACATACATTCTTCTTTCACACACATATATTTTCACTCTCACATACATATATTTTCACTCTCACATACATATATTTTCACTCTCACATACATACATTTTCACTCTCACACACATACATTCTTCTTTCACACACATATATTTTCACTCTCACATACATATATTTTCACTCTCACATACATACATTTTCACTCTCACATACATATATTTTCACTCTCACATACATACATTTTCACTCTCACACACATACATTCTTCTTTCACACACATATATTTTCACTCTCACATACATATATTTTCACTCTCACATACATATATTTTCACTCTCACATACATACATTTTCACTCTCACATACATACATTTTCACTCTCACATACATACATTTTCACTCTCACATACATATATTTTCACTCTCACATACATACATTTTCACTCTCACATACATACATTTTCACTCTCACATACATACATTTTCATTTATGCATTCCTACATTTTGCTCTCATTTACATGCATTCAATATGCATTTAATCTCACAAATAATATATGTATGTAAGCAGAGAATGCATACATGTCAGAAGAAAATATATGTATGTGAATGAAAGAGTATAGTGGAAACGGAAGGAGTTTAATGGAAACGGAAGGCTGGGTGTCTGTACCGCTGTGATTGGCTGAGAAGCACGCGCGGGTCACTTTCAAGTGTCTGACAGTATGGAGGGGGGAGAAGAAACTCGAGTTCTTCAGCAAGCTATCGGGGTTTTAAGAAATATTTTATCATCTCCTGAAACGGTCACATCGTTGTCCTCGTCACTTGATCGAGATGGGACGGGCTCAACTTTTTTTTTTACGTGCGCTCAGAATAGTGGCACAAAAATAACGCCACAGTAACCCAGAAAGAGTAATATTTCAAACTCCGCCACTCTGTGCTTCTCTGCCACTGCCTCGTTTGAGTTTTGGACGAAATGGATTCTGAGATATTGCATTTCGTCATTTCGAGCTGATTGGAGACCAGAACAGCCAATCAGATATTTTTGCATCCAAGTCTGTGATTGGCTGGTTTTGTGGCACAAAAATAACGCCATAGGTCACAAAATAAACTTTTAAGATATTTTCATGCGAGAATGGTGCTGTGTAAACTTCAAATATCTGCTTGATTCATCAAGACATCACATATTTCCATAAGTGCTCTAACATTTTCGGAGATGCCTGTTACCTATGGCCTTATTTTTGTCCCACTATTCTGAGCGCACCTAAAAAAAATTTGAGCGCACGTAAAAAAAAAAGTTGAGCCCGTCCCATCTCGATCAAGTGACGAGGACAACGATGTGACCGTTTCAGGAGATGATAAAATATTTCTTAACACCCCGATAGCTTGCTGAAGAACTCGAGTTTCTTCTCCCCCCTCCATACTGTCAGACACTTGAAAGTGACCCGCGCGTGCTTCTCAGCCAATCACAGCGGTACAGACACCCAGCCTTCCGTTTCCATTAAACTCTTTCATTCACATACATTATTCTCTTGCATACATATATTTTCTTCTGACATGTATGCATTCTCTTCTTACATACATATATTATTTGTGAGATTAAATGCATATTGAATGCATGTAAATGAGAGCAAAATGTAGGAATGCATAAATGAAAATATATGTATGTGAGAGTGAAAATATATATGTGTGTGAAAGAAGAATGTATGTGTGTGAGAGTGAAAGAATGAATTTTGGCTTGTACGGCCCCTCATACCTTTCCGAAGTTTTGTTTCCCCCTTCTGCCTTTGTTTATTCCATTATCTGTCTTTTATGTTTTCTCACTCTCCATCATTCCTTTTTATTTTTATGTTTTTCATTTTTGTCCCTGTCATTTCCTCTTGCATTCCTGAGAGCGGGACACCAGGTCACATCCTTGTCTCCACACACCTGCATACTAAGCACACTGTATGAATGTGTGTGTTTGTGTGTGTGAGACAGAGGGAGTCTGGACTTGTGTTGAATTTCCATTTTAATCAGCACGTCAGTAAACGAACAATCCTATTACCGCAAGGGAGGACAGAAGGGCCACTTCACAACCTCTCCCTCACTGTCTCTTTCCCGCTCCCTCATCTCGTTCCATCCCTCCATCCCTCTTTCTCTGAGACGACAAATTAATCATCTCTCTAATGCCTCATGAAAGCCAAACTTTTTTTTTTGCCTCTTCTTAATTTGGAAGGTGGAGTATATCTTTCATTCACCCTCTCTCCACACACACCCACACATCCTCTGTCCTTTCCACTTCTTTTTTCACTATTAGTGTTGGAAAGATTAATGTGTTTTGCTGCCAACGATGTGAAGTTGCATCCATAGGGGAATACGTACACGCATGATTGTACACACATATACAAAGACATGTACTGTACTGTATATATATGTACACATGTGGACACGAACCCACATAAAAATCCTCCGATGGCTATCATCATTCCTGAAAATGTTTTTTCCCCTCCAAATTCAGTATTGATGGACTGTAGAGGTGGAGAGGAAGAGATATCGATTAAGGAGGCAAGAGGAGAACAAAGAAATACACTCATCATTAAGAGGGCAGGGAAGCAAAGGCTGTATGCTGAAGAAATGGCCTAAAGTGAATGAGCACAATACTGCACTCTGAAAGTCTCTGTGCACACAGATATTTTATCAGGTTTAAAAAGACGTGGTTTTGCTTTCGCAGTGGCTGTTGTTAAGTTCAAAAAAGCATTTAACAAATCTGATTTTTGGTGGTAGTGCAACAAATTCTGTTACTTTTACAAACAAACATCTAACAGCTGGCAGCCATAGCTGGCATAGATAGGATGTGTGAATATTTTCACCTTCTCTCTGAAGCCATTACTCGTTCCTCACACGCCTGCTTCCATCAGTTTTCGGTACTATGGACATCTTTGAGAACTGCCTGTTTGGAAGCATGTGTTATATTCCCGTTTGTCAAATTCATCATAGCTAATTGGACAATTCAGAAACGGCCGGATAACACCAAGACCTCAAGCGGCCTAGTTTGATTGAAGCCTATTCTGAACCATTTCCTCCCTCTCTCTATTTTGTGGTACACAGTCCTGGTTTACTGGTGTGGCAGTGGTGCTACAATCTAAGAGTATGACTATCTAAAGAGCCTTAAGGCTTGCTGATGCTACAGTGCATGAATGTCATATATAAAATAACACAATACTAACAATAATGTGAAAAACCTTGGTCGACTTTGGGACAGCTGTTTAATAATCATAATGAAAGTGTGCTTTCAAGCATGCAAGACAAAATAGCAAATATTTGTAAGACCAAGTGGCAGCAGTAAGGACTATATTTAACTCCAGGATATTCAGATTCACAGCTAAAAGTAAAGAATAGTGTTTAACCGGTTCGTCATTAAGTATATGGGAGGTAACAAAAGCAGAACAAAGGAGAGTCAGGGCCTGACACTGACATTGAAGTACATTAAAAGTAATTACATTATATTATTAATGCATAAAGTAAGCCGCAATGGACCACGGACAGATAAGGTAAGTGCCAAGAAGATATGACACTATGTAAATAGGACAAGTTTGGCCTCTGCTACAACCTGACACATCAGGAGTCTGTTTCCCTAATGCACATCTACAACCTTGTAAAACAAAAATGAAATGCCCAAAATCAAGCTTAACATTAATTATGACAGACCAAAGTCAAACCTCCATCCTGGCAGATCAGCATATCTCAATGCCAGTTCACATCAGCTGATACCCTTCTCCTTTTTGGCTACCTCATGTATGGTACAAGCTACAAGCCGCTTTACAACCCACCACCACTCAATCTCCTTTCTTAATTTATCTGATTTAATCAACTTCATATCCTGTTATCATTGAGGCCTGCTTTGAGTCCCTGTCTTGACACCAGAACAAGCCGTGCATAAACTGCTTTTTAAATATTAGGGAAAGGTATTATTCATGTTAACACATCGACATTCTTCCATCAATCAAATTTATTGTCTAAGAATGACTGGATAAAATGCATTCTGATGCAAGTGGGTGTGGATGTAAAGTGCTATTGTTGTTTCTCTTTTGATGTACAGTAGTTTACGGTTTATCAAGTAAACACAAAACCTGTACCTCTAACCTTGTGAATCTCCATTTTGTTGTGGCGCCTTCATTAGTTTGCCTTAATATTCTCCTGTGTATATATTAGTTTTAATACGTCACTTCTCACTGAACAGCTATCAGCACAAACAAACACACACACACACACACACACACACACACACACACACACACACACACACACACACACCCGAACCCTTTTCTCAGAACTGAGAAACGAGAACTGTTGCAAGCAGGGACAGACACCCACATCCACACACACACACTAAAACATCACCCACAAACACAGTATATGCACCGGCTGAGTGTTCTGGACATAATAGGCGCTCCTGCTTGGTCAGCTGAACCTGAAACTGACACTAAATAACGTGATGTACTGGACAGACTCAGGGAGAAAGACGAAGGAGCGAGCTCAAAAAAGAATTAACAAGATGGGAGAGGAAAGAGGCAACATGAGGAAAGATACACAAAGAGAGAAATGTGTTTTGCTGTGAAGAAATGAGCGCAAAATTTGAGAGACACTGAAACGTCACTACACAATTTGAGATGTTGTGTATTGAGCCTGTCATTGCCATCCCATTAGCCAACCTCTGGGGCTTCAACCCCCCCAAAAAACCTATAGTTTCACCAAAATACAAAAACCTGGTCTTCTGAAGGAGAATTTTCCTAATCTCACTTATGTAAGTAGTAAGTAATTAAGGCTACATACAAGGAAGCAGTTTTTTTGAGTGATAAATGGATGTCATATCCTCTCATTGAGTGTTCAGTAATATAAGAGTCATGTCATATGACACTTTTTATGTCCTGAGGACCATTGAAATTAAAGTGAGAGGCGAGACATACTCCAATGCAAGGGTGTCAAACTCATTTTACTTTAAGCACAGTGATGTTTTTGTCATGGAGTCATTCTTTGCACAATTGAAACAGCAAGCTAGTGAGCACTAAACAGCTGTACCACCTGAGACACAGGGCAACAACATGTCCAGCTCATCAGGTCACTTTACCCATAAACACTGCTGTAGCAAAGTTCAAATGCTACTATTATTACTACAAATGCCCAATGGGCTAGGCAAAGTTTTAATACTAAAACTTATATATGACCTGTCTAGAAATTTAGGTCCATGGATCCCTTTCCTATTGCCACCCCATTTTTAACAGTTAAGGAATAAGTATACAATCTGAAATGTTCTTAACAGTTAAACTCTCTAGAAAAAAGGGCAATATCAATATTATGTCACCAGTTTGTACTGAAACAGTGAAAAGGTAGAAACATTTGGATTTGGCAGTACAAAAAAAGCCAACTTTCCACACATTCCACTCAACTTCTGTTTGTGAAATGCTGGCATTCCATCACTACACCGAGAACAACATTGGTTTCCATTAAAAATAATTAAATATATGGCTTCCTGCAATGTCCATATATTGAAAAGTCATCTAGTCAGCCAAACCGGACTGTGCACCATGAAGGATAGCACGTTCCCCGTGGCACATGTTTCCCAGCACTTCTCTAAGGGGTTAAGTGTGCTGTTAGAAGGTACACAGTCTTATAAACCTGTTTTTAGTCAAAATTAGCTTTTCATTCAATATCACACTGAACTGTATATGGATCCTATTAACCAGGCTAGCCGGCCAGATCTAATGCCAGCTGTTAACTTGCTGGATCTTCCCTCTGGTCCAAATATAGTCAAGTACAGTTTCAAAATAACTAAGACAGTGAGGGTGCTGAAGACAGTTCACAAGCTAACAGGTGACATCAGGGGGGCTACATTCATCTTTTATATACAGGCTGGTGGTGATAGCCTACACACAAACAACAGCGTAGCAGATAAAAAGGCTTGAGAAATGTTAACATTGTTTCATGGTTGCAAAGATTAAACATCAGTGTGACAAGCACCTCAACACCTGCTTGTACATAAACACTGACATGATGTGATTGATACAGTGCAGAAGAAAGAAAGGTATGCATCATTATCAACTGCAAAAGAAAAGTACTTTTCATCATGAGAACATGTCTAAATAATTTTATTTCAGCTGGATCAGCTTGTTGAGACTGTCAAAAAACCAAATTTTGCAAAGTAAAACCCAAACAAACCTAACTGTTAAAACAACAGCAGTGGTTTTGTTTCCTATATGTCAAATCAGAACTCGCTGGGGTTATGCTAAAGAATGAAAATTTAATCTATGCAACTTTCAAAATTTCACGCAAGGAGAGATGGTCAGAATGGCAGCCATAAAATGACCTGTGAAGAGGCTGTAAAGAGTCCAGAACATCTGAAACACTGCGATAGCAACACTGCTGCAAGTAGTGAGAGCTGAAGAGAATATAGGCTGAAAATAAAACAGAAATATAAAGTTTGGTCAAAGATCAAATGAAACACCCGTTTACGCTTCCTCAAATATGTAGAGGGTACATATGGTGTACCATGGTAAAAAGAGCAAGCTGTTCTTTAAAGCTAAAGAGACAAATGTGGCTTGGACTGATAAAAGTTGTTAAAAACAACCAGGGACGAAAGCCAAAAGTAGACTCTACAAAAAGTCCAAAATTTAGGATGGAGGCCCAGTCATAAAAGGTTAACTGCCATATTTTTATTGCACTTTGTGTCTTTTCTCCGCAAGATATTGGTTCCCACCTACTGTTTCAAGGTAAATCCTCTAGTGCAGAGGAGGAAGGACAATGAAGCAGAAATATAACAAGTTCTTAGCGCTACAGAAATATATGAACTTTGTCTGTCCTCAGGCTGTGCAAAAAACCTGAAGTAAGAGCCACAATATATTCATCCTGGTCCTCATTACTATTAGATACATCATTATTATATATGTGTACAGTATGTAAAGACAAGCCTTAGTATCAGGAAATAGGTTTTAATGTATTTTGAGATGTTTTTAGAAATATCCATCCAATGCATCCTTTATAATCTGTTGGACAATTTAAACTTAGCTTTACTGGCACTGATAAATATTTTATTAGTCTTCAGTAAGATTTTAATCATTAGATTAATCTATGTGGTCTTTTACATACAATACATATAAGAAGTAACTTTATCTGGATGAAAAGGAAAGTATATTGACGAGATTGTGTTTGTATAGTTATCGATATGAAGAAATATAATACAGATCTATTTCACTGATTCTCAATTTTTAGATTTTAAAATATGGGTTCACTCAAGCATTTCTTACATTTAAAGAAATTTAGACATTAATGATTAATTTAGAAAAAAACAGATTACATTTTTCATTTCGTCCTACTGGCAACAATAAACCCAAGTCTGACTGAGCACAGCATGTTTTTCAGGAGGAGCTGGTTATTGTGGTATTTTATCTGAGCTGGGTCAACAAGTTCAACCATAATTTTCTGGCGCCATATCTTAACCTCCAGTGTTTTTCCTTGACTCAGTGCTTGGCATCTTTGTCTTCACCCTGAATTACTTCATTGGAAACTGCAAAATGATAAACTTGCTGGGTAAAAACACGCAAAAAAATAGACCGTTCACCCCTTGTTTACCTCAGGAAAAAAAGAAAAACACACCACAGAGACAGCGAGGTAGTAAAGACAGAAAGAAAAACACTATAGAAAGAAAACAAGAAACGGAGATTGGTGAAAACCCATCAGTAAATTTGCTCAGCTGAGGTTGTTCAGGTGCTACTCCTACAGCCAGTGAAATAATGTCTGTTCATGCATTGGATGATTAAAAAAAAGAAAAAGCGCCTTTTTAGTAAAGTGCAAACAGAACATGAAGAGGAATGGGTTTGTTTTAGCCTCGTTAGTGTTGACAGAGGTGTGAGTTATTGAGTTAATAACAGCTCTGCGTGTTTGTGTGTGAAAGCCATGCGTTTCAGCCGTGAGACACACAGAAAGAGCCACAGGTGACTGGAAAGCCAAAGTAAACTGAAGGAGCGTACATGCAATTGTCCAAGATGAATGCAAATGAGTGTGTTTCATATGTGTTTGCACCTTTTCCCATTCTTCTCTGTCGGCTAAAAGCTTTCGTGTTATCCGATAAGCCCTGTAGTGGTCGGTGTGTGTGATGTGATTGCATGCATTCAATAATTATCTGTGCTTTTTTTCTACCAAACATATATTACTCCCAGTCATCATAAATATTCTTTATCTGCTTCTTTCCCCTTCGTTCTCGCTGTTCTTCCATCCATCCATCCATCCATGCATCCATCTCCACCCACCAACACTCCTTTCTGACGCACATTAAATCCACGCAACTGAAGAATAAATATGCCACATTAAAACATAAGATATGAAATTGATTCATTCCTTCCTTTAAATAGCATTATGAAAACAGGAGCCTGTCATTAATCAGCAGCAAGGTGGGAACTGATTTTTTTGCAGGCGGAGGCGTGCGGCGTGCAGATGCTAGTTGCTGCGGGCTCATCAGCTTTACGATGTAATGGCAGTATTTTATAGAGGCGGTGCAAACATCGATTTATGCTGATGACTTTGCCTAGGTTCCATGATGCGGCCATGACTCGCTGGAACGCTCTGATCAAGTTGGGCTGTAGAGGAGGCGATCTTTAGTTGGAAAAGAGGCTCACGTATGCCATGAGGTGGTGGCTTTGAATGTAGTATGGTTGTCGGTGCCAGACGGTCTGAAGTTTTCGAAACTACTGATCTATTGAGATTTACCCATGCAACCATCTCAAGGATTTACAGAGCATGGTCCAAAAAAGAGAACCTATAAAAGAGAACCTATAAAAGAGAATGCAGCAGGTGAAAATGCCTTTTCGATTTGGAAGAGAATGATCTGACTCCTTCAAAATAAAAACATCCACTCACAGAAGAGCATCTCTGAACCCACAACATGCTGAAAAAACATCACTTTGATAAATAATTCCTCATAGACAACTGGGTTAACTGAAGCGACTACCAATGCATTGTTAACAATGTTAATGGTTACTTGATCAAAACATCTGAGTCCCATGAATTAATTTCTAATTTTTAATAGGAAGAAATTGTTTACAAAATAGGTAAACAATTGCTTTCGTACAATTCAATATTTTATCATTTTTATGCAGTAAACCCCTGGAAACTGTGGCGTGCCATTGAAAAGTTTACTAATCTTTGTCAACTGTGAACTGCGGAGCCCCGCAGGGGACATGGGAGAAAAAAAAAATTACGATGAACTTTTGCGAGATCTCGCAAAACTAACTCGGGATCTCGCAAAACTTTTGCGAGATCAAGTCCGTCTTAATTTTTTTTT
This sequence comes from Oreochromis niloticus, assembly GCF_001858045.2. Classification (NCBI taxonomy): domain Eukaryota; kingdom Metazoa; phylum Chordata; class Actinopteri; order Cichliformes; family Cichlidae; genus Oreochromis; species Oreochromis niloticus. Next base: position 4,751,034 of record NC_031978.2, read on the forward strand.
CTCCCATGTCCCCTGCGGGGCTCCGTAGTGAACTGTTTCAGCACTACATGTCAAACAATCCAAGACCCAAAAATGTAAATTAAAAGAAATCCAGTAAACTTTAGCCATACAGTATTCACTGCACACCCGGAAATTTTTGAAAACGTGTAAAGTTCCAGCTGAAAATGCTCTCCAGAGAAAGAAGTTGTAAAAAGTTCATATGGTTTCTGTTTTTCTGTGCGACTGGACTTTTCCTCTTCTGAGAACAGAGACGATAACAAAGAAGAGTTTGCATGGAAGTGTGCAAGCCAACACATTTCTTTCCAGCTGTGACACATGGAGTTTGTATCATTAACCCATCCCTGACACTGACCGAGTTCTGCTCAACGTACTTTTCTTTCTGTTTGAAGAGTATAATTAAGTCTTTAGAGGACAAAAAAAAAAAAAAGTTTCCAGCTGTGACATACGCAGTCTGCATCATTAAAAGAGATTAACCGAGCCCAGACACCTCGCCATTTGAAAATTTAAATGATAGAAGGCTCTTGTTCCAAGAATACCTGTAATTGCCAGTCTTTCGCAGATGGAAATAATGTCTTTGAAAAGAAAATCCACCTGGAGAACATTTTAAGTTCATCCTTGGTGTGTCCTAGGAAGTCTAAGAGTAAACCATGTCCACGTGAAAATTGTGATCGATCCTAAAAATCTTTCTTACTGAGAAGTTGACTTAAATTTGAAAAAAAAAATTGTTTTTTCTGTGTGAACTGAAGCCTCTGAAAGAAAACCTAAAGGAAGCTTTAGAGAAAAACTTGAGAAAATCACCATTTATCCAAGAAGATACAGTATTTCCCTGTATGGTAAAGCAATGCGGTTAAAGTGAACATGAATCATGAGTCAGATGATGAGTGTTTGTGTATTTTGTTTATTTTAATCATGGCTTTTAGAACTGATGCTCATGTAATTATATTCCCGTGAGAAAAGCAACTGATCCCTCAGTTATGTTCCCACACAATGTTTTCATGCAAAGAATAGTGAAGTGTACAGATGTGAGTGCGGTGTATGGAAAGCACAGTACAGTGAAACTTGATACAAGACTTCAACTACTGAATCCCGGTTACACAATCACTTCTAAATATTTGTTTCTGGTTACAGTAAAATTATTTTAGTGAGATGTTACCCATGAAGTATGATCACAGAGTTCTGTGACTCTGACTACTGTATAAAAAGTAACCTGATTTAAATTTCATTGTAAGAACCATTGTGATCACACTGCATCACCTCTGATGTGTTAAAACAACAAGACTTCAAACTAAATCTGTTTTTGAGGAACAGGAAAAGTTGCAGCGAGACAAATCTGGTAAGCAAGGGAGACAGCGAGCAAAAAATGTGTTAGTGTGTGGCCCCAAAAAAACCCACTCCTGCAGCTTGGATGCTTCACACTGATGGATCAGCTCTCAACAACAGTGATGAACCTCAACATGGAAATTGGATCAGTTTGACAAAGAAAGTGATGCTTTTCTGCAGTTTCAGTTTGTGGCTCAGAAAGAGCAAACTAAAAACAGCGTTCATGCTGAAAGGGTCCACAAACACATCACTGAATGGGAAATTGGCTAGATTCAAATCAGTTGCTGTTTTTTTTTTTATGTTCAGACCTTTCAGAAACTGGGGCTGAATTGGAATTCACAAATATATAAATTGCTGTCTTATTTAGTAGTACGTAAGCAAAATGTATTATATGGCACTTTTCGGGACTGTAGTCAGAGCTCTCAGTCCTCATACCTTCACACTAGGGGTTGATTTAAATCAATTTTAGCTTGAATAATGCAATTTTGATTCATTAAATCCTGAATCGATTTTTAAATATAAATGTATTTTGCGAGAAATGCCAGAATCTCAGCTTAAAGCTCACAAAACTATTTCAACAACCATCAAACAGCTAAAACAGCAAACGAATGAAGAGCCAGCAAACGGATTCCGCAAAAAGATGTAAAGACAAAGCACGACAGCACGTACGCGGATATGCCGTCGGGTGCTTGAAATTGACATCTCACACATTCTGAAGTTGCAGGTTTTGTCACTCACCGACCAAAATTCACTGAACCAGCAGCAAAAAAAGATCAAAACTATGCTTGAATTCCTGCTTAGTTTGGCAATTTTGCTTCCACCACAATAAAATCGCACTTCCTGCACAGCTCTCTCTCTCAGTGTACTTCGAGACAAGCAGCATCAGGTTATGTTCATATGTTGACTCATGGTTTTCTTCTGTTTTTGATCTACTGCAGGATATTTTTAAGGTGGTTATCTGCTATAAAAAGCCAGGCCAGGAAAATCTCCTTCATGTTTTTCCTGTGTTTTATCCTCAGTTACTTTGACACAGAGGCATCTGCTTCAATGCTTGCACCTCTGATGAAGTCTCACAAGTGTCAGTACTGATAAATGATCAGAATTATAATATTTTTGACTGTCTGAGTCAAAACTGAGTCGAAGCGAAACCTTGTGAATCAGAATTGAATCAGTTCTGGAAATCAGTGAAGACACCCAGCCCTACTTCACCCCTCACAGAGTAATCAGCCAGGTTCTTCTTCATGGCTGATTGAATTTGAGACAAAGTATCTCTACAAAAAACAGTCATCTCACTGAATTCGTATGTATAGATAATAAGCGGAAATACCAATTACCTTGGATTGAATATAAAATGAAAAGCTCAACAGTGGTGATTGGATTAAAATGGCACACAGCATGACAATGGAGAAATAATGGTTCGAAACGCAAATTGTCAAAAAAGCGATCCAACTCAGATAACGTAAAACAAGCACAACTCAGTCACCCTAGATGCATGTCTCCTCCATCACACTTCTTTCCTTGCAATTATATGTTAATCATTGAATCGACACACCTCCCCATCTCTCCTCTGCACACCAAATCACTGCTCAAGTGTGGAAACAACAGGTGCTGTGCTCCTTGCTCGCTGTCTAAACATGGCATGAAATGGGGTGATGATGACTCTATTTGTTGCACTGCATAAGCAGGACAACATAAAATAGCAGGGCAGGATGGAAATGTTCTTTTTCTCTCATTAATTACACAATTATGCTAAGCTGCATGCCTGACTATGAACCAGATGTTGTGTAATTAACCTCAGTGTGAAGATAGCGTTCTGCTCCATTGTCTCTCACCTTCAAGAATGAAATGGAAACCAGGCAGAGAGGCAGAGATAAGGGAAGGAACTCCTGAGGTTTCTGCAAGCACATGAGCCACACCGAGCTCAGCCAAATCCAACGTGGCCAAAACGAAACTAAAACTAATTAAACATCAGGTGCAGATAGCCCTCTTCACTATTGTTTCTGTAACCTTCAGCTCAAACAACGCGAGGAGAGGAAACCTCAAGCAGGAAGGGGAGATACGTGGAGGTGGACGGGATTTTAAATTGAAGGCGTGAATCGATATATTTTCTGCATCGACTTCATCGACAACACAAGGGGAACAATTTTCCAATAGATCTGCGATGTGATATCATTTCAGTAATGTTATTTGTTTAATACAGAGAGGATGTTAAAGTTTAATGCATCTTTGAACCTACAAAAAGTAGAATGTTGCAAATAAACAAAAACATTTTTTACAATAAATATTTATTAAAGTCTATGAATCTCTCTTGATTTAGCAAACGTGCAGAGGACTCTAATAGTCTTTGTTTTAAACTTCACATCATCTAAAAAAGCTTTCAATGCACACTTGCACACATGTATTGTGTTTTGATAGAAGAGTTTTATTATTCATGTGGCTTTTATTCTGACCAGCTGGCCTCTTGAACGCCATCAAATCTCCTGCAGCATCTGTCACGGGGCTCCACTTTGGCTTCAGACGTGGATGACAAAGATGGCTCAGGAGTAAGAGTTAACTTCCCACAATGCATCGCTGCCATCAGGATTATTTATTTGCCGAAATGAGTAACATCAAGGCAAGGTCACTTAAATTAGTTTGTTCTGATTTGCTGCTCCATGCACCTTGTGTAATGAGATAATCTATTGTTAAACAACTTGCAAATGTACAATGTCACAGTACATTACACTAGGCACATTTCTCTTTTTTTAAGCAAAGATGACACATCGATAGCTTACTAGGGCATACGGAGAAAAAGTGCAACACATTGTTGTGCATAAACCTTTAGCATCTATATATATAAAGAAGAACTCTGGTGTAAGTTTCAGAACGCCGTGCTCTGACTAAGGTAAGTTGTGGGTTATCAGCCTGTCAGTTGGAAAGCAAAGATGGCCTTTACAACGAGGACTTTCTAATTGCTGGATGTTGCAGACTTGGTAAAACTGAACTGAAATCCAACAAGGTAAAATAGGAAGGTACAGATCTCACCTTTGTGAGGAATTCTAATGTCAGTGATCAGGCAAGTTTTTGCAGGGGTTTTTTGAGTCTCCGGTAAAATCTGAGGCTCTAAATCCATTTAATTGATCTTTTATTTAGTCAGCAGTAGTTTTCACTCATGCTTTGTTGTTGCTTAATGAAAAGTTGGAAAGGACCAAATCGGCTCATTCACCCATGTAGTGCCAAGCATGGAAAGTGAAAGTCAGTTTCTGATTTGGTTGTTGTTTGAGCTCTAGACTGTTTCAAGATGCAAGAAGACTAAAATGCAGGGAGATGATCAGAGGTGTGTGTGTGTGTGTGTGTGTGTGTGTGTGTGTGTGTGTGTGTGTGTGTGTGTGTGTGTGTGTGTGTGTGTGTGTTAATCTGCCTGGGCAAATTGTTATCCTGGTGTCCAGGAACAGATAAACATCAGAAATGCAAATCAATAGTTAGACATTGTGACTATTTCTCAAACTGCAATGAGACTCCATCAATATTTTAATTGCCGTTTTGTCTGTTAATCAATTGGATTTCATTAGGGATGCATCCATGGATGGTCACATTTCTTTTCAATCCACAAGTTTCTTGTGAGACTCAAGAATAACAGAAATAATGCAAAAAACAGAAGTAACCCCAAACTCTGTCACCTTCCAATGGCCTCAACCAGTTACTGGAACTGCCAGAGTCTCTGTTGTAGCTGCATTTCTTTGTATTTGAGGTAGCTTTTGTGATATTCAACAAAGTCCACAAAGCTTGTGACTTAGTGGTGACCCGCAATTTCCCATGGGGGCAGCCTTCCCTGTTTCCAGTACAGCTCCCGGAGAAAAGCTAGACCTTACAAAGTGTCTGCCCAGCAGTGTTCACTGTTGCAAAATCAAACCAATCAAAAATGGAGCATTTTTTCAATATGCTAGACAAGAGACAACGTAGAAAAATGTTTCCCAATCTATGAACCAAATTAATCCCACTCGTTCGCCATAACCACATCTTTTAACCCCACACTATGGGTTTCATTATGGACCGTTAAGTAATGTCATACTTTATTACCTTTTCAGATTGAACCTATATTTATATTTATATATTTGTTCTTCTCCAACTCGTTGAAAACATGAAGCTTCCAACCAGCTGAACTGGTTTAACCTTTCTTTCTTTTCTTGTTTTGATATTTTCAAAAGCTCCGTTTCTCTTACTTAGGCTCAAACTGGACTAAACCTGTCACAGCTCGGGAGGGAATGTGTTTGGGCTGTTAGTGAGTGTACTGCTGTTAAGGAAAGGGGTTATTTTAACAGTATGCAGCACAATGTTGAATATATTTTTCCCCAACTGTTGGAAGCAAACATCATAGTTCAGAATGCAATTCAATTCATTTCTCAGAAATGTTTCACTCTGGGTATTTGGATCCACTTGCCATTCACTCTAATTACCACTCCACAACCGATCCGTCTCTCTGTTTATTTAAACTCGGCAGGAATCACAAAACAGAGGTGACAATAGTATTTGAACAATAGTCTGCCGGAGAAGGGCACGGCTGATTTGGCAGTTACCATTTCACTGAGAGTGCTGCTTTCATGTTCTTTGCTCTCTTTGTACAAGAGGCTGATATGAGCACTGGGGCCAGCTGCCTCTCTCAGGGCCCCTACTCCACCACCCAGACTGCCTCTGGAGGACCCTTCAGAGCCAGCAGATGAAGGTGAGGCGCCAGCATGTTGGACAATCACAGAGCGAGCCTGTTCTCACACAGGACAGTTAAGTGAAAAGTGAGCTATTGAAACCAGCTGCACTCTCTCCCCCTCAGCTTCCTATCTTCCCTGAGGTGTAAAATGGATGTTTTTAAGGTGAGCTGTGTTTGTCTACATCTGCTTGGCAGAGCATCTTAAAGACAATTTCATGTCGTCCTGTTTTCTTGCAAACCTTAAAGCCTGAGGGCGCCTGCAACATCACAGAAAGACATGCAAGTGTTTAATATGTTTTCAGTCATTTCTATCAATTGCTGTGGTCCGCACACACACAAACACACACACACTGAATGTCTGCAAATGTCAGCTTAACACCATTTGCTTAGCAGCTCACCTACAGTTCACCTAGTACAGCATACTGTATTTTGTAGAACCATCTTTGAGCAATTATCTTCTTTAAAAATGAACTCTTTTGTTTAGTTCTGTTTCAGAATGCAAATGCACTTCTTTGCTTGGTCAATAGAAAATAAACAAACAGCCATTAGTATTCACACTGGCTTCAGTTCCGAGCCAAGGGAAGTTTGACTCTTTCTTGGTTAAATTTAAGCAACAACCTTAGGGGCTGGAAAAAATAATCCAACACAGGAGTTTTTATACACCACTCTGCATTCAGTCATTAGTTATTAATCTCTGACTCTCATCCACACCGTGTCTTTTGTCCTGTCCTCCTCCTGCCTCCAATTGGGTCGCAACAAATGGCTGCCTCTTCCTGAGCCTGGTTCTGCCAGAAGTTTCTTCCTGTTAAAAGGGGGTTTTCCTTCCCACCATCACCAAGTGCTTGCTCATAGAGGGTCATCTGATTGTTGGGGTTTTCTCAGTATTATTGTAGGGTCTTTACCTTACAATATAAAGCACCTTGAGGTGATTTTCGTTGTGATTTGGTGCTATATAAATAAACTCGAATTGATTTGAATTCAAATTAATTTAGATTAATTTAATTAAGCTCCAAAAGTGCAGTTCCTCTAATGGCCACTTCATGTGGTTTCCTAAAGAGGGTCAATCTCCATAGCCTACAAAGTAAAATGTCCAACTGTACAGCAGAAAAGCACAACCAAGTTAAAAACAGTACAACAAGGCAATTCAAAAGAATCATCTTTTTAAACTTTACTCAGTCATACTGGTGACTAACATGGAGATGGTGACACCGGTGCCTGCAGCTAACAGGTGCCTTCCCATCTTAACCAGTCCCTGAACTGGACCTCTCCCCCTTTTTTGTGGAGACACACCTGTGTGACACAGTTATAAAGTCTATGAATTAACCTTGATAAACAATATGGAAACATTCCACCCTCCTGGACCAGAAGTGACAGTGGTGCCAAACATGGGTGGAGATCCCATCACATTGGGCATATTGGAAGATTAACCAAAGACTGCATTAGGAGGTTTTGTGCCTTTCCTTTGTGATCTGTATGTCAGACTCACTAAAGATAAACAAAATGATGTACTTATTCTAAAAATATCTAACTGAATGAGAAAGATATTTCAACAAGAAAAAATCTTATGTTGTCTGGCAAATTATAAAAGAGAGTGGGGTAAAAGGTGTTTTTCACTTGTGCTCAGGGTTTCAGCTCTCTTAAGTTCTTGGCTCATGCACAGGCCTGCATGTGTCCTGTGAACCAAAATGAGTTTGATTTAAAAAATAATCCAACACAGCAAATGGTAAGTCTTCAAACCTAGTGGGTTAAGTCACTGTGACTACACAAATGTTGCAGAACTGCAGAACAAACCTAGCCTTCTACATTTTTATGACAAACTTATGAGGTTAAAAGTGCAACACCAGAGTATATACACCAGAGCTGGTTCTGGATGAGCTCACAATGGTGCTTCGTGGCACAAGAGAGGGATTAGGAGGTTGTTTGTGCATAATTTGAACTCTGTTCAGATCCACCACATAGTGCTGCTATGGCTGGCACATCCCTTCTCTAGCGCTTTGTTTTCTAATGGCTACTTGAGAAACAATGGTATGGCCACACTGTCATTCTGTCTGAACTGGTCGATTATTCACTTGGCCATGCACTGTGCTTTAGGAAGGCTCTGTGTATTCCAATTAAAAACCTTAATCATGTCACACTGTCTTTATAAGCCTCTCCCTCTCACCACCATTCTCACCAGGCTTCCTGGTAGCTCTCGGTGCACTATTCCAATAGTTATGGCTTTGGTACAAGTGCTCTCAATTAGTTTTTGGACCACCAGCAGGGATTAGATGCCTAACTACACGTGACTCCATCACTAATATCTGTTTTACTCTTTTGTTAAAGGAACTTGATCGCTTACTACGTGGACTCATGTGAACAGTTTACTTTGATAACCTGCTGATGCTGATGATGTGAGATCATTCTTATCACAGCTCTTCACAACTTGAGCCTGATACTCCGAGTAGTTCAAAGGAAAAATCCAAATTGCAATTCAACACACAGACACAGTGTCTAGATCATGTTTTGCATCCGCACATATCATTTCCACAACAGCAGCCATGACAGAAGGTCAAAGGGCTAACAAAGTCGTAACAGCATGAAGTCTGCTGATTTGCAAACACAATGAGTGTTAGACATCATGTCTTTTATCCATTGCAATGCTAAGAATTCACCCATGTGTTCAAGTTTTCTTTGGTTGCGTATATTTCTGTGTTTGTGCCTTAGTTCTGACCTGTAGCAGCTCCTCTTGGTCATCACCAACCTCCAGTGCTACAGTGACCGAGGCGAAGGGACGACTGGCCATCTGCTGTCGCTCTCTCATCAGCTGCTATAGAGTGAGATGGGAAAAAAAGAAAAGAGTTTTAATTTAGCAACTTATTTTCATGGATTTATTTCTGACAGATTACTGTGTCGGAACGCAGGTTGTTATTCTTTTACACTTGGACTGGATTTATCCTTGAGAAACTCTACAGAGAACAGCTGGAGGTTAAGTGCTTTGCTCAAGGGCATCCTAACAGTGCGAACTAAATGAGATTAAAGTGCTTCACAATTTCTCCATTGCCAAAAAAAACCTCCCAAAAACCTTTGGTGAAATCAGGGTTGTTTGACAAAAGCGAACGCGTTACGGTGGTAAGAAAGAGAAGTAACAGGGCTAAGGAGTAATATTGACAAAAGGATATCACTGGAAAGAAGGCCAGAAGTAACGAAGCAGGAAGAAAGAAGCAGGTAGATGAAGAAAAATGATAAAAAAGAAAGGAGGATTATGAAAATATAGGTTTAGGAGGAATGGAGGGGGGCAGAGATCAAAGTAGCATGCTTGCTAGACACACAGGAGGAACGATGAGTGGGGAAAAGCAGCTGGTGGGGAATGGTGGGAGTCAGAGGGGAGGAGGAGGAGGGCAGGCAAACTTCATTAATGAGAAAATGTCAGATGAACAAAGGGAGACAGCGAGGCCTTCATCAGCATGAGGTCCAAACACTGACCGAAAACACAAACACAGATACAGCACAGCGTTTAAATGAAGAATGAAAGAGAAAGAAAGAGAAGAATACTCCCACACAAAGTAAAACAGAGGCACGCACCATCATCAATAAAGCTAAGGAGTGCATCTACACCTGAAAAATAACAACATGCTCACTGCATCTTCATCTCCCCTCTCCATCATTAGCTCGGTTTCCCAGCTCTTTCCAAATCAATACGGACATGTTAATGGGGTTTTGTTTCTACATTTAGCTTGGGGTTAGCCACCTGTTCTACACACAGAAGAACTCATTTCTAGCCAATTACATGCCAGGCAATAATCAGTATGTTTCTGGTCGTTTTGGCAGAAATTCTGCCTGATGCAGGCTGTGCCATGTTAAGCAATGTTGGGAAGACAATGGGAGACGATCAAGTTTTTGGTCTCTAATGTGAATAACCTGAAGATTGGAGGACTTCTGACTTAGCATACAAAAACACTCACAGTAGGTCGAAGTAAAAACAAACAAACATCTAATATAAGGATGTGGTGAAGTGGTTTAAAACAGACTTTTCCTTATACTTCTTAACATTCTCTGCTTTAAGTCATCCAAGTACACAAATATCAGAAACAAGCCCAAAAGAAAAAGAAAAGAAAGACATTAGGAACAGAAGCACTGCAAGGATGTTAGAGAATATTTGAAATTGAAAGAAAAAGAAACTGATAACGAGGCATATCTCCAGCCCCCACCCGCCTTGTGACCCTGAATTGGACAAGCAAAAGAAAATAGATGGATGGCGATAAAGAAAAAATGAAATGAAAGGAGCAAAACCAATAAAAGAAGCCAAAAGCACAGCACTAGATTAAGAAAGAGAAAAATAAAAACAAATTAACAAGAAAAGGCAAGGACAGGACAGGAAAAGGAGAAAAGCAAAGGAAAGAGAAAAAAATATAAACCCCTCCTAAATGTTAATGGCTTCTACACTTTGCTACACTTCTCTAAACTGAAGCCGCTCTCGTGCTGCTGTGTCCTCTCCTGTTGATGAGAAAAGGCTGCACACTGACATTAACTGGCTGTCAGGTGTTGTGCTAGCGCGCCGCCGGCTGCTCGATTGCCGATGTCAGACTCTTTAAGCATGACTGAATAGTACACCTGTAGCTACATCAGCGCAGTCAGGTGCTCCGGCGGCGGCAAGCGCTCTGCTAGCACGCTGCCATGCCGGCTAATGTGATGTCTTTCCTTGTTAGCTGTCACCACTGTGGGAATGCTGCTCACATGACAGCGAGTGCTTGCTAGCATCGCTGTTAGCCTCCTGCAGATGTCAGTTTAGATTTGTAAAAGACTAGGTGAGTAGGTGTGTGTGAGAGGAAGGGTGTCTGTGTACTGGAAGCTGTGGATGAGGTAACAGATCCCCTTTAAGCGTTTTTAAACCTTTATGAGTGCGTCATGATTTGTTATACTGCTGTAAAGGGAGGGAAGGGTGCAGGGGAAAAAAAGACAAAAATAGGTCCAAAAATACTGAAAATAGGGTCCAGAGGTGCATCTGTTAGACACAGAGGCATTTGTTAATCACCCTGATTAAGATAAAAAGTTTTTTTAAAAAAGGATTTTTTTTTTTTTTAAATGTAGTGTGACAGACCTGTGATCAGCACCAAACTGTCCCAGGGCCTTCAGATTGCATATTAACCCCCTTGAAAAACTATTCATAAGTAACGCTCAGACTCATTGGCACAATTTTGAATGTGAAGGTCACTACTATACATGCAAATGTGCCTCTAGTCCATACTGCCTGGAGTAACTGAACCTAAGTGGGCGACGGTGCTATGGTGTTGGTAAGTAATTAAATGTCAGCCATATTTCTGGACTTCGTCCGTCGTGCTTCAGTGTTGATTTCCTTTTTTTTTTTCAGAATTTACAGTAGTCATTTGTTGTATTAACAGTATTCATGTGCAGTTTACCATTATGCAAATCTTGAGAGCTTGAAAAAAGACAATTTCTTCTTTAGGTTCGCAAAGATGTTTCACTTCTCATCCAAGTGGCTTCTGACTGAAAGTCTTCACAGACCTTTATGCAAACTTTTTTTTTTCCCCAAACCTTAGAGTGTAGCTTATTCAGCTTCCAGACTCCCAGCACACCAAAACTAATATTTCTAAAAGAAGAAGAAGAAGAAGAACCACCGTCTGGCCAATTACGATGCCAATGTGGTGAATAAGCTCTGGATTGCTTCTGTTTTATATATTAGCCTAGCAAGCCTAGCTTTGGTTGATGGTTCACTAACCATCCAAAACCTCGCTGCTATTTCATTTATGCATCTTTGTTTAAATCTTGAAAAAGAAAATCATATGGTGTATGCTGAACGCATATCCCTCATCCTAATAAATTCTCTTTCCATTAAGATTATTACTTTTTATAACATCAGAGTTTCAACCACTTCTTATTCTTAGCTGTGCTGGTACTGGAAAATTTGGGTCTGAAAATTCCTAATTAAGTCATCCTTAACTGGATCCCTCAACATTTCTTTAAGTTTCCAAAATTAAGGCTGTTTGGTTTAGTTTAGACAAGGATTACGGTGTGAAGGAGACATCAGACCATTGAACAAAGTCTCCTCCCTAAGAGTTTTTACCGCAGTACGGTAGCTGAGCTGTTTATACACCGTTTGCGTGCACCCATGTGCGAGTTTGTGTCATGCGAGGTGTTCTCTCAGCTCTTTATTCCCTAAAGCTGTTGCTCCTCTGTTAGTGAGATTAGACAAACTGGTCAAGGTGAGCCGGGTCACATCTGCGTGTGTGTGCGCTGCAACCTGATAAATGAGTCTAGACAGTGGAATTATGTTTGGACATAAAAAGTGGGTTTAATATTCACGTCTGGGCTAAGTTTTCAAGTGTATTGAAGATGCAAGTGTGTACTCCATGTACGTGGTACCTCCAAACATCTTTATATATACACATAAATACAAAGAAAAAATACAAATATACATTTTGGTCAGAAAAAGACCACTTGTCTGTCTATGTCTGTGTGTGAGTGCTTGTGCATGTGTTGCGAGTTTAATGCCCTCTTTGACAAGTCCTTGAGCGGGCAACAAGGACAAGACAGCGGCCATCTTCTCTGTCTGCCCGTCGGACTGTAAATCAGCCATAAAACGGCTAATTAACTCTGCTGTGCTGTAAACAAGCAGTGCCACACCACACACCACTGAGATGACAAAAGAGGGCGGAGAGCAAAGAAAGCGTATGTGCGTATGTGTTTAAGTTACAGTTAGAAATATTATCCAATTTTCCTGCAAGGGCTTTAGCCGGGTACCTGAAATCCCAAACTAAATCAGAGAAAGACACAAAACTGATATTTTTCAGATAATACTGGTGCTGGGCATTTCTCCACATTTTTTACTCCATATCAAATATGTTTGTGTTTATATAGCCATGAGGGGTGGCACAAAATCCACACATTTATTCATCCATCCATCCAACCATCTCAGTTGGACAGACAGACGCATAAACAGCCAAGAGAAGAAATGAGAGCGCTGCAACAATGAAGCCAATCACATGCTGAATTATGTTTCACAGAACACCGCTCAACCACAGTAGCACCTGCAAGCTCAAACTGTCAGTCCTGTTAGACTGGAAATATCTGTGTAATGTGATGTTTGTTGATTTCAGATCTACTCCTGTCTAATGATGGGTTTCATAGCATCACAAGTGTCCCTCTTCTACTGTGGCAGCAATTAAACTTCACACCAGCTCTGTGAGGGCACAGCTATAGAAAGGTTAGTAAACCCATCCATGTATGTGGGTGTTTGCATGATTGTAGGTCTTTGTTGGGGGGGGGGGGGGAGTGTAATACCACACTGAGTAACCATCTGCCCCTTATTGGTGGTACTACAAAAACAAAACCAGCATGCGTTTGTCAGCGCCAAAAACAAGTGTACATGCAAAGCTAATGATAGTCCACAAACTCCAAGAGAGACCAGTGACATACAAAGGTAGACCACCTGACACTTTAACAAGGAAAGAGGAGAAGGTGGGAATAAAAACATAAGGAACTGACTAACAGGAATTTAAGCACATGAGAAAAGAGACAGGTGGGAAAAAAATGGGGTGGACAGGAAGTTGAACAAATAAAGGGAGTCACAGGAAGGTGACTTATATGAATAAAAATGGAAATAACACCTGCAAATCATCGGATGCAGTTAACTGCCGTTCAAAATGACCAATGCAGCCATCCAGTCTTTGGCAGATTATCGGCTCACTCAGCATGGTAAACCGGCCAGTACAGCTAGACATTTTCTAGTGATTGTTTCCTGTCCGTTATTTCCCTGTTTACCCAGCCCGCCTCAGATTTTATCTCATGTGCACTCACCCACCTCAGACAGACACCACTTATTTCCTGTCAGCTTGGACCACCACTCACCTATTGGCCATTGGCATTCTTTTCCGGTACTGCTCCTCACTCGCCGCCTGCCCACCCACCATTGGCCTCCTCTCGGACCAAGGTCTCTCCTACTACCTCCTCCTCTGCCCGACTAGCTTGGATTCCAAGGATCTCATCACTACTTTGTGTACACGCTACCTGACACATTCTCCCTGGACACTCTACCCCGTCTAACTGCCCTCACCTCTTTTGCAGATTTGCCCAACCCCTTGCTGCCTGTTTCTGCTCCTCTGACCAGTCTCTTAGCCCAGTTCGGAAGATTCTTGTGTTAAGATTTTCCCTTTTGCCAAGACTCATGTCTATGCTTTCACTCACTTTAATTACCAGTGCTTGCTGTAGGTTATGTCGTGTAAATACTTTCCTGATTGAATAAAGAGATTTCAACTACTTCTTGTATTTTTTTTCCTGTTTTGTCTGGAGTCCACTGGCTGTTATGAAGGGATTTCTCTTCACCACAGAAATGATTCTGCGATTATCCACCACTGTTGTCTTCAGTGGACATCCAAGTCTTTTTGCGTTGCTGAGTTCATCAGTGTTTTCTTTCTTTCTCAGGATGTACCAAACTGTAGATTTTGCCACTCCTAATATTGTAGCAATTTCTTGGATGAGTTTTTCCTGGATAGCTTAAGGATGGCTCACTTCACCTGCATGGAGAGCTCCGCATGTTGTCTGTTCACAGCAAAATCTTCCAAATACAAGCACCACACCTCAAATCAACCCCAGGCCTTTTATCTGCTTAAATGACATGACATGACCACACCTGCCCATGAAGTAGCCTTTGAGTCAGTTGTCGAATTACTTTTGGTCCCTTTAAAAAGAGCGTAGCACATAAGGAGCTGAAACTCCTAAACCCTTGATCCAATTTGAATGTGGATTGTGAAATGCTGTTCAGTAATATAAAGTTTTGATTCCTGTACTGAATGTGCAAACCTGTTATAAAATGAAGCCTTACTGATAAAGCAGAGGAGACTAGCATAGCAAATGAAAGGAAAGAACAACGTAGGGTGACACAACTGAATTTACTAATATGAATCTACCAAACAACCCATTTCTCATTGAATGTTACTGCCCCTGCCCCACATTTCCCCTGTAGATGGAATGCAACATCAGCGTCCATGTTCCCACAGTCTATCTGTAACCTAACTAGATGGTTTAATCAATTCCACCGAAGGCTGCAAGTTTAGTTGTGATTAATGTGTTAATCAGAGATACAAGAGAAACCACCTCTTCTGGACAAGGCTTAATAACTCTTACAGACTGCTCCCAGTGCAGAGGATTTCACTCTGTTAAAGGTATGCTTCAAAAGTAGTGTTATAGCTAATGATAATGTTTAACACTGTCCCAGAATAAGCAGCACTTTAAATTGTAGGAAAAACCCCAACTTGTAGTTCTTTTAATGCCCTAAAAACTGATTTTTTTTTTTTTAAGAAATTGGTGTAAAATATTCAAATCAAATATTCCCACAGGCCTTGTTGAAACTGATGTTACAGAATCACCCAATGTCCCATAAAGAGTGTAATATAGTTCTTCTTGAAAGAATGTCTACTGTGTGCCTCAAAAGAAAATGCAAATGTGCGAAGGAGCAGATGAAAAGGGTGACTGTGACAGTACATTTTATGGTTCAGTTAAGTTTTAATGTAAAATCTGGTCAAGCAATATGTGATTTCGTAAAATAAAGTCTTCTCTTCTGTGTCAGTAGAGCAGGACAAGCCTATTCATCTGTTAGATGTGACAAATTACAATTTCAGGTTTGGAATCTTTTTGAGGAAAATTACAATAGGAACAAAAGTTGGTTATCAGTCCCTTGGCTACAGGAATAGCAGTCATCTGAAACTGATTTCTCCCCCTTTGATTATAAGCAAAGATTAAGAGAGTGATATGCTTTCATGGTGCTCTGGCTTTGAACTGGGTTTTGGCATATTTGTGTTATTATGCATGTGAACATAATAATCTGTTTCGAAAAAGAGTGATAAAGTTCAGTTTTAGGTAAATTAAAAGTCCTTTTTCAGTAAGACGATCCTTTTAAAGCTTTCCTTGTAAAGAACACATGCCATCATTGTGCCTGAGTGAGTTTCCCCCTGACACTTCAAAGATATGCATATTAATAAAAACTTCCACGATGAAAAGCAGTATGAATTTTTTTGTATGTATATGCACATAGCTCTATGATAAAGAGTTGTAGTAACAATGGCACTGGTAAAGTGATGGATGAATTATTCTTAATGTTTCTGGGTAAAATAAGATAAAAAGGAAACGCAAATTCATGACGGCATCTCTGAGAACCATATCCAATCCTGAAAATGCATATACTGTCACGGACCCAGCTCCAGGGATTTGGGGTCCGTGAGCAGTGTGGACCTTTAGTATTATTATCATTATTATTATTATTGTTGTTATTGTATTGGATGTATGTTTTCTGCACTGTGCTCTTGTGTTCCATGCTGGTGGGTGTATGTGTGCGGGTGTGTCTGCGGGTGTGGCTGGAGGACGAAGGACAGCCACCTGCAGGCCTGATGGGTGTGGCCCTGCCAGCTGCCGGTCACGCCCAGGTTCTCACACACCTGCTTCTGATCAGGCTCGTCGGGGGAGCTACATAACAGAGCGATGGGGCTTCCTCCGGCGCAGGATCGTTGAGTTAGACTTCATGTCAGTGTTTAAAGAGCTGTTTAGTGTATGCCTGCTGGAGTTGGTGCCATAACGGCTGCATCTGTTGTTTTTCCTCAGGAGGAGAGCGGAACACAGGACTGCAGGACGCACGGGGTGTGCGTAGGCACAGGGGCAGAGAGCACAGGATATCAGCACTTAGGGGAAGACACGTCACGGGAGTCAAGGGAGCACTCTGGAGAATTATTGTGTGGTGTACATTTACCCCCACTGTAAATAAATGCACTGCGTCCAGCGTTTGGGTCCTATCTCCATCATTCCCCACGGTCTGCCTGCCAGACCGTGACAGAACGATCCTGCCATCATGGGCCCAGCGGACTCAAGGACCGTTTCACAGGAGGGGTTGCTCGCCCAGCTCTGGAATTACTGTCGGAGCATTATCCAGGCGGCAGATCCACATCAGAGACACATACAGGTCGTATTTTTTGATACTTTCCTGTCTTCAACCACCTTTTCTGTGGGATTTTTGGACATTAAGAAATTAATTTCTATTATAACCATGCTGAGGGCAAGTTCCAGCTTTGAGCTTTTCGGTTTGGGCTGTCCGGGCGAGGAGGATGTGGCGACCTCCCTGGGAGCCCTTGCTGCCTGTTTCTTTTCTCATAGGCAGATAGCTTCCCCACCGTCGTTTGCGACTCACCTATTGGACCCTCCATTGCGGGGGAAACAGCTCACACGCCCTCTGCACCTCACCACATCTCCACTCACCTCTGCGGCATCTGCTGAGTCGGCAGACAAAGGACCAGCTGCTCCAAACCACACAGCTGCTCTCCTGCCCGGCCGACTGGTGGAATCTCAGCCTTTTGCGCCGGCCCCGGCATCGTCAAAGAAGCGACGCTCGCGCCGCCGGCGCTCTTCTCCGCAGCCGGAGTTCCGGACTTCTCAACAGTCGGCTGTGGTGAGTCATTTGGACAATTTTTCTTTACACACCCCATCTGTCAACTCTGCCTCGGACTGTGTGAATGCTAATGTTGTAACCCAGCTGTTAGCACAGCCCATAGCTGCTGCCCAGCACGAAACTCAGTCTGCTGCTGCTGCCCAGCACGAAACTCTGTCTTTAGTCCAGTCAGCCTTTCATCCTCGTCCTCAGTTGGAGGTCGATATGTCTGCTGGACCTACTCTGCCACTATTTCACCAGTCTGTTGTTCCTGCATCGCTGTCCAGTCTACCACGACTAGCTGCCACACCATCATCGCCTCCGCCCTCTGCAGCTACTTCTCCACCAGCGTCCCATCAGATTGCAGCGACCGCGGCACTCTCGGCTTCACCTTCCACATCACCCGCTCGACCATCGTCTTCACCACCTGCAGCTACCGCATCGCCATCTTCACCTCCGGTTCATCCATCTATAGCCGCTCCGCAGCCGGAGAAGCTCGCGCTGCCCGAGCAGGAGCTCAGCGAGCGGGAGGAGCCCGCGTCGCAGCCGGAGGAGGAGCTCAGCGAGCCGGAGGAGCCCGCCTCGCCGACTATGGAGCTCAGCGAGCCGGCGGAGCTCAGCGAGCGGGAGGAGCCCGCGTCGCAGCCGGAGGAGCAGCTCAGCGAGCGGGAGGAGCCTGCGTCGCCAGCTGTGGAGCTCAGCAAGCCGGAGGAGCAGTTTAGCGAACCGCAGCAGGAGCTCGGCGAGCCGGAGGAGGAGCTCGGCGAGCCGGAGGAGCTCAGCGAGCGGGAGGAGCCCGCGTCGCCAGCTGTGGAGCTCAGCAAGCCGGAGGAGCAGTTTAGCGAACCACAGCAGGAGCTCGGCGAGCCGGAGGAGGAGCTCGGCGAGCCGGAGGAGGAGCTCGGCGAGCCGGAGGAGCCCGCCTCGCTGACTGTGGAGCTCAGCGAGCCGGCGGAGCTCAGCGAGCGGGGGGAGCCCGCGTCGCAGCCGGAGGAGGAGCTCGGCGAGCCGGAGCCGGAATTCGGCGAGCGAGAGGAGTGCCCGCCATCGAGAGAGGGGCTCGGCAGGCCGGAGGAGCGCGCACAGCCTTCGGAGGTCGGCGGGCGGGAGGAATCCGATCAGCCTACGCGGGGGTCAGTGTGCAGGGTCCACGTCCAGCGCGCCCTCCACGCCCTCCACGTCCGGCGCGCCCTCCACACCATCCACGTCCAGCGCGTCCACGTCAGCGACCGGCGCGTCATCGGCCATGTGCCACACCTCGCTGTTGCTCACTGGAGCAGCGCCGCCGCCACTGGACCCGGGGCAAGCCGCCGGGGAAGCAGCAGCGCCCCCGCCGCCGTCACTGGACCCGGGGCAGGCCACCGGAACCGTTTCGCCGCTGCTACCGGCCCCGTGGCAGGCCGCCGGAGCTGCAACGCCGCCGCCACCGGACCCGTGGCAGGCCGCCGGAGCTGTCACACTGCCACCACCGGACCCGTGGCAGGCCGCCGGAGCTGCAACGCCACCACCATAGCACCCGTGGTAGGCCGCCTGACGTGTTCAGCTGCTATTACGGGACCCGAGGTAGGCCACCTGAACTCTGGTGTTATAGTTACTGGCCGCCTGAACTGTTCAGCTCCCGCCACGGTAACTGGGGGGGTTATTGGAGTCGCGGTTGAGCCTCTGGGACTTTTGTGATTGACAGTTTGGTCGTTTGGGGTTGGTTCCGGCCCTCCGTCCTGTTACCCCCGCCGCCCGCCCTGGGTTGGTTTTCCTGTTTTTTTTGTTGGTTTTGTTTTGGGGTCGTCGGGAGTCGACCCTTAGAGGGGGGGGTACTGTCACGGACCCAGCTCCAGGGATTTGGGGTCCGTGAGCAGTGTGGACCTTTAGTATTATTATTATTATTATTATTATTATTGTTGTTGTTATTGTATTGGATGTATGTTTTCTGCACTGTGCTCTTGTGTTCCATGCTGGTGGGTGTATGTGTGCGGGTGTGGCTGGAGGACGAAGGACAGCCACCTGCAGGCCTGATGGGTGTGGCCCTGCCAGCTGCCGGTCACGCCCAGGTTCTCACACACCTGCTTCTGATCAGGCTCGTCGGGGGAGCTACATAACAGAGCGATGGGGCTTCCTCCGGCGCAGGATCGTTGAGTTAGACTTCATGTCAGTGTTTAAAGAGCTGTTTAGTGTATGCCTGCTGGAGTTGGTGCCATAACGGCTGCATCTGTTTTTCCTCAGGAGGAGAGCGGAACACAGGACTGCAGGACGCACGGGGTGTGCGTAGGCACAGGGGCAGAGAGCACAGGATATCAGCACTTAGGGGAAGACACGTCACGGGAGTCAAGGGAGCACTCTGGAGAATTATTGTGTGGTGTACATTTACCCCCACTGTAAATAAATGCACTGCGTCCAGCGTTTGGGTCCTATCTCCATCATTCCCCACGGTCTGCCTGCCAGACCGTGACATATACAGTAAAATTGCCTTAAGATTGTAGAGTAGTCTACTCCAAACACCTGGAAACCTACTGGAGGGACAGAACAGTATTTCCCCAAAAGAAATTTTTCCTTTACTATATTCAACACTAAGTAATTAAAGTAAATGAAATTTTACATGTATAGCAACATTCAAGGTAAACATTGCAGAGCTTCACAACAAAATGCCAGAACATGAAAACAAAAGTTAACCAGACGCCAGTCTAAAAAGTTGTGTTTTAAGCTGTTTCTTTGAAAGCCTGCACAGAATCCACAGTCCACAGATCTGAGAGGGAGAGACTTCCAGAGCCTGGAGGCCACTGTTGCAAAAGCTCTGTCTCCTTCAGTTTTCAGCCTTTTATGCTGCACAACCAGCAAGCCCCAATTAGGGATG
The DNA here is from genome assembly GCF_001858045.2 of Oreochromis niloticus. Classification (NCBI taxonomy): domain Eukaryota; kingdom Metazoa; phylum Chordata; class Actinopteri; order Cichliformes; family Cichlidae; genus Oreochromis; species Oreochromis niloticus. The sequence goes on from NC_031978.2 coordinate 4,771,293, forward strand.
GGGAATTGATAAGAATTTAGCTATTCCAATTCCATTATTGCTATCACTTATTGATTCAATGCCTTATCGACTCTCATTGGGTCTGCTTTGAGAGTCACCACTATCGTTAAGCAGCATACCAAAGACATTACAGATTAATTGCAGATTAATTGAGCGCTGTGTGGTCAAATCTTTGTGAATGTTGCAGGTATTTCCCTTCTTTGTTGTGAGCAATGTTGGGGTCATTACTCAAAGTAATTATTACACATATGAAACAGAGCAGTTTACTCAAAAGTAATACAGTACATTATTTAATTAGTCCCAGGAGAAGGTAATTCATTGTTTATAATAAAAGCCTATAAAAGGGATTCTGAGGTTTTGCTGTTGGTATGCTACATTCTATAATTGATCAATGTGGCGATTATAAGCAGGACCTAAAAAGGAGTTCACAACGTCAAAATATATAATACAGCAGTATGTGTGTGATTACAAACCAGAGTCAGCTCTGGGCTCCTCTCACTGTCACTGAGGAAGTTTTTTTTTCTTTGCCTACATCTGCAGTCTTATCTCATTTAATTTTCATTTGGTATCTTTATTAAAGCTTGTAAAATACAGCTGAAATATGAGTCAAATGACAGCTTTGAACCTAAACAAATCCTTCACTCAAAGACCAAGTAGTTGTTTTTCAACTCGTTTAACACTCCATCTACCTTTAATGCATTCAAGCCATGTTTTTCAGGCGTCTGTCTTACAGAAGCATGATAGGAAGATAAGCCTTAATTTGTATCAATATATCTGTCTAGACCAGCAAGTAGTTTTCAGGAATCAAGTCTGTTTGCTTCTGACTTCTGCACATACCTCAGTTGTGTCTGGGTTAGGCTATGGACACAAATATGTCATAACACAGCAGTGTTGATGCTGCGAGTTGCTCAGCTTTGGAGATTTCATCGGTAGAAATGTTTGCCTTCTGTTCATGGAAGTACACGCCACTCAACGTGTGGTGTGTAAACCTCCCAGGAATATATTTGAAAAACTCAAAAGCAATGCCTGTCTCCAGAGACATGACCAATATACTCAAAGTTTTACATAGAAACTACGTCTCCTGTTTACATTTGCCACTGAAAGAAGTGGTAACATTACAGCATTACTGCTGAAGGGGGGTGCCACAAATGTTCACATCCTGTAAGATTGTCACAATCATCAAGGGGTTTTTTGTCTTTTCCGTAAAACAAATAATATCACTTTGGGAAACTGCTCACAGCACAGTTTGCTTTAGTAACAGGAATGATTTCTGCTGTTCTAAATATAACTTAGATATGATATAAATATAATACAACTTAAATATATTATCTTTTTGTTTAGAACACTATAGGTACATTCAAAATAAGGTGCACAGCTCTAGACTGGATGTTACTTTGTGTAAATCTACGTCTAGTGTTGAGTGTATTTAGATCAAAATAACCAAGATTCATAAAAAAGTACTACAGGCCAAATGGAAAAAAACCCTACTTGGGGTGAATTGTTCCTTTAATTGTGCTAACTGGCTGGGGACCTAAGCTGCTGCCTTTTTGCTGTTGATATGGTGCTTACACTTCAAGGCCTGTGTCAAAAAGGTGGACTCTCATTAATGGGAATGGGATCCCTAGATACATGAACTTGGGGCATCAACTCATTCTGCACAAAAAGTGCAATCCAGGAATGCTGTTTCATTTTTAATACATAGGCTTTCAAGTATGCCAAGACACATGGATGCTTTCAGAAAAGGACACAAAGAGACAAGAAATACAAGAAGATACAAATAATATCTTACTCTCACAGCAAAGCTTTGTTGGAACACCATAATAGGCAAATGGACAAACACCACACGCAGATGCACACGCACACAGATATTCATAAAGCCATGATTGATAGTGATAAGTATTCAATTAGTCCTTCATTATGTGGCTTTGGAGTTCAGCGCTGTGACTGGAGACAGATAGGATTTTCAGCTTTGCTTCTCAGCATAAAGTATGATATTAGCTATTGAAAGAAGAATGAATCTGTACAAACGTTGTGTCCACAGAGATGCCGCTGGACTGATTGTTTGATACAATGCGGTTGCTTTACAAAGGACGCACACATGGGTGCACTCGTGGATTTACATCATAAAAACACTTGGCAAAAAAAAAAAAAAGCCAAATTTGTCTGTTGTGTGTCTGCAAAGAAACAGGTGTGAGTAAAGAAAGACTGACTTACACTGGGAATCTCACACACACACACACACACTCGCCCCACACACTTCCATGCCTCTTGAATTTGTATGCTAGCGGGGCCACAATCGAGAGGCGATAACAAATCTCATTTCCGCCATGTTTGCCAAGTTTCCAGACAGCATTTGTCTCCTGGCTGAATGTGGTGAGTGGGATCTGAGTAGAGTAAACAAGGGCACAGATATCCTCGTCTGATAGAATCCACCACTCTACACCGGCTTCCAACACACCATCTCGAGGACTGGACAAAACACTTCTTTTTCAGAGCTGGCTGCAAGACAAGGCTTTGGATTGTAGTTGAACGGATACCAACAAAAATCTGTCTGCAGTCTTGTAAGGGGCTTACAGCATTTGCAACTGACGACACAAACTCATGCTAGCATTCGAGAGGCAACGGGCAAAACACTCCTATAGAGTCCTGCAGGAATGGGTCCTCTAACCCAGAAATAAGGTAGCATGTTTTTTTTGTTTATGTTTTTTCATCTTTTGACTTTGTTTTTTGGAACAAATTTTTGAAATTAAGCCTTTTTTTCCTTTTGTTTTACAAAATTCAATAATAAATCACTAAATACATTCCCAAAAGTACAAAACATGACAATCGGAAGTCTGTATGTGATATGCCTCTGCTCACTTACTGACCGGTCATTTAAGGTTCTCAGCATAACAATTAAGTGATTGCAGATGTCTTTTTTTGGCTGGGTGGGTGGGAGGTGGGGGTTGTGCTGAAAGACTTAAAAGCACAATTTATAAGGTTAGAATGATGGCAGACTTTGTTGAGGGTAAAAAAAACCAGACAACTAAAAATGTAAAGCTGCATCTCAAACCTCACTCTGGTCCCAATAGCGAAAACCATCCCCAAAACAGCTTTACAACAGATGGAGGCGGTATGTTACAGCTAGAGCCACACAATCTGATTGCAGTAGAATATCTTTGACACACATCCTGGCATAGTGGTAGAATTAATCCCCATTGATTTCGGGAGCTAATTAGAGAGGGCCAGAGAGACAAAGAGAGACAGAAACAGCTTATAGATCGCATGGCTTGTAGCTGTTACTGTGAACAAGGCGGACACACTCTTGTATTATGACCAGTAAGTCCCACTCACGGCTAACTGTCTATCAATTTCTGCTAAGGCTTTGACTGGAAGGAGAAAGAGAAAAGAAAAGGCCACACACAGAGACACAAATAGGGAAATAACATGAGAAAAAATAGAAATAGGAAAAAAAATCACTGGGTATATGACAAAAATGTGCGATATGTTTACATGAACAGTTTGAAAGCCTGAACATTTTACAAGAGACCCTTAACTTCACTGCAGGGGGGTAGCTCTCTTTTCAGTGCTACCACAAAAAAGGATTTTCGATGATATCTGCAAAACACTGAAATGCCTCCTTCCCTACATGTCCAATAATACCAGATTACAATTACAAGAAATTTTGACTGCATTTCTTCCAAAGTGGAAATCAGTTTGCCTAAGTGATATGAACAGCTATAAACATTTATGCATAAAGCTCCATCTTAGATAACGCTAACAGGCAGTTCAGAGGTGATCAAGTAGATGACCCTGAAGGGGAGAATAGGCAAAGTAGAATCAGTTTTTTAAAATCCACTTATGAGATTTTACACATGAAGTTTCAGCACTTTTATCCAACCTTGTAACGATCATGTTAATCCTGACTTTAAAATATCCAAATATATTCTCAGAGTCAAAATATGACACTGATATATACAAAACAGCAGGTCTGGTCAAAATCGTAATATTTTGTGTTACTTTGGCCAGACTAAACATAAAAAGGTGGATCGAAATTGTGTCAGAACAAGGGAAAATATAAGCTGATGATATGTCCCTTATTCTCCACCCCGCTGTCCACCTCTCTATTCCTCAAACATAGTGACTGCAGTGTTAAACAGTGTGGTGACCTGGTCCACTAAATCACCCCTGGCTGACAGACAGAGAGAGGGAGACATAAAGACAGAGCGAGTAAGCAGGAGACAGGGCTGGAACGAAAGAAAAGTGGGCCGTTTTCAGAGGTCATTCATTACATCCTATCGCATTAGCCCTCATCATTGGCCTCCTCAGACAGCCATCATCCATCCACATTCTCCACAGGCCAGCACACATGTGTGCACATATTTTAAGAGAATGAAAGACCAGCAAGGATAACTACCCTGCATGTGTCGGTGTCTTTAGCACGTCTCGCCATCTCATTTTGTTACACGACTGACAAAAATCCAGCAGCTGGTGTTAATCTGATGTACCTCGAGCACATAACTCTCAAGTTACACTCAGAACTTTTGCAAACTGAAACACAACCATGTATGTGCTCCATATATTGTGCTTACAGAGTGTTTCAGCCCAGTATTTATAGCCAATATCAGTAACTGATCAACAGGTGTTGCCAGCCTGCTCTTCCTCTGAGAACATCAAATATAATAATGATATATATATAATAATTGATAAGCCACTTGGATCTTGCACAACGTGTCCTTTGATGTTAATCAAACATAATTTATTAGTATGAAGGGTCAGTGTTGTGTGGGGGTTTGTTTTAACCAAAATCACGATCTTTTTATAAAACCAAACCAAGTAGTTTTTAGCGCCTAATGCTAGAGTCACAGTTGGGAAAACAGTGTTTGGAGAGCCTGGCAAGACCGAAAGCATGATCATATGCAATGACTAGGCACTGAAAACCTTGTTTTTATATAAGATATAAGTCCAGGATACAACCAAAGAGACATATTTCACACGAGTCGGGCTTATCGATGGAGACTGACTCAGATGACATGTTGTAGTCAGTCTGTCTTTATTATTAGACTCTCTCTCTCTCTCTCTCTTTTTTTTTTTTTTTTTTTTTTTTTTACAGTTAGCAGTTGACAACTTAGAATAAAGAATAAAACACAAATATCAAAGTGAATCAATTTTTAAAAAATATTTCCAGCACTGGAGAACCACGCAAAGGGCAACAATGTTACTGGAATCTTGCAGAACTGCACCATTTTACACTAAAGTATGTGAACATGTAAGTCTCTTCTTTACTTGTAAATTGATATAGAAAGGTAGACAAATATAAGAAATACTCAAAATTATTATACAAATGCACGAGTTGATAGACTATTGTTCATTAAGACATCATTTATTGTTGTATTGTTCATAAATTTCACTTTTTTAATTGATTCTGCATTTTTTTGTTAATTTTTTGTGCTAACATATGATTTATTTGTGTTATTATTACAACAGGTTATCGTTTCTATTCATTTTTAAAATTATGTGTACGTGTGTATAATCAAGGATTTCAGGTCAGTCATGATCTTGTATGTAGGGGTGAGTTATATAACTAAATTCCTCACTAACCACTTAATTGGATTATTATTGTTTAAGGTTTAGCTTGCTTTAATTTTTTAAAATCTTTCCTGACTGAATGGATGCACATATGGTTTCTCTAAAGGAGAATTTATTTTTACATACGCAGAACTTTTCCTCGAGATGAGGCCTGTGTGTAGGTGTGTGTATATAAATGTGTCTGCCAGGAGAGAAACCTGTAGGTGGTTCTTATTATGGCCTTGACAGCCTGATTTACAAGATTTAAACAACCGTGCATCCCTTTGACCGCAGTCTTTCTCACTTACACACATGTAATCCACAATGAGCCCACTGGCTTGTTATTCTAGGAGTCCCCAATCACACACTTTGCAAACAGACTCTGTAAATGCATTGGTCTTCTCTCTTCTCTTCTTGCCTCTTTCTCTCTCACACACGCAGTCCTTTGGTTTCCTTGGGAACTGTGTTTATCCCGTCCATTTAGTCCATTTAGCCGTGTGTCCCATTAGCATCAACCTCCCATCTGTCTACCCGGCCCCAAGAGAAGCACCAGTGTGTGTGTATGTCTGTGTGTGTGTGTGTGACTGATGCTTGTGTATTTAACTATTCTTGTGTATATGTATGTGGCAAAAGTAGTGTGTGGGGGGTGTGTGTCTGATCATCGCACCCTCCCTTTCACAAACTAATCAAATATCAGATTAACGTTCATCAATTCCCACCTGCACCAGTGACGCAGCACACGATCATTATCTCTGACCTCTCTGGTTGGCTGGCTGGCATCCGTCCTATCCACCAATTATGCTCCACAGCTGACAGGCCAGGTGACTGCCACTTCCTGCCCCGTGCCCAATTAGATTCTGGCGGGGAAGTGACCCCAGCCAGGATAGTCTGGCTAAGGTTGTCAACCCTGAGGTCAAGGAGAGGTTTCTCTAAATGATTGTTAGGGGACTAACAACCACACAGGCAAACCTTTTCTTAATGAGATCATTACATCTTCATGATGTAGTAATGTGAAGAGATGTTTAATCATTCTGGGCTTAATTTACTGTCAAATATAATTTTATTCACAACTTTATGGTTCCTGCAAGGGAATTAACACAGGTCAGCTAAATAAAATTGGCTTCTAGTGCTGGTGGTTTGGAAACACCAAAGATGTAAGTTTTGTAAAATAATAAATCAAAAGAGTCAGTAATATATTGATAAAGTTATTATACCATGGTATTTTTTCGATGACATCATACAACTCTCTGCATGTATTCAAGCTTCAGAAGTGTGATGAACGCTACTATTATACTACCAAGAGAATAGGCATACAGTCATGTAAAAATGAAAATGCTAGTAAAAACACAACTGACTCCACCCTTGCTAGTTACATAGGAATTAACAGGTTAAAGAGCAGAAGTGCTGCTCATCAAACTTGATTAACTGATCACCAACAAATGTTAGCACCTCTAAAAAAATCTAATGTTATGGCAGTTTGTTGCTCTGGAGCATTCAGGTGTGTTACCACAATCTTCTCGTGAGTCTCAAAGACATAGACATATCAAACATAGACACTTCACATCAGTTGTCTGCACAGCTGTGGAGGGGTGCTGATTTGGGCTCGTTTTTCAGTCACAGGGCATTTTGCCGTCACTGAGCTGATCATGAACTAGAGTCATATGTGAGGCCCTCTGTCCAACAGCTGAAGCTTGTCCAAAGTTAGATCAGGCAGGATGACAATGATCCCAAGCACAGCAGCAAATCTACAATAGAATCTTGAATGAAGTATTATTGTCAGACCTTAAGAAAGCTGTGCATGAATGAATGCCAGTAAGCCTTGATAAACGGAAGAAACAGCTGTAAGGAAGAGTGGGCCAAAATTCTCCCAATGATTGATAAAATCTACTGTATCACGGGGTGTACCTAATTTTTTGCAAGACTGCGTAGTGTATAGTACTTACTTTTTTTTCTTTGCATGACTGTATATGTAAATATACGCTCTTTCTCATTTTCTCACAAGAACAAAGAATGTGTGTAAGTACTATCACAGACCTGAGTTAACATAAAAACAGCAACCAGCGAGAAATTGGTAACCTAAACTAAAAAATGTAAAGATGCATATGTACAGTTTTATCAATACTTTGGTCTCAGTGTTAGTTGCTTCCATTTTAAAGTGAATCCTTTCAAAGACTTCTGGACTTTTTGCTGTATTTCAGCACTCAGAATTAATGTTCTAAAGGGACATGTTTCAACCTAAACCAAGACCTTTACTTGAACTTAACCACATCATTTTTAGTACTAAACCCAATCAGAGAGTTTAAATTAAAATATTGAGCAAAAAGAAAGTCAAAGAAAGTCATAATAACATAAACTGTGGTCTCCCGCTTTACTTTCTCTACATTTACAGTTCCAACCTAAAAGTATTTGTGAGCTCTGGTTGAAGTCTCTGCCTATTTGAAATGCTACAATACGCTAACTTGAGTGCATGTTTCACAAAGTGGAGCTTTAAAAAGAAGTATTGACCAGTTATAAGTTATGGAAAGCAAAGTATATACATGATATATGACAAAAACATCTTCCCGGTGTCTGTTTATTTAATTTTGTTTTACTGTATCATCTCATCCATCTTTTTTCCACACGATCTGTCTCACTCCCTTTTTATTTGTCTGCCCCCCTCATCTTTCTCTCAGTGTCGGTGAAACCTCAGTGTAAAGCTGCCGAGACCAGCACTACTCAACACTCCCTCATCTCATTAACAATGGCCTCAGATCGCCAATATATACAACTCATCAACTAAGAGTGTGTGTATACGTGTGTGTAAACCATCATTGTGTTTGTGAGTGACAGAGGAGTCAGCAAGTTTACTGGCCAGCCTGCAGGCCTCATCTTGAGATCTTTTTAACAAGGAGCCGGTCAATCAATCTCTGATCGATAACTAGCTGAAGCTCGCCAACACAGGGGTGTGTGAGTGCAATTGTTGTCAGGCTGACTAATTCAGACATCTAGGCATAGTGCTGATCCTGTCGGGCCCCTTTCAGCACAGTGTGCCAGCTGTGGAAATGAAAAACCAGCAGCGTCTTTGGCCGAGCGATCGGCCTCCAAGAGGGAAAGTTGGCAGAGAGGGAGAAGTCGATAACGTTGGGATAAACAAATATTCTGAGAGAGATGGTGAGAGAGAGGTAGAAAGACAGCACGCATGAAAGCAAAAGAGAGAGAGGCGGTAAAAGGGAGGGAGGAATTTGAGAGCAGAGTGAGGGAAGCCAACGGTTTTGCCAATAAACAAGCCAGCACAGCACTATTGCAGATTGCCATAGAGCTTAAGTATACAGGATAGAGGCATTAGAGAGTCCGCCCCATCAGACCAGTGCAACAAGAGCTGATCGTGCATCTGTGGAGAAGTGAGCGCACACCTGAGACTCGTGAACTCTCACATGGTCTTACATGTTGGTAGTGTGGGGTTTTTTTTGCAGTTTTTGTCTATATAAGGGCCACGGAAACAACAGATAAACACTACAGAAGAGCCTCAAGTCAAAAGAAGAAAGCCACTAGCAATTTTTATCATTTTTATTGTAAATGAAATATTTTATGCTTTTTGCTTTCAGACTTCTCCTCATTTCTATTAAGCAAAAACAAGCATAAACCTAGTGCAAACATCGTATTGATTCTTTAACATGATGGCAAGAACTTCTTTCTGTCTTACTTCATAGAAACTTGTTTTGGAGATATTTTTTAAGTTTAAGGCATAAATTCTATTTATTAGGAGCAGCAGTATACCTTAAAATGTTCAGGTTTATCACTGTGCAGCCTAAAGATTCTTTAAAGTGTCTTTACTTCCTCAATTTTATTTCCAGGGAAAATTAAGGCTGCTGATGACATGAAATGTGACATGAGGTGAATACATATAAATCAGGCATGCTCATAACTCACTCTATTCCATTCAGTAGTCTGTGTGTGTGTGCGTGTGTGTGTGTGTGCGTGTGTGTGTGTGTGTGTGTGTGTGTGTGTGAGTGATGTGTGTATTGTTGTAATTTGCTGCCCTGCAGCTTCGAGTAGCAGCTCATTATCTGAGCAGATTCCTATCTTTCGTCCCTCAGGGCTGTTACAATCACAAAATTATTGATTCGCGCCGCTTCCCAAAACAATGGATGCAGACTAAATCTGCGATTAAATAGATTTCCAACCTGCGTGTTTTTAATGTTTGACTCAAATCAGTGGGTTTTGCTCATTTTTTCTTGGTCAGCTTTATAGTTTCTTTAAATCTTTGCATTTTGTTGTTATTTTTGCCTTAACAGAATCGCTTGTATTGTTTTCTAGAATCATCATGTTTCTTATTAGTGGAAGAACAATGCATTGTGCTTCACAAGTAGCTAATTGGCCCTGTGGTAACTTTCCTGAGACCTCCTGCTTAAAATCACAAAAATCTGAAGTGAACTATGTGAAATTGTGAATCAAACTGAATTTAGTGGTTTCTCTTGTATACATCAGCATGCTCAGATTTCACGCAGTTATGAGGGAGGGTGTTTTTTAATGCAGTAAAATAAGTTTTCTCTGTCTAAATTAAAGGTGGCAATGTGATAATTATATCAAAGTCCATTACTTTTCAGACAAGGCTAAAGTTTTTCTTATTATAGTATAACAATAATTCTAATGCAAACATCTGAAAAGATAAAATCCTAGAGGCTGTGGAAATTTTAAGCTGAAAACTGTCCACTCAGACAGTTAATGCATTTATGCCTGTTCAGTGGCAGAACTGACTGATAACTGGGAGGTCACTGGTTTTATTCTCAGCACTAAGTCACAGGCTCTGTTCCACTGGATTGACATTCAGTGACAGTGAGACTGTGAGATGCTAAAGAGCTACATGAAAAGGCAGGAAATAGCTCCTTAGAGACTGAGGACAGAGGAAGCACACAGCATTTAGAGCAGCATCTAAAGGTAAAGTACCACAGTCAAAGCCACTGGAACGAAGCTGTACTCCTCAGAGAAACCCTAAGAGTGTGTGTGTGTGTGTGTGTGTGTGTGTGTGTGTGTGTGAGAGAGAGCGAGAGAGAGAGAGAGAGAGAAAGCTGCACACTATTCCACAAGTCAAACAGAGGTAAGGACTCTCAGACTGGGTGTTGAGAGCCAAAGTGGTGAAGAAAACCGGTGAGAGAGAAGATGATAGATTTGTGCTGTGATAAGACAGCACTACTCACATCACATAGAGCTCAAACTATGTTTTCCTCTTGAAAGAAGAAAATAGAAGAAAGAGAGGTACAGAAAGGAATAGCAGAAGAACTGAAGATCTATATTTGTTGGGGTAGAAATGAGGTGAAGAGTGGTGTTTGATGAAAGAAGAGGGGGGAAAGGGATGGGGAAGCAACAAGGAGATAGATGCAGAGATAGGCTGCCTGAACGGTGGATGAACAGGGAGATAAGCAACAAAGTACTGCAGGAAGACAAAACATTGTGGCTGGAAAACAGAGGTGAGCGTTAGAAGCAGGAGAAAGTTAAGACATGGATGCAAGAGACTGAGGTTGGTTAATTTTTCCAACTTACTGAGGAACATCAACTTTTGTTCTTTTCCTGTTCACGGGGTTAATGTTGGTGTTCTTGTTGATACATTACCTCTCTCTCTCTCTCTCTCCACACATATATATATATCTATATATACATATTAGGGGTGCAACAATACTCGTATCGATATTGAACCGTTCGATACAGTGCTTTCGGTTCGGTACGCATATGTATCGAACAATACAAAATTTTTAATTTATTTTATCAACTTTTCTTCTGACGATGCTGTCTGTGTTGAGCGCTCAGTGGATCTGCGTTCGACTACTCCGCCTAGGCTGCACTGTCGAGTGCAGATCCACTGAGCGCAGCGCAAGCTAGCAAGACATAAGTTAAGCTCGTTGCAACATGGCAACTGCCTCAACGCTACCTGAAATTGAACCTCCCCCACCCTCATTCAGATCCGGCGTTTGGAACTATTTTGGTTTTCATGTGAAGCATGACCCTGATGGTAAGCGCGTCATGGGCAAAAGTAAAATAGTATGTCGGATGTACAACGCAATGCTCAATTACACTGGTGGGAACTAGTCCGTTAGCGCAGTTAGCTCGTTAACGTGTTGACGCTGTCCAGCCTCACGCACAGGGCGATCCGCTGTAACTCGTTAACGGAGATTTGCCGCGTTATGGTGTTAGTGTCATTTTAACGAGATTAACGCTGACAGCACTAGTGGGAACACAACGAATATGACTGCACATTTACACCGACATCATCCTAGTGCAAAGACAAGTGGAAGCAGACAAAAACAACAAGCACACATGCTACAAACTTTACCCGAGTCATTTAGACAGCCGTCAGCACATGATTCTCCTTATGGGGACCTGATATGTTTAACATGCTGCTGAGAATATACCCCAGAAGAAGCGTATAGTATAGCTTTTATTTTGGAAAGAGCCATTTCTCTGTAATAAACTCTCTTTTCCAAAGATGAGTGATTTCTCGATCAGATAGATTTTTTTTTTTTATTATTTTGTTGTTTCAGCAACATTAAATTTAAAAACTGTACTTTTGAGTTAAAATATATATTTATAGTTTTAATAAATTACAAATTAAAAAGGCATGAACATTTTTTTGTATCAAAAAAATATCGAACCGTGACACCAAAGTATCAAACCGAACCGAACCGTGAATTTTGTGTATCGTTGCACCCCTAATACATATATATATGTATACACATATATACACAGACAGACAGACAGATTGTTTCTTTTGCATTGTGTGCATTACATAACACAATGTGGTGCTTGAACACTGGGAGGATGCTTGCTGAATACTGGCCTCTGTGGGCCCACATATATATCTCATAAAAGTTGTGGTGAATGATTCCATTAATAATTGTCATTTACATACTTTCTTATTGTTTTTAAGCAAACCACAAACACACTGTCATTCCTTTTAAAAAACATGGATGTTTCACAGCCACATCTTTGCTTTTCAGCTGTAGCTTCTTTTTGTTACCTCTGCTCTTTAATTTTAAAACTTCGTCTGATAACAAATTTACTTACTGGTCCTTTAAGACATGGCTATTAAACAGGGAAGACGTGAACACGAAATCTCTGTGCTGGGAAGAAGAATGAAAAAAATTATGCTGCATAGCAACTTTTCAGCTCCTTTGTTCCAAACCATTAATAAACACAGCACTAATGCACTTCCATTCATCTTACTGAGAGCCTGACGGTAACTAATATCATACCCATTGTTGTAACTCCCTCTTCTACGCTGCACCATTTCAGCATCAGAAATAACCAATTTTCTCACATTATGCCAGTTTCTGTTTTGATCAAAGCTTCTTATTGTGCCATTTATTTTTTAATTTTGAGATCAGTGTAACCCTTTTGATGCAGAATGAAAAGATCTTACTGGTTTTAATAGATTTTTGTTATTGAGTCACTGTCAGTTATCTTCCAGTGCTGCACCTTTTTTGGTTGTGGTAATGTCTGTCCTCTTTTCATGTGAGACCCAACCTCACTGCAGCAGTAGGCGAGCCATTCAAAGTGACACTAAGGAACCTTGGATTTGGGTCTGGTCTTCTCTTTAAAAAGTTCCTTTAAAATGTGTTTACAGTCTCAGTCCTGCTCGTTTTCATTCACTAAGATGAGCATAATGTTTATTACAGTTTATCACAGGATGGGTTTAAATTGACCTAAATAACTGTGTTATCCTAACCAGACCACAGGGGTGTTTCCAGAAAGTTTGGGCATGATATTCAGACTGCACCACTGTGTCCAATTCATTACACAAAGTGCTGCTGAACAATCTTTAAATGAGTAATATTGTGTTGGATAATTGTTGTACAAAGTGGAAAAGTAAGTAAAATTTATAATCCTATTTAAGTAGATTAATAGCACACAAGTTGTATAATCAAACATATTTAAAGTACCTAAAAAGTAAGCCTACTCATTATGTGTGATGGAACTTTTCCCAGTCATATACCGTACTACATCCTAACAGTTGATGATGTATTACAAAGAAAAACAAAAAGAAATTCACCTCTTGGTCTTTATCCTTCAAGCTCAGGTCCTCTGCCAGAGGCCTGGGAGCTTGAAGGTCCTGTGTAGTATCCCTGCTGTTCTTAGGACTGCACTCCTGACAGGTTATGGTTTTAATAGTCAACAGCAGCAGCAATAGACATTATTTAATGTACTGCTGAATAGCCTGAGGAACAATAATGACAATATTCTATAAAATAAGAAAATTAAGCTAAAATGAAAGGTATCAGCATCCCCCCCCCAAAAAAAAAAATGGCACAAAGGCAAATGGCAAAATAGAATAAAGTAGCATAACAGAAATACTTAATGTGGCCTGTCGTGCTTAATTTAAGTTTGTACCTGTATTCAATCAAATGTATTCAGTTATATTCTAGCTGATTCAATCCATGCTGTAACCACACTGTAGTCTATCAGTATTAGAGCAGGGCGATATGACCAAACATATTTATCACGATATACATTTGAAAATTTGCGATAACGATATAACTGACGATATAGACAAAATACTTTACAACTCCACAACTTTATGAGTGCAAAAAACCCCATCAATGTATTTTCACTTAAACAAGCAGCTGTTTTTTATGTGCATTAAATTTATATAAAAATGTAACAGTGCAAATTCCTTGCTGACAGTTTAACCAAAAGGCATTTCCAGTGGAAACTGGCCGACATATCCTCAGCATAACCATGTATAATATCCACAAAACTTAAAAAGAGGTTTTACACACACAATACGGTAATATTATGTTGAAGCACAGTACGTATCACTCCGCGAGGGGCCCGCCTACGATAGCTGTAATGCTCCGACAATCCATCAAGCGGTGCGGGTTCGTAGCTTAGCAAAGTCGTACTAAAACATTTGACAGATTTTCGAGCACCGTGTAGCACATAAAATCGTTTCGAGGTCAGTAAACACAACCAGAATTCATACATAAGGCGCACGGGATTATAAGGGGCACTGCCGATTTTCAGAAAAATCAAAGGATTGATTTTAAGTGTGCTGTATTTTCCAAACAACACGGTAATAACGACGGCTCGCTAGCATGCGCTACCAAAAATAGTGCTTTGTTGTGTATCTGACGGACGAAAGCTAAACCAGTTCCACACCACTGAAGTTGCAGCATTTTTACAAACCAATTCTGGTTCATCCGTTTCATTTAACGATCCACTTTCGCTCTTCTCATTCTGCGTCGCCGCCATGTGTGTATGTAAGCATAGGCACTGCGCATGCGCGTTTTACCCATATTCTATCGTGATATTTCATTTTCCTATCATTGCCCCAAATTACACCCGTAGTACCGTGAACGGTATGATATAGCCCAGCCCTAATCAGTATTCTAGTTTAGCACTCGGCGTGCCAAAATACAAGTGCTGTATTTGCCCTCCATTGATAAATTTACCTAAAAGAGCATACTTTTTTAAAATGAAAAAAAATAAAATAAGAGTGATTGGTTAATTGACTGACAAGGAGCTGTTGTCCTTCTGCCTGATTGGCCGATTGACTCAGACAGGAGGTTTGCACTTGGTTTTTGATTGGCCCATGGGGATCGGGTTCTCTTGAGAAGCCGACAAGTGCCTCTCCAGTGAGATGAGAGCAGATGTCCGCTCTCCACTCAGTCACAATCACCTTCCTCCTCTCTGCTTCTCTGTGTCTCTCACACGTGCACACTCAAGCATCCATGCATCCTTACAGCACATCTCAATTCATTTCCTGAAATCAGAAAACAAGACGCAGCAAATCAAGTAAAGCAACAGGTTCCCATATCTCAAAATTGGGGTCTTGCATGGGCTTGCCGTCTGCTTCAATATGGGAAAACATTTTTCGTGTTAAATTTTCTTAACATTAACTATTGGAACAAATTAGTGTACTAATTATAATAATAATAAAATGTGTCATTTGATAATTGTAGATCCCACAGACTGATCAACACTGATGTCTTCATCATCAACAAGCAATGACAACACTTTTTTCTGGAAAAAAATAAATTAAATAAAATGCTTCCCTTCAACTATAAATTCCCTTCTCTGATGTGCAAACTTGCCACTGTTTTCAACTTGAATATGTACAGTCAAGCCCACAATTATTCATACCCCTGCCAAATTTTGACTTGAAGTTTCTTTTGTTCAACCAGCAAGTTCTTTTTTGACCAGAAATGACACAGGTGTCTCCCAAAAGATAATAAGACGATGTACAAGAGGCATCATTGTGGAAAAAAATATTTCTCAGGTTTTATTTATATTTTAGCAAAAAGTCAATAGCCAAAATAGCCAGGGGTATGAATAATTATGGGCTTGACTGTAGCTTCATAAATCTTTTAAGTAGGATTCTCGATTTCTGTGGGCTAGTCGCTCACCCCGGGCCTCCTTTGCTGCTGTCGACGACCTGTCTGCTCTGTCTGGCTGCCAGCAAGGATTGGCCGTGCCAAGTGTCCGTCACAGCTCACCACGCACTGTAGCCCGTTACAAGACGGATAATGAAGCATGGGTCACAAACTGCGCCTCCTCAGTCTCGCCTCACTGCTCCCAGTGAGAAGTTTCACAAAGATAGGAACCACGCAGTCACATGTCTTTGGACCACACATGTACAGTAGCTGAAAACACACACACACAGCGCATGGTCCGGTGCTCACAATCTATAGCTCTTTATGGTAATAGCTGGGAGAGTGCACGAGTGGGTATGTTGCAATCAACGAGCTCAGGATGTGTGATGTAATGAGATCACAAGCTTTCTATCAAAGAGCCTCATGGATCCATAAAATACGTTGCTGCTCTTATATTGTGATATTGAATGTATCACTGTATCGTTTATATCATCTTTTTGCCCCTAAACTCTTTATTTATTTGGTTGAAGGTGTTCAAATTTGTCTGGACTTCAGATGTTTCCCAATCTTAGGATGTGACGGAAACCAACTGTGTCCAACTGATGTACACATCTAAAACCAAAACCAAAGTGTACTCACTTAAGCATTTTTGGTTTTTGCAGTAGATTTAACTGATACAAAAAGTTGAAAAAATCACTCTATTTACTCTGTAGTCTCACAGGTTACCATACTGGAATGTGAAGTCAGGGCAGTAATATGTGTGGGTGGCCTATTGTTGTGCCCTCGTACATGGTGTGGGAACCTTTATGTGACCAAATATGGGCCTAAAAGAGACTTTGTGATGTCACCATGCTTTAATAGCTTTTGTACAGAGATCCGGCCCTGAATCTTACCAAAACCATCACTCAGACATCTGTGTATCTGAAGCTTGCACATGTGTATCTGTACAAACATAAGTATAAACTTAAAAAGTTCTAGTGTGTTTATTTATATTTCTGTCTTTCAGCATCTCTTTTTTTTTATTACATATTGTATCATTACCACATACATCATTTTGTATGTGGTGTGAGTTTAAGACTTCAATGCCATCTCCAATGCTGGTAATCTACCTTACTTTATTTTTTAAGTATTATTCAATTTTATCAACTCCTTTCTTGACATGGCCGGATAATGTTTTATCTTTTGGTTTGTTGTATTTTAGTATCTTGACAGTTGTTCATGCTTTTATAGTGTTTTTCACAGGGAAATGTTCTCTTTTACTTTAGCTCATAACGAAATCCGTTCATGCACTGTCGGGAAAGCTGGCCGATACTTATTTGTAAAAAGAGCTGAATAAAGATAAAGGACTGTACAACTTTCTCGAGCTACTCTTCATTTCTTTATATTTTGCCTGGAAATTGGGAAACAGCTGCATTGATTTATTGAAACTTATGCAAGCGTACAATCTAAATACAGTATGTCAGACACATACAGAGTGTGTACAATTTCATAATGAGCTTGAAAGTCAATATTTGGTTGGAAAAAAAAAGAAAAAAGAAAACATTATCATACATATCTTACAACACACTTAGTCCATAAAGGTGTTACTCTTTTTACTTTGATTATCTTCAAAGTGAATGTCAAACTTTTAAAAGCTGAATATCTCATTTTGCCATCAACATCTTCACACACACCATAATAATAATAATAATGTCAAACTTACTTTGAATAATCTGCTGGATATTAAATTTCATCATTTCTGTGTGGCAGCCTGGATCTTGAAAGCCCTGATGGCTAAAATGTTAATAAGCTAGCTAATAAAAGGAAAGGAAGAGTATTTAGGCTGTCATGGCTGGCTTCTCAGCTGCAGGGGCTCTGTTGTTTGTTTTGAAGCCCTAATAATGGCTGTGCAGAGTTATAATTATGAACTTAGTGAGGTGAGGAAATTACTAGAGATGAATAGACAGCAGGGGACCAGATTGTTGGAAGGCACATATCGGAGTCTGTTCCTGACTCAGTCTGATGACAGGAGGTGGAAATGAATGAGCCCTTCTCTGAAAACAAGATATTCATCATTTACAAAAAAAAATTTAATCCCTTTTTGAAGAATGCATGCTCACAGAGAGGAAAGGATTCAAAATGAAATAACAGGGTTTTGGAGCGCTGACTGGAGCTCTTATTATCCTGTTTTTTAATACTAATAAAGTTTGGAAGTGTTCTACAGAAACAGAAAAAGGCATGCATAGAGATAAAAGCATATCTGGGTCAGGGCACAGCTAAAGTAAATACGTTTAGTATATGTTTCAAAGCAAATATGAGCTACAGTATTATTATGACCTTTTCCTTGTTTTTAAGTTGACTGCATATTTTGGCTGATTAAACCTCTGTTGCTTTTTAACACTGGCAGAGCTGTGCTTCGATTTTTGCAAGGTCACCGAAATCTGTGAAAGTAATGCAAAAGGCACTTTGGCTGCCTTATGTCCCATCATTAATTCTATGACAACAGAACACGTACTAGAAGTTTGCCACGAATACTTTTAAACAAATCAAACTGAACTCATTACAATGCAAATTTATGCCGAGAGGCATCTAATCAGATCATCTACTTCATGTGGATTTCCTGCAGTGTTTAAGTGCAAAGTTCCTGTATTGTAGAGTTATCATGTTCACTAAAAAGTTTATCCTAATTCAGCCAATTAGCTCATTAATTAGCAATTATCAACTTTCCCCCCACAATAATACGTTTGACTTTCTGCGTATCCTTAACGTCTGGTGTCAGTTTGAATTGTAAAGTGTTAAGGAGTTACAGCATTTTCTGGGAAACTAGTTTTCCCTCATTAAAATGAAAATATATGCAACAAGGTGCTCTAACATCTAATTAGATCATCTCCTCCATATGGAGCACCTGTGGTGTAAGTGTGTTTCATTCTTGAGTTATCATGTTAACAAGAAGGTGTCTATTGTAGTGTAACAAATACCAGAACGAGGACTTAGAATCCTGAATACTGTGTCAAGAGATTCATAAAGTTACACATAAAAAGCACAAAGTTAATGAAATTAGCAGGGATTTCCATAACACAGCAGAGGAACCTGGTGGGTGATATATATGAGATCTGGAGTCGCAGGTATGTTGTCAAGGTGGTTAGTACCGAGGGCCCCACCTTCCCTTGGTGTCATTATAAGTGTCTGTGTTTAGAAGTTTGATGAGTGAAGAAGCGGAAGCAAAACTGTCAATCTGGACAGAAAAGGGGAAAAAAGTGAGAATAAAACGTTTCCTGTCCAAGTTTGATGTCAGTAAACAGTAAAGTTGTGTGCCGCATTCAAGGGTTTTTCTTGACTTATTTGTGCCATGTTTGCAAGACACTTCCAGTACTCAGTGACTGTGTCACCAGGTTGCTTGTGAGTTTAGCAATATCACATTTGGAGGAGTATTGAAATTAAGCAACAGAGTCAAAGGTCAAGACTATATAAATATTTTCTGTATCATATAGTTTCACTTGACAAGACTATATATTACTTTGTTTATACCTTATTGTGTTCCCTGATGAATGCTGGGGTTCAGTACCTCGCCCAAAAACACTTTAACACACAGACTACAACAAACTGGAGGAGCCAGAAATTGAACCCCTGACCTTACAATTAGCAGATGTTCTGATCGACCACAGCAACCCCAGTTATGTTGCTGGTTATTTAAAAAATAATAATAATTGAGACATCAGTCAGAGTCTATTTTTCATTATGAATGATGAGGGGTGTTTTTGTTTTTTTCAAACCTGTAAAATGAGTTTGTTTTCTTTCCTGTATATACAGTCCTTTTTATTTTCTCTTTCCCAACTTCATTCCCTTTATGTCTGACTAACCTACCACCTGCGCTGAATGAGCTCCCTTCCCACCTGCTTTCCTCCTCTCCATCTCATCCATGTATGCTAACAGATGGCATGCAAGTGCAGGAGAATTTATCAAGGTGCTATGGGAGGTGTTTCTCTCCGAGTGTGTTTGTGTATAAGCTGTGAATGTGGGCTCATGATCTTGGGCCGTTATTTACATCTGCAGAGTGGCACCAACAGCTGCTGCTACTCGGGCTTCCTGCCAGCTAGCCAACCATGATGCAGTGCTGCCGTATCTCTGAGGCATGGGGCAGTCGGTGTGTTTACATGCAGCTGCATATCAGTCAGTGTTACCTTTGAACTTTACCTGCATAAACTGTGCAAGCAGGTGTTTCCTAAAGATACGTTACGAAGAAAATACCTTTTAAATTGCAGCCAGCTATAAATGGTGTGTTGCATGTTTGAGCTATAAAGAGTTTTATTTACATACTTTGCAAACTTAACATACTTTCTGGCAGGTAATGGTGATTGCTTTATGAGAGCATCCTCATGAGAGCAGCCAATGAGCATACTCTGAGCAGTCTACCACTTTGATTCTAATAATGACCAAAATTTTCAAAATGACCTTTGTGTTATATTCACTTTGTCCTACAATAAGCCCATTTAGTCATCAGGAAAAAGTATTTAAGGAGATCACAGAGTAAAGGAACTGGGTTATTTTTCATCTTTTTCGAGGCTTCATCTTTTTACAGCTAGAGTAATCATCCATTCTGGCCATTAAAGAGAACGCAGATTTAAGGCATTGCTAAATATTGCCTCGGGAACACTTGCAGGCCTGCCAGCAGGAACAAAAGACTAATATAAATGTTTAGTTGAGAGAACTGTATTTACGCATGAGGAAGTAAAGCCTTCAGTGATCCACGTGCACATGTAGCTATGTGGTTTTACTTGACCAAAACAGTGGGGGGTTGATTTCTACTAAGAATCTGCTCTCTACTTGCTCTGGTGTGCTCATCGGCACAGTGTTTTCACTCTATGATGCTTGATTTAACAAAAGAAGAAGAAAAAAAAATCAACTTCAAAACTGTATAAAACAAATCAGGGAGAATGCTTCTTGTCAGCCTCCTCATCACTAAACTCTCAAATCATGCATCAGTGATTTAATCAGCAATGAGCATTTCCTTCAGCAATTTCACAGACAAGCTAACATGGACATGCTGATACACACTCAGTCACTGATTTGCTCATAAAACAACGCAGCAAAAATATCTGTCTGTTTAAGCTATTAGAGGCACTGAGTGGAAACTGTGAACTTGCTAATACACTCGATACAACATAAATATACCAGTAAAACTCTTTAAAATTGGTGTCCTACCTTTCAGGAAGTGTCTGATTTCCATTATTTCTGTTCACTGTAAATATAACCTTGCAGGGATTTCAAACTTTGAGAATGTGAAATCTTTGCTGACTTCATAACTAAAGGGCTGGCCTCCAACGCCTAATGATGTCAGATTGTGTCCACAGTAACGATGCTCACAGTAACCACGACAATAACTATCAGACTAATGAGACTGTTTTCCCTCTCACAGTGCGACTCTGAGTGTTTCTGTGGATGTGAAAGCAAATGTGTTACTGCCCAGTAATTCCTAATGACAGCTTCATTAAAAGTTGCATTAGTGTTGTTTAATGAGAGGCGGTCACTTTTTAACAAACCGGTCACATCGCAGAAAGAGAAGCAGAGGAAGATAAAAGAAGAGAGGAGAAGAGAGTCCTCATGAGGAAAGGAAAATATGTATAGGGACGTGTGCTCCGGCTGTTCGTCTTTGGAAAGGTACAGTCCTCTAAGTCATGTCAGTTACTGCTGCTTTGTTAAAGCTGCTGGAATGTCGCAGTTATGAACAACATCTTTTCTTTTTCCTTCATGGTGTTACCAGACAGGGTGATTACTGATGGTAGAGAGCCGTTGATTTTGGAGCTAAACCCATACGAAGAGCTAAAAGTAAGAATCTACAAAGTATCTGTAAATAATGAGGTTACTCTAATTTGCCACCTGTTATTATCTTTACAACCAAAACTTCATCTTCAATCCTGAAACTTTAGACTAGACTTGAATCTAAAGTAGAATCTTTATCATCTCCTATTTAAATTATTTCAAGTATTTCTGATTTACCTCAAGTGACTCTTACATTTTACTCACTCAATAAATTAGATGTGGAATACTTAATTTTAGCAATATCGCCCTAAATCAAATAGATAATAAGAATTCAGGGTACCGTAATTAGGGCTGAGAGATTGGTTGGTGACCTCCTGAAAATCAGCAGTTGCTAGAGGAAACAATGTATTTTTGAGTGTATGGTGAGTGATTGGAGGTGAAATTAGGCTCAAAGAGGATGCTGTACCAAAAACTTCTTCGTGATTGGTTGCCACAACATGCCCATAATTTGAATGGACGACTTGTTTGCAAACAGATGGTACCTACTCAGTGATAGTGAAACTGAAAGACTGGAAACAGAGACTGTTTACCATCAAAGTAATAGTTGCATCGTTCATAAGTTTTACTTCACCTTGTACCTCTTTTGTGACAGCTGGCAACTTCTAGCAACTACTTGCCAACTGGTTGAGTAGTACACATTTTTCTTAGAAACCAGTGGTTGTCAGGGCAGCTGTGTGACTGTACGAGGCTTTATGTGACTAAATTCCTCCAACGTATTTCTTTATGAGAATAATAAATAAATGAGAATAATCTGTTATCATTGGATGTACCATCAGCTGTAGGAAACATGCTTTAATTTTTTTTTTTTTTTAAATATAGTGGCACGTGATGTATTATGGTGGGGGAGGGACTGTAACAGGGACTCTAACAGTGTAACAGCTTCTACGCTTGTGTAACTGAAATCCAAAATATTAATTGAGACTCTAAGAAAACCATCTCAGGTTCTCTTCTAGATACAAAACAATTAAATGCTTAAGAATGACAAAAGTATATATGTAAGATAGACGATAAATATTCATATCTCAAATCTGACACGTTACTACAGATAAAAACAGCAAACATTTTGACAACTTTGACTCTGTTGATGTTTGCTTCTTTTAACTCATTTTAAAAGGCTTATGAATCACTGTTACCAATGACAAGCAAAAATTAAAATAAATAAATAAATAAAAGTGGGAAACTGCTTTTTTCAATTTTAAAGTATTTAAAAACTACCTGGGCTGTATTGACACCTAATAAAAACTTTCTCCTGAAGCCACTTTCATGTAGAAGCTCAAGCTTCTCCACCGTCTCATTAATCACACAGGCAGGTAGTCACGGCTATGCCTCTCTCTCTCTCTCTCTCTCTCACACAAAAACACACACACACACACAATTACTCTGTATTTTTGTCCCTGTTCTCTGACAACTATTTCCTCATATTACCTCCATGCTCTCCTTCCTGTAATGCTACTCTGCCCATTTCATTTACCCTCTTCCTTAAAACTGTAGTCCAGGTCAGGGCTTGTCTTTATGTGTCTACCTGAACTGTTAATATAACTGTTGGAGTCCAGTTAGTGTCATTATCTTATTTCAAAATGAAAAGTTTTAGGTTAAAATAAACTGTGGAGTTTAGTTTTTACCTACTTTCTAACATTTAGAGACCATCGAACATTTTTATCATACATGAAATGAGTTAACAGAATATCAGCATGTCAGCAAATACACCCATCGCTTCCTGTAATTTATTATTATGTCACTGCTTCTTTGTTCAACATCAAATCGAAAGAAAAAAAATCTGCCAAAATAAATAAAACTAAGGTAAATCTAAAAGAAGAAACAAATACAGGAATGTAATTCAAAAGTTGCTGTCAATTAAAGCATTATTATTATTTTCATTATTATTATTATTATTATACAAAGAAAGGGTGATAAAATGTCATTACAGCAAATCTTTAAAAAAATAATTAATTAATTTCATTTTAGTTAGATGTCACTGATTCTGCAGGCAAGTTTTTGCAAAGTCGATGGCAGAAGTCATCTTTAGATTGATGCCGTGACTTTTGTACATCCAGAAGAGTCCACGGATCCAACGCTGCTAAGTTTGGGCCATACTTTCAGATGTGCTGTTAAAGTGGTCAGAAGCCAATGAGGACAGAGCGACATAAATTGGGAGTGAGGTTACTGGCATCTCCTAAATCAGTTTCTTTTTCTAGAGCATTGAATATGCTTAGGCTTAGGTCCTCCTGCAACGTTCGGCGCATTGGGCGGCAAATGTCCGCCAACATACTTGATCAGCTGCGGCTGCTTTGGCCTCATCCCATGCAATGTCTATGGCACGTAAGTCATCGATGCATTCAATACGACTTGTTACAAATTTTTCAAAAAAGGACAAATGGATCAGACACTTGAGTAAAAGCAGAGCAGCAATCTCATGCATCTCTTTGCAATAGTAGACTCTATTAGTAGAGTCCAACCACAGTTTTCACTCGTGTGTATGTAGCAGAAACTGTGTTAGGTCTTCTTATACTATCATTTTTGGAACTGTGAATACCAGATTACTTTTCAGGAAGAATAAAAGGGTAAAAGTTTACTTTTCTTTGAATTTAACAATTTCTTCTTCCACCACTGCTCAAAGCATTTACATGAAAAGAATTTTATTACAAGTTGTGAAAATATAAACTTCCTTTGCACCAGATTAAATGTGAAACTGTCAGACTTTCACTGGACAGCAAAATTAATTTTCTTTCCCTGTGCTCTTATTTTTCTTACTCTCCTCTCTATTAAGTGTCTGGTAAAAAGTTTAAATAGTTTAACTTCAGGGGCAGAGTGAGCGTGAGGAAAGAGAGGGGGGAAAAGTGAAGAGCAGAACGAGCGTTGTGTTTTAATGAAGACAACAAAGCCCTATGCATCATTAAGTCACACATAATTAAAGAAAGAAGAAACTCAAGTGTTTGATTAAAAGCGCGTTTGTCAGAAAGTACCCTCAAATACATTGACACACATGCATGGAGACATGCACACAAACAGATGCTCAAACATACAAATGAAAACTCAAACACATGTAGCATACAGAAAAATCACAATGTTCTCTTATGAAGTAATGATGTAAAAAGCGACGAGGGCGGCTAAACTTTATCAGAAAACACACACTCTCAGACACGCGCGCACACACACTTGGGACTGTGTCCCTGTGGGGGGTTAATGGCATCTCCGTTTGGTTGATTGTAGTGGCTTTTCGCCCCTGGAGACTTTTCCACTAGTCTTCAGAGTTACACTCTTTATCTACTCTTTGTCTCCACATGCAGGCAGATCAGACTGGCAAGTAAATACACACAAGGTGGGATGCTCCAGAAGGAGTGAAAGACAAAAACACATGACACTTTCTCTTATGGCAAACAAAGACAGCAAAGGCGGACATACGGTACAGTATGCATTTTGAGAACTTATGTTCTGTTTCAGTTAGTTTAGGATTTGTTGTTCAAAAAAAAGTCACACTAACATTTGCTCTTTTTTTTTAAAGTAATGCACTGGATTACTTATTTACTTGTTTGTTACACTGCTACATCACTACTGCTAATACTACTACATTCCATTAATTTTGTGATCATCATACACCGTCTTTGTAATTCCCAGTTAACATTTTAACACTAAACACTTCATGTGCTCACATTTCGGCACCCATGCCAGCTGGGATAGGTTCCAGCCAGACCTCACCCCTCCTTGGTTGAGTTGGCAACCAACTTGTAAAAAATCAGCTAATAGAGCAGTTCAAAGAAGCCTTTCTGTTGACAGCGATCCTATGAAAGTGGGTAGAAATGTATCTTAAACCTGGTCACCTCTGTTAAAGTTGGTGTTAGCATACCTTCCACTTCAGCACCACACTCTGCTAGCTTAACATTATCATGCTTAATGCTTAATTTGTTTATGGAAGAGGTTAGCATGTTGCATTGTCAAATGCTTAGAAATAATAAATGGACTGGTTCCTGCATAGTGCTTTTCTACTCTATCTTGAGCACTCAAAGTGCTTTACACAACTTGTGCATTCACACCCATTCGCACAAGCACTTTATTCTATTGTTTCTAAGTGCTTTCTCACTAACATGAACACACATTCATACTCCGATGGATGCTTTAGAGAGCAAGATGGGTTAGTATCATGCCCAAGGATACTTGGCATGCAGACTGGAGCAGACTAAGATCAAACCACCAACCTTCCGGTCAGTAGGTGACCTGCTCTACCACCACAGCTACAGCCAGTATGGCCATCTTGTATAGCGTTGGTGTGTTTGCAGATGTGTTTATATTGTTGTTCCTGGATTGAAGTCATTTTTTTAAAATCACTTATTCTTGTTGCTTTGTGCTATTAAAATTGAATTAATTAATAATTATTTTTAATCAGGACTTTTTGAAAGTTGTGGTTTGCAATTAATTAACATGTAGTGCAAGTAATGAAATAACTGTTTTCTTTGGTGTGTAGTACAGCTAACCACATTTAGGTGGTTGTGGGATGCCCACTTATGTTCTGCACACACTTCTTACTCAAAAATCCCATTTGGCATTTCTAATTTACTGATAAAGAATTCAAAATTCAAACAGAAAAAAATATTTTGGCAATCTTTCTCAGTGGTAACAGCAGCTGAAAGCAACAGCGTGATTGAGTGGCTCCCTCAGTGACTGTGGGCAGTTGATGCAGATGTGAGCGCACACACACATGCACACAGCTCCCTGCTCATTTCTGTGTTCACTAAGAAAGTTAGAAGCACTGCTATTACTCTGCATGTCTTTAGTGCAACCAAGGGTGCACACTTGGTGGTCCTATTTAGCATTACAGAAGCAGCTACACAATACTTTGACTCACCAGTCACTGAAGCACAATCCTCCCCTTCAGTGTCCTGTTAAGGTGTTGGATTGGTGAAAGAAAGCATTGGCATTTCCTGTTGGTAAATAGTGGGTGCTTCCGAGCATTTATGGTCATGTGATCTGCATAACTGTTATTTTTTTTCCCCCGATAAACACCCATTACTCTAAGAGCCTGTTTAGGATGCAGGTAAAAATATGTGGAGATATGGATAATTATTGTGTAAAATATCATAACTTGTGTCCAGTCACATTGGAATTTAATTTTCCTAGAGGACATCAGCCCAATGGTTTTGGACCTTGGATATAGATGAATTTGGATGAAGAGAAGAGAAGAGAAGAGAAGAGAAGAGAAGAGAAGAGAAGAGAAGAGAAGAGAAGAGAAGAGAAGAGGCTTAGGATGAAATAACTTGCTCCAGGCTAAGCTACTCAGAAAGACGGGACCAATGAAGCAGACTGAGTAGCTCTTGTTATCCCAATATCCCAATATAAACATCAGTTAGGTGTTTGGAAGCGTGTTAAATCTATTGATCAACCCCATCCGGTGCTCCCATCCCAGATATTCTAATTTCCTGGCATCTTTCGTCAAGCAGAACAGAGACACTGCGAATGGAGAGGGTCATAACTCGAGGAGTTTCTATCTCTCGCCCATTTCTCTCTCCACTGCACAACAATATTTACCTTCTCAGGTAATCAAAGAGAAACATCTCCACTTTCACGGTCTGAAGGGACGTTCTCGTCTAGCCGTGGCTACACTAACACGGAAGCATGCCATAAGTTTTTGATGAACATAATTTTGTTTCGCCATGCAAGACTTTATCACATCAGCATTCACTGATGTCAAAGACATTACTCTGAATGACGCTGAGGGGAAAAAAAATTGTTGCTATGCTAAACTAAACTTAATTTTTAGGCTTTTATACTTGACAAACTATAATTTAAAGTTGAAAAAGGAAAGTGATCAAAAACTTAGTAGCATGCGTCATTGCGTTATTAATATTGTACGCTCATCTATATTGTAACCGTCAGTTGTTTTTCCGTTTATGGGAGGAATCCAGCTCCATGGCCTCACTCCTCTCTGTTAGAGCCCTCCGAGGAGTCTTTTTCCACCATATTAAACCATTCACACATGTTCGATTAAGAACCATTAATTTGCCAAACTGCATTCCCACTTAAGCCATCCGAGGGTTTTTAAATCACAGCCAATTACTCTGCCACCACAGCACTCTGCCTACATTACTGAGCCAATCACTCAGACAGAGAAGGGCCCCATCCCATTACAGCCAAGCACGAGAAAAAGTGAAGACTGTTCTCTGGTTTGATTGTTCAACAGCTGAGCAGAAAGAGAAAGACTGCCTCTGCACCTTACTAGAGCTAAAGTATATCTTCAGGTAACATTTGAACCCTGTAATGCCGAGTATATCATACTTAATACATGAGTTTGTTTTTGAGGCTTCTGCATTATCAGTGTGATTTTTTTTCTGACTGAAAATCCTAAATAAATACATTTATTTGCGCAATACATTTTTAAGCAATAAACTGCAAAAGAAAAACTAAAAAAAGGGATGTTGCAAGTATAATACAAATTAAAGCTCATATATGCAAATTAATATTAAAGTTCTTCTTGTATTAAATCTGCCAGAAGCTTTAATAAACACCATTTTCAAAAAAAAATTATAATTTTCTGCCAACTGTTTCAAGGTTTGGCTTTAAATGGTTAAAAAAGGAGGAAATGACTGAGTCAGTACAAAAGCTGATTCTGAAGTTGAGGTCAACAGAACAGTTTCACACAGCTAGTCACAGCTAAATAACATGTTACACTGTAAAAAAAAAACTGTCAAATGTACGGTAAAATACCGGCAGCTGTGGTAGCCAGGAATATACCGTCAAAAAAATGTGGGATCTGTAAAAGACAATACGGTATACTGGTTTTGTAACCCTAAATTTTAAGGTAGACAACGTATTATTTTACCAAAATCATGATAGAAAAAAACAAATATATTTGTCAATTATACAGCAATTTAATGTAAAAATGCAACTTTCCATAGCTTTTTACGGATATTTGCAGTAAAAAAAAAGTTATAATATAATAATATTTACAGTAATTTGTTGTTAATTTAACAGTAATAGGATAGACCCTATTATTGTAAATAACTGTAAAAATAACAGAAATATGTTAAACCTTATTAAAACCTTTGACAGTAAAAAACACAGTGAAATTGTATAACAAATTACAGCATTTTATTTTGACCAGATACATTTTACGGTAAATTCCTGGCAACCACAGCTGCCGGTATTTTACCGCTAAAAATACAGTACAGTATGAGGAACATAAATGGTTTACCGTACATTTTACATTTGCAACTGCTAAATATAGAAAAATCTAAAGATGCTCATATATAACCAAGGTAGTGAATATTACTGATAAACAATGAGAAAATTTGACATACCATTTGAAAACAGACTAAACATATCATTTTCTCTATTCCTACAAAACAGCATAGATCTTGAGAATACAGCATGTGTCCATATATATGGCTGGTAATCCATGGAGGAATGAATAAACATAAAACAAAATATTACCTGCCCCTGACCTATCAACAGTAATGAGTCACTGGGTCCTGCCTTGGTGAAGGAAAGGACTCAGTGGAGTTTCTAATGCGCATGGTGTCGAAGATACAAGCTCTGCAGGAGTACTTCAATGTCCATCAGGAGTTCACTTTGGACTGGCAGGATCCCCTCTGCAGCAAAAAATGGACAAAGTTTGATCAGTGCTTGAGCAAAATGCACAGAAATGAACAAAACGTGCTGCCAAAAACAGATCTAATGATAAATGATTTCTTAAGTGTAAAATATACAGTTCTTAAAGGATAGCTATTGTCAAAATGCAACCTGGGCTGTTTTTTTTTTTTTTTTTTAACTGTAAACGAGACAAACATATATCTAAAAGCATAATTACGACAAACGAGCCGTTTTTGAGATTGACCGTGATTTTGTTTTGTGGTCAATAGCCAGTGAATGGGAATACTAAGGGGGCGGGGCATAAATTTGAGCGCATCAAAATCGATACAGTAAAAAAAAAAAAAAAACAGCCCAGGTTGCGTTTTGGCAATAGTTATCCCTTAAATCTACTTATGTAAAAGTGATACATACAGGGAGTGCAGAATTATTAGGCAAATGAGTATTTTGTCCACATCATCCTCTTCATGCATGTTGTCTTACTCCAAGCTGTATAGGCTCGAAAGCCTACTACCAATTAAGCATATTAGGTGATGTGCATCTCTGTAATGAGAAGGGGTGTGGTCTAATGACATCAACACCCTATATCAGGTGTGCATAATTATTAGGCAACTTCCTTTCCTTTGGCAAAATAGGTCAAAAGAAGGACTTGACAGGCTCAGAAAAGTCAAAAATAGTGAGATATCTTGCAGAGGGATGCAGCAGTCTTAAAATTGCAAAGCTTCTGAAGCATGATCATCGAACAATCAAGCGTTTCATTCAAAATAGTCAACAGGGTCGCAAGAAGCGTGTGGAAAAACCAAGGCGCAAAATAACTGCCCATGAACTGAGAAAAGTCAAGCGTGCAGCTGCCAAGATGCCACTTGCCACCAGTCTGGCCATATTTCAGAGCTGCAACATCACTGGAGTGCCCAAAAGCACAAGGTGTGCAATACTCAGAGACATGGCCAAGGTAAGAAAGGCTGAAAGACGACCACCACTGAACAAGACACACAAGCTGAAACGTCAAGACTGGGCCAAGAAATATCTCAAAACTGATTTTTCTAAGGTTTTATGGTCTGATGAAACGAGAGTGAGTCTTGATGGGCCCGTGGCTGGATTGGTAAAGGGCAGAGAGCTCCAGTCCGACTCAGACGCCAGCAAGGTGGAGGTGGAGTACTGGTTTGGGCTGGTATCACCAAAGATGAGCTTGTGGGGCCTTTTCGGGTTGAGGATGGAGTCGAGCTCAACTCCCAGTCCTACTGCCAGTTTCTGGAAGACACCTTCTTCAAGCAGTGGTACAGGAAGAAGTCTGCATCCTTCAAGAAAAACATGATTTTCATGCAGGACAATGCTCCATCACACGCGTCCAAGTACTCCACAGCGTGGCTGGCAAGAAAGGGTATAAAAGAAGAAAAACTAATGACATGGCCTCCTTGTTCACCTGATCTGAACCCCATTGAGAACCTGTGGTCCATCATCAAATGTGAGATTTACAAGGAGGGAAAACAGTACACCTCTCTGAACAGTGTCTGGGAGGCTGTGGTTGCTGCTGCACGCAATGTTGATGGTGAACAGATCAAAACACTGACAGAATCCATGGATGGCAGGCTTTTGAGCGTCCTTGCAAAGAAAGGTGGCTATATTGGTCGCTGATTTGTTTATGTTTTGTTTTTGAATGTCAGAAATGTATATTTGTGAATGTGGAGATGTTATATTGGTTTCACTGGTAAAAATAAATAATTGAAATGGGTATATATTTGGTTTTTGTTAAGTTGCCTAATAATTATGCACAGTAATAATCACGTGGACACACAGATATCCCCCTAAAATAGCTAAAACTAAAAACAAACTAAAAACTACTTCCAAAAACATTCAGCTTTGATATTAATGAGTTTTTTGGGTTCATTGAGAACATGGTTGTTGTTCAATAATAAAATTATTTCTCAAAAATACAACTTGCCTAATAATTCTGCACTCCCTGTAGACAACACAGCCCTAATCACAATCATAATTTGTTGGAAAACGTATTTAAGTTTCCTATTGATTTATCATAGAACTTGAAGTTAATGGCTGAATGCATGGTGATGAGACCTATCATTCAATCTACATTTTATAGCGTATGAAACTGCTCACCTGGACATGAACCTGAGCTCGGCTGATTAAGATTAGTGTCTCCTGTCCATCTTTCTTTAGCAAAACTTGAATAATACCACTGCTTACCTCTTATTGAATCTTTGGGTGCAGACTTAATTGAAGAGCCTCGTATAAACAGGCAGGGTGTGATGTTTAGGGAAACCAAAGAATACAGGCGCCATCATTTCTGCCAGAAGACTCATGGGGTGCAACGAAGCTTTCATTGTGGACTGGCTAGATACTTTCTGCATTCAGAAAGAAAACAAGAAGGGCATACACCATAAACAATAATAACTGACAAAAATAATGAGACAAGAAATTAAAGTAACAAAATAAGTGCAAATCAAGTTTCCCTGTGTCGCAGTGTAGCTGAATGTTTTTCAACAATTTGATTTACGGTAAAACACATACCAAATATTTCCAGCCAAGGTTTGTTTCAATCTTCAGCATGTTTTTCCTGCCATTGTCTTGAAACTGTTTCATCTGTCCCTCTCATTTGATGCTGTTTACAAAAACAAAACAGCAATATTGTAAAGGGAAAAAGGGAAATGAATTTAATGGAAAAAAAAGAAAAAAAGATTATGACCTGAAATCTCACCATTTCCTGAGAGTCACAGGTCCTTTGAGTATCCTTATGGTTTCTGCTCAAATTCAGTGTCTGAAAAGGGCAGGAACAAAACAAACCTTTTTAATCATAAAGAGAGAGTTCTGACACTGACGTTCACACATCGCCATTGCACATGTAAACGAAGAAACCACCGCCACACCAGTGACATGAGTGGGGGCAGAGTGTCTTCGGTAAAAATGAGCCTTAAACACGCCATACCTGGTGTATGTCTGCTTGCAGCCTGCTTCAATACACCGAAAGAAACAACGTGGCTCATTCCGATGCAGTTTACAATGAAGCACGTAGCCCCTTGATGACTGAACTACCTTACCACAGAAATTACAGGTTAACATAACTCCATGTACTTTGGTAATTCCTCCCTAGCGAATTAAGCACGCCAAACACAGAAACTAATCCAGAGCAATGCTTCCCTGGCGACAGTAATGCTAACTCAACTCACAAATGCTAACTAAATTCACAACCTCACTCATAAAAAACGAACTGCTAAAATTATCTATAAACGCTGGGCTGGTGGATTTTTATAACAGAGATAACTTGAAGTTGCATGTACTCACCTCACCTCGAACTAATTGTATGCTGCCAGGATGTCTACGAATTCCGAAGATGCTGTGGTCCAAGCAGCAATAAATGGCGCTAATATACGAGTTCAAAACTGTCCGTTAGCGAAGCCAACTTGAGTCTCCTGCATGAAAAAAAGAGCGGTTGGCACACAGCTCAGCAGCGCGCCGCGCTATTGGTCATTTTCAGGTGACGTCATCCCGCAATATAATGTCGCTCTTTGTTTCTTTAGGAGGGGGGTGGAGCCAAGATGGCGACCGGTGTGGACGCTTCTCTGTAAGCTCGTGAATCTCTGATGTGTACCTAACCTTTTAAATGATCTAAACGGACTCAGATAATTCTTTTTTTTTTAGAAGTGACTCACTGCACTTGTGTTTTGCGTACGTACAGGACATCTAGGCCAAACTGAGTTTCTTTTTTTCCTGCCGAATCCCGACACACTGGAGTGTTAGCTTGTATTGAAACATTTAGCTAATAACCACGGGATAAGTTTGCAAAATGGCCAAAAAAGAGGCAAGAAGAAAGGAAGGACTGATAATGGACTTGGAGCCAGATAAATCCTTTGCAGGCTTATGCAAACCTCTCCCTCAGACCCCTCTCAACAGCCCCAACCCAAAGAAGAGCCGCATCGAAGCGCATGAGGTGAGAGAGGAAGCTGTATCCAATGCCGACATCTTAAAAGCTATTAATGGGCTGAATGACAGATTCTCCAAATTTGAACAAATGGTGAACAAAAACACGGCGGAGATTATTGCTGTGCGGGATCACGTGAAAGGTCTTGAAATACAAAGCAAAGAGACAGAGGTGACTGTGAAGAAGCTGAAAGATCGCATTGCTGCACTTCAGGAGAAACAAGAGGAGACGGAGAGATATAGCCGGCGGTGGAACCTGCGTTTGCTGAATCTTCCAGAGCATAGTAACGAAGATATAAGAAAAGAGGTGATGGATATAATCGCCCTAATCATCCCTGAGGAAAAAACCAAATTCGAGTTCATGATAGATACTGTTCATAGAGTTGGTCGAACAAGAGATGAAAACCGCTCACGCCCCATCATCATACAGTTCACCATGCGCACCTTCCGACACAAAGTGTGGAGAGCTTCCCTCAACTCTGATGTGATGAAGAGGAGGAATCTCAGGTTGGCTGAAGATCTCACCTACATGGAAAGACAGTGCAGAAATAAACTGTGGCCAACTGTCAAACAAGCTCGTGACGAGGGAAAGAAGACCAAATGGATTGGTCCTGTGGCCATCATTGATGGAGTAAGACACACTGCATAAATAAGAGGTTATTAAAAGGTCAGCAAGATGACTGAAATACTTTAAGTTCACTCTGTAAGTTACCTAACATTAACAGGTATTTCAACTACCTCAGGCTCTCAATGTTATTGTTCAATATTTAATCATTTTGAGGCACTTGTATATTGTTTTTTTTTTGTGTGTGTGTTTTTTGCTTGAAATACCTCAGGTTCATTAGGTAATATGTTTACAACCAGTAATATCCTCTTTAAATTTTCTATAAAACTTTCATACCTCCAAGTTAGTTGTACTAATGTTTGGTAAACATTATTATGGTTATGCTTGAACTTGCCTATGTTTTACAGTGTGAGTAGTTAAACATCCTACTTTTATTGGAGTATAAATGTTAATTTGCTTAAGCATCTGGGTCACTTCATCGGGGAAAAGAAAACAGAGTCTGAAGACTTTATTTAGGTACTCAACACTTAGTGTTCCCTTTTGAGAGTATCTTCTTTAGGTGTTTATACTTAGCACCTTATAAGTTTCTAGTTAGTTTAACAGACATCCAGTTCACTTTATTCATTCCCTTCTTTTCTTATGGCAGACTTACATTTCAGTTCCTTAAAAATACTATCCCTTAATGTTCGAGGTATTCGTGACAGTACCAAAAGAAAGTCAATTTTCATTTTCTGTAGACGGAAAAATGCTGATTTGATTTTTCTACAAGAAACTCATTCGAGTGATAATGATGTAAAATTCTGGAAAGCACAGTGGGGTGATCAGTGTTATTTTTGCCACGCCTCTCAACATTCAGCAGGTGTAGCCATTCTCCTTAACAACTTTAAAGGTAATATTATTGAATCATTGTCTTCAGATGAAGGCAGATGGATTATTCTGGTTTTCAAATTGGACAACACCTTCTTTATAGTCTGTAATTTATACAGTCATAACAACACAACTCAGGCCAAATCTATATGCATACAATTATCTGAGAAACTTGATTTTTTAAAATCAAAATATAAGGGAGCCCACATGATTCTTGGAGGAGATTATAATGATGCTCCAGACGATCTTATAGATAGAGTACCAATAAGAATATCTCAACACTCAAGATTTAAAAGCACGGCATTTTTCTGTGAACAACTTGCAGTTATAGATGTATGGAGATTCTTCAACTCTAATACAAAAGAGTTTACCTGGAGCAATGCAAACGGATCTCTACAATCCAGAATTGATTTGTGGTTAATATCTTCTTCATGTTTACATTTTGTTTCAGAATCTTCTCATGATTTTGCTCCATTAACTGATCACAAATTGATCACAATCCACTTAGTTGGCAATAAACAAAGTCAAAGTAAACTACGTGGTTTTTGGAAGCTAAATAATAATTTATTGAATGATGATACATTTTGTAGTATAGTGGAAAAAACGGCAGAACAGATATTCGGGGATGCCAATATGAATCACACACTAAAATGGGAATTTTTCAAATTCAAAGTAAGGGAAGCGGCAATAAGGCGAAGCAAAGAAATTAAAAAAAGAAATGACACTAAAGAAATCAGTATTATGAATGAATTAAACATATTAATGAAGAAAGATGCCCTATCAGATGATGAAGAAATTAAATTGAAAAGACTAAAGGAAGAAATAGATAATGCATATATTAACATGGCTAAAGGGGCCTTTATAAGGTCCAAAGCAAAATGGCTAGAACTAGGTGAAAGAAATTCTAGTTACTTTTTTGCTCTTGAGAAACGAAACCAAAGAAGAAACAATATATCTGCTCTTAAGATTGATAATAACATAACCACTAATCATTTAGATATCTCAAAACATGTTGGTTCATTCTACAAAGATATATACAAATCAAATTGTAATATCAATGATTGTGATAGATTTATTGAGTCAGTTAAAAATTTTGCACCAACTATCTCAGAAAACTTTAAAACTAATTGTGAACGTCCCATAACAAAATCAGAAATTTCAGAGGCAATTCGATCAATGAAAAAGGGCAAATCTCCAGGCAACGATGGTTTGTCAGTGGAATTTTATTTACAGTTCTGGGATATCATTGTTGATCCTTTATTAGAATTATTTAAGGAATGCCTTGATAGAAAAGAAATGTCTACGAGCATGAAACAGGGTATTATAACTTTAATTCCTAAACCTGATAAAGATCTTCTTGTTATAGAAAATTGGAGACCCATCACGCTTTTGAACATAGATTATAAGATTATCTCTTTAGTTTATGCCAAAAGATTAAAGAAAAATCTTGATGAGATCATAGCTGAAACGCAAACTGGATTCATGACTAACCGCCATATCAGTTCAAACATAAGGCTTATTTTTGACCTATTAGACTACTCTGACAATATAGATGATGATTCCCTTATTGTGTTTCTTGATTTTTATAAGGCTTTCGATACGGTAGAACATTATTTCTTATTTAAAGCACTCAAAACCTTTGGTTTTGGTCCAAACTTTGTGTCAACTATCGAAATGTTTTATAAAAATATTGACAGTTGTGTCATACTATATCCAAATACTACTAAAAGATTTCCAGTCATGAGATCTGTTCGCCAGGGATGCCCAATTTCCCCCTTTTTATTTTTGATTGTGGCTGAGCTACTTTCATTACACATTTTGAATAGCCCAGTTATTAAAGGTTTATCTATATTTGGTAAAGAAATCAGAGTGACTCAACTAGCAGATGACACCGTTTTACTCTTAAAAAACAAAGATCAGATTGAAAATGCTATTTCATTAATAAACGAATTCTCAATTGCCTCTGGATTAAAACTAAATAAATCTAAATGTGAAATTTTATGTTTGTACCAATCAAATGTCAAATCCTTATACAATATTCCTGTCAAAACCTGTGTTAGATACCTTGGTATTCATGTCTGTAAGAATGACACAGAGCGTCAACAACTCAACTTCTCTCCCAGGATGGAAAAAACCAAAACTATACTGAACTTATGGCTCCAAAGAGACCTATCAATTTTTGGTAGAATCCTTTTGACTAAAGCTGAAGGTGTTTCCAGATTTGTGTATCCAGCCCTTTCCCTTAACGTGTATGATTCCACATGTAAAAATGTTAATAACTTATTTGTTAACTTTGTATGGAAGAACAAGCACCATCATCTAAAAAAATCATTGCTTTGTGGACCTAAAGATAAAGGTGGTTTTGGCCTTCTGGACTTCATGGACTTGAACTATACATTTAAGGTGAAATGGCTAAAAGAATGTTTAAAATCTCCTGGATCATTATGGCATTTCATTCCACATAATATTTTTAGAAATGTTGGAGGTTTGCAGTTCCTATTGTCTTGTAATTACAGTATATCAAAGTTACCAGTTAAAATGTCTGCATTTTATCAACAGGCATTGTTGGCTTGGAAATTATGTTATTCACATAACTTTTCTCCACATAGATCCATTATCTGGAATAACGAATGTATTACTAAGAGGAACAAATCACTATATCTGCAGAATTGGATTGATAAAAATATAATCTATTTAAAAGACTTATTTGACTCTGAAGGCCAACTACTCAGTTACAATGACTTTATTACAGAAAAAACATTCCCTATCAAATTTAAAGATTTTAGCTCAGTAGTAAAGTCCGTTCCCAGCGGACTGACTGAGTTGATGAAAAGTTACAAAAAACAGAACACACCACATGCATCTGTTAGCACTCTTTATATAAATGGTATTGATCTCTTAAGCAAGAAGTGCACCAATAAACATATTAGAGAATGTTTGTATAATGCGAAGAAAATAACTCCAAGAGGGAAGTTTTTTTGGAATGCTACTTTTGATAACATCAACTGGGATAAAGCGTGGCTTGTTCCTTTTAGATTTTGTATTACAAACAAAGTTAGAGAATTACATTTGAAAATATTACATAACATATATCCATCCAACACATACATTTCAAGGTTTTGTGACACTGATAGAAAATGTACCTTTTGTAAAACTGAACTTGAAAGTGTTATTCATTTGTTTTATGGCTGTTCATATAGTGCTACATTTTGGAGAAAACTTGAAAATTATATACTGTGCAAAACAACATACAAAATCAAAATTGAAGGAAAAAACATTATCACTTATTTTGAAACTAAAGAAAAAAAAATATGCACCATCGTCAATCTTTATATCCTATTAGGGAAGTTCCATATACATAAATGTAAATTTCAAAACTCAACCCCATCATTTAATTTGTTTTTGATTGAAATTGAATATTACTTAAACTCTCTTAAATTAACTTCCAATAAAAAAGGTTTATCATTGATTGAAATTCATTCAGAGATGTTTAATGAATGAGCTGTCACAAATATAACTTTTAAAGTACATAGTTGTTATGAAGTCTGTCACATCCCTCCTTTTTTTTTTTTTCTTTTCTCTTTTTCCTTTATTTATTTATCCTTCTTATTTCATCATACTGTATATTGTTACTGTTATTTGTCTTGTTTGTCTACTGTACAAACTGAACTGGAATGACTGACTGTTCACTTTATAATTTCAAATAAAGTTGTATTAAAAAAAAAAAAAAAAAAAAAATTGTTTCTTTAGGAGGTTCGAATTTGATCAGAAGTCACGTCTGCAGACCGCTGCAGCCACGTCTTGCCTTGCTTCCCCTTTTTTTGGTGAAATGGTTCGCTCATACTGCACAATGTTGCAACCAGAATTTTTTTTTTCTCTGCAATTCGAACGTAAAACGTCTGTACACAGTTTACCAGCAGTTTAGCTACCAATCAACAGCGATCACACAAACTCAAAATTTAAGGCGGACCCACTTAAGGTGGTCTGATAATATGGCGTGAAACACAACAACATAAAGTTGTTTTAAAAATAATAATTAAAAAAGATTATTGAAATCAATTTTATTCACAACCATGAACTTTATTTTTAACATCTTCTTTTGCTGTTGATTTTTTTTTTTATCAGAAGGTTAACAATGATATACTGCAGGCCTAACTTTTAATCTGTATATCAGTATCTGAATTTTAAAATAAAAAAAAAAAATACTATCAATTTTATTGTCTTTCACTGCTGATATTTGCTTTTTTTTTTTTTAAATGGTATTTACTGGTTGTATTATTACAGTGGACCCTATTGTTTAACATCTTGCTTCTGTAAAAATGAATGTTTTTGTTTGCTTAAAAATCTACAGCTTTATACTGTGAATTCCAATGTGCACAACCCGAAAAGATGTAGTTTTACTCAAATAATACCGTAAAATCTAAGTTTTTCAGACATTTTCAACATTACAATATTTAATTGTAAAATGTATGCATATTTATTTGTTTTCACAGACAATATTTATAATTTCAACATTTTATCACAGTAAAAAACAAAGTTTTATCCAGTCTCACAATTAACGGTTATTCAATCTATTTAATACAGTAAAAGGAAGTTTTTGGTTTTACGCTCCATTACCGTTGGAATTTGACGGTGTTTTGCTGTATATTTTACTGACTTTTTTTACAGTGTACTTCTCACCTGCCTCACGACATCAAATACTGCTGTTGCAAAGATGGAACATTCAGTTACACCAAGTTCTGAAAAATGTTCCTATTTTCTAGGGAGATAGTTTGCATTTGGAATTTAAAAGGATGGCTGTTTGTTTAGGTTTAGGCCCTGAAAATGACTGGAAGAGTTTGTGGCTTTGGCTAAAATAAGCTCCTTCACAATATAACCGTGCTTTTTGTAAAGATTTGTTTATATCACGTGTTTAAATGTGCCTCCAAGGGGTCTTTAATCATATTTAATGAGTTGGGAGCAAGATCTATCTCACTATTGCATTAAACCTGCCATGAAAAACCAAAGGACACAGTGTCCACATCTATGAGACACCAGTGGCTTTGACAAAAAAATAAGTAAATAAATAAAGCTGAGAATATGAATTTTCTATCTGAGGTTAGTGAAATTTGCACCGACATGCTCAGAATCACGATGAACCTATTTATCCAGACATTAGAAGCTCAATCGGTTAATCTGTATGTATAAAGGGCAAAAAACACTCAGTGTCAGATACTGGTGGTTAAAACAAAGTGCACTTGTATATAAGCAGCTATCAGTGAGTTTATGTTGTCTTATCGCTCTCTTGCTGCCTGAATTGTTTAAAATTATATGCATTTTTAATGTATGCAAATTTGAATATGCATGAGTTCTGAAGTCTCATAAGTGCAGTGCACACACATACGCCAGGCAGCTTAGAACAAATATATACAGAGAAGCATCAATAACAATGAGCCATACACCAGGAGTAAAAATAGTCTCAAATTTCTTTGTATCACATTTGTTATGCAGTCCTTCCTCAACAATACCACATATCATGTACAGTTGTTCACTATATTTATTTAAGTAATTTTAAAGCATGTCACTGATGTTACAAAAATAAAATTCCCAACAGACACAGATTTTTTTTTTCATCTAATCAGCGCTCACACAAAAAATACTAATAAACAGAAATTCATTCACTTAAGGTGAACTGCGAACATGAGAAAAAGTTGTAAAGCAGAGTTGAACCTACAGTAGGTACTTCCTCATTTCCCCCTGGTGACATTTAGCTATCTTTAATGAGGAATACTTAGAGTTGACCTTACCATTGATTAAACACGTTTTACAGTCTAACATCAGCTTAAGTGGAAAAAACATAAGAAAGCTGAATTTTAAATGCATCTCTGCAGGCATATTTCATACCTAAATTCAAAATATATAGACTGCATGACTGAACAAGAGATCCAGGAAATCTTATTGTCTGAAAGAGTAAAAAAGATATTCAAAGAAAAATGTTCTTCAGAGAAAAGAAGCCTACAATAAAAACTGTCTGATGTGTTGGTGCACTGTCTTTAACTGGGTAGATACAAACAATATGTTTACAGAGAAACTGCATTGTTTGTTTCATGAAATGATTTCTGTAATTGTCGTTCCAGCCTTTATGAATC
This sequence comes from Oreochromis niloticus, assembly GCF_001858045.2. Lineage (NCBI taxonomy): Eukaryota > Metazoa > Chordata > Actinopteri > Cichliformes > Cichlidae > Oreochromis > Oreochromis niloticus. Next base: position 4,812,053 of record NC_031978.2, read on the forward strand.
ATACATTTAAGTGCAAACTCTGGTCTGTATGTTCTTTTCCACATCTAATCTAATGAAAGCGAGAAACAGGAGAGTACACTGAAGGAGCGCAAGCACGAGGTAGAGAGCGGGAGGAAAGCGAGATGCTGCGCTCTGATCACAGGCTCTGATTAGAGGCTCTAATTGTCTTCCTGGTAGTGGAGTCACTCCGGGCGTCTTAAATGGAAAGTGCGAGTATTTATGTGGATGTCTCTGTGCAGATGTACGCTGTTAGGTACTTGTTGCTATGCTGCTGGCTGTGTTTTCTTGCTGGGCTGGCAGGAAGAAAACACTCTTAAACCCTGATGCCCCGTGTGTGTCTGTGTCTGTTACAAGTGTTACAATCAGACGTGGTGCAAATGGAAGTTATTCAGTAGTGACATCATCTTAAATCACTTAGAATTTTTACTGTAATTAAGTTTGTAATTGCAATATTTAAGTCCAACTACATATTTTCATTTTCAGCTGTGATTGCTGCTGTAGTCGCAACAAAACACACACACACACACACACACACACATATATACACACTTAACCTCAGTATTAAGTATTTTTGTCTACAAAATAAAGTATCCTAAAACCTTAATTTCTTTGAGTTTTTTTCACTTCGTTTCAGGTACTTTTTCAGGCCAGTTTGAAAAAAACAAAACTAAACAGTTTTGAACCAAAGAGATGCTAATGTTTCAGACACTCGGCTAGCTAAAGAGAAATGCTGGAGAAAACTACGGACAACGTTTTTCTCCAGGATTAAACTACCATTAGACTTGTGGAGGCATTATTTTTTTCTGAGTGAACAGTAATTTCAGCCTGACCTGTGTTTATGCATCATGGAGTGGGTGTCTGCAGCTTTTCCTTTCCCTTCAGACTGCAGGAGGTTTGATTTGACTGATTAATTTCTTCTCTCAGGCTGATAAGTTAATCTATGAAGTCACTGCTGAACTGCTGGCACAGTTCACTGCTATTTGCAGTCTGAGATGTAACTGTTGACATGAAATGGATGCAAAATTTGTATTTTTAAATGTTTTGACATCACTGAATATGCCTGATTTTTCTCTTGCGATTACTCAGCGCTCAACACACACAGATGGTGGAATGAGAGCATTCATGAATTTGAGGTAAATCAAATCAGTCTTTTGTGAGTGAGTCAAAAATGTTGCAAAATACAAATACACACAGATGACGGGCTAAATGCCCCGGGGACAGAGCTGTGAAACTTTTAATAATCACCAGGTCTCTCAGTCTATTCACCAGTGCATCTCGCTGCAATGTGACTGTACCTCAGACTACAAAGTTCTTTAAGTCACAAAGGAAAACTCAGCTGAAAAAGGAAAATGCAAATCTCATTTGAGTCCTGCAGACGGCCTCTGGAGCAAGCACAGTGGACAGAGTGTAACAACAGAAGGAAATTAAACCACATTCAGCAGGTCTCTAACTAGATCATACAGCCCCGATAATGTTTAATTTATTTAATATGTAACACTTTAACCGCAGAATTCAAGATACATATTCATGTTGAAAACATCATAGCTGTCAAAGCATGCTTCTTTAATATGTCCCAGTGCTTTGGTTTTGCATGAGACTCTGTTTCCCTGTTCTCTGGTATACTGCATCTGTGGAATGTACCCAGAAAAATGCTGCAATAAAAATTATTTGCATTACTAGAGCTAGTGTTATTAGTGTTACTAGTGTTATTATCTTTTTTTTTTTGATGACTATAGATCGAACACGAGCTTTGTCACTTAAAAATCATTTTCTTATACAGAGGAGATGTTTGTTCTTGGACAGTTAGCAGCAATATGACAGGACATGTTGCGTAAAGCTTGCGTTTGATGTGCCAGTGCCCCTGTCCTGCATTATTTTTCTACCTACATACTTACATACAAACATATGTTTTGATGCATGCTCAATAATCCAGGAAAGGAAACCAAAGAAAGCTGATTCTGGGACTTTTCACTGGGAGAAACATTTTAACCAAGTGACTTCTACAGTCTCAGGTGAGTCCAAGTTTCCCCGACCTTATAAACAGTACAACAGCATAACGACTAAAACTAGCACCTTTACCTACCAATCGGCCCTTAGCTCATGTTATTGATTGTTAATATGCAAACTGTCATGACTAGTGATCCATGACTACTGTTCACATAGAGATGGGGAATAGCTGCAATCACAGCACTGTAAGATGGTAACAGATGTACTTTTATGCCTGATTTAGACTTTTGCAGGAAATTCACGTTGTAACTTGCAATGTAATCAGAAACTCCTTCCACGGCATTCAGTTATTGTGGGCTGCGTGGACCCAACAGCTAGTGGCATTTCTCGGGAGGAGAAGTCAGGTTACGTGGATGGGTTCTCGGTTATGTCATAAGTTATGATTTAGATTAGCTGCAGTAGTATAAATCAGGTATTAGACTCCCTCATGGTTCAGAGATGGTCATTCCCTTGTCACACAGATGGCTGCCTTGCACCACTCAAACCGGCGCCCCTCCCTATCTAGGATGTGCACATCCTCATCACTGAAATACTGGTCTAGCCTGTAGGTATAAAATGGTCGCAAAGTTCTGGCCTGATGAAGTAGCTCTTCTGTGTTTTATAGCTTTGCAACAGTTTGTTGTGTTTCCCCAATGTATGATTAAAGCAATCCTCTGGGCACTTAATTTACTACACTATATTTCTCTGTTTGTGCTTGAAGACTGAATCCATGGATGTTTTGGGGGTTTGAAAGAGATGCTGTGCCTTGAAAAAATTCCTTTCAGCTGTTCTGATACTCAAAGGGATCGTCACTGGTTTTCATATAGAAAGCAGTCGTCCTTCTTCCCTGGATCAGTTGGCTCATTTGGCATCTCCCGAGCTTTGATGAATGCCCAGCCGGGATAACCACATTTACTAAAGGCTCTTTTGATATGATCTTCTTGTGCTTCCCTGGCAACTTTGTCTACGGAGATGGTGTGTTGGTTTACAACACACATCAACTTTCAAATATCCCCTATTGCTGATGGCAGTTTCATAGTCCCAGAATGCTAGCCTGTTATCTTTCATATACTCGCTGGTGAACCTGATGTATTTGTCCACTGGGTTAATGTGATCTGTGAATTGTGGTACTTCCTGAGATTAGATTTTCACCCAGGTTTCATCCACATACTTGAACCAATGGCACTGTGCTGTTCCAGAATAGGATATCAGGGCTAACTTCTCTACTTCCTCTAGATACAAGTTAGCCACAATAGGTAAAAGTGGGGAACCTGTGGGACACCCATGTGGACTGTAAACAGTTCAGAGAGCAGACACACTTGGTCGCTGTTCAGGGTGTCTCCATTGCTGAGGTCATCCTGTAATTTCTTGTGAATTAAGACCAGTGTTTCATCTGCCTCCACAATGACATCCTGCACCATAAAACCCAAGGTGTTCTGAATGTGGTGTTTTGACCTGCCTGACAACTGACTGAAGACTGAAGTCAGAAACTTCGAAGATGTTGTAGGTAACACAACTGATCACACTAGCAATGGGTTTCAAAGGTGCAGCCTATTTCGGTAAACCACACAGACTTGGTGTAGCTTAGCTTATGTATAATCTGTAGGGCTGATAAGTATCTTTGTCACTGAACAGTGACTTAAATTTCTCATTACAGTCAGTCTGGTTTAACACAATTGTGCACACACCCTCGTCTACCAGAAGGATGATGATGTTGACATTGCTGTCCTTACTAAGTGACATGCCTTCACTAAAGACAACAACAGTGACTATTACTGCATTCGAGGGTTAACAGAAGAGTATAAAACACTTTACACTCAGGCTGTGCAGTGTTATGCAAACCACTCTCTCTGTAGATTTACCTCATTATTGTTTTGTGTGTGTACAGTCTCTAATTGAATCCCGACAAGCAATTTGGCTTCCACTAATTCAAAAAAAAAGAAAAAAGAAAAAGAGCTCCCCCATATTCAGCATGATATTTGTTCAGGTATATGAAATGAAGTTAGGTTCAAGTGAGAATCGGTTTAATCTGCTTCCCTAAACAAATCAACATCGCTGAGAAAGCATCAGCTCCACTTCCCTGTAGGATGAATTTCTCGTGCGAGCAGCTAATTGGACTGAGATTGTTCTGCACTCAAGGAATCATCGCCATGTTCAGACAGAGAGAGCGAGACAGAGAAAAAAAAAAGCTTCATTAGGTTTTAAACAGAACTGACAGAGTCATAGATAGTTAAGACAGCGCTTGTTTTGTGTAATGAATGTAGATATGTTAAACTGTGCAGTACATTCAAACTGAAGCACGTTTCCTTCTGGGAAAAACATTTTAAATCATTTATTAAAAGCTGAAACGAGGGATGCTTATATATTTGTACATTGCTATTTTGGTTTGTAATCCCGCACCTGCCCTCTTTTTCTTTTATAGACTTCAAGGGCTAAGTCGACACTGCAGGCAAGAGTGGCCCAAATCATGCATGTTTTATTTATATGTGATCCAGATCTGTTTTTTCATGACAGTGTGATTGGTCCCAATCACGCTGAATATGATCTTTTCAATTCTGTCCATTTGTGGTCCTGATTCGTCGACACGTCTGATTTCGGCCCCCCTTTTTCCACATGCGACCGAAACGTCACTTGGCTGACCTTAATGTCTTGTTATGATTCTTTCCACATCACAATCTGCATCCTCTTTGTCATCCCCTCACAAATTCCCTTCCCTTCACTGCACATGATCTCGTAAATGAAACCGTAAATGCTGAGTTCAGCCGCCTGCATATTTACTCCTGCGTAAAAGCGTGACGCATGCAGCACCGTTTTGACACACGAGTTCCAGGAGCAGTTCCCCGCTGGCGTCCTGAATACTGGCCACATCTAAAGAATAAAGTGCACAGATAAACAAAAAGTGAGATCTGAGTAATTCATAAGAATTGAGCACCAAGACTTGTGGTGTGATGGGAGATAATGAAAACAAAAAACAAAAGGCATTTTCCAATATATGCCAAATACAAATATGGAAAAAGCCCCTGTTCAATGACTCATGCTGCATTTAAACCAGCGGTGGGCAGTTCATTGTCCAGAGGGGCCGGATGAGAAACCGAGACCGTTTTGCAGGACCACGCCAGTAAGCTGAACTCAATACTGCCCAATATTAGTTTTACCTTATATCTCTAAGTTTATTGGTGCAGTATTCCACAACAGTGCCAGCTTCTCATGTGGCCCCCACGGGAAAATGAACTGCCCACTACTGGGTTAAACAATCACTTCTCAGAAATGATTGGCATGCCCAGAATATCCCCTCATATAAAATATGTTCCGAACAAGAAGCCATAATGGGAGTAGAGACTTGATGAAATCACAGATCTCTCAGTCTTGTTTTAAAACATAAGAAAATTATGATTTGATAAGTGCTTCTGAAATCTGTACTGTAAGCATCACCTTAAGAATATGGAAAGTCATCTTCATGGTTCAAGTTCTCCCTGAATCTAGTTATGGATCTGACAGAAACTTTCACTGAGCTGCTGCCGGATGCTGATTGAAAGCTCTGACTTTCACATGCGATGTGCTGACTGTTGATTTCTTGAAATGAGCATTGGCTCAAAGTTTGCTTGTTTGTTTAATGGCATCTATGCATTGGGAGCAATTTTGATTTAAATTGAATCTTTAAGAATTTGAACCTTGTATCGATAGTGTGTTGAACTTTTCACCAAAACAATAAATACTGCTTTTGAATTTCTGCTATAGCAGGTACATTTTTCAATAATCAGGTACTTAAAAGCATCCTCAAAGTATTGAAATGTGAGGACACACAATGGGTAAAAAACTCATTTCAAAATTGTGATCCTAAAATTATGGAGGCACATTTCAAAGCTTTCATTCAGAGTTTGTATTCCAAGTTCTGCTGCTGAAGCACCGCTCTGCATACGTGTGTGAGTGTATGTGAGCATCCTGTTTATGAAAAGCTTCTTAGAGCTGGATTAGGATCATCATTGTCCACTGGCTTATGATACGACAAGGATTATGTTAGTACAAAGATATGTTTAGCAACACATCCCAGAACTTGCACGCCCACACTGGCACTGTATACTGGGATGCAGCTTATAGATTGCGGGCTCTACTGCAGTGGTAGCATCTTGTATTTTAAACTCAAAACAGGTTTTGCTTCTTGTCTTCATTTTCCACGTGTGCTCAACATGTAAAATCGAGCAGCTCAGAGGCTACAATGTGAACCATATCAGTTTGTAGGTGGGGTAACCTTCCCAGGTAAAGGATCACTCAGGAAAAAACTTGTTTAGCGAGCTCCAGTAGAGTTTTTACTAGTAGGCTGCGATCAGCTGATCTGTGGTGCTCCAGTATTCACTGCTCACTGTAGATTTAGCCGGCTGCATTCAAAAAGAAATAAGCACATGTAACATGAGTTGCATGGCTGATTATCCAACCCACAGATACTATAAAGGTAGTATAAAAGATGAAATTAAGTGAGTGAATCTAACCAGCATCATCATAAATATAAACTAATATCTACTGCTTTTGACATTAAGGTCAGTCTAGATTTAGCCAGTTGAACTTAATGCATCACTGTAAACTTTATCACAGAGCTGCAAAAAAAAAAACAGGTTATGCTGCACTAAACTGCCTGCCTACAACCTGTGAATAACACAAAAAAATTCTATTTCTATTATGAGTGTTAACGTGATAAACATAAAATATTTTCAGCTTGAATTTCCAGTTTTATTATGTATATAATGAAAATGAGGATTGATAACACCAGCGCCCTTTGCTGGAGTTGTTTGCATTTCTTTTTTAATGTTTTTTGAATAATGTAATTGAGCTGTTTCGAATATCCTTAACAAAGTGGAGGGTCGCATGGAATTGATGTTCTAAACTCATGAACTAGGCAGCTGTTTGCTGATTTTGTAATGATATATTCTGATTAGATTTTTGCAACACAGGTCAGGATGACACATGTGCACCTCTGTTGATGAAGAGATCAATGAAGACATGAACAGAGATCGGGGTGGCTGTAGCTCAGGAGGAGGAGCAGGTTTACTAATCAGGAGGTTGGTGGTTTGATCCCTGACTACTCCAGTCTGCATGCCAAATATCCTTGAGCAAGACACTAACCCATTTAGCTTTCCAATGCATTATGCATGTTGTACAAAGCACTGAGAGCTCAGGTAGAGAAGAAAAGCACTATATAAGAACCAGTCCATTTATCAAGAAGCTCAATCAACAAAAACACTTGAGCCCGTCTGTCATTACAACCCTGCTAAGGCACAAACCTCATCCTCCTTTTACGGTAATCTTGGTGCATTGTATGTAATATTAGATTTTCCTAATGCATTACTGCAAATATTATAGGACCAATATATTTGTAAACAAATATATCCACAGAGAGATGACTAAAGAAATTGCTCACATTTGGATTTTATTTATAGAAATACATTATTTACAAAATTAATGTTTTTTTTCTGGTTGTTCCTGATGATATATTTTTTAAAAATCAAATACGACATTAGGTGTCTTGAACTTAAAACCCACTGTGCTATATAAGCTGCAGTAACAACAGCCAATGTTACTGATCTGATTTTATTTTACATAATAGTGCATGCAATAAACTGTATGCTTTACAGATGAAAGTGACTTGAGAATCTTTAACTAACTGCTTATAATGACAAGAGATTATATTTGCTGTTATAAACCTGTGACATTAAGAGAAAAAGAGAGTTTTCTTTCTTTCCTGTGACAAAGAATAATTTGTCTAAGATTGTAAAACATGTTTTTTTACTCTTATACATAATTATCAGACTCAGATAACTGATCCAGATCATATGAAATAACTTTTCACTTTAACTACTATCCAGACACCATGTTGTGCTGATGCATTTATGTGCACATTGTTAGTTTTAGCCCATTAAAGGTCTCTCTAATTGTTCAGAGAGGGAGTCAGAGGACTGACAGCTTCCTTCAGCCAGGAACTGTGGCTCCAGAGGGGCCTGGATGGGTGGAATGATGACTCCAGCAGCACACCGGTCACTCATGTCATGATCTTGCCCATCCTGTAAATGGCATAGAATTGTTCTTTTTACAAACTTTTACGTCTTAGTACACCCGACAGAACAGCTGTACTTCTCAGAATAGGTGCAAAACTGAAAATCCATTTTAAGATAAACTAAACAATGAAGATAAAAAGTATTAACATTTTTCTTCCTTCCTCCTTTATATTAGTGTATTACATTCAGCTATTTAATAAAATATAAATAAAACCTAAATATATTTAAAATTTGATTTATTGTTTTTTATAACAATTTTTCTTCCTTTAATCAATTTAAAATTGAATCAAGGAAGAAAAATGTGCAACATTTTACCACTGCAAAAAGGCCTGACTAATATTTAGTAACTGCATTTAACTCTCAGTCAAATGTGCTAAAATGACACAATTATCTGTGATGCATGTTTATATTTTGGGCATATATAAAAGTCAGGAGTTAAAGTATGCTGGTATCATCTCAAACAGCGTTCAATACTAATTTCAAACGACTCGGTAAATATCCCCAAACACACAAACTCTTCCTACTGTATGCCATTTGTCAGAAATCGTGTCTGTAAATGTACAGATACTGTGTTATTCACTGAGTAAAAATAAAAAAAAAACGTTAATGTGCGACACTGATAGATGGAGAAAAATGTAAGAAGCACAGGAAGAGGAGAGATTATTTTCAAAGGTGACTGCTCAGCAAGTGAAAATTTATAGACATGTAATGTCCTCATTCATTTTAGAAAATTAAAATCAGATACTGAATCTATAAATCAGGATTTTCTTGTGTGTTTGCTGAACTGGCTAAATCTAGACTACATCAAGGGTTGTAGACATTACTTTATATTTAAGATGATGCTGGTTAGAGTGACTAGAGCTGGGAATCCACAAAAGAGGGAGCATATTTCTCCCATATTGGCTTCTCTTCATTGGGTCACTGTTAAATCCTGCTCATCACATACAAGGTCTTTAATAATCAGGCCCCATTTAATCTTAAAGACCTCACAGTATTGCATCACCCCAGACTGCAGGCTTGCTTGTTGTTCCCAGAGTATTTAAAAGTAGAATGGGAGGCAGAGCCTTCAGCTTTCAGGCCCTCTTCTCTTCAACCAGCTCCCAGTTTAGATTTGGGCGACAGACACCCTCTCTGTGTTTAAGATTAGGCTTAAAACTTCCCTTTTTGACAAAGTGTATAGTTAGGGTAAGGTAAGGTGACCCTGAATCCTCCCTTAGTTAGGCTGCTATAAGCTTAGGCTGCTGGGGGGCTTCCCATGAGTTTTCCTTCTTTAGTCACCTTTTTCACTCACTACACGCCAAACTGGTCACGGCAGCTGGCTGCCCCTCCCTAAGCCCGGTTCTGCCAGAGGTTTCTTCCTGTTAAAATGGGTTTTTCCTCTCCACTGTCACCAAGTGCTTGGGCAAAAGGTTTGACTGTTGTAGTTTTCTCTGTATTATTTTTGGGTCTTTATCTTACAATATAAAGCAGTTCATAAGCTTTTCCGTGACTAAAATTTACCAGCGAATAAAACTGAGGGTAAAAAGTGAAAAATGACATAAAAACAAAGCTCCCAAACAGAATCAGTAAAAGGACTAGATGTTACAATCCCTGATAATGCATTGCTTTAAATGGAGAAAATCTTGAGGGATGGCTGTTATGAGGAAAGTCAGCCCAGAAATTTTACCAGCGGCACACATCGTTGTGTGCCTCAACTTTCGGTCTTTTACCCAAGCTAATTTGCCATTTTTCCTTGGTTAGGTTTAGGGATTAGAAAAACCAACAGCACACTCGTGGCTGATAAAATAGTGACTTACTGCACCTCCACCTCTCAACCCCATTGGAATACCTTTATGCTGATTGGAGTCACAAGACAGAACAGGTTTTAAGTGAAACCATCTTTCTTTGCTTCAAGCCAAGTGTGGTAAATCTATAATTAGTCCAAGTAGTTTTACTGACAGGTAGTTTTTCTTTTATAAGATCACATTGTTCACACAATGACGTCCATTCATACCTGGCACATGCTTTGTCCTACCACAATCTGACCACAATCAGTTTATAATTCACTGACACAAAATGCAAAGCACCTTCAGTTTCTGTCAGGGAATTATAAAGTGAAAAAGACAATGATAAGCTTCAGTTTATACTCGGGTTTCTCCTGGGATGTAGTCAAAACTCTGCTAATGTTAAACTTTTCTCAATACTAGAAAATATATCATTAAACATATAAGGGTTACATGCTTTCCTAATAATTAGGCTACACTTATTCAAATGTATGCAAGCATATGATGATGCTAACTTGTTGTATTCAGTCTGGAATACAAATAAATGGATAAAAGTCACTCAGAAACTGCTAATAAAATATCAGTCTGTCCATGCAGACGTGCACAGGGCAAAGAAGCAGAGGGCAGAGTTAAAGTCCAGGAGTCAAGTCGCTGGTTTAGGCTGGAGTTATTTATATGAGCCCGACCACCCACGCCCACCCAGAGTCAACAGCAGCCATCAATCAAAATGTTTTGTGTGGCAGACAGACTTTTAGGACGGCAGCAGAGACAAAGAGACCACACAAAAAAAAAAAAGAAGGAGAGGGAAGCAGAGGGAGGGAGTTCTATTATTACAGACGGCTGGCCTGAGGCACTTTCCGGTAAAAATCTTAAACGGAACAGGCAGACAAACACAACCGTATAAAACCATCTCCACCACCATATGGCTCCGGGGAGATGTCCTTGTTGTGTCCCTCAAAACACTCCACTCTCTCCCTCTGTCTCTCTCTCCCCACCCCTTTCCTCCCACCTCTCCCCCATCGTCTCTCACGTTTCGGTGCTTTTGAAGTTTGCTGGTGGCTGTGCGGTGCTGCTAAACCACTCTCTGAACACCAACACCTTCAAGCTAATCGGGGTCTCTGACAGTGACAGTGGTCACCTGGCTTGCACTGATAGCAGTGAAGCATCATTAACATTTATCATATTGCCTGCTTTTACATTTTTTTTTAATCGGCGACAAGTGAGTGAACATAACATGAGCACTAGTTGAGAAATATTTGACCTCTGTTGACAGTTTTTAAGACTGTTAGTACCAAAAATATCAATTTAAGAATAATATCAGCTCATTTTAGATATGATTGCATCACATGGAGTAACAAAAGGCTGGAAAAGCAAGTGGTACTATAAAGAAACATCTACAGGAAAAGTTCATATTGGGAGAGAAATGGGGTGAGAGGCAGGGTGCACCCTTGATGCTGTCGTATTCACCGCCTTTTTGTGTTTTTCATACCGTGCGGTGCCAAAAGTTTTAAAGGTCTGGACTGCAGGCAGGTCAGTTCATGACCTGGTCTTCTCTCTATGAAGCCATGCTCTTGTAATAGCTGCAATATGCAGTTAGCATTGTCTTGCTGAAATACGCAAGGCCTTACCTAGATGGAAGCATTTGATGCTGTAAATCTGCATATGTCTTTCAGCACTGATGGTGCTTTTCCAGATGTGCAAGCTACTAATTCCATAAGTACTGATCCACCCCATCTCGTTTCCTAAGGAATTTCAAATTCCCATTCATCTGACCATTAAACAGTTTCTCACTTTGCTTCAGCCCTTTTAATTGAGCTTCAACCCAGAGACGCCATGAGCGGCATTTATGAATCCTGTTCACATATGGCTCATTCTGCGTTCACAAACAAAGAAGCACCATATTTCAAAGAAGGAGCGAAGGATGACTCGGCAATCCTTTAGGCAAACAGGAAGATCTGACATGATTGCCACAAAATAACAAATGTTTGCAAAATCCAGCCCGAATATATATCAAAGGTGGAAAGGTCATAGACAATAGACTGTACTATCAACAGCAAGAATGCTCCCTATGTGTAAGATAAATCAGCAACATATGCACAGTGGGTGTGTGTAAAGTCTATCTATACAGTAATGTGCATGAGGCTTTGCAGTTTTAAATGAATACAAGCTAACTTTTATTTTAGGGCAGGACTCAAAAAGCCACATATCACACACAGTACATGTTTTTTTTTGAAATGCAACACTTCATGGGTAGGAAAATATTTAAATAAATACATTTAAAGGTCGAATGCTTTTCCAGCATTGCAATAGTGAAAATGTCAGGATGTCATTTTGCTTTCTGTTGATTGAGTGGCTTCAAAAAGTGTAGAGACCTGAAAATGCCAGAATCAGTAGCGCACAAATACACGGCTCAATTTAAAGACTAACCAAATAAATAAAAAATGCTTTCCATTGAATACACCTCAATCCTCCATCACGTCCGAGAGGTGGGGGCAGCAGAACAAGGAGGGATGCCCAGACCTCACTCTCCTTTCTTTTTTTGATTCATTCATCTTTTAAAAACATATTTTTAATGTTTGCCTAATTCATAAATAACTATCCATAAATAGATGAATAGAGAGTAAATTAGTCAAAGGAGTTTGCAAAGAAAAGCGTCTGGACTTCTTTAAGTTGCTTGAAGACGTTTCACCTCTCATCCGAGAAGCTTCTTCAGTTCTAAGGTCAAATGGCCGAGAATCCCAGATTTAAACCCAGTGGGAGTATCCCCCCAAAGAGGGACAAAGGACCCCCTGGTGATCCTCTAATCACATGAGCCAAGGTGTGAAAGCGGGTGTGGGACCTAATCAGCCAGGGTTTCGGGTAAGCTCATTGTGAAACCCATTATTTTCTCTGTATGCTGTGTTTGTACACTTGCGACTTGGCCAGCTCGTAAATGCAACAGTCGGGATGACTACGTTTGGAGGTTAAGCACAGGCTGCATGGTGGCTGGTCATGGTGCGTGCATGTGTTTGTCTACGCTCTCCTCTCGTCCCTTGGATTTGTTTAAACAGCGGTCATCCGCAGACATCCAGCCATGCTTGGCCACATTAAACCTCTTCTACTAATCTGCCACCTCGATTAATGCCAACTAAATAATAGGACACACAAACACATGTACATGCTGTGTAGCACCAACACACACAGAGGGGGAAAAAAAAAAACGGCACCCATACACAAGTGATTTGGCATTCAGTGGTCCAGACAGGCTAATCTCTCCAACTGCAGATTGGAGTGTGTTGCAGCCAAGGACTGAGCAATCAGAGCATAACATCACCTCTGCAGAATCATGGAAACCCAACAGTTTTAATAAAAAGGAGAAGAGGGGGGAAAAAAAGAAGAGCCTTTATTTTGAAATTAAAAAAACTCTCCAAGCAATATAATCTAATTCTAAGCTTTATTAAAAAAATTAAGTTTGCTTATTATATTTTAAACTTGACTTACTTACTTTGGTAATAAATGGCTTCTGGCTCACAGCGCCATAATATTGACACAATCTTGTCATTAAAATTAGCTTAAGCACCTTTGACTCATCATCTCGCCATTGAAATTAGACAGTAAGAGACCTCAGGAAAGCATTTACAGCAGCATAATTAGCTCCATAAGCCAGCTTGCTGGTTGCAGTGCAGCACTGACAAGTTCTAAACAAACAAAACAGCCTCAAAACTTAAATTTAATCAAGCTTGCTTCTTCTTCATTATGCACAGAATTCTCACCCTCCTGTAATTTGCAGTGGAGCATCTCTGAGTATAATTCCTTAATGAGTGTAGAGGAAAAATGACACAATATGTTAATTGCCTCATGCAAGGGGAGTGCAAACATCTAATTTAAGAAAATTAATGTGAGAGGTGGAGCCGCTGTAATAGTGGTGAAGACTGCAGAGGTCAGGGGGCGCCGTCAGCCAGAGGGAGAGCGATGCTCAGATTCAGAAGCAGAAACCGGCTGTGCTGCAAAGTAATAAAGTCTTCAGGATAACTTATCAGCGAAGACAAGTGACAACATCTGTCTGGGATGTGAATTTAAAAAAAAAAAAAAACTCTACCAAGCAAATAAATAAACTAAGTGTTTTATACAGTAGCGAGACAGATGCACAGAATGTGCAGGCAGACTTTTAACATCATCATAAAAACAACATGGGACACAGACTTATTCAAAAAGGTTTCACATTAATTAAAAATGGTTATTTTGTAATATTCTATTGATTTCCAGCTTAAACACTCAGTAAAAATTGACTTTCAATTGAATCGCATATTAAAGTTTGTTTTAACCTGTATTAGAAGTATAAAGCCAGCAACTAAATCATCATAGCATCAGATAATTATGTGAATCGGCAGCTGAAAATCTGGTTTTTGACAGTTTGTTTTGATGATGGTTTAAATGCTGCTAAGAACACAGCTATAAAATGTAAATTTACACTTTAACATTTGAGAAATTGTGTCTTGTTCATCAACTTAGAATAGGGCGTGGCTTCACAGTATTAAAACACAACTTCATTAGAAGAGAGCCACAGATGTTACGTCAGAACATTCATAACATAACCGAGTGTTAAACTGGTGTTTGATGACTTGGAGTAAAGACCATAGGACATTTTATGACTTGCTTTTAGCAAACGTTCAAATCTGGGCTGAAAGATGAAGCCAAGGTAGGAATGTAGAAAACTGCAGTTCTTCTATAGCCACTTGAGAATTACTCCAATTTTATAATCTTCAGCACAAGCTCAACAGTAGTAAAACAGAATTCCTGGTTGTGGCCCCCCGGGCCCTACTCTATCCTACTCGAAGGCTGGAATTCTATTCCTCAACACTGACGGTTGTACCACCTCAGCATCTGCAGAAGTTTTGCATTCCAGGCTCGTATGAAATCTGTCAGTAAAGCAGTTTTTTTTCCAATAAATGAGCATCGCTGACTTCATCCATCACTTATTGACTTTGTAGCAGAGACACTCGATGCCTTTGTTACCACCCCACTGGATAACTGCAATGGCGTCCTGTTCGGGATCCACAGCAAAGCCCTGGGCAGACCACAGTAGCCCAAAACTGCCAGACATCTAACCTGCACTCTGGTAACATATCACCCCGGCTCTCTTAACTCTTCACTTGCTCCCAGTTAACTCACACATCATTTACAAGATCCTTCTTCTCCCTTATCATACCCTTCACTACGTGTTTGACCTCCTTCCTCATACACCATACACACAGTCTCAGATGCTACAAACCTCACCCATGTTTTCTGTACATTTGGGGACAGAATCATCAGCCCCCACTCCCTGGAACCCTCTTCTAGCTTTACAGGACTTTTTCACAACTACTCAAATCTCAGCTTTTGATCAAGGCCCTGAAGTTTTTTTTCTTTTCTCTTTTTTTTAGAAAGTGTCCTTGGGTTTCTTGAAAAGTGCTATACAAATCTGAGTTAATATTATTATTAGAAGTATTATTATTATTAAACATAACAAAAGGCATGTAACATTAGTCAGATACTTTTCATAGCTTTAGGCGAGTGGAGGAGGGTGTTGCCATGTAACTTTCTTGCCCAAATATGTTAAAATGTGAGCCTATCAGGTATCATAGGGCAAGACGCAGGGTACACCCCGGACAGGCTGTCAGTCTGTTGCAGGGCTAACACATGGAGGGACATAACTATGAGCCATGGTCAATTTAGAATCACCAAATCCAGGATCTTTTCAAGGTATCGTCCCACAAATATTGTTTCCACTATAAGAGTGTTCATACAGATTCATATAACAAAGTTCTGCTTTTTCTGATGAGGCCAAATAAGAGTTTAAAAAGAGAATGATTAAAAAAAGGCATCTGAAAAAGTGTCAGCGGTGCAGAGAAGGCCTTAATCTTGTCCTTCTGGCTGGCCATCTTTCTAGCTTTTCATTTTTATTTGACTAATTTATCTAGCTGCGAGGCAGCATCAGCTGTGGTGGATTTCAAAAAATCCACACACTACAGACACACACACACACGCACACACACACACACACACACACACACACACACACACTCACTCTTCAGAGGAGCAACCCTATTAGGGAAAACCAGAGACATGGTGCGCAGCTTGTCTCTGCGCATCAGCATTAGAATTTCAAAGTAGCTTTTGATTGTTTGATCTCATATCCAAAAATGATTGTTGGTAATAAAAAACAAGTATGAGAAAAAAGCAATTAACATAAAGCTGCGGTTCTATTAATATCCAGTTTTCTCTGTAGTCTCGTGGCTGGTTGTGATCCATAATTAACGGTGAAGAGATCCCATTTTCACCTTCTGCTGTGGTTCCCCACTAGACCAGCTCTCTGGAGAGCGCAGCAGAGAGAGGGAGAGAGCAATGAACAGATGATACTTCACACTACAGAAAAGCTAGAAAGAGACTTTTTTTTCTAGTATTACAACCTGACAGACTTGACACTTTTAATATCTTTATATTACGGCTCAGTTCACAAATTCTTTTTATGTTAAGTGACAATAAATCCTGATCATTTAAAAAGGTGGTTATAAACAAAGATGTGCTGATGTGTTGAAAGATGTCAGAAAATTCTCTTTGAAATATGTATATTCACATCTATATCACACCCATATCATATGGGAGTCCTGAGTGATGTCAGCAGACCGGTAGCATAATGGGAGGTGGGCACACTGTCACGAGCACTCACACCAACACGAGGCTCAAATGCATCAATTCATCTAGAGGAAAAAGTAGCTATATTCATTGTATCAGTTTTATTAGGTACACCATGCTATTTAACTTCAACAACGTGATAAAAGATTCCTCAGAAATTTTGGTCCATATTGACCTGGTAGCTTGGATGTAAGAAGTGTTTATTCGAGTTCATGTTGCCTTCCTTTCAGCTCAAAGCAGTTGGGGCATTCTTTTCTAAACTCTGGCATCAAGAAGGAGAACTGGATTGTTTTCTCTTTTTCAAACTATTAAACCCTAGAGGTGGTTGTGTGTTTCTAAAACAATTAGACCAGCCTGTCTGGAAACAACGACGCCATGTTCAAAGTCACTTAAATAACAAATCACCTTCCCACTTTCATGCTTAGTTTGAAGTTCAGCAGTTCACCTTGACCGTGTCTACATGCCTAAATGTATTAAGCTGCTACCATGTGATTGGCTGATGAGATGTTTGCATTAATTGGTAGATTAAAAAGTGTATCTAATGAATTGACCACTGAGTAGATTCCTGTTACAACAAGGCTCACACA
Source organism: Oreochromis niloticus (assembly GCF_001858045.2). Classification (NCBI taxonomy): domain Eukaryota; kingdom Metazoa; phylum Chordata; class Actinopteri; order Cichliformes; family Cichlidae; genus Oreochromis; species Oreochromis niloticus. Next base: position 4,829,090 of record NC_031978.2, read on the forward strand.
AACAGCTCAGCAAACAGCTTGTAGTTCATATAATGTAAAATTTACATTAGATAAACATGGCTGTACTATCCATCCTTTCCCATAAGGAGCAGCAGTTTATCTCTCTAATAATCAGGTTGACACTAAATACATCAACACCAAGAAATCATAAAAAGAAAGAAATCAGCGCTATTGATTAGCATGGTTAATTTTCTGCTTGTTTTTTTTCTGAAGCCAAACTGAGTTTGCGAAGCTTAGAACTGTATCTGTGTGGGTAAGTGTGCCTCTGAGTCATATATATCATCTGACATAAATGATACAGTGGGAAATTGAGGTTGGAGATTGATCTGTAAGCTTCAGGTATCATCTGAAGGAAAATAGAAAAGACACAATTGGCCCTTAGAGCTAAAGAAGGAAAACGAGATTTTGTCACTGACAGACTAATCTGTCGTTTTTCAGATTAAGGTCGGTTTTGAGGTCATGTATTACAGAAAATCCCCAACTTTTTAGTAAAAACAATGAATGCATTGCTTATATACATGTGGTAGACAGTAACTTCTTGCACTACTAGCTGTAAAAAATATGGCTGTTCCGTGATACTTTCAATGCTGCACTTTAATTCTATTAGAATTTTCTGATTTAACAATGTGCTTAAAGAAGTAATTTATTTTATATAACTGCACTGTAAATAACGACGGGAGGAAAACGGAGCCGAATCTTTCAAGTTCCAATAACAATAATTTCTCTCCACTGTGCAACTTTTCACTTATTATATCCTCCATCATCCAGAGGAAAGGATAGTAAAAAGAAAATAGCCTTCAGGAAGAATGAGGGAGACTCACACAGTTAAAGACAGAGAAATGTGGAAATTAACCAACAGTGCAGTAAGCATTGCGGCTGTGCTGTGATATGAGACCAGCTCTCATAAATATTGTAGCAGAGTGTCAACCAGCCTGCCAGCAACCAACATACTGCTCCTCACACTGAGAAACAGGGCTAAACAAACACTGTGTTGGTCGGGTCACAGGTGGCTAAACACCCATCAGAGTATCAATCACTGCGCCAGACACATACACACCTGTAAGTACGTACACACACACACACACACACACACACAAAGGATAAAGCTGTTCAAGAATCCTCAATGTTTATATCAAGCTCTATATTTCACTTGTCATTTCTCAGAAAAGATTCTGCACAACATAAAATATTAAAGACAGATGATAAGGCCAAAAAACTGACTACTTAAATTGACAACAACTGGATTGTCTGTAAGCGCCTTTTTTCAGACGTTAAACACATTACTGATTTATCATCAGGCTGATATGTGAAATTCATTATCTGGACACTCTAATGAGTTGATGCTCAGTATTCACTCACATTTTTTTCCATTTTGCTGTAAACCAGAAAAAAAACGATCATATCATATATATATATATATATATATATATATATATATATATATAAAAAAACACCCAGCACGCCCCTGCGGGCGGTTTATCCTTCAAGCTCGGGTCCTCTACCAGAGGCCTGGGAGCTGGAGGGTCCTGCGCAGTATCTTAGCTGTTCCCAGGACTGCGCTCTTCTGGACAGAGATCTCCAATGTTGTTCCCGGGATCTGCTGGAGCCACTCGCCTAGCTTGGGAGTCACCGCACCTAGTGCTCCGATTACCACGGGGACCACCGTCACCTTCACCCTCCACATCCTCTCGAGCTCTTCTCTGAGCCCTTGGTATTTCTCCAGCTTCTCGTGTTCCTTCTTCCTGATATTGCTGTCATTCGGTACCGCTACATCGATCACTACGGCCGTCTTCTTCTGTTTGTCTACCACCACTATGTCCGGTTGGTTAGCCACCACCATTTTGTCCGTCTGCATCTGGAAGTCCCACAGGATCTTAGCTCAGTCATTCTCCATCACCCTTGGAGGCATCTCCCATTTTGACCTTGGGACTTCCAGGTTATACTCGGCACAGATGTTCCTGTACACTATGCCGGCCACTTGGTTATGGCGTTCCATGTATGCCTTGCCTGCTAGCATCTTGCACCCTGCTGTTATGTGCTGGATTGTCTCTGGGGCATCTTTACACAGCCTGCACCTGGGGTCTTGCCTGGTGTGATAGACCCCAGCCTCTATGGATGATTAGTGCCTCTGTGCTGTCTTTCAGTCCAGCTTTGTCCAGCCACTGGTAGGATTTCTGGATATCAGCCACCTCCTCTATCTGCCGGTGGTACATACCGTGCAGGGGCCTGTCCTTCCATGATGGTTCCTCGCCTTCCTCCTCTTTCTTGGGTTTCTGCTGCCTGAGGTATTCACTGAGCACGCTGTCAGTTGGGGCCATCTTCGTGATGTATTCGTGGATGTTTCTTGTCTCATCCTGGACTGTGGTGCTGACACTCACCAGTCCCCAGCCCCCTTCCTTCTGCTTAGCGTACAGCCTCAGGGTGCTGGACTTGGGGTGAAACCCTCCATGCATGGTAAGGAGCTTTCTTGTCTTTATGTCAGTGGCTTCTATCTCCTCCTTTGGCCAGCCTATTACCCCAGCAGGGTACCTGATCACGGGCAGGGCGTAGGTGTTGATGGCCCGGATCTTGTTCTTACCGTTCAGCTGACTCCTCAGGACTTGCCTGACCCTCTGCAGGTACTTGGTGGTTGCAGCTTTCCTAGCGGCCTCTTCATGGTTCCCATTCGCTTGCGGGATCCCCAGGTACTTGTAACTGTCCTCTATGTCTGCAATGTTGCCTTCTGGTAGTTCCCCTCAGTTCTGACTACCTTCCCTCTCTTTGTTACCATCCGACTACACTTCTCCAGTCCGAACGACATTCCAATGTCATTGCTCATTGTATCAGTGAATCAATGTCTCGTTCACTCTTGGCATACAGCTTGATGTCATCCATGGTGGCTGACAACCGCTCCGTTCCGTAGTCGGTATCCGTAGCCAGTCTTGTCAATGATCTCACTGAGGGGGTTCAGGCCTATGCAGAACAGCAGTGGGGACAGAGCATCTCCTGGGTAGATCCCGCACTTGATGGTGACTTGTGCTATGGGCTTGGAGTTGGCCTCTAGTGTTGTACGCCACATCCCCATTGAGTTCCTGATGAAGGCTCTTAGGGTCCTGTTGATCTTGTACAGTTCTAGGGCGTAGGTGCCCCACAGTTCTGTATCCAGCTGTGGGGCATTGAGTCATAGGCCTTCTTGTAATCAATCCAGGCTGTGCACAGGTTGGTCAGTCTGGCAGGTTGGTCAGTCTGGTCTTGCAGTCTCGGCTGACTGTTCTGTCTACCAGTAGCTGGTGTTTTGCGCCTCTGGTATTCTTGCCAATCCCTTTCCGCTCATGTAATGACCCATGTGCCTGTTCATCTTAGCCGATATGATGCCTGACAGGAGCTTCCATGTAGTACTGAGGCAGGTTATTGGTCGGTAGTTGGATGGGACCGGTCCCTTCTTGGGGTCCTTGGGGATCAGGACCGTCCGACCTTCGGTTAGCCATTCCGGGTGTCTCTCGTTAACTAGCAGCTGGTTCATTTGTGCTGCCAGACGCTCGTGGAGTGCAGTCAGCTTCTTCAGCCAGTAGGCGTGAACCATGTCGGGCCCTGGTGCTGTCCAACTCTTCATACTGGAGACCCTTTCTTGGATGTCTGCCACTGTGATGGTTACCGGACCCTGTTCAGGGAGGTCGCTATGGTCTGCCCTCAGATCCGCGTCCTTCTCCCATATGCTCTTCCAGTATTGCTCCGTCTTCAAGCTTGGCCATGATCCTATCTTTCGGGTCAGTTCCTCTCGCACTCAACGATCCTTCTCCTATCGCACTTTGGGCTATGAACCCAATCTCGGGTGGGGGTGATGATATCTCCCCCCTGACCTGGCGTCCTGACTCCTCCTTGCCGTAGCATTTATGTTGTACCTCGTCAATCTCTAGCTGTGAGAGCAGTCCCTTCTTTCGAATGTTGGAACACTGAGCTACTAGTTGTTTCGCCGTCATTGTGGATGTTGGGTATCGAAGAATTCATAGGTCCCTCATCCTATTCATGTAACCCCTTCCGCCAGGGTTACTTGCGTAGTAGCATTCCAACAACGCCCTGTTTTCGTCTCTTGCCCACCAGTACCCCACTTGTCGTCAGGGTGCCCTGGTTCCTCAACACCTGACGCGGACCTTGTTGATCCGGGCGACGTCCGAGCCGGCATGCCTTCATATTTATCTGTCTCGCTCATGTCTGCGGTAGGCTCACTTAGCATAGGGGGTCTAGCCTTAGGACCCTTACTGGATACAGACGCCCCAGGCGCACACACACACACACACACACACACACACGTACGTTTAAAATCAGCTACTTTTGAACATAGCTTGTTCCCTTGTCACAGCATGGTGGGTTTTACAGCTTTTTAGCTGTATGATGATCATAGACTGTATATGAAGGATATGTCCTACCACTGTGACACCATTTTTTTAGTCTAAAGTTATAATATTTAAATGCCGCTTCAAGTAACTACCTAATGCCAACAACCTTGGTAAGTAATATAAACACAAAGACCCATACCTATGAAGTAGTGGTGATTAACATGTAAGCAAATTCTACAGTTTCACTCCCAAAATGCTCCAAAAGGCAACAATACCACAAATTAGCTAAGGGTATACCCAGAAAACAGCTAGTGGCCTCAGAGCAGCCATGCCTCTGATCACACATAACTCTAACCGTTAATACAGTAATACAGAAGGGGTGAGTTATAAAAGATTCACCACACATACAGTTGTTATAAAGCTGTAAAAATAGTTTGTTCATCTTTAAAGTCACACACTTTAATGCGGGACTTTATTGGGATTGCTTCTCTTTAGAAGACAGCCTCTAGTGGTGATGTGAAGAACTGCGGTTTTCAGTGTTTCGTGTTTGCTTCATTAGCGTACGCCTGCCAGATGTGTGCTAATGCCAGTTTACTGTCATTGCAACACTGCTGTTTGTTATACTGATTAGCAGCAGGGGAGCTCATTTTGTTTGGACTGTTTAAAAAAACAGAAAGTCTGTTAAAGTTTTCAGCACACACATCTTTTAGAGTCTCAGGTACATAATTAGCAGCTTATTTTGTGGAGTTTTTTATATTTTCTGTTTACTTTCTGCAACCAGAAATGTTCTTCAAGCTTTTCTATTCGGCAGAGACGCTAATGCAAACTCAAAGTCACATACTGGCTCAATCTGCAATCTGGACTCTATTCATTAAAATCTGTAAAAACCAAACAACAATTAGTTTTGCATACACCATGTGAGAAAAACGTCACTAACTGAGCATAAAGGTTTACTCCACTTAAGAAGATTACAAATACTCCTAACTGAAGGCAATTCATTTTTGAAACATCATAAATCTAAAAGAGACATGTCGTCATCATTTAAATGGGGAAAGTTAATTTGCAAATGAAAAGATCAACATTTTCTGCATGATGACAAAACAGTGGTGGAAGAGAAAAGGGGGAAGCGCAAGAACCAACAAGTGTATTTAAACACAATAGCTCCCTGTGGTACATCTGTGGATTACACTGGTAACAATAGACTATTATCACAGCTATACAAAACCAACACTGATTCCTCCCTGATGACACAAACATAAAACAGAAAGTGTGATAAAGAGAATAAGGGTTACTGCTAAAAAACAAAACAAAAATCCCCTAAAAAACATGTCAAACAGCACAGCACGGGATTGATTTGGAGCCTAAATTGTTTTTGTATGTGTCTGCGAGTGCGTTCGGAGGAGGGTCAGAAGTAAATATGAAATGATGTGGCATCTGTTCAGGCTTTAAGTGATATATCACTCTATTCCACTCCGTTTAGCATCACTTCGTCTGAGTTAATTGGTTCATGAGGAGCACTAATTAAGGGGAATGGCCTTGTTTATCGTCATGGTGATGCTCGTTAAGCAGAGAGATTTTTTTTCCTTCCAGTACTCATGACATTAACCCACCCTTCACAACTTGTGGGTGGGAAGTAGTATCAGTGTTTACCCTTTGATGTGGCAGCTGCAGCTGCGTTTCTGTGCAGCAGAATAAAGTGCACACACAGCTCGACAATGCTCTGCATGTAATGTATACAAATGCATATGCACACAATGGCACACATAAAAACACATAAACACACAGGCAAGATGTGTCCTACCTCTCTACGTCGTGAGGCCCAGCAGGTCTGTTTGATTTTCCAAACTACAGCAGCCACCAGCAACAGCGACAGGAAACAGCTGGAGAGAGGAGACAGACAGATGATAAATCAATCCAAAATCAATGATTTGTCAGTAGTGCATGAACAAGAATATGCAAAAAAAACAAAACAAAAACTCATCAGGTCGCATTAGATGGAAACAATTTAAAGAACCACTTTAATTCTCCGAGGAATAAAGGGTTATACAAAAAATGTTAGCATTTCAAGTAGGCAGGAATTGAGGTGGCACGAATCAAAACTTGGCTTTCATGTTTTTTTTTTATTTATTATGCTTGTTAGTCAAATTTTTACAAGTGCTTGACGTCACTCAAGGTGACAAAACAGTCAGTTAAACAAAAGAAGCTTTGTTGTGTTCATGCTTATATTTAGCTTTTTAGCTGTTAATGTTTTTTTTGTTGGGGTTATCCTGGGTCCAGTATCTGTGGATAACACAATCATTTAAGCACAACTCAGCTCTTAGTATAAAAATACAACCATAAATGTATATTTCCACACTAATTTCCTCCCCTTTACCTCCAATTTTTGCAGACCATAGGCTAAAAGGAGGGAGGAATTCTTGAGAAATATGCTGTAAGATACAAAACCGCAGTGACCACAGGCAGCTGGGGATTTTAGGACACAAAAGGGCGGCAAGAGGGCAATGAGTGACATGATGCTCTCTAACAAAGAACAAGGTTTCATTTACACACTGATGCGCACACACATCCACACATTCTGTTACAAAGTTCAATGTCTGGAGGCCAAAGTTATCAGGCCAAACACAAAGCTTCTCTCTCAAGCAGAACTTCTGACAGTAACTCAAAACAAGCACACCCAAAGACTTAACAACAGGAAGTCCCTGAGAAAGTGCTGAGGACAGCAGCTTCGAAACAATCCTGCTCTTCATCTGTTTCTGTGTGTGTCAGTGCGTGTGCATGTGCTCTCCCATCCCTCAGTATGGAGATGACAGCATTGTAAAGGGTATTAGTGTTGTAATGAGCGTGACATTTTCAGACCAATTGTGGTGAGGAGGCTGCAGTCATGGCCTCTTCAGTCCACTGACTTTTCAGTTGCATTCAGAGACATCGCAACTAGGAAATCCCCTCCGGTGGTGAGGACAAGATGCACATTGCTGCTGCTGGATGAAAACCATCCGCTTTCAAGATTCTTGCTGCTGACTTTTGCAGATTATGAAAGCTTTTATCTAGCATCACAATGTCTTTCATTTCTTGGGTTAAAACAAACATGGTACAAACACCTACAGTACTGACCAAAAGTATTGGGCCACCTTTCATGGCTTTAGATTTTGTTCTCAAGGAGTAAGACTTTTTTTTCTGAATGTCTATCAAAGTGAGCTGAGTGCAAATGCAAAGCTCTCAATTTACTGGTCAATCTACATCCCTACCCTCACCTATGGTCACGAGCTGTGGGTAGTGACCGAAAAAACGAGATCGCGGATACAAGTGGCAATAATGGGCTTCCTCCAAAGGGTTTCTGGCCACTCAGAGATAGGGTGACAGGTTCAGCCATCCGGGAGGGGCTCAGAGTAGAGCCGCTGCTCCTCCACATCGAAAGGAGCCAGTTGAGGTGGTTTGGACATCTGACAAGGATGCCTCCTGGGCACCTCCAATTACTAACTGTATCTTTAGACTCTATATTACTACCAGCTTGTCATAAAAACACTTTTTTTCTCCATTTCTTTAGTTGAAACTATGAAAAAGCCAAAGATAAACAGTCGAAAAGAAATAAAATAGTATTTTTCCGCTATGGAGATGATTCCCAAAGAGCTATTTGCTGCATATCTCACCAGTGTGTCTTTAAAAAAGTTTGAAGAAACTAGATAAGGGGAGGAGAGAAGAAATGAAAGTCATGTCCTTTAAAAATAGGGGAAAAAACAGCAAAGATCTGACAAAGGAATTTGAGAGATGCAGTTGGGCCTTCAGTTAATCCCTCTACTGTTCACTGAAGTGTCATCAGAAATGGTCATAGTGGAGGGATAGCTGTCAAGAAGTTCTTCTTAAGAAAGGGGAAAGGTTGCAGTATGCTAAGGTACAGGTAGGGAGTGAAGAATCCAAATTTCACATGTTTGCTTCAAATCATTGTCAGTGTGTACAGCAGATACAACAGTATCTGGAGCCATCTGTAAAATACTGTGGTGCCTCTGTCGTGGTTGATTTCAACCAGTGGCTTTCTTGTCAAAACTGCTGGAATTATGAGCACCTACAAGTACTGTCAGATTTGAATCCATCATGCAATACTATCTGGAAAGCATCGGACTGGCAACAGATTTTTCTCACAGCATGAAAATGCATTGGCAAAACAGCGTATCTAGGAAAAAACAAACAAACACATGGTCAGTCATGGATTGGCCACCTCGGAGCCTGGACCTCAACATTACTGAAGCAGTGTGGAAATATCTTGACTGAGAGAAGAAAGAGGTAGCCAACATCCTTCAAGAAGTCCGGAGAACCATTTCTGAAGGCTATTTAAATAAATTATAAGAAAGCTTGCCTCAAAGAGTTCAGCCTTTGTTGAAAAACAAAGGTGGTTGTACCAAATACTGACTTCAGTGTTCACCATTGACTTCTTTTGCCTTATACAGCATAATGTACACTGGGAGAGAACTATGTAAGCATTTATGCAAAATGGGAACCTTTTTCCCATTTTGCTGTAGTAAATATATATGTATGTTAACACAGATTTAATAGTGAGGTCAGTATATGTACAGTCAATCACTAGGAGCAGCAACTCTGGCTGTGAGCACAGAAGCCTGTCCACCTGCTGCTGTTTGCATTGAAGGAAAGCGGCTTAAATTGAGGCTAAAGGAAGCTACAATAGCTTATTTCATTCAGTGGGTGAACTAAGGGCCTGCATTAAAACCCAGCAAGAATTTAATAATAATTCTTTTGAACATGGGGTTGTAGTTATATAGTTATTCTAATAGAGCAATAAAAATATGGAGTTAGGCATCTGCATGACAGGTATGCAGGCGGGTCAATGATTAGCCAAGCTTTTGTTTAAAGTGAATGCATGGCAGATTGATGCGGTATGTATTTTGTGTCTTCCCATTGCCCAAAGATTGTGTAATAATAGACATAAAATGCTTGTTTTATTGACTTAAGTGGTCACCAGTTAGACAAATTAGATTTTTTTAAATGACACAACATTATTTTTGGTCATCCACGGCTAACTGGAGAACCACTTAAACCATGAGCATAACAGGGTCCTGATTTCTTCTCAGGCTCAGCAACCCTCACACCGGATAGTACCAGACCCCGATTACAGCAACTATTCCCCAGAATAATTACTGCAAAGACAAACACACTCAGTAACTCCGCTGCAATGATTTCCCATCCTCTAAATTCTAAAAACCCTCCGCTGGCTCAGATTCAAATTCAATCATGCACAAGATTCCCAATTCAATCTGTTTTACCTCAGCTCACCATTAATGGGCCACAGGGCCTGAGCTTAGCCATCTAACCAATGAAGCAGAATGGCTAATTGTGGCTATTACAATTATTAGGGAGGAGAAAGGAGGGGAGGATAGGGTTGTCCTGTGGGTTTGTTAACACTCAACTGAGCCTCTTGATAGGTTTAGTTTTAAGACTCTTCAGCCACAGGTAAAAACAACTGAAATGATTAAACTACCGAGGGATGTGTAGGAACGACTCTGGGTCCATGTGAGAATGTGTATGGCTTTTATTCCTTCTTTTTTAAGTGACTCAGCCTTTGGCAAAAAAATGTAGAAAAGCTCATACGACATACGACAGACACAAGAGCACACACATGCAGGGAAGTACAGTGAATCATCTGAACCCCTGAAGGTAGGAAAAAAAAATAAGCTAGTCAATTAACATGGGCCACAGATAGCACAGAATCAGAAACAGCTTTCTATTTGCTAAAGCAGCAAATCAACTCTAAGTGTAGGGACGGGCTGAGGGCATGAGGCATGGGAGCTGCAGGTTCTCTAACTGTCATGTTTTCAATGTGTGTGTTTTCTCTTTGTGTGTGTGTGTGTGTGTGTGTGTGTGTGTGTGTGTGTGTGTGTGTGTTTGTTTTTAAGCCTTGATTTTGGCACTTCAGCAAAGGAAATAATTATAATTTATTTTTAAAGTACTCTTTAAAATAAACAGTTACAAAGTGCTGCACAGTCTGGATAAAACCACCATTAAATTTAAGTTGACTCATTTGGTCTCTGCAGTAAGTCATCTGGTCTGTCTTCCAATTAATCACATATGGAACGCTGACATTTCCCACTGGGAATCCGTAACTATCACTTTTCAACATGCAAATATAACCTCATAATTTTGGTGCCAAGACCTAATCAAACAGCAAGTGAAGCAAAAATAAAAAATGAATGAAAACAGAGTGAGTGCAAGGTGCTCCATACTGTAAGGTAAATATCTTGCAGTGTTAGACAATGTCAGTTGTCTAACGGTTCCCTGTGAACCAGCACTCATTTTAAAAGGAAGAAGCCTCTTGAAGAACTATGCCCACAGAGAGAGCAGTCATCTTTCATGGCAGGTAAGGGGAAAAATGCACTGATGTGCTCGTGTGTTATATTATTTATCATAATATTTGGCAGGTTGGTGGAACCAATGGTTTATCCCACTGCCACTCAAGTCAGTATAAGGAAGCTGACTAAGTCTAAAATCTGAAAAATTCAGTAACTAGGGACGATGCTGAAAAGATCAATAGTTTAATTCGTAGCTATCTGCACTTGAATGCAAAGCCATGCCTGGGTCCTGGGTCTGTCCTGGAGGGGGACCTCCTTCCTGTAGAACCCGTCCACATTTCCTTACCTAGGAGGCAACCTAGTCAGATTTCCAAGCCAGCTCAATTGGCTCTTTTCAATGCGGAAAGGACCTGCTCTAAAGTTTCTGCTCTGAGCCCCTCCCAAATGAGCAAGCACCCTCACCCTGAGCCTGAGCACAGATACCCTGCAGACGAAGCTCATTTCCGCCGCTTGTCTGCAATCTCATTCTTTCGGTCACTACCCAGATATTTGATCAAAGAGAAAACCTCCACAGAGAATTTAACTCGAAGTGGATGTTGGTCATGGTGGTCATTTTGAAATGACGTGGGCAATTTCGGGGAGTCTCATGAGCCACTTAGTGCCGAGTAGCGTCTCTGCTGTTTTGGGGAAAAAGAGAGAGAATGAAACTGATTGCTAATCAAACGAGTCAGAGCTGGGAGTAATTGGACAAAGCCGAGCTGCAGTGTCACCAATTAGCATCTGAGACTGTGGAGAGGAACAACATAAATGCTGTTTAATTATGGCCATTCTCCTTCATTTGGATATGAAAAAGAATGCGCATGGAGGATGGATGAAGGGTGGGAGAGACAGGAAGATGAGGGGAGGAGAGTTTTTAAACTGTAGATTCTTTGTGGAAGAAAATTTTACAACTACTCAGGGAGTCTTTAAACATCTGGGCCTAATTTTCAAAAGCACATCCAACACAGATCGATATGAGTCATTACGAGACTGTATTTACACTTAAAACGATGCCATTTTCAAAATATCACACAAAATTAATAATGGCTGAGCTTTTTCTCCAGCTATTGTTTAATACTGCAGCATTTCAGTCTTTTCTCTTTTCCCTTCTGCCCTCATGTCACCAACTTTCATTCTGCTTCAAATTTTTGGACTGTAATTAAAGCTGCAGTAGGCAGAAATCTAGAACTGAAAAATAAAAACCCTTAAGGATTTGAAAATAGACAACCCTTCTCCTGCAGCTGTCCCCCCTCTGTTTTAAGCCTGCTTCATGCAGGCTTTTGGCTTCATACAGGATTCAACTCGGAGTGGGTAAAAGTCCTCTACTTAATCGACTGCACCGCGTTTCTACATTTACATTAATTATGATATGATAAGACTGTTGTGGAATTTTGACCAGCAACGCCAAAAGAAACACGATGCCTTTTCACACCACACTGTCACACAATTCTTCAGGGAGCAATGGAGGCCAGGTTCCATCACCTATCTCTGACAAAATATGTTTATAAGTAACTAATTTGCCTCACCAAATTGATTTTGAAGGACACTTAATTGCTCAATTACTGAATTAACTGCTGAATACTCAACAGACGTTTGTAGATCACTGTCATGCACAAAGCAGTGTTAACCCAGAGCTCAATCTTTCCCCAACATTAACCAAGAGATTTGGTTGCCTAAACATACCAGATTTAAAGGTGTTGACCCCACTTTAGAAGTTTGGAATGGTTATTGCAGAGATAGAAATTAAATGTCTTTTTTAGGGTAATAAGACACATAAAATGGTTAAATCAGTTCACTAACTGACATGGAGATACATGTTCAATATTTACTTTCAGTCCTGATTTTTGCCTTAGCTGCATATCTTTCAATTTCTCTACATTCCCACTGCCAGACTGCATCTCATCACTCTGCCTTCTGCCTAAAGGCTACCCCCCCACATACACACACACAAAATGAGAGTCATGACTAAGGCTCTTTGGCACTCGCACACTGCAACACAAGCCAAGAAGTCCAGACTTGTGACACACACAGAATCTACAGCACCGCATGTGGACATGGTAAGGACAACATTTGACGACAGACTGTATTTAATTTATCATACTTGCTAGAGTTTTTCTTCAATTACCCTAAAGGGTTATCAAGAATTGTTCAGATACTAATAAATAACAATTAATCTCTGAACAGATAATCATCCAATACCGAACAGTTTCAACACCAACAATGCCATCTTCACCTCTTTCAGTTTTACACACAACTTCATACAGCATAGATGGCACACTGCCCCACCCCTCCCTATCAGCTGAAATAGTTGACTTTCAAAACACTGAACTTTGAGGAATTTACAGAGATCAGAAAAGCTCCTTCAGCACCATTTAAGTAACTATTTTTTTCTGGGTATCAAGTCCAAAGTTCTAGTATTGTGACAACTCCACCAGTTTATTAGGTGATGGTATATCAGCTATGCCTTCGGGTCCAAGTTCCTATTGTATTCATCACCCCAGCCACCTCCTCCAGCTCATCCAGGGGGCAGAGAGATCTAATCTCTAAAGAGAGTCCTGGGTCTGCCCCGGGGCTTCCTCCCAGTAGGATATGCCCAGAAAACCACCTCTAGGAGGGATTGAGAAGGCATCCCAGTCCGATGCCCAAACCACCTGAACTGGCTCCTTCAATGTGGAGGAGCAGCGGCTCTACTCCAAGTCTCAAGCTCCTCACCCCATCTCTCAGGGACAGCCCAGCCACTCTTCAAATGAAACTAATTTCTGCTACTTGTATCACAGCCTCATCCTTTACTACCCAGAGCTCATGACCATAGGTGAGGGTAGCAACGTAGATTGACCTCTGTGCTTGACTGTGGCCATGGTGCTCTTTGGATCATATTTAGCATTTCTCTTCCTTCAAACACAGCAGGTGTTCTTGGTGACTTTGGTCCCAGCTGCATTCAGAACTTTGACAAGCATCTTCCAGTGTCGTTTTGGATCATCTACCATCTCTCATGATCATTCTCCCACATGAGCCCAAGGGAAATTGATAAGCATTCTGCATTTATTCCATTTCTGAATAACCAACAGTTCTCTCCAAGCTTCTTCCTGATGGTCTTAATCCATTCCAGTCTTGTGCAGATCTACAGTCCATGACATCATCTGACAACTCTTTGGTCTTGCCAATGATGGTGGGGAGGTTGGAATGGAAGAAACTGATTCTGTGTACAGGTGTGCTTTATACACACAAGTTGAGATCAGAATGATCTGTAACTGACTGACTGACTGTAATCTATTATATAATGTATGTCTATTAGGTAATGCCAGATGGGCACACAGCCATTTATAACTTTTATGTAATGTATGTGTCTGGATCTTTGGTTGATATTCTGTCTCTCTACTTAACAATGAAACTACCAGAGAGCCTTTTCATACATTTGTAAGTGAACAAACTTCCAAACTCAGCAGAGAATGTTGGCATAGTGGCGAGAGTTGGCATAGTGGTGACGAGTGTTATTATTTCATAACCCAATATCACAGACACAAAGGCCACATTGTTCACCTCGTTATAGGAACGAGAACGGGCCGGTTTTTTGCTTTTCAGTTCAACATTGGCAAAAACTGCTGCTCAAAACCCTTTGATGAACTCACCACAGAGAGAAGAAGAAATTTTTAATTTTGAGCTGTAAGGTTCGACACTGCTATATCTACATGGATTCTATGTTAATAAAAATATATGCTTTTTATGTATCAGTAAGAAAGGCTGTAAAAAAAAATGTTTCTTTTAATTGACTGTTTAATTTATAATGTAATATATCTGTTATGAGATGGAGATCTGAATATCTATTCCACAGCTTAAAGAAAAAAATGCACATCACATTATATAACATGCTGCAAATAAACCAACAATCGAAAGAAAAGTCCCCATGTTGGAGCACATATCCCTTTCTCGAGTCTGCAGTGCAGAAGAGAGCAACTCATAAACATAGCAGTGACTAACATACATACACATATGCAAGAAACTCTCCCGGCAAAACTTGACACTGTCCCTGAATGATGACATCATCTCTCTATGCTGGCCTAAAGGTCGCCGATGTCCGGAAGCCGGCCCTGGGCACAAAAACGTCTCACTTCCTCACATGGCTGCATAGTGACACACACTCCCACACACACAAGCATGAACACAGGAAAGAGGATACATGTGAACATATACAGGAAATAACACACACACACACACACACACACACACTAACACAGACAGAGACACACACTTGTCCGACGTCAGAGCTGAGTGGCAGAATCTTGCCTGAAGACAGCAGAGCTCATTCCAGACATCTTTCCCAAAACAGTCTCATTAGATCCAGTGTGGGTCTGCATGACTGTGAGCTGTAACACAAACGACTCTCACCCAGTCCAACAAAAAAAAGAAAAAAAAGACTGGCTGTGTGTTTTCTAGTGGAGTTATTGTAAAGGAAAACCATCGACGGAATGGAAATTATTTTTGGATTTAATTATTTACATTTATCTTAAACAACAAAAAACAATAATAATATTATTAAACAACGTCCTGCCTCAGAAAGATAAAGAAGGAAAACGCACAGACAGCAGGATGTTGTCCTGTTTCATGTCTATTTGTGCTGATTCCTTTAAATGTCCACAGCCAGCTCTACTCTATATACACAAATAAACATGATGGGTAACCAAGCCTTTTCTTCCCATGTAGCTTCCCATCATCTATGTTCTTGCTGCTTTGAACTGATTAATTCGTAAATGTAAAACTCTTTCTATCTTTTGACTTTTTTGTGTGCATAATCAATGATGATATATTCCTAGACTGGCTGCTGAACGCTGCCTTTCTACTATAGTTGTCATAATGTGTGGATAATGTGGACAGAATGAAGAAATGGACAATGAACCTTTATTAGAGAGAGGTAGTCTAACAAGCAACAAAAAAACTAACTCCAGAAATCCAAAATTAACAAGTAACAGGGGAAACAGAGTTTTACAGCCATAAATAGTATTTCTGCACCAGGAAGATGATTCCAAAAGAGCTTTTAGATGAAAATTTGGAATATGCCAACACAGCAGGCAGCATGTGTGCAGTGTGCCATTAAAGAATTTGAGCAAACCGGATAGGTGGAGGACAAAAAAACTACAGCAGATGAATAACATCAGAAAGTCTTGTCCTTAAGAAACTGGAAAACAAATCCAGCAAAGACGTGACGCAGGACCTGAGAGATGCACCTGGCCCTTGGCACCTGGTTGATCCATCTACTGTTTGCCAAAGTCTCAGTTGAAGGTTGGCTGTCAAGAAGTTTTTAAGGAAGAGAAACAGGGAGAAAAAAGGTGGGGTATGCCAAACTACACAAGACCTGGAATGAAGACCAGTGGCAACAGATCTGATGGAGTGATTAGTCCAAATCTGAAAATGTTGGTTCCTGGAGTAGGTCAGGAGCACTACAGCACTGATTATGACAGCCATTTGTAAAGCATGTAGAGGAGGCTCTGTCATGGTTTGGGGCTGCATTTCAGGCAGTAATGTTGGGGATCTTGTCAAAATTAATGGAATTACGAAAACTTGCCTAAAAGATTTCAGGCGATGGTGAAAAATAAAGGTGATCAAATATTGACTTCCAAACTCATTAGAATTGTATAAATTCTGCTTTTTTCTCATACACTTTATTTCTATGTGTGTTTGCATTTGTTTCAGTTCAAACTGTCTGAATAAACACGTCAAATACAAACAAGGTATATATTTAAACATGGTAAAACCTCATCTGTGCAGTAAGTGGGATTCTGATAGGCGAACATATTTTTGCTGCTTCTGGGGAATCAATTGATTTTCAGGTTCTCGGGATTTCCTGGAACTTAGTGGGATATTTAAAATAAAAAATAAATTAAGCAATAAAAAAAATGATTTCTCTTAGGCCTACCCTCTAGAGAGTAGCCAGAAAGTGTATTTTACACAGTTGGATCAAAGCTTGTCCTCCAAGTACTGGTACTTCGGTACTGGGAAATCTTTAATACTCTCCCACATGAAAGACTATAATGCGACTATAAAAGGAAATGATGAGTTATTTCTGTGGCTCTGGTCACTCTTTTTACACTCTGCCTTGAAAAACGTAATTGTAGAAGGAAA
This sequence comes from Oreochromis niloticus, assembly GCF_001858045.2. Classification (NCBI taxonomy): domain Eukaryota; kingdom Metazoa; phylum Chordata; class Actinopteri; order Cichliformes; family Cichlidae; genus Oreochromis; species Oreochromis niloticus. The sequence goes on from NC_031978.2 coordinate 4,845,858, forward strand.
GAATTGCGCTGAATGGAAGTGCTCGGTAATATCCCAGAAGCTGTGATTCTCAACTTGATGACTGGTTACTTTAAGAAGACATGCATGTACAGTAGTAAATAACACTGGACACTAATAGTGTACTGTATGGGACTGTATTCTTACACTTATACAATAAAAAGTATACCAAGAGCAAGTATGTCATAAATATTACTATATAAATTAATCTTTTAGTGAATGTTTCCTCACTTGCTATGATAGCTTTATTATAATAACAGAAACATAACAAATATAGTGAAGAAAAACTCATAGTTAATTTAACTGGATTCTTAGGTTTCAGCATTTTGAGTTTATATGAAATTCATATATTTTCTTCAATTCAAGTGAGTGAGAAGGTATGAAAAACAACTATGAAATTCTTATGATCTTATTAATAATGCACTGTTTTTTCAAAGTGCCCACTAATTAGCTGATTTGCAGGTCAAAGCAACTCATTTGGATACGTTTTTTTTATTTATTTTTTAAGCATTAGGGTTTCATAAAACGATTCTTTCAAGAGCATGCACAGCAACTTTATACATTATACAAGTAAAACCCTTCATCTTATTAATCCTGCAGGTTTTCTTCAGGATAAAATTATGTTTCAATCAATTGTGCATCCATGCTCTTTCTTAGCAACCCACACTTCTCCTGCAGAAGGTAACACAGCTGCTGAGGGTTAAATGTCTTTCCTGAGGCTGCTGCCTCCTATTTTAACTTTGTGAGTTCAGGTTAAAGCTCAGTTGAGCAAAGATCTTCTGGGAGCTGGACCACTGAGCAGCAAAGCCCTACAAGGAGCTGGTGGATGCTCGGCATGAAAGACGCAGTAAATAAGTAAATATAACAATCAAAAAAACAATAAAAACTTACCTGAAGAAGGTAACGAAGAACTGCACCAGGTCCATGATGCTGTTGTGCTGAGAGAAAGCAATCTGAGAAAGACAAGAAAGGGAAAGAGAATGCAGGAGGTTAGACCAAAGTGTAAAAGCTTGACTTTTTGCCTATATTTGACCTTTGAACAACAGTTAAAATGCTAATTTTCTTCTCTTTGTGATTGGAACTTTTTCCAACAAAACTTCTTCCTGTAAAATGTAAGAATAACACAGACTATAAAATCCACAAAAGTCACTGCACTGTTTTGTTATCTCTCCTTTTACAGAGCACTGGAAACTAAAACAGTATCTGTTAAACATCTTTCTTTATCCAAGGCCAGCATTCAGACCCCTTACAAAAAAACATTGGTTTTATTCCTGCCTTTTACATTCAAACATGACACAAACACAAAGAATACAATGTGATGCACCACCGTATGGTTTGCAGGTTATTATAAGATTAGCCTGTGACTAAAAGCTTCTGGCCTTTTGTGTTCTCCAGTATTCTGCAGCACTTTGTTCAACAATCGAAATTTGACAAACTACTGAATGCTATAGCTCCACTAAATCCACTGACTGCATCATCCATCATGTTTTCTGTTCTGGGATGCTGGTGCAGTGTGTGACACCCTGGTGTTCAAAGCCACAGATCTAAAACATGTCGACTCAGTCAATGCACACTCTGTATTTATTGTAATTATTGTAAATTGATTTTTCCAGTCGTCTTCAACCATGCAGATATTAACTGGTTTAACTTTAACAGATTATTCTACATTTCTAAACCAGTACAAAGAAAAGCACAATTACATATGAGTGAATAAAACATCCTGGCTGATTATCAAACAATGTTTCTTTATGGCTTGTGGAAATCCAAGCTTCCAATTTACCATGTTTCCAGTGTCTGCTATACTAATTAAGGCTCATAAAGTTTAAAAAGGGCATCATATCATATTTTTTTAAGTGGCCAAAAACGTCATCTAGTTTTTGCACGTTTAAATGAGCCACATTTTTGTACTGTTTTTGCAATATTAAAAGATGCATTATCTATATTTCCACTCGTTTCATCAGCATACACGCCCACACACATTCCTAACAGCATGAAAGCCATCCTAACCTCTCACCTCATCTCATCCCTCACTCTGTAACTCAATACAATCCGTGTTTATGAACAGCTGTGTGAGTTTACTGTGTGTTTTTCTGTGTCTATGTAAGATGTGCCTTCTGGCTTCAGAGTACAGTTTTGGCTCTCAGATATGAAAACTCCTGAAAAGCCACTGCTGACTATGTCTCAAATCCATCATGTTAAGAGGATTATTTATTAGAAAAATAATTGATTTTCCATTCACTTTCCTGTCCTGCAGGGACAACAAAAAGCTGATATTTCAGTTACAGTTAGAAGGCACAAAGACTCCTGATACAGATCAATGCTCTAAGATGAATGACCAAATGACCAAGTCAACCAAAGACCAGTGGTTAATGAGGATAATTAAAAAAATGGAATATTGGTGTACAAAAGTAAAATTCTTAACAGCACAAATTTACTGACTGCTACTGGTTGGTTATATGTTGAGTTTGTTTTCACTTATGATTTCATGCTAGCAGCACATCCAGTACAGATGTACAGGGGAAAAGTAGTAGTCATAGTGCCATAGGTAGTATTGGTATGCCAGTGCATTGAGCAAAAGAGAGTATCTTAAAATCACTGCTCTTGTTTGGCAGAAAACTAAGAGTAAAATCTGAGTTGTAATGATCATCTTAGTGCATTGATCCATTTAGTAATTAAATGGAGTAATTCAATTAGGAGGTCTGCTTCACAGGAAAACCGATTACCTATCAGTGTCTTCCAAGCTCAACCGGTATGACTGTTACAAATGGCGTTTCCCAATCTCTTACCCACTCATTTAAAATATGGTTACATTTAAGAAAGTGAGCATTCTTGGTTAAGAAAATACAAGAATGGAGAACTGAAAAGTTGCACAGCAGCAGACCAAACAACAATTGATTTGTCAAAGTCCCACTGAAATGACTACCAATTAAAAACCTTTGCACAAAGGAGTTTTTTCAACAGCTTAAAACTTAATGTGTTTGTATTTGCTGCTATTTTGACAGTAACTTAAATAAAAAGCTTTTTTTAATGGCTTAACTGAACAAATGCAAAAATGTAGCCTTGAAACTTTTAGGTCCTCTTTTAACAGCAATAGGCTTCATCAGATTTATCCTAAACTTGCTTCTGAAACTTCTCCATCATCAACTGATGTCTTGATGGCACACAGCAGGCATTGCCACAGACATCTCAATTAGGTAAAAGTCAGTGACTTGCTTTGGAGTTTCAAAACTTAAATTTAGTTCTCTTTCAAGCACTCTGTTGAATATTTACTTTGGTTTGGTTTATTGTTTTACTAGATAACCTACAGAACCCACTCATAAGATTAAGGAACTGCTGCCCAGATGTTCTTGTGCAGCATGTCCTAATATAATTTCTAATTCTTTGATCCCACAGTGATTGCAAGACAGCCAAACGACAAAGCAGCCCTATTCCATGATGCTACCTCCACCATGCTTCTCAGTTAGACAGTTTTTGGCAGTGTCTTTCCTTAAAGGAACTTTGTGCATTTTTGCCAAAAACTTCAAATTCTCCTTCACTGTCCACAGAGCTTCACCCGTATAGAGAATAGCAACAGCCCTACATTTCCTCCATTTGTAAACTGTTTGTCTTATTGTGGACTAATGGAAATCTGTGTCTTTAGAATAGTTTTCTTTTTGCATTTTCAAACTTCCAGCATATTACATAATGCTTATATTAAGGTCCTAAGAAAGTTGTTGTGATCGAGGTTTAGTTCATACCAACCAATCCTTCTTGAGAAGAGGGTACTTTATCAGTATGTGTTTCTTTACAGGGGCTCAGCTAACACCTTGTCTTACCTCCTTAACTAGAACACCCAACATCTGAGACCTGTGTTTTTGTTTATTTGTTGAGTGAGTTTGTGCATAAAAGTGTGACTCACATGCAGATGAAGATCAAACCATATTATATAAATAACAAATGTGTCATTCATGAAGAAATCTCACTTCTTCCAACTGTAAATTAAATTATGTTCATAAGGAAATTGATGCAGCTTATGCTTTTAATATTAAGTGCATTGGAACAAAAGAAGATATCAGAGGAGACTATGATATCTAATTACTATGTTGCCCTCAGAGTTTCTCTTGAAATTAAAAGCTAACTTTAGGATCTAATAAATTCTTAACAATTAGACTTTAGATGTCTTTAAATGTGCATCAGTTGTTTAATAAGAAATCAGCCTATGCTAGACAGACCCGCACTTTCTTATTCTTTTTCATTTTTATGTTAAGAGGCAAAAAGTCTGTCATTTCGCAGTAATTGTCTTTCAAAGGTGTCAAAATCTCACACTTTTTCTCATGAAACTTTAAGATGATATAAAAGTGGTACAGGCAAAGCCACATATGTGTTTAGTAGCACATAGCATTGTAAGGGGTAGACTGTGAAAAATGCATTTAAAAACATTAAACCACTGCAGCTAACTGGGGTTGTAAAATATAAAATAAATACTGATGGGAGGCATCAAAATAACGGCACTGTATTTCAGCCATGTTCAACATGGGGATACCTTTAAATGGCCCTAATAGTCAAAGAGGCTGCGTCTTTGTCTTTGGTGAATCCTTTGAGACTACTTGGGAGGGGAAGAGGGAAAGAAATGGGGCAGAATGAGCTTAAGAGGTTTACCAGCATTTGTGCAGCAGGTAAAATGGCCTGACAGTGAAAAAGCTGCAGAAAAGCTGATTTTGGTCCAGTGGGACACAGCATTAATACAGGCATCAGGGAGAAAAGAGCCTGGCTTTGCATTCAGGCTTCTACTGCAGCAGTTTACATCATTCCCCCCTGACAATGTAAAGAGTTATTATGAGTGTACACACATATTGCAACAAGGTAAAAAAAAAAAAAAATACATACACATTTACTGTCAAACAATGGATAAACATCCTGTACATTGAAAAACAAATGCAACAAACACAAACACAAACTTGCACAGTGGACAAATTATGATCGCTGCACTTAATGCAGTAGGTTTACACTGCTCCTAATTTTTCTCTCACGCACTCATGAGTCCCATACCAGCTCCAGCCAACTACCATCATTTCAATTTACAACAACTGCAGTCGTTAAACAACTATAATCAATAAGATGTTTAGACCACACCCTTTTCTTCCCAGCACACCCCACTGCAGAGCCACAAATGAGAATCTAACACAAGGACAAACACATAATGCAAGCTTAATGTGCACATACGTAGAATGAGCAAACTACCATCAGACAAGTATAACTTGGACAATTTAAGTACAACTTAATTCATTTCAATAGTGACAAGAAATGTACTATATCTGTGCAACTCTTACTGAGATACAGAGGAGATAATTCTATGGTCATTTTCAAGCTACTGTTTTTGCTGGTTTCTTCGAAGCAAACTTAACTGTGTCTTTTGACAGGTTTAATATGCTTTAAGTAAAAACTGCAGAGTGGTGTACAGCAATACTATTGCATTTAGATTTTGGCAGCAAAGACCTATGCACACTTATAGTTTGGCAGTTTGCCATGGTATAACTTGCAGCATTTTTTAAACACAAAACTGATGCATAGCAGAAAGTGCCCTAAACTATTTGTATAACCATGTTTTTATCCTGCTACCATTCTTTACATGGTGTTATTGTTCTGTGTATTTATTATCTCACTCTTATTGCCTGTTCTTATTGTCCTTATCTTCAGCGTTATGCTGCTCTGTTGTATGTTAATTGCCCCTTGGGGATAAATAAAGTCTTCTGATTCTGATTCAGATTATTTTATGGACCCATGTAGTAATTTGGAGTAATTGCCAAAGTCATTTTCAATATCAATCCTTAGGAATAAAAGCCATGTCAATAAAATCGCATCAAAGACAAATGTCCTGTGACAATTTTAGCCTCATTCACCAAGATGATATCACATCTTGGTGATGTTGCCTTTTTTTCCTACAAGTTTTGTAGGAAAGATGTTCTGAATGAACATCTTTGTGTGTTTTTTAAAGTGATGCTTTATCATTAAAAAGCTAAGTTTGGAAACGAGTCAGCCACCTTTCTCATGCATTGTGTGTTAATAGACCTCTCTGCTTTGAATCATACTTCTTATTAATCTCTTCCACAGCATGTCTTTTATACCGTCTTCCTTTTCTCACCTGAACCGGTCGCAGCAGATGCCCCCCCCCACCCTCCCTGAGCCTGGTTCTGCCGGAGGTTTCTTCCTGTTAAAAGGGAGTTTTTCCTTCCCACTGTCGCCAAAGTGTTTACTCATACGGGGTCATATGATTGTTGGGTTGTTCTCCGTATGTATTATGTATTATTGTAGTGTCTACCTTACAATATAAAGTGCCTTGAGGCGACTGTTGTTGTGATTTGGCGCTATATTGAATTGAAATGAATTGAATCTGTGAAACTAACATATGAAACAGCTGGTTGGAGCAGGAGTGATAGAAAATAAAGAGTAACTGTACTTCTAATAAAGGGATTCTAACACAGGACTAATATAGGAAGTCCAGTTGCCTTCTTTTTTTTCCCCCAAGATCTCAAAACTACTGTGATCTGGATGACTGAGAACCTACACAGATAGTAGGAGGGGTAATTTCTCAATCACATGAGGTCCCCAGGCAACAATAATCCCATCCAAAAAGGGCTTAAGACAAATCAATGTCAGATACTGTAATGGTAAGTACTGCACTCCTGAAAGATTAGACATCTTTAGTGAAATTTACATTGAAAAAGAGCGATTACATGAGTCACTACAGTATATGCTATTTATGGAATGGAAAGTGCTCCTATGTGTTTTGCATGTTGAATTATTTATTGATACATATTTTTTTTTAAGTCCGTTCATAGTTTTGATGCATCTCTAGGAACAGCTCTACTGAGGTTAGTGGTTTTAGTTTAATATCCTGCAGCTGCTGTAATAGTAATAAAAAACCTGATTCTGTTTTTCACAACAGAATCAGTGAATTTACCTTCAACAAAATGGACAGAGCTACGGTGACATCACCAACTGGTTTTGGGCTCATTTTAAAGCCTTAACATCAGCATTTTGGCCAATGCCATGTTATTGGTGCTTTGACCCAGAAGGGTGGAGTGCTATGTTGTTAACATTAGCAAACTATGCTACAAAGCTGCATTAATACACTGTGGAGGTGTGACACAAACACACATACTGCTATCAAAGTAGTTGGGAATTTTAATATTGGAGTTCCTGGGGATTCGCTCGATCAAACATTCCAAAAGTGACAGAAAATGTTTACAAGAAACTAAGAAATACACAAAATGCTCATTGTGCAATAGTTAGTGGCCAATGCTACAAAACACTTTAGGTTCAAATGAGTTTCAGACTCAAAAGAAAAAGATGAAGGATTCGGGAAAAAGATCTGATTCATATACACCGAACAATGGTTTCGAATAAAACATATGCCTCAGTATATTTCACTTACAGATTTAAATGACTATAATGTTAGAAGAACAGATGTTTCTATTGTGATATAACAAAGCTCTGACACAGTACAATGAGTGCGTCTGCTGGAGCAGACTTGATCCTAACACAAACTGCAGCTACAGGAAATACAGCAGGGAGAAGGGGTCAGAAAAAATTACTAAAGAAGGGAATTCTCCAAAACTCAGACAATAAACACTGAAACAACCCACACACCACAGCACAAACACATGATAGAATGTAATTGTTTTCAGGTCAGGGGTCAACCGGCTAGTCAGAACTGCAATTACCAGAGAAGAGAGTGAGAGGAAGGACTGGAAGGGAGGAGTAAAAGATGAGAAGAACAGGAATGACATAAAGAGGGCTCCAAGGACTCCAGTGCTACAGTCCAGTCATTATGAAGGGACTCCAGTGGCCCTCTGGGGACAAGCTTAAGAGCTGTGACAGCAGTGGGCTGCCTTTGATTTCCCTAACCCTGAACCAAGGGCTGCTTGTTAAAACGTGGAATAAAAGAAAGTGCTTTGCTAATCAATACAGGAAGGTAAAAGGAAAAGGAGAAAAAGAGAAAGGGATGCACCGAAAGGGGGGGAAAAAAGGAAATGAGTACACAGAGAGTACAGAAGGAAAAGGAGATGGAAAAGAGCAGCCGAGGAACTCTTCTCACTTAATCTTCATCAAGGCTGCAGGGCAGTGGAACTATGGTTCATATTAACTGAAAAAAACAGTCCATCACCGGGAAACTACTTTATAACACAGAGACCCTGATAGATACTCATACCTATAGCAGCTGAAAACAGTAAGTGGAAGCTCTGGAACTTATGTTTGACACAGACTTCAGGCAGTAATGATGGGCACCATGTTGAGGAAGGCCTCAATGTGGTGCCCATTTTGGGGATTTTTTTCTACAAAGCCAAAGAAGAATAAATTGTTCACTCAAACCAGCAATTGGGACCTTTTAATTATAAAAACTAGTTCATGGAAATGCTACAACATTGTTAGACTTGTTTGTGTTTCTGGCAAACTGATAACTTAATCACACCGAGAAAAGCAACAAAAACAAAGGGATCAGTATTCAAGATAACACTGAACAGAGTGTTTGCTAATATCCAGAAAAAGTGAATATGCATAATTAATGATCTATGATTAATTGATAATTTTGATAATTTGTCAACCATTCTCTGTCTAAAAAATAAGTGGGCTACTACATTCATAAGCCCTACTATGTAAAAGTCGTTTTAGTCTATTAGGTGGGTGCCAGGCAATGTGATGGCATCATCAGTTATCATAACTGATAATGTTTTGTGGCTATAAATTAGATACTCATGCAATTAAAATGGCAGCACTTTTATTAAGTTGTTATACATGCATAAACATTACAAATATGCCATTTAATCTATTCATAGGTGGTTGCTAGGCAGCACAATGTTGTTATAATAGCTGATCCTCAGAAGCCTAAGATGTACCTGTGTGTCAAGTTTGGCTGCTGAAGTGATTGTGTAGGGGAGTTAGCAGACAAGCAGAGAGATTTTGTGTGTTAAGATCCAAATCAAAAGACTATTTTTTATGTTCAATATATGCAAAGTATTTGAGTTTGGTCACTACTTTTTTCATAACAACTACCAACCTTGAGGAATATAGCAAGGGTATTTCAGTTAAGTACATATTTCATCTCCCCAAATGCTCTTCCAAATATGCATGTGGGAAGCATAAAGCAGAGTAAAGTATAGAGCAGGAGAAAGAAACCTGTAGAGCACTAAACAGGCACCAGTACCAACACATTTGCCAGTGATTGAGTCAAATACAGCATAAAAAGGAGGACTGAAGTAGGGTTTCAGTAGGGTGCAAGTAAGCGGCTTGCAGATGTACAGCAGTCTGGAGGCTTTACCAGTCTGCTGATAGTGGCTGGCTGTGCAGTCATCTTATCTATTTGTATTAGCTCACTTGACTTTAATATATTCACTGGCCTGGCTGAACTAACCCTATGCTCGAGTTTAGTGTATTAAGAGTATTAAAAGAGGAATCCTACTCCACACCTAAGTGCTATTCATTAAAGTAATATTAATAGTCATTTAAACTATTAAAACCAGCTTAAGTACAGTATATTTAAAAACTAAATTCTGAAGTTATTTGTAAAATGATTATAGAAATCCATTAAAACAACCAATATGATGGGAAATATTTCTTATACCTGCACATACATATCTACTGTACATCTGGTACAAAAATAAATAAATATGCTGAAACTATTTAATGCAACTCTATATTAGTTTTAGGGTTAAAGCTTTATAACAGCCCAAAGCAGTGAGACAGTGCTCAACTATAAAATGAAATTGAGAGTTGCTTATGAAGCATATAGAAATCATGTACACATGCTAATATCAGCATGTTAAATGAAAAGAGATGTGTTTACAGCGCACGCTCCCTCAGTATTTGAATATTCATAAGAACCTAATGACCAAAGTGAAGCAGTTGCCAAGTGCTGCTTCCACCTACATGTTATGCAAATGAGTCCTGCTCTACCATATGTGTGCACTTGTTAGGAGAGCTCGCAGATGCAGTCTTCTTAAACAGGTGCTTAAGGCACGTTCCTGCATCAATCTACAGCTCAAACACCAGCAACAAACTGCAGTAAAAACCCCAAATAACAGAACAGTCAGGACTTCTCTGTTTATTTCAAATATTTGAAATATTTCGTTACAATTGAATATTTCAAATATTATCTCTGAATTAGAAGTTCAAACTGCAAATGTCTTGAGAAAGTCTTTCAATTGACTTAGCTTTACTAATCAGATGATTGATTAAATACATTGATTTTGGTCACTAAATGTTGCTGTTATAAATGATAGGTGACCATTTCTCGCACACGCATGCTACACATGTATCTATTCTGTAACCAACCTAATTTGTCTTGATGACTGCTGATGACTTCCTGTCTGGTTACATGCGCAGCACCGTGCCTTTCGACTTCTCTTCAAGCCTATGAAATGCGATACTGCTTCAATGATATGCATCAGATAAATGTGCTTTCAATCCTCCTTTGTTGTGTGTGTGTGTGTGTGTGTGTGTGTGCGTGTGTGAGATGGTCAGACAGTTAACCATTTAGGCTTCTGTTTTAATCCAATAATGGATACTTTGCAACTGACTGATCAGAGAGGGTGTCTGTGTGTGTGGCAGATATCTGATTAGAAGAGGCATCCTTTTCAATGATGGCAGGCACAGACGATAAGTGACCGAGCACTGCACGGCAAATCAAATTATCACAGCCCTGAGTTCCTCTGCAACAAAATGGCTGCTCACCTCTGACAGAAGGCTTTTAATCAACTGGCATATAGGCTGCAATGCATGGAGCGATGCAGCAGGGAAGCAGACGCTACAAAACAAGCTCTTTTTCAAGCTAATTTTCCTGTCATCGATTCCAATTTAGTGTTTTTGAAAAATATAAACACACGTCTGTTAATTTAAGCAATATTACAAAGCCTTTGCTGTTAAAATAACTTTTTCTGCTAAATTACAAACAGAGATGTTCAAATTAGACACAGTTATGATGTTGAGTTATAGAACTTCTGGCTAAATTAGTTGTTCTTTCAAAACAAACAAATTAAAAAAAAAAAAAAAGACGGAGAGAGAAACTGGGTCATGTTCCAACAATGTTTGTGTGCCCAATCAATAAAACATGATTTTCTGATTAGAAACAAAACCAGGCCAGTCCTACTTTATGGGAAAAAATGGTGTCAAATGAACAAATTAGAGTGATGGTCTGTATTTTCTTGGGATTTGTTGCATCTGTATTTGCAGATGCAACATATAATTTTATTATCTCTGACTTAAGTTTGTTTAATCAAAGAGAGAGAAATTCGGCATTTGCAAAGTGTTGGATATCTGAAAAAGCAGACACACACATTTAATGGAAACCCATTATCCCATCTGCCTCCTCCGTGTTTATATTCCTTCACCCTGAAACTATCCTAATCAGATTCCCGAACAGGCATCTGAGTAGGATGCCTCCTGAATGCCTCCTAGGTGGGGTGTTTCAGGCAAGTCGTACTGCGAGGTGGCCGGGATAGACCCAGGGCACTTCAAGGGATTATATCTTTCGGCTTGTCTTGGAGCTTTCTCAGTTTCCCTGCAGAAGAACTGGAGCAAGTGGCCACTTGAAGGGAAAACTGGGCATCTGCTTAGACTGCTGCCCCCACAAACTGGACCCAGATAAATCACAGAGGATGTATATAGATACCGGTGGATGGATGGAGTTACATATGACATAAAATACATAAAAATATGACATGTGTGCAGAGGAGCTAAAGCTAAGGTGCAATATCAGTGATCTAATTAAAATCTGTTCGACATCTGGCTCTCAATTCTCAGCCAACATCAAGATCCTGTGAGGGAAACACTGTAAGGCCACAATAATTTGCCACAGATATTTTAAATATTTTTTACATAGGTTGTTTTTGAGTTAGAAAAGGTTACATGTAAGGTTGTACCCTGAGTCTGTGTAACAGCTTCTGAGTGACAGACTTCAGTCCACAGCTGGCCTGCAGTCTTATCGGCCCAGGGCTCAATATGAAGTCGAGGAGGAGCCAACATCGAAGCCATGTGAAGTGAGACTGTGGATCATAGTGTTTGTTTGTGTTTCACTGCCACAAAAGATAACGTCACTTTTGGTGTCAACTCATGCTGCCAGAGGTGCACACAGCTTAAAGGTCAAACAGAGTAAGCCAGGTTAACTTTATCAGAATTACATCTTCCTGCAATGTCTGTAAATATAGTGTAGCACCAGCTAAATTTATTAGTTAATCACTATTGCTTGATCACTGCATCCCTTACATTATAAAAGCCAGTGCATGTGAATGAGAAAAACTGTTTTTTACAAAGATATTAGGATTTTTTTTAATTAAAACAAAGAGATGGGAGCTGAAGGAGCTCACAGCCCAAGGTTAGAGGGGTGGCCTTGCAATCATTCCCTCTAGCAAATTCTATATTTCCTGACAATCAAGCAGGTACCTCTAGATTTGTTGCTTTCTTCTGTTGCCCCTTTGTGCCGTCACTCCATTTGCTGTCCTGTGACTTGCATGTATGTGTGTGTGTGCGTGTACCCAGCTCTATTAAATCAAACATATCAGGCCAGGTCATTATCAATTCTCAGGACAATTTCTCAAACTCGCCCCACTCCATCGTCAGAAGCCACCAAGGTCACAGGACCGGACGCCGCGTCCTTCTCATGTTACACGCAAGCCTGGCTGACATGGTGGTGAGATAGGCTTCCTCTTGGTAATTATCGTATCACCTTTCCACCAGCAGATATATGGAGCTTTGATAATGTACCATTAATGGGAAATGCATATGAGGGGAGCGATCGATGGACAAATGACCCATAATGAGGTACAGAACACTCTGCACTAAACTTTGACATTTACACACACCAAACGACTCTGATAACACAAGCCGACTGGGGTTGAGTTACTGATCCCATGTGCGCTTAAAATGTACTTTATACATCAAACCCTCAGAAAGAAAGAACAATTAGTAGTTAATATGGCGTGCTTCATATCATATTCAGCAGTGGGCTGATGTAAAAAAAAAATTAAATAATGTGATAAATAAATAGGTTTTTTTAAGTTTAATTTCACATTTTTCTTTTCATTCGGTGAATTAGGTGAGGAAAAGATGTTTTTTTTGTTTTAAGCTTCTTCTGTGCTGAAGCTCAGTCAATTCAATCCTAACAGTAACAGTCTTTTTAAGAACATTAACAAATACTTTGAGCTTCCTCAAATAGTATCAACGGTAGATTAATTGATTTTAACTACTTTATTCCTAATGTTAAATCTTCATTAAGGGTCTTTTTTTAATCAACTTATAAGCAGATAATAATGCACTGATAACAAGGTTTACTACGATTCTCAAAGCCCCCCATTTGCAGTAAGCACTATATGAATGAATGAATTAACAAAAATTAGAGCTACTGTAGTGTTGCATGCATCTCCTCATCCAAGTCTCCATCCTCAGCTGTTTCTCGACCTGCTGTCAGTCTTCCCCAGTCTGTCAATTAAAATGTCTCCACTTCCTCAGCACTGGACATTGTGACTGTAAGGTAGTCTCAACATCAGTTAGCTATCCTACCCGTCATCACTCTGCCCTAATTTCTCCATTCTTTCACTTCTTGACACCGTTCATCAGCCCACACTCCAGAACCTGCATGACAGTCATTTTAAAATATCACCACTAAAAGTCTACTTCAATTTAATGGATCATAAGGCTGGAGTGTGAATATTCAGTGTGTGTGGCTGCCGCCTGGAGATTTAATCCGGTGCTGCATAATTGATGGAGAGACACTGGAAAACTCACAGATCATTAAATGTGATAGCAGATTTGCCAAACACTTTTCAGAATAGTTTATGCTCAATGTCCTGTCAGGGCTATATGTTTTGCAGGAAGACAGCTCCTGAAAACTGTGAATGATGGTGATCATCATCATGACGCATACTTTGTGTTTTGAACATGTTCTTCTGAACACTGTTACTGACTCGCTCAGGCACACGTTTCAACACATTGGCTACGAAGTCCTTAGACATTATATTTCCCAACACTTTAAATCTTCAAGAATCTTTAAATGATTGCAACTTAAATGAGTCCATCCAAAAACTGTTTCATTTGGATTTGTAATGAGTAATTAATAGCTTCTTTTATCTTACACACAAGCCCTCAGAGAGCAATATTGTAATATTGTAATAAACTTTTGTTTTGTTTTTTTGGTTTTTTGTTTTACTTTTTATTGTTTTTCTTTAGACATTATACAGGGGGGTAGGGCGTAATAAACTGTAATTGTAATAAACTTTTGTTTCCTGAGCCAACAGAAGAGACATTTATTTGACAAAGACACTTTCCTTTGGAAACTGATGCTTGTCAAACTCTTGGTTTGCATATCTGCAGCATATGGTGTGTGAACAAAGCATATGAGGTAGACAGAGTCCCAGTAGATGTCAGATAATCAGAAACAAAAGAAAAAAAATACATGTTTTTACTTTTGTGAACTTTTGGTCTCTATGTAGTTAAACATGACAGAATGACTCAATCATTTCAGATTTTGCATGATGTATTGCATTTCTCATTAATTGATTAAGTTTATGATTCCCAAAGCTAAACTGATTTAAAGTGTAGGCAGAAGTTATTCATTCCAATAATACTACATTCAAAACATAATTGAATACAGAGAACTTGTGCAATGCACTTTTATAGATGACTAAAAAAATAAAAACCACTGAACAATGAACCTTTTTTTCTTCTTTTCTTGTTTGAGATCCAAACAAAGTCAACTTCAAGCATCCTTTCTGTTACATCACACTTTATCTCAAAAAACACACATCTGCATATGAACAGTGAGAATGTGTATTCAAAAGACAAGGTTTTAGTACATGAAGCTTTAGTTTTGTGGTTGTAATGAGCTTGAGTTCTATTGACCCTTCATGTTTGAGCACTCTCACCAGGTGGCAAGCAAAAGAGCGAATCCATTTGCTAAAATTTAGTTAAACCATCAATTGTCATCAGACAAAACTTTTTGATGTTCAGGTCTGCCTGATCTGCTTTCAATGCTTACTAGGAAAAAAAAATTATGCAATAGGTTTTTTTCAACCTCTTGGTTATTGTCCTCTGCAGAAAATATAAAAACATGTTTTCAATAAATTCATAATGAGAAATGTGGTTGTCAAAAATGGTGGGGCTGAATTGTCGTCTTGCCAATACATGAGCCAACCCACATGGCTGTGGTGCAACTGGGTCAAAGGGAATGGTGGCGGTTACTCATGTGCGTTTCATTTCATATGCCACCCAGAAACTAGTCCTGCTCAGGAGATGTTCCCGATGTAAATCCTATTGTAGGCCCAGTAGCAACAAAAAGAAGCACAGACTTTGGGTCCACATCAAATGCAGACACATGTGACGGTGCTGATTAACCTTCCCATCATGTCCGAGTCAAATCCGACCGATTTACAACTTAAAACACTCATAAATATTGTGTTTTACATCTGATTGCTTCAAGGCCTTATGATATTTTCCACACTATGCACTTGAACATATAAAAGAAAAATGTGCTCTCAACACACAGTAGAACTGTGACTGTGTATAGTATATTGTGGCATGTTGGAGCAGCTAGTTATGTCCCATCATGCCTCGGGAACATGTGTTGCCAGTTAAGACGATTAAACTATACTTGCATTTGTTTTGGCTACGTAACTCTTATGACAGTTCCTGTTAATTTTCTGGTGTAAATTCACTGATAGTTGTTGTTTTGATAGAAAGAGATGTTACACCATGAGTGAGTTCACATGTGGGGTTATTGACCGTCTGAAGCACAGTGTAACACAGTGAACCGTCCAATTAAAAACTCCCCCTTCCTGCTTGGGGTAGAATAACAGGCTCAACCTATGGGTGAGTTCTTTGTTGTTAAGATTCCTCACCTTGCCACGATATCGTACTGAATGTATTGATGATTTAAAGACCCGATAATGTAGCAGGTTCACAAGAGCAGTGGGAGGATGAAACAGGAAGTTTTGGCTCATTGCTGCCTTTTGAGGTTAAATTTGGAGGACTAGCTGATGAGTTCCCAGCATGCATCACAGTCAGTCTTCAAAATTAACACTATCATAATAATTATCATCATATCCAGTATCAATGGCAGACTAAACTGAAGAAATTATTGTCCATTCAAAATAATTGCAATAATAATCTCATACACCAGAGCTAAAACTCAGAATCAGAGCTGTTTTTTATTGCTTTAAAAAATTATCAATATTTTCTTGCATTTTTAATTTAATTTTATATTTAGTTGAAAAGCGTTGTGCCTCTTAACATACACCAGAGCTAAAACTCAGAATCAGAGTTGCTGTTTAGTTTCAGTATTTGTTTTAATCTATTTAGTAACACATTTCTAAACTGCTGATATTTAATGTTCAGAAAATGTATCACAATACAAACAGAAAAATCTGAAGGCATGTCTACATGGCTTACAGTCAGTTACTAAGTCAAATGAATATGAAGTCACAGCATTCCCAGCTCTCCTGCCTTTTCACATCCCTGCATCCCCATGTAACCTTACCTGGATCTTGATTGGCCAGCTGAAGTTGGACACATACACGTAGAAGGTGATGTTGTGGTGAAGTCTGAAGTTGAACTTTTCACTAGAGAAACTGTCACGGTGCTCTTTAATGTTCATCCTCGCTATGATGGGCATCTCCTCACCTGAGATGGTTCCAGCTGTGAGCAACAGAAAAAGGTTAAAAAAACAAATAAGATTTTTCTTCTATTTTGACAACAACCACTCGTGGCTTGTGGTGATAACTGTTTTCAATAACCAGTTTTCAGCAAACATGACAAACGCATTTATTAGCAAGAAGTTCATAACAGTCCATGAGAAGAGGTAAAAGGAACCAAATTTGCCTCCAAAGTCAAAAACATAACTTAGCCTTTGTACCTGCATTTGTAAAAATACATGGCCATGCATACGTAAAGCTGATAGCAGCACATTTCAATGATATTAAATGGGACATAAGCTCCCTTTGCTTCTGCAGCATTGAATTTGTTTCAGGGCCACCTAGAGGTGGAGACCAGGACTTGTTTTTAAGAAGAAGAGAGGCTATTCTGGATATTTATATTAAAGACAGTCAAAGGACTGGGAAAAAAAAGGTTTATGTAGTGTAATTTTATAGTTTCCTATAAATGTTATATAAAAAATATATAATTTAGTTATATAAAAAAACAGACAGATGAAAAAGCCCTAAAAAAAGAAAAAAAAGATTTTTTCTGGCGTAAAGTAATACCATTTCTTTAAGTCACCATATAGCGCCTTGAGGCGACTGTTGTTGTGATTTGGCGCTATATAAATAAAATTGAATTGAATTTGACAAATTGTTATTTGCATCAGTTTACATTAGCCAATATCCTCTGACTGGATGACTGAGACTTTGCCAGTAACATATAATTGTTTTTGTGGAGTTCTTTCCCCCAGCACACCTGTCTCTCCTGTGTGTAGATATTTTGAATGAAATTGATCAGATACATTTCATAATAACTCAAATCACAATGGAAATTACACAGATTTTGACAAAACATTGGTTATAAAACAGAGACATATGAAGACCGGTCTCATGTCAGCCTGGAGATTACAGCTCGGTTTTGCAGCGGTAAAAAACTTTTTTCTCCTTTTTTCCTACTTCATACTCAGCAGCCACATGAGAACACCACAATGAGCTACCCATCAGCAAGGCTGTTTTCAATCCGAATGTCCTTGTAAAGATAAATTTAAAACAAAAACTGGTAGCTGGACAGGTTGAGCGAAAACAGCGTGAATTTTAAAATGCCAAGGGGTGCCTTTCATCTCAAGCAGGCAAATTAACATTCACAGCAAAAGCATTATCATGACACCTTGCAGTAATTCAGTGAGCCTGTAAATTCCTCGCAGCACTGAAGAGGTCTGATTTCAGGATCCTTCGGAGCATTATCAGCAGTTCTGTGTTAATGGCTGAGTTTTCAGATGGTGTGAATAATATATTTCCACCTCCTGCTTTATCGAGGGCCATTAAACACTCTGCAATAGTCTGAAGACAATCACACACACACAAGGCGCAGAGTCCCAAAATGACTAGGCTGTGGGCCCCAAGATCCCAAGAGTGAGAAAGTGCTTTTATCTTAATTGGAATCAGGAGGGAAAATGTCTAAAATACCCTAATGCCAAAATTCTGAATATCCTTCTGATGTGTTTTGTCAAGAGGGGGAATCCCTGCGAGGCAAACAGGAAGTGGATCTGACCATTTTTGGACAAATCCTGACTGTGCGATAACATTACAGACTGACAGCTAAATAAGACAGTTTTGGAGACAGACTGGACCACTGTATCACAACATAGACATAGTAGAGAACTGACAAAAGATTTCAGTGGAGAGATGTCTAAAATGAAGGGAGTTCTTTAAATGTGTCTTTAAAGTGTTTCCGATTAGATCTATGCACAGTGTAAACGTGAGCAGAACTATGCTGGCAACAAAGCTAACAAGCTAACAGGAGAGTCACGAGCATGTCTGCTGCCCAGGGCTCTGCGTGACTAATATATATATTTTATTAACTCAAAAAAAGAAATGAAAGGAATTAAAAAATAGTTAGCTGAAGTCCTAATGCCAAGCACACACTGTGCTCACAGAGAGTCCTGAGTCGAGCACTAATCAGCTAAAATCAGTAACATTACTACTTCTATGTTAGCCCTGTAGGCGCTTTGATTCTTTTATTAGGGCCTTCATGAAACTGCTCTGTTTATTAAAAATGTCCAACAAAATTAATCACAGTTTTTCCTCTTAACATCTTAAATTGCTTGAAAACTCTGAAATTTGCACACATGACTAAACTGGTAAAAAAAGAAAAAAAATTATTAAAAGTACCACTTAGAAAATTTAGTTGCAGGCTTTTCACATCCATGCACAAAAGTCTGCAGCCCCAAAAAAGCCTCGTGCCCTAAACCCCCCACCCCTTTGTTTTTTTTGTTTTGTTTTTTTTAATTTACTGGGTAATTTTGGCACTTTTTTGGTTACAGACAGAGATTGTACTTTAACAAACCCCTCACCCACAGTTTATCAGATCAACATAACATGTGCTGCAATTTAAAGTTGAGTACAGTTTAATTTCCGATACAACACATTTAATAGGAGGTACTGAAAATAAGTACTGAATGAAGAATAAGTTCACCAAATTATTATTAATAATAATAACAACAATAATAGTAATAATACTATTATTTTATTTATAGGTGCCATTTGATTCTGATTAAGGAAAAATGCCACTCAAATGTGCAGTTTTAAATCAGCCCCCCAACTTGACCTGGCTTTAACAAACTGGTGATGAATCTGGGAGTGATACAGGGCAACATGACATTGATAGCTCAACTGTTTGAATTTCTTCTTTCTGGACACAGTCCCAAAATGTTTTGTTCCAGCAGTCGTCACTCAAATAAACAAATCATAGCTTTTATTCTGAGATAACATTGCGTGGATGTTTTTTTTTCTTGTGTTATGTTCATCTTTTTAAACCCCTTACTATCTGCAGATAAAATCTGTGTATGGGTACAAATAAAGGTACAGGTAAGTGGATATTGATGGCCGTGTTTTCCATTATCCATTATTATTAAAGTAGATAGAGCAAGCTATATGTAACGCTCATATGCAATATCGTAACGGGGAACATGCCTCGAGATATCTTCATGTCCACATTAAAGCTATTTGATGGGGCACAACCCAGTGTGTGTGAAGGAGCAAACATTGCTACCTGAAGATTTCTTTTTATTTATTATTTAATAGCAAGTGGATGGACAAGCCAAATTACCTTCAAGCAAATCAAGCAAAAGGAACTCTTTAAGAATAGTATGAATAAGTGTGTGTGCATCATACCGGTTGAACTTAAGGACCAGGTGATGTTCAGGTTAAAGTTGTTTGAGGCGTTGATGGACATATCCAGGTTTTTGTTGGCCTGGAAGAAGAAAAAAAAAGCAAGGTTGTGTTACTGGGCTGAAGCATGAAATCAAAGCTTGGGGACAAACTTTTTTTTCAAAGGTAGGTGAAAGATGGAGAACCTTAGGGACAGACCTAAGAAGGAATCAGCAAGAAACTGAGGCTAATTTTTATTTCTTTCACATCTTTTTTTGGTCTACGTACAAGTTTTGCAGTTCACGCTGTTGTTGGACACCTTCCCCAGGCTATTTACAGTACTTTAACTTGCTTTCCTTCAGCCAACAGAAGAACTATTTGCGAAAACATTTTTAACTTGAGCAGACTCGTCCTGGCCTCAACTCGTGTCACCTAGGGCAAATCTGAATCTGCTGGCCTCTTTTTGCATCGTTACATTGATTTTGTCTCCAGTGTTACCACTCTGAGTTGTATTTCAACACAGCTTTAGGCACAGAGAAGGAAAAACAGGTCAGATAAAAGTCAAGAGTTTAGACGTCTTCCTTAGTCTGACAACAGATTTTTACATTTGGAGGATATATGTTTTATAGATCCAAAGCTGTACACTGCCATAACATGCCTTCCTCTGTCTTTGTTTAAAGGATAATTATTTTTTTCATTTTTTCTACTATTTATAAGTATTGTTACAATGTCGGATGCTGATATAGAACATGGGCAGAGTTCATGAGGTCAGTGAATATATAAATAATCCCTGTAAGCAAGGGCACAGGGATTATACTGCTCTAAGCACATGATTTCTCAAGTTTTTAAATTTTTGTGCTGATCTGATGTCAGCTTGGAAACTTTCTTATAGTTGTCATAATACATGCACTTCTTTTTGTAGGATAGACTGCATATGAAAGATGACTGCCGGGTCTAAAAAGTGAAGCCAGTGTAAAAGCTTGTTAATTGAGCATTTGCTCTAACAGCCACCAGAGGGAAACTCTACTTGTTGCAAAAAGAAAGAAAAAGAGCATGCAGTTCCACTGATCTATCATTTAAGTAAAGTCATAGTGAGATTACGGTCTCAATCATTATTTTTAAGTCTTATTGAAAACTACATGACCCGCATTTTGCAAATTATGCTCCCATTTAATGGAAATGGATGAGGAAGAGGAGTGTATGTCTTAGAGCTAACTTGGTTTCTTACTTTAACTTTCACATCCAGTTTGAAAAGATGGCAATGAAAATGACAAATTTCCTACTTTAGCCTACAAGTCAGGATTTCAGTACCAGTATATGACTTGATGGTCACTATGACCAAATTTCTATGGAACGTATGGTTTCCAGTAGCCAACCAGAAAAGCTGTGGTGGTGGTGGGCAGCAATCATGAAGGATTAGGATCAATTTTAGACCTTATTTATTATTATTTTCATTTTATTTATTTTTTGGGAGGAGAGAGAAATCATCCACATTTCCATCAGTCTATAGGACAAAAACATAAACTGTATGTAGCTATGCATTACACAAAGTTAATGTACTGAAACTAGATATTTCAATTAAATTTATTTATATACCATCAAAACAACAGTCACGTCAAGACCCTACAATAATACAAAGAAAACATCAACAATCATATGACCCCCTATGAGCAAGCAGTTTGGAGAAGATAGGAAGGAAAAACTCCCTTTTAACAGGAAGAAACCTTCAGCAGAGCCAGGCTCAGGCAGGGGCGGCTATGGGTTTAACAAAAAGGAAAGTTTTAAGCCTAAATCCTAAAAGTAGAGAGGATAATGAAAGCACAGAGCTGGATACAAGCGTAACAGGCCACTCTTAAATACTAAAAATAATTAATGAACCTTAGCTTCTCTTCACATTACCTGTTCAGGTGTTGCCATAAAGTTGATGGCAGTGTAGTAGCGGTCATCTTCCTGAAGCAGACTGAAGGTAAACTGGTAATCGATCAACAGGTTATCTGATCAAGACAAAGACAAACAGAGGCACAAAACAGAAATGAGAAGTCTTGCGAACAAGCCAATCTTTTAGCAGTGAAACATTTTTAGGTATTTAGCTGCCTCTGATTTCAATAGTTTTCTCTTCAAGAATGGCATTACAAATAAAGGCTCCATCCTGCCTCATTTTATTGACGTCACCATCAAACACAGATTTATGAAAGTAAAAACACCAGAGGCACTGACGGTGAGTCGATATTCAATTAGATGAATAAGATTACAGTATTGGAGTTTTAGTCAAAGATCTCAATCAGTGACAAAATAAACAAGGTGTGCATATTTGAGTAAAAGCGCAGCCACACATGTATTTTATGAACCCGAACATGGCTGCTTTCATTGTGAATGCCAGTCTTTTCTATAAGCAAACAGGCCAATTGATCAGTACAACATGGGTTAGAGTTTAAACAATCATGTTCTCTCAGTGATTTAATAATTTCTGAAAGGAGCTCCTATTGAGCGTCTCGAGGCAGCTCTTTGTCAGCGAGACAATGAGCAACGTATGGAGAGAATCACAGTGATTCAACATCTGGATGGACAGCAGGAGCGACGCTGGGTCACCTTGTCTGCCTGTCAGGAGGGGTAGAAGGGGGGGAGGAAGGGAACTCTGAGGAAAAGAGAGAAAACACAGAAAGAGGAGAGAAAGCAGCTGTGTGGCCATGAGAGGATAACTGGTTGAGAGGATAATTTTTTAGTTAATCAGTGTAACTGCTGCCTGCTAACCCTTCAGGGGAATCCAGGTGTGTGTGTTTGTGTGTGCACGTATGCACATATACAAGGGAAAATGAGATTATAGCAGACTCGGGCACAACTTTTATTTTTAGGTCAAAGAAAAAGTTCATAGTTTTACTCTTTTTCTTCATAGTTTTTAACAATCTGCCGGAGCAGTTGTGTATTGTATTTCAGCACCAAATCTATCAGATAATTACCAGCAGGGAGACTGACATAATACATAAAACACTTCTTTTTTTTTTACCCAAACTCACATGCAAATCACAACATAAAACATCAAAGTCTTAAAATTGAACCAGTGCAACCAAAAAAACCTTAAGATCATGATGTAACCAAATAGTTTTATTTTATTCTTTTTTTTTGTTTTGTTTTTTGATCCAGGTAGTTAAATGTGTAACAATACCACAGATACCTTTAGTTTTTCCAGTAGCCAGTGAGACAGCAAAATAATATATGTGAGCTAGTGGTTTTCTTATTAATGACCTTTGGGCAAGACTTCAATCGCACTGTTTCCTACCCTTTACTGATTTAATTAGTTGAACTTGGAATAACCACACAAACCACGGGCTGCAGTTGCAAAGGTCCATGATACAAAGCATAAAAAGCCCCTTCTGCATCTGCTTCGAGTGATGCTGTTATCTCAGTTTCGTTCTGACCACTGTGTGCAAGATCTCCTCCACTGTGTCATTAAGGCGAACTTGAATCTGTCAGTGAAGGTTTTCAGTCAGAAAAGTCAGAAAAGCGTCTGGACTTCTTTAAGAAGTGAAGAAGCTTTTCGGATCAGAGATGAAACATCTTCAAGGAAACTTGTAGAAGTCCAGACGCTTTTCCTCAGACCATTCAACTTGAATTTGGACAAAGTCATAGGGAGACAAATCTGGCTAATGAGGCAGGTGTCTGTTGACTTTTCAATGTACTGTGTGCCTGCACACAATAGCACAAACCACACTTCTGGTGGTTTCTACCAAATGTTCTCTGTCACATGCCTTAGGTCTTTCCAGGAGAACACCATGTTGACAGTCGACATAAAAGTCGGGTCAGTTTGACACAGATGTCGATGATGGCTTCGGTCAGAATGGAACCTGCACTGACTAAAAAATAGTGACCACGCTGAAAGCAGACAACGTTGGAGAGAAGATTGAAAAAACTTAAAAACAGCTAAAAGTTTTGATTTTTATGGGCAGTGGCAGAATTAGAATTGATATAATATTTCTGCTCTTTCACAATTTCATATTCAATCTTACCATGTGACAAAAAGGGAAGGAAGTTAAACTGTTCTTACTGAAAGCTATTTTGTTACATTAGCAGTTTAAGCATTTTTATAAGTTGGCTGTAAATAATATGTAAATAATAATTTATACATTTAAAACTGTAATCTTTGTTTTTTATGATTGTTAATGCCTGCAAAACTTAACATTAGATAGTTTAGTAAAAAAAAAAAAAAATTACTTTTTAAAACAGTCACCTCAAGGCACCTTGTATTGTAAGGTAAAGACCCTACAATTTAAAAAAAAAAGCCCAACAATCAGATGAATTTATATGAGCAAGCACTTGGTGACAGTGGGGAGGAAAAACTCCCTTTTACAATGTATTGTAAAAACAATTTATACTCTGGATTAGTTAATGAGTTTTTTGCTCATTACGGACAACAGCAAATAAAATACTGACTGCTGCCAGCGCTACCCCTCATCCTACTGGTAGATACGCCTATGGTATCAAAATCCCACATCTCCTTGATATAAAGTTATTGCTTTCACAAGATTTTCAGAAAACTTGACCTCTGACTTTGAGGTTGAAGTCACTGAGATTTGAACTTATCCAAGACTTTTAGCAGATACACCTACGGTATCAATTTTAAGCTCCTACGTTGCCTTGTTCTCGAGTTATTGTATTCAGAAATGTATGTGTTCAGGCTCCCCACCTACCTGCCCAGTGATGACAGGACCCCATCGGACAGCTGATGGGGTAAAAAGGGGTTTGTAGCCCCACAGCACATCTGATGCAGAGTTACTGTGCGAATGAAAAAAAAGAACCGCCAGTGCTGTCGCACGTAAAATGTGACACTGAGTGGCAGGAGTCAGCAGAGACGCTGTGAAAGCTTTCAAACGACACAGCAGAAAAACTTTGTGTCACTCGCTGTAAAAAAAGAGAGATGTTTAGTTACTACTTTCCTTTCAGCTGTGGAATCCTGGGGCGTCTCCAAGACGAAAGCAAATTATGTTTGACAAACAGCCCTGTTTTGTTCAGCCTTCATGGCAAGTTAGCCCGAACAGCAGATATCATCAGATCAAAGACAATATTTTTCCTTAACATCTTTCCCGTCCTCCCTCCCTTCCAGGCAGACGTGCACTGCTGCTGCTCAGTTGTTTATCCCATAAGGGTCGTCAGTACAACTTCACAGTATTTGGGTTTTTTTGTCTTTTTTAAACTTTGTAAGTAGGATAAGGACTTGTATGCGTGTGTGCATGAACCGAGTATTCATGTATTTACCTCTCAGTCCTCACATCCAGTATGTACATTTCCTGTACATGGATGGTTGCATGCATCTTTGTTTGTTTACATATTTGTCTGTATGGTTAATCAAGGAAACAAGTAGGAAAAAAAGCACTAAAACAATTTCTGCCAGTCCCTCTGTGTATTTCCAATATGTTTGATTTCAAGCCTAACAAGAAGAAGAGCATCATGCAGGTTTAAAAGTTCGTTTCATTTCAGCTAATTACAAATCCCATCTGAGAAATCTGACAGCAGTTAGACAATCTCAATTACAAGTGTGCATGTGCAAATTCTCACTCCAAATGAATCGTATCAATGTGTCACTAAAGGTATTAGCACCCCCCACAGCAAAAAAAATTAAAAAACAACTGAAATAGAAATAGTCCATGTCAATTTCTCAGGTTCACAGATGGATGATCTTATTACCATAGTATGTAAGCTGATTCAGCCTTTATGAAACTAAACACTGTGATGAGAAATGAGAAGACAGATGAGGAAGCCCTCACCCAGAACATAATCTGATATTCCAGCAGTCTGTTTCAAATAGAAATTCAAAACAAGCGTGAACTCACCTACAATGTCAGGCTGTCACAATCTCTTGCTGGGGTTTCATTTAATGCTTGTTAACAACTCATTATTTCCCATTTGCAACACTTTCCTGACAGAGCACAGGCCAGATATTACAACATCACCTCACTGAGAAAACAAGTTAAACCTGGGTGAGTAAACACTTGGACACAATGGATTCAATATCAGACCCGAAAGGAGCTCAAGGTGCTTAAGGTAATACATGCATGAGGTCAAGTGACCTTGATCTCGTAGAAGCTCACTGAGCCTTAACAATACAAAAATCAGAGGTGGAAGCAAGTAGCAAAGTGCACAATCACCAGTGTTTCAGATGCATCCAAAAACACTCAAATACATGTGAAAATACATAAAACAATACATATTAAAGGTGGTGATATCATAGAAAGAGTACAACTACATGATGCGCAAAGTTCTATATTCTAAAAATATCACACCATGCTAGCTCTACATCATCTTACTTCCTCAACAATGTAACGCAAAATTCAATTCAATCAAGTTTGATTTATATAGCGACAAATCACAAGGACAGTTGCCTCAAGGTGCTTTAAAACAATGAAAACAAGTGTGTTTTTAAAGGACTGGAAAAGAGCCATCATTTTTTTCAATATACTTTGCAAATAAAAGACATTAAGTAACAAACCTTTTGGAAATAAACTTTTCCAAAAGTTTTTACCTGCATTAGCTTAGCTAAAAAGTGATCGACTTCCAAGGTCTCATTTTTCGCTACAACAAAGCAATTATTACTATTATTGATGCCATTTCTGTTAATGTTAAATAATGCACATGGACATGTACTTATACTCCTATGCAAAGAATAATTGTTGTAATTATATTATATAACTATAAAAAAAGACTACACAGGTAACATTCTCCATCCAGTCAGTTTTCCCAATACTGTTAATAAGCAAATGTCCATGATGTACTATTAGCAAATTGTCATATAAAGATACTCCATAGGACTTGTATATACTGGAGCCTAGTACAGCATAAAAAGTTGTGTGCACTGTAATCTCAGACTGTAATTAAAATGTTTGCACTGTCTAGTGTGTATATACTTCCAAAATGTCACAGGCTCATAACTATGTATCAAACTAAGTGAACCTCAGTGAAAGTGATCTAAAATAAGTCAGAATATTTAATAGCCTGTCAAGGGTAACTATTGGATTGCAAAAAAGGTTTTTTGGCCTGATAGGACCAATTAGTCTACGTTGGATAGGAGTTAAGACAGACTGCCTGTCAGCGAATATTAAGGCGTCTTGGACGGACGCCACGTCGTGGCCTAATGAACGGCCTTCGGCCAGCAATGCTGTTGCTCCCTGATTACTGCCATGCAGCTGCTTTGAGGTTTGAAGTGGCTACAACATTCTCCAATTTATATTTCATTTGTCTTTGATGTCACATCACCACAAGAACAAATCTAGTGATATCTAGAAGAAATGGGGATATGACAAAGTAACCGTCCTCAATATTCTCCCATCACCGGTTCATATTATAGAAATTGCATCACTATTCAGTCTCGTTTGTTGGTGTCTATCATTAATTATCCCTTAATCGTGAGTGTGATACTGTCAGTAAACACGGGAGCCACTTTGTTCGGCCTGACTAGGCTTTCCCAGCAGGCCTGAGGGTAGCAAGCGCCACTGACTGTGGAGTGACTGATGTTAGCT
Source organism: Oreochromis niloticus (assembly GCF_001858045.2). Classification (NCBI taxonomy): domain Eukaryota; kingdom Metazoa; phylum Chordata; class Actinopteri; order Cichliformes; family Cichlidae; genus Oreochromis; species Oreochromis niloticus. The sequence continues at coordinate 4,873,174 of NC_031978.2, forward strand.
TTTAATTCAAGGGACTGCTGTTCTTCCCAATGGAAGTGGTGGGACACTTGGTGGCCATTCCTAATTAGACATCCCTTGTAGCTGACTGTGATAGAATGTGACAGTGGTTCATTAAAGCGTTGTCCTGGTGATGCCTCCTCATAAATGCTAGTCTGACTGGGGGCAAACTCATTAAATAGCAAAGTTGCTTTTCATCAATGATCTGCTGGTTCAATATGACAGTGTTAACTGAACCAAAGCATTGCTCTCTGCTCTCCATCCCCAAGTGACATGAGAAACTCTGCCATCACCAGTCAGACGCTCGCATTCGTCAGCCTGAAAAAAAGATTTCATCAAGAAGAATTTTTGATTGTTTCTTTACCATACATGTGCTGTAAACTCTGTGAAAATTAGACTTCTAGGACAAAACTTTGCTCTCTGTTTGCATTATAAGATGCAGTGCTTAAATGATAGAGATGATATTATTATGCCTCTGCGCCAGGAAGGAAGCTCTGGCCAGAGGCATCAGAATGGCCATTCATCAAGTTTTATATTCTTTTTCTTTAACACTTAGGGGAAATTTCTTCAAATTTTGCACAAGGATGGATCAATTATATTTTGAAGCAGGTCACCTTGAGGTGACTGTTGATGAGATTTGAAGTGTATAAATAAAATTGAATTGAATTTGACAATAGGTTGGTGAAAACCACCTTGCAGCTGCATTGGTCGTTAGCAGATTGCCTTGAACACAGTAGTAGTGAAACTGCAAAAAGTGCAACACAGACCGGAAACAAACGTAAAAGCTGTGCCTTTTGAAGTGTGTTGGCTACAGAGATGTTTACAACATTCTCCCTTTCAAGTTTGCATTGCCTTTTCTCAGATTTTACTACCACTTGACTAGTATTTGGTAAGTGTTTGTAGGCAAGTTGGCATCTTCCTTGCAAACAGTAGGTGACCATGGCAATCTGCTAGTGACCAAAACAATCACAAGGAGGTTTTTGGTTTACCAAGCAACAGGTCAATTTGACTGTATGGTAACTTCCAGGAACCACTCACCAATCAGACGGGAATTAGACAGCAACCCTCAGCAAACTCCCAGTGGTTGTATCACATCCAATATGCTGTATTTAAACACATTAAACAACCCATGTGCACATGATGTCACACAAAAAGAACCCATGTGACCATGATGTTGTACAAGAACAACATCATGTGTGCATGACAGCCATAAAAAAGCAAACCTCCCGCAGCAATGTTTAATTATTTGTTTAATTCACTGCAGTTTACCAGAAGAGGATTTCTGAGTTAAAACTGTAGATGACTGAACGAGCTTTCAAGCACCAGTCCATCTTCCTGAAAATTTAGGTCAAACTTAAGATTGAAACAACCAGAGATAACGCGTTACTGTAATCTGATTACTTTTTTCAAGTAACGAGTAATGTAAGGGATTACTATTGCAAAAACGGTAATTAGATTACCGTTACTTTCACGTAGGAACGCTGCGTTACCGCGTTACTAAAACCGTGATTTTTTGCGAGAACGTCTCATGACAGTGACGTAAGCGAGTGCGACGTTCGTGACAACAGCTGTCTGCAGATCATAATATATCGAGTGCGGGACAGAGTGTAGCATGCAGCGTTTAAAGCGTGGAAGTACTGACCTTATTTTGAGTTTGAGTCCATAAAAAGTGACAAAAACATTAGTGTCCGTTGTGCGTGGGAAGAAAACTTCTTTTTACAGCGAAAAAACCCCTAAACTTCCAAGCAAGCACCGAGTGTACTACGACGTAATGTGAAATTCACAGAGAAACTCGCGGATTCTTCCACTGACCGCTGCAGCACACCTGCACCAGGGTAAACCTCCTCCGCCTACCCCAGTCCTGCTTTACAGGTGAAAATAGAGCAACAGGACCGCTAGTCTTTGATTTTATTTATTTTCTGCTGTGTTTTACTTGCATCTATTTGAAAGAGTGAGTGTAAACACAAAAAAATATTTTATGTGCTGGAATGTGCAGAAAATAGGTTTAAATGTTAAACAAATTTCTTCCAGTCAGAGAATGTTGCATATAATTTAATTTTTGCTTGATGCATAAAGTTAAAAGATTAAAACTAATAAAACAAGTTTTAAAAAGAGACTTTTCCATTTGATTACATTTTGTATGATGAATTATGCAGAAAAAGTAGAATTGGGCTGAAAGATCTATCGCTTTATCACCTATTCAGGTTGTAAATCGTGTTTTTAAAAAGTAACTAAGTAACTAAGTAATTGATTACTTTTGAAAATAAGTAATCAGTAAAGTAACGGGATTACTTTTTGGGGGAAGTAAGCAGTAATTAGTAACTGATTACTTTTTTCAAGTAACTTGACCAACACTGGAAACAACACATAATGTCCAGTGATCCTGTTTACAGCTGACATTGAAATAGTCTGTACAAATGAGTAAGAGACTAGCAGAGGCAGAGAGACAAGGGAGCAGATTGCTAAACATGTCTGATTCAGAGCAGATGCCAAGGGTGCCGGACTTGTTATGACACTCAGCTGTTAGACCTTGAGTAGCTGCTTGGTTTAGATAATGGCTTGCTGCTCACCTTTAAGAAGTTTGAGGTGAGTACTTAACCCCTTTTCCTGGACTTCTGATGCCCTGTTAAGTATTTTGTGTAAAGGTTGCTGCTCCTTAGCGTAGATGGTCACTGCCACATAAATCCAACCTTTTACTCTGCAGAAGCAGCCAAGAAATATTTTATTTAAATGCAAGTATCATGTACACTACTTATGGCTGTCCCTTAAGAGGCCAATTGTGCCTTTAATCCCACCCCAGACTTTACTGGCTTAAACCTCTTAAGCGAAACAATGCTTGCAATAAACTGAAAAGGTAAATATCTCCTTGAATGTGTTTTGAGTGAAAATTTCAACCCTGTTGTGACTACAGTGATGCTAACTAGGTGCATCAACCTAATTCAAGGGGAAAAGGAGGGTATTGAAGCAGCTGTGACTGCTCTTGTACACAAAACAATCTTATCAAAAGCTATTTTATGACCTATAGTTAAATAAAGCAACCTCTGGCCGCTGTGTACACAAACTCGTGTGAGTCGGTGCAGACAGCTTTAAATGTGGTTTTACAGTAAATCTTGCTGTACTGGATTATGGAAGTTTTCTGATGCGTTTATTATTGGTGTATGTTAACTTGAACTAGGATATTTTCCTAAACCTCACATAGTATATATATTTCTTAGGCAGTTAGCACTGTTACCTTGCAGCGAGGTCCTGGTTTCAAACTCAAGCTAGGGCCGAACATTTCTCAGTGGAATTTTCATTTTTGTGGGGGGAATTTCTCCATTAAAACATGCTAAACTTATTTTTGTGTCACTATGCCTTTGACTAAGGTCCTGGCTTATAACTAGAGGTCCACAGGGCTGCTGGGTAGTTCCCCTGGCCTCTGTTTCTCATCCTAAAGAAGTGGCTGAAAGCAGAAAATTGAATTTCTGTATGGGGAAATTACTAACATTTTCATAACCAAGTAGTTTTCTTTCCTAAGCCTGAAAAGCAAGTGAAAGCAAAAAAAATTTAGACATCAACTCAGTGCTTCCATTTGCCAATATAAGATGGGGGGGAAAAAAGAAGAAAAAAACTGTATCATCATTTTGATTTGAGAACTTGGGAGTTCTTTGTTATTTACACAAAAATGGAAAAGTAAGCATATAAACTGGTTTCTTTTTGCACTTTATAAACATAAAGGTTTAAATACACATCCTTTGATTACTCGCATGGCTAATACTCCCAACACTGGCTCCTTAGATTCCAGTTAATCTCTCTGCTGTCAGCTGTCTGACAGCTTTTCACCATTTCTCCACATCAATAGACATCCACAGGTGGTGCAGCTTTACCAAAATTCTACTGTAAATCTGTCCAAATCTCCAGCACAGGGTGTGCTTCCTCTCATGTACTCTGCATGTAATTTCACATGATGGAGATGAAGCCTCTCTTATCAGCAGCTTCCTTCCAATGACATTTAAAGCTAATATTGACCTCTCCCACAATTGTAGCTCCTTTCCTCAAAGTACAAGGAAAGAGATGGCTTTTAAATCTGTAATTTATACACTCACTCTCTGCATGTGTGCACAGAAAAGGCTGCGGTGTGCTTTCATGCGTGCATAGCCGAGTGTGCTTGCTCTTATTCAAACAGAGCCAACTCCATTTCATAAACAGCAGAAAAGATAAAACCACATTAATGACAGAACATAATGGAGTCGAACATGCAGCACCTAGGTGCAGCCATGGTGATATTAAGGACCCCTGTACATACACACTAACAACACTTAAAACTTGCACCTGTGCATTTCTATGTCTGACTATATATATATATATATATATATATATATAAAAGCATTATCCAAAGCTCTTCACACTACTGAGTAAGGGCATTGCATTGGTGCCATCTAGTGCCTTCAATCTTTAGTCTTAAAGCCAGCAGACTGGATAAAAATATACAATCTATTAAGAGTCAAATAAAATAGCAATTGTTTGAAAAGCAATCACTGGGGTAATATTATCCTTCTGGCCTATTGAGCATATATTTACATATTTTCACATATTTACTTATTTGTAGTAGTGTATTTATCCACCTAGGTCAGCTTTGGTGTGAGATATTGAGTTTCTGGATACTCACTGTAGAGTGTCTGATTTGATTTTGACATAAAGGAACTAAATGACATTTGCTTGCTGGTCAGAGACAGCTGCAAGACTGGGACAAATCAATTGGCAGTGTCTGGGGATAAAAAGCAATTAAGACAAGGTGGATGAACCAAAAAAATAAAACAAAAAAACTGCTGTTCCTTAAATGGCCACTTGAGGCAGACTCCAAAAGCAAGTCAGTTCCCTGGACTCCCACGTTAGAATAACCCTAACTCTGCAGAGGAATAAACATGTTTACAACCCAGTGCAAAAATATTTTAGTACCTTTAAAGGTACACTGTGTAAAATATGACCACTAGATTTCAGTAGATTGCAGATTGCTGTGAACTAATTTCTGTTTTCTTACACCTCCCCATTAAAGTGTATAATCCTAGAGGAAAAAACATGTTTTAGTAAGCCAAGAGAGATCAGAAGCATTAAATGCAAGTCTGTACTCCATAACAGCCACATAAGGACGCTTCGCATGTCTCCATAATGCTGCTGCTGGCCAACGTGTTTCAACATATTTGAATAATCAACACTTAGCAATAAATCAAGAATAAATCTGATATATGTAAATTAAATATTTTATATTATCAAGTCTATCACTCTAGAGCTCTACTTCAGTTCAGGAGATGAAGCTTGAACTGAGGAGGAAGATTTTTTTATCCAGGTGCCGGTCTCATTATCTTTTTCTTTCACATTATTACTTCTTTGGATAAAGGGGACCCCTTCTCAAATAATAAACATAGGTATGATCCTTCATATCTTGAGTTTGAAGGTGCTAAGTATCTGACCAGTCTCCAGCCACATACATAAAATGTAATTTAGTGGAACGAATTTGAATCACAGATTAATTCTGAAGTTCATGAGAATGCATCATTTTGCTGGAAGATGTTACCACACACTAATCAATGTATATTACATAGCCAAAAGTATTTGCTCATCTGCCTAAAATTGTCCAAAAGGTCTTGGTATGCTAAACCATTAAGTGTCTGTTTCACTGGAACTAAGAAGCTGAGCCTAACTCTTGAAGAAGCAAGCTCACGCCATAACCTCCCCTCTACCTCACTTCACACTTGGCACAGTGTAGTTAGACAAGTCCTGTTCTCCTGACAAGTACAGAACCTCAATTGGCTCATCAATCAAAAGGCTCATCAATTGCCAAATGATTGTAACTCCCGAGAACACGTCTTCGCTACTCTAGAGTCCAGTGGCAGCATGCGTTACAGCATCTGATGCTTTGCATTGTGCTTGGTGATGTAAAGCTTGGATGCAGCTGCTCAGCCACTGGAAGCAATTCCATGAAGCTCTCTTCGCAATGATGTTGAGCTAATCTGAAGGCCACATGAAGTTTGCAGTCTGTACTGATTAACTCTGCAGAAAGCTGGTGCCCTCTGCACACTATCCACCTCAGCATCCGTCGACCCTGCTCTGTGATTTTAAGTGACCTACCACTGGCTGATGTGCTTTTGTTCTCAATCGCTTCCACTTTGTTATAATACTGCTAACAGCTGATTGTGTTATATTTAGTAGTGAGTACCACGGTGAAATTCACAGAGCACGTCATTTATTCATGTTTGTAGAAGCGGTCTGCATGCCTGGGTGCTTAATTCTATACACCTGTGGCCATGGAAGTGATCAAAACACCTGAGTTTAACAGTTTTGATGGGTAAGTGAATACTTTTGCCAGTATAGAGTATATGTACAGGATGATAACTTATTTTTTCCTATTTAAAATCCTCAAAAAAGATACTGACTGTACCTTCAAAGCAAACTGTCCTCTTTCCAGGCAAAAATAACTGCGGTGTGATCGAACTTTTTAACAATAATTAATTAATTTCCAAAATTTTAGCTGGTTTGTTTCTTTAACTGACTGTTGCCTTTCCTTGAAGGGCACAATGGTGCAAACCGCTCAGTCAAAGCATATCAAGATAAAAGTTTCCCAGCAGCAAAGGTGAGAGTATGCTGCTATCCTTTCTTGAACAGACCTTGTTTTGCGATCAAAGGCATTCCTGATGTTACCAGTGCAATTGATGGCATGACTCTTCTGATTGCTGTATCCTTTCAAGCCTCCCTCATTCAAACAATGATAGCCTCACTCAAACTAGAGGGTTATTGACATTGACAGGACTTGAACTTGATTGTAGTGTGTTATAATATAAGAAGCGATGATGGCAATTCATAGACTGAACGTGCGTATGTATTTATGCACAAGTGGTTGTGAGAGAGACAGAGAAGATGCAGACTGAATGAGAATGGTTGTGTGCCACAAAACATCTGTTTTGTCTGCAGCATTCCTCCTTCGTTTGCCCTTTGAAAGGAAAACCAGCAATTTGTTGCAAATGAGATAAGTCAATGTGATCCTTGCTAGCATCTGGAAGCAGGAAAACAAAGTTGTGGAGCGGAACAAAACTTTGTTTCTTTATCCATTTCAAAAGTAGGAAAATATTTGCAACCAACTGTCACACAAAGATGGTGTTTTTTTTCTTTTTCAAAACTTCAATATATGAGTCCAACTATTGAGAGATGGTTATGGCATATTTCTACATTTGCCTCAGACATGCAGTAGATATGATGCTTTGGTGGTCAAGCAAATAAATAACAATAACTGGACTCTCTCTCAATCAAAAGTGAGGCACATATTGGTGTTAAAATTGGATCTGACTTTTATTTCATGAGAAAACCTTCAGGTTCATACTCGTTTTTGCTCACGAGAGGGCAAAACAACACAGTGATGCAGTTATTTTGATACTAACATCTACCAAAAAGTTTACTACCAACTAAGAATGTCTATTTTGAGCCAAAAATATTAGATAGATATTTGCTGGAAAATATTCAATTACTCTTTGAAAATCACTCACCCCACTAGATTCTCAAATGACTGTATAGTTGTGGTAAACTTGCTACATGACATGCTAGGAAGGAAGGAAGCTTGATTCCTTGTCAGGGCCAGAAATTTGATTTTAAAATTCAATTTTAAGGTAAAGGACCAAATCTTAATTTGCAGTCTACCTAAATTGGGTCATGTTTTCTTAAAGAGATTCTTCTTCTTTTGACTCCTCTGCTCCGTTTATTAAGGGTCAGCACAGCACAACACACTCTCTCCTGCTCATACCTCCATCTTTCCAGGCTCTCTTCCACCTGCTCTCAGCTCTCACTACAGCTCACAATATCATCTGAATCATAGTCCACGAGAGCCCTTCCAGGCCTCTCTGTCAACCTGTCCAAGATTCTCAGAGCAGATCGTGATGTAAACCCAGCCTGTGGCTGTGGTTCATCAACTGTATCCCTCTGTAGTTACTACAGCTCTGTTTTCTCAAAGAGATTCAATCAGTAAACATTCTAGACACAACTGGTAAACAACAATGCAAATTTGTATTCAAGTTACAATTAATTTTTCACCAAAATGCTATGAAATGTACTTAATGTACCTCAGACATTGTTTCGCATTTTAAACTCCATTGTTGATCCTCATACGTCCACTTGCCTCACACCTTCTGTCACCCTTTGCAATGACTTTTTATGTTTCTTTGTTAATAAGATTTCCCTTCTGCAGTCTGTCATTCCACCTCCACCTTTAAAACCCTGTGTTCCTCTCCCGTGCCAATCTGCCTTTAATCAGTTTGAGCTAATTTCTCTTTCTCAGCTGCATGAAACAGTCTGCAAGGTCAAGTCCACCAACTGTTCCACTGATGTTATTCCCTCTCGTCTTCTGAAACAGGTCCTGGACTCAGTTGGACCTTTCCTTCTGGTCCTGATCAATGCCTGTCTCAGCTCTGGTTGTTTCCCAACACTCTTTAAGCATGCTGTTGTTCAACCTCTCCTCAAAAAGCCTAACCTGGATCCATCTATACTCTCTAATTATAGGCCCATCTCCAATCTGCCCTTTCTGTCCAAAGTATTGGAACGAGTGGTCACAACCCAACTCCTATTCAGTTAAATGCTAAATGGATTTCAGGCCTTTGGCCTGGAATCAATACTGTCAGGTGTGTTGATGTGTTGATTTCTATTCCTCTCAATACTAGTATTGAGAGGAATAGAAATATTTTCCTGCTATTATTTGCTGCTACTTTTATAATCATCATTACCATTTCATGATTGAGGGTGATGTTGCTTTCACAGATGCAGTTAGATGTTCAAATATATTGGTATTATATTAGTCTTTATTGCAGGTCCAAGAAGAACCACTTTAAGCTGTTGAGTTGAATTTATAATCTTAAATGTTTGTATGCAGACTGCATGGTGAAAGAAAAGGCCCCACGTAGAGTAACTTCAAAATGAGACAGGAAGTTATAGGCTTTTGAAGTTGCAGGCTTCTGCAGAAGTGAAACTGAAACCAGAGTTTAACTGCAAGTTAAGAGCAGGGTGTTATTATCAGTGATGGGAATAACGGCGTTACAAGTAACGGCGTTACTAACGGCGTTACTTTTTTCAGTAACGAGTAATCTAACTAATTACTATTCCTATCGTTACAACGCCGTTACAGTTACTAACAAGGTAACGCGGTCCGTTACTATTTTTCAACAAACAGTTGAAGCTGTGTTCAGTTCACCGCATCTTGTATCAGCTGCAGGAAGTAGCTGTAAGTAATCTGGGCGCTACAGCTTTAAGCAGCTGCGCGCTCCCGCACGGACGGTAATCACGATCACTGTCTAGCACAACACCTGGAGCTAAGGAGGCAAAACAATCGCATGAGTGCTGCTGTTTGACTGAGGAAGAATAAAGTAGTCGTGGTAAGCCAATCACATGACCACTTAAAGACAAAGCAACAAGGTGCTAGTTTATAAATTGTGTCGATAGGCCACGTAAAACCAGAGTCATGATAAACGATATATACGCGGCGTTTTTTCCTCAATAGTTTCGCCACGTTAGCGCTAGCAAGCACTCTCTGCTTATGAGCAAAAAAACAAAACAAAACAGGGGAAGTTTTAGGAGTGACGGAGAGAGAAAGAGAGAGGGAGAGAGAGAAAGAGGGAGAGAGAAAGAGAGAGGGAGAGAGAGCAGGAAAAGAGAGAGAGAGAGAGAGAGAGAGAGCGAGTTTTGAGATGTGAGATTTGTGACGTTTAGCATGTTTGGAGTGTGTAGTTAATGTGTTGTCTTGTGTAGTTAGTGTGTAGTGTTGTGGATAGTTTTGTGTTGTGTGTCAGAACAATGAGGCGACTGCTGTCTCCAGGTAGAAACAGCAGTGATACACCTGCTGCTGTCAGACCTGCAGGTATCAGGCTGTGATGTTCTCCTTTATTGTAGACAGACATTTTTGGAGTGGCACAAATAGTTTGTGTGGCATCTTATTGAAGAACAGCTGATTGTTCTGTAAATAGTTTGAAATGGTTATTTAAAAAAAGGGTAAAAGGTAAATGGATGCAAATAACTTTGTTGTTTGCAAAACTTGTGCATAGGATTTTAAAATTGACAATTAATATTTGCATTTGAAGTTATAAAATATGATTCATTAAACATGTTTATGGTTGTTACAGTAAAAATATAACTTTTTCTACTCTGATTTTATGTTTTTTGTCTGATTTTAGATCAATTCTGGTTATACAGTATGACAAAATGAGAACATAACTGTAAATTCAGGCACGTGAGGTTGCGCTAAAAAGAATGATACCAAACAAGGCAAAGCAAATAGTTTTTAAAGGTAAAATGTGGAGAGAAAATCAAGAGTAGTAAAAAAATGGCCAATTATACCCTGGACGCCAGAGGGTTAAACGTTCTTTGTTTTTTTTTTAAGTAACGCAATAGTTACTTTTCCAAGTAATTAATTACTTTTAGAATATTGTAACTCAGTTACTAACTCAGTTACTTTTTTGAAGAAGTAACTAGTAACTATAATTGAATTACTATTTGAAAGTAACTTGCCCAACACTGGTTATTATGCATGTATCGTTGATTAACACACACACTTAGTTAGAAGGATCACTGATAGGGGAAAATTCAAATTGTGTTGCTTGGGGTTGCTTTTAGACTATATTAGGAGGAGCAAACATATTGGCAGATCTGAGATCATCATTCGAGTGTGACATTTAGGCCAAAAGTCACTCATAGTTTAGCTGTATGAGCTCGGGCCTTATGTCTGGCTATGACAGAGGTGGGAGGTGAGCCAGAGTGCAGGAGAGGTCATGACACGTACACAGTACACAGCACGCACGCGCCCTCGCACGTGTACGCACACACACATACACACCATAGTAGATCTATTTTGGTAGGGCAGAAGTGAAGATGTATTTTTGCTGCAAATGCAGAATTGTGCCGACGTACTTAGGGGAAGTGCAACAGATGTCCTAGGAGAAAGCGACAGCGAAGACGAGCTGAGGGGAAGCACCGACCCGAAGACAATGTTCTTTAAACTATGTTAAAGTTCACGGAACATTTTGTGGTTTAAGTTGACGTAAGCTGTACTTTGTCTGTTTTTGCAAAAGAGGGGGCTTTGTTGTTTCAACCCTATAAAAGTCTTTGTGCTGACGATTGTAGTTAGTCCAATACTGAATCTGAACAGTATTGGCTCCGCATATGTGTATTCATTAAAATGCCGTCTAAATTGCACACGCCTGGATCTGTGGTTATTTTTGGATTCCTCTCTCAACATTGAACCCTAACAACGGCTGGACTACTGTAACTCCCTTTACGTTGGTTTAGATCGTTCCTGTTTGCATCGCCTCCAACTGGTGCAGAATGCTGCTGCTCGCATGCTGACCGGTTCCAAAAAGAGAGACCACATCACTCCGGTCCTCTGCTCTCTCCACAGGCTCCCAGTTGCTTTTAGGATTGATTTTAAAATTTTACTGCTGGTTTTTAAGGTTCTTAACGGAACTGCACCTCCTTACCTGGCAGAGCTTCTTAGCATTTACTGCCCTAGGAGATCTTTGAGGTCAGCAGATTTGATGCTTTTAGATGTTCCCAGGTACAGATTAAAGACTAGGGGGGAGAGGGCTTTTGCTGTGGCTGCACCCAGACTGTGGAACAGTCTACCCCCTCACATCAGATTCTCCACAAGCCTAGGAACTTTTAAAACTGCTCTTAAAACTCACCTATTTTCACTGGCTTTTAGCAAGGTTTAACCTATTGTTTTTAATTTATTGTTTTATCTGTGAGGCATTTTATGTACCTGTGTTTTATAGCATTTTTATTTGTATTTTATTGTACAGCACTTTGGTCAGCCTCGGTTGTTTTTAAATGTGCTTTATAAATAAACTTGACTTGACTTGACTTGACTAATTTTTCACCAAAATGCTATGAAATGTACTTAATGACACTTCTAAGCTGCACTGAAAGTCACACTTTGGCATAGCTACAGTATGTGTGATTAATAAAGCTAATCACTAATTTCCACATTTGCCCAATTGAAGTGTATGTCCTTTCCAGTAAGTTTCAACAAAGTTCAAATAAAGGAAGTTTCTTTTACTTTATTAAATTAAGTAATTACTTAAGATTATTACTCTATGGTCACTTAAAATAATGAAAACTAACAGGGTTTGTGTCCGCTTCCTGGACGCTTTCCTTTCTTTTTGGAGACACAAAATGAAATGAAACATGCACACAGACTGACAGATTAATCAGGGTAAGAATAGATGTGCGCAGGCGAGGGAGACTCAGGTGTATCGGTGGCGGGATACTTACAATAACAGGTTCCTCGAAGGGGGTTACCAAGGTAACGGTTCTCTGAGTCACATCTGCAACAACACAGAAAGAGAGACCGGTACAAAAGAATAAGTGAGACAAAGAATAATAGCATCTGCATTCAGCTCAGCTTCAGTTTGCATGAAGTTTTTGTCTTAAAGTGCGTGTGTGTGTGTTTGTGTCTGTGTCTCGGTGCTGCAGGTGTCGTCTTCTGCCAGCTTTTTCTGAAGCGAATTCCCCCGATAATTGTCTCTAATCAGTTGCGTGCTCTCTATTTCCCAGAGCCTCACAGACTCACGCATACATGCAGGAATGCATAATTATCAAAAGAAAACCTCAAACTATAATGCTGATGAGAGACAGTTTCTTCAAAAGTCTTCAATGTCTCCACCTCCTAAAGAATTTCATGCGTATGCAAGAGAAACGGTGGGTCACCAGGTTAGATTTCTGAACAAACTGAACAAATGTGGTGGATTTGTATGCAAAGGGAAGCCCAGCTCCATCCAAGTCCAAAGGAAACTGCTCAAGGTGTCCTTTTGGCTTCACTTCCATGATATAAAAAAGCTGTTTTGGCAACCTTAACAGTAAATCAGACACAAAGCCCACAAACGGGGCACAAACTGTGCCTCCCTCACAAGCCAGAGAGCTAAACAGGGGCTCTTACCACATTTGACAAATCTGCACTATTAGATGCCCTGGGATGAGAACACCCTGGAAATCCACACAAAACACATCACTTGAAAAGACAACGTTGAAAGCAACTCCTGTGCTCGGATCCATAGCTGGGACAATAGCGTAGCTGTTCTCGATCACACTTTAGAGTAACATGTTAGTTCAAAGAGCTTTGACTGGTGGAGATGGAGGAACCTTGTTTATCTTTTGTGTTTTTGTGTTTAGGGATTACCTGGATAAGACAGGATAATAACTGGTCAGAATGACTGGCCAGCTACAGCCTGTAAAGTCGAATCAGTTCAGCATTACCCATTATACATTATAGAGAAAATATTTTTTTTCTGGATAAGAAAGTCAAACGTCCAGGTCAGTCAGGTGGTTTGCAACAGGTAGCTCAAGTACATCACACTACACATAGCACATATTATCATTTGTACGCATATAAATACAAATTATTTGAGTATCTCTCAGAGAAGGTGCCCTTGGACTGATAAACTTTCACAGACAGAATGATAGCAAGTTGTAGTAATTATGGCAAATGTAATTCTACTACAATGGTTGTGACGGATTAGTAATGACAGATTAATCTATCAAAAACTGACCAGAGCATGAACTTCTTCAATTATGATAAATATAAAACTCACAAGACTTGTAGAAGAGCTCAGACAAAACATTAGGCAAGCAACAGACACTGACAGTGTTTTTGCTATCTTTCAAGACTGATATTGAAGTAGACAGACTTTTAAAAGCACATTGCTTTACGGTAAATACCACCTTTTTAAATGCGACTCAAAGGTTCGATCTGTACTCTTCTAGGTCACTCGGATTGAAATTTCTGTCTTGGATTGTCTGGGCTGACTAATCAAGGTCGCTGAGTGGAAAGCAAAGAAGGAAACATATTCGTCATATTTTTTGACAATGGCAAGAGACAAACACCCTGACATTTCAGTTTTCAGACAACAGCCGCTGTCATTGTGGACATATTTTCCAAAAAGTTAAAAAAAGAAATCTTTCAGCGTTGTGACAGAATAAAATGTTCATTAGGGTCTGCCTTTCACTTTTCATCTGCACTTAATTTTGATATTTAGGCCGATTCCCTGTGACCAAATAGACTCAACATCTTTTTAAAATGCATGCATCATCTGTTGATGGGCGGTAATTGGCTGTTGCTGACATCTGTGACCTTTAGGTCCACAAAAAGTCCCTAATCACTAAGATAAGCTCTGGCAACAAATATATGTTTAAAAAACATGATCAAACATACAAAGTATTAATGTATGTTTTAAGTTCGTAAGTAGAAGTAATAGAAGAAAAACGTCAGAGTTACAGGTTTTATTCCGTTATCATCAGGAAATGATGTGCATACTTTTAAAGCCATTAAAGTGCCAAGATGGATGATGTGTACCTGAAGCAGCTTAGGCCACAGATAAGTAAATTATTGCCTGGCAGAACAGAACAAAAGCTACAGTTATTAAACTCCCAGTGCAAGCTCAGTGGAAAAGGAGCTGTAAAAAATGTGATAAGAGGAGCAAATATAATTGTTATTATAATGCCAAGGCTTTCAAGGCTCTTTGCATCATTGTGAGGGAGTGAAAAATCTCTTTTGTGTCAGTGGGTGAGTGGCTCTATAGGACATTCATTTGGAAGACTTTAAAATGAAAAACAATGAGGTGTTTACTGATATTGCAATGACTTGATGAATCCTGTATTTTGACCAGAGAGAGCGCGAGAAAGCAAACCAGCTGCTATCAAATGCAGCTTACTGACAAGCTTTGCCAAATATGGTCAATGAATCATCCAAAGAGCTCCACAGAACACTGACTGATTCATTGTGCAACAGATTAAGGAGGGAGGGTTCAAGAACACAGACCGAGTTAGAGTGGGAAGAAAACAGAGCCTAAAAAGAACATTCAAGAGTACAGTGGGTGGGGGGGGGGGGGGGGGGGGGGGGGGGCTACACGAACAAGAAGGCGAGGGCAGGTCGAGTTTACAGCTGGTCTTTATGAATTCTTCTGTAGCGTTGTGGCAGGTCACAGAGCTATGCTGGATGCTGAATATTTCATTCTTCTATAAACCCTGTCCAAGGACGTGGCCTTAAACCATAGCAGCTTCACGAAGCTTTTATCCTGAATCAGGAGTTTAGGACAACAATAAAACAAGAAACAGCAACAAGATTCTTCTCTAATAAATTAGAGGAAAAGCGCTCTCGGACGTTAAACAGATAAACGACAGGTTAGCCCTAAATTTGGCTTCAGCTTGGCAGGTCTCATTAAGATGTGCATTGGCTTTGACACAGAAATGTATATGACAGCAGCAGTCAGATACTAGAAACACATTTTTAACAAGAAGCATCGGCATCTTAAATTAATTTTTTATGCAGTTATATTAGGATGCAGAAAATTCTATGACGTCAGTAAACACCATCATCAGGCCAAATGGAAGAAACACAGGTTCCTGTGAAACAGTATGGATTCAAACGGTACTTTTCAAAAAGCAACTTTGTGTCAGTTGTTCCAATTAGGAGACAAGTAGTGTGGGCTGTAGATGTGCCCTGCCTATAAATAAAGACACACAAATCCCGGTTACAGCTCCGCTCATTAAAAACTGATTGGTGTGAACCATCTCTCTATCACAAAAACCTTCACAGGACCTTACAAGAAGCAATTTAAAGATGTATGAAGCTGGAAAAGACCAAAAAAGCATTTCTAAAAACTCAAATGTTAATGTAAATTGTCTATAACTGAAGTAAATACAGGAGAGCTGCAATCTTTAGGAGAAGGCATGATGTACACAACATACAATCCTTAAAAAGGTGAAGATGAAATAACAAAGCAAGTAACAACAAAACCTGCACCTGCAGACATTTCTATAACTTGGTAAAAATCCCACTGAATAAAAATTCTACCCAGGACATGGAAGGAAACGGAAGAAATGACTGCTTAGAAAATTAATCAATTAATTAAATCAGATCTCAAGTTTGTGAAGCACCACCTGGATGGTCCACAACACCACAATGTTCTGCATAAACAACACTCGTTTGGAGAAAAAGGCATGGCACACCAATGCCAGGAATTGAGCCAAACTGAAACATGGTGGAGGTACCATTATGATTTGGGACCATGTTGGAAAATCAGTGAGAGAACAATAAATTCATAATTTTAAGAAACAATGAGCAGGAGTCCAAGACCTAATTTTAAGGATAGCCTGAGTGGTGAACAAGATATTGACCCAAATGTACCAAAGAAAAGCAACAACACAATTAGCTTTTATGTGGAATTACCAAGTCAAGTTCCAAGTTTAGTCAGATGCTTTTAGTTTTAGGTTTTTTATGTATATTTAGTTTTTTTTTGTTTTTTTCCTTGCAAATACACATGTAATCAAACACAGAGCCTGAAGCAGGAAGTGTGGATTAACCCTGATTAGGTTTTTGGATAACCAAGAAAGTCTGGCTCTGTTTAACCTGCTTCACAGTACACCCCTCTGTATTATTTGTTCATAACCACTTAAATGAGCAAGACTCTATTACATGTAGAGCACCAGATATGATGTTGGATAGAGAAAAAAAAACAAGAATCAAATCTCCCCCCCCCCCCCAAAAAAAACAAAAAAACAAAAAACAAAACCTTAAAGTCTCTGACACTAAAAGGAAAAGCAAAGTGGAGCACAAGGAAGGTGAAGTGCCCTTCTTAAAAGGAGAACTGAAGCTTAAGAGAGGATGAAAGAGGCTTATTAAAAAGTGTTGAATCCAGAGAAGAGACTTGGTAAATGGAGCTGCATCATCTCAAGAGGACTCTGTGACTTTAAAAGCTTTGGAGTCGCTCCCAGCCAACTGCCACAAAGGAATGAATTGAGGAATATAGCAAGCCTATTTCAGCACAAGGAGATTTACTGTGATAAATGCAATGTCATAAATTGCCTTGGGCCTTTATCTGAAGCCAAATATGATTTAAAAAGTACTTTCACTCATTTTAATCATAGTTTTCTTCTTTTAAGCTGTGGTTATATTTCCAAATATTTTTAATTTTGCTTCTCTACCCACAAAGTAGCAGTAGTTAGAGATTCATTCCAACTACTTACAATAGCTGCTCTGAAGAATATTTTAGCTGGTACAAGAAGCGTGAACCTGCCCTACTCTGCCTTCTCATAAAATTTACTCTTGGATTTAACCACCGTTATTTCATGATGTGGCACTGTGTTCACTCTGCACTCACTTTTTATCAAACAAATGCTCTGCAGGCCCGGACACAGCGGAGGCCAAAATGGAGGTGCCTTTTAGATGAAGCTGTTTTGAGCCATTTTCGCCTGACAAAATAAAGTTGTGAGTGGCAGAAGCTGCTCCTTCAATATTGAAAGCACTTTTGTCCTGTTTTTCTGTATTTTGAATTAAAGCAGAACGTTTCTGCAGCAAAGTGAAAAAAATGTTCATCTTTACATCTACGTTTTTGAAAAAACACATGCAAAAAAACAGATTTTATGCTTTTGTGAGTGAGTTTGGATCCATTTTAATTAGCAGTGTTTTTGTTCTGGGTGTAGTTCTGGGTTAGTTACCAACAGGAATCATGCAATTAAATTAGTCACTAATCTAATTGTTGATCAAAAAAAAGAGGGTCACCTATAAAAAATATTATTTTCAAAACATATATTCTGTTGCTCTGGATCTTTTTGCAGTGTAGGAATATTGTCTTTTGGGACAAATTCAAGTGCAACCCCAGTCATAGGTAGGATGGCTCTGAAGTAGCTGTCTCTACTTGTAGGATGCATTTGGTGGTATGAGCTCAGATTTTGAACATTGTTTCTTCTAAAAAGTTTGTCACCAGCAGCATATGCACAGAAACATCTCTTGTGGAGGACTTTCCTGCTTCATCTCCTCTATTCAAAACAGGAATACTACTTTCATATATTTTAAAAAAAAGTTATATTATTACATTTGTAAAAAGGGGAAGGAACAATTTAACACAAGCACATGAGCAAACAAGCGTATTTTGCTGTTTGCTGGCTAGCTAGTTTCAAAGACAACTACATGCTAATAATCTAGAATAAAAAAATACACATTTACCAAATTTGCTGAAGCAGCAATCAGTAATGATTTTTTTTAAACATGCATATATACTGAACTCCAATATGCAAGAAGTTGAAAGACTTGCATGAGGTTAGGTTTATGGGCAGAGGACATGCTTTTTTTTTCTTTTCTTTCTTTAACTCTTCAAGGGACCATAAAGTCCTGGATGCAAAGCTCCCACATAAAGGGGACAGACACTTAAGCTGCTTAAAACAACCACAATGGGAACAAGATAGGGGCCACACGAGACTGGAGAGCTTCATCACTTAAAACAAATGGTGACTCAGCTACACAACACACACACACACACACACACACACACACACACACACACACACACACACAAACAGAGCAAATGACAAGTGCTGAGCTTTGATCTTGTAAAACTCTCAGCAAAGGTAAATAAAATTGAGATGAAATGTTTTAGCTCCTGTGTATTATATATATTTTTTACTATAGAATGATGTTTTTACTGCTGGGATTTTGTGGGTTTAATTATGGCAGAGTATTCACAGAATAAAACAAAACAAAACAAGACAAAAAAGACAACACGTGGTATTAAACCCGGGAAAAGTAAAACATGCAAATAGGCTGTCAATTAAAGGAGTCCAGTAGAGAAGGCCAATTGAAGCCAAATCAAAACGATCAAAGAATCAAACAACAAGACAAGAAAGAAGAAATTATGGACTGTTCAATAGACTGCACGTTAAAAGTGCTGACACACACAACGGTTTGATTTTTAAAAGGTTATGTATGAATTTACATTAAAACTGTAACCAAACCCGAATGCGTTACAGCATGAATATCAGTTATTGTGGAAGTATAAACTGCTTGGAAAATTTAAAATCAATACCAATTGATCCATTGAGCTTTTCAAATTGCTGGAGTTTATAAAGAGTTTCTTTTATTCTTATACAAATTTTGTCATTTTATTGACAAAATTCAAACAGGTAAATAATCAACCTGTTACTGAGTGATACCTCAACATGGTCCCTCCTACAGTTGTGTTGTTTTGAGGTTGTGTGGATATGCTCTGACAGAAATCGTAAATCAGTATGACTATGACTGTGTAATAGGACTATGTAGTGCTATGACAACGTACAGTAAATGTTAAGTAGTGTTGAAAATGAAAGTCTCTATTTCCATGTCTGAGCTAACACTCTAAGCTAAACTTTCTAAGCTAACAAGCCGCCCATAATCTCATGCTCTCGATAAACTAGGTGCCTGTTGCCATGTCAGCTTTATCTGATTTAGAGTTCAAGTTATGGCTGATTACATATTCTTTTACACAAGTGTGCACAAATAATCATTAATCAAAGGTTGCTGGAATTATCTAACCCATACAACAAATGCATGCAACTTTTTAAACTGAAGTTTAAAATTATTATTATTTGGAACTTGTTTTGTTCCTGTATTAACGTGTCAGTAAAATAGATATTATATTTGAGTGTGTCCTGTCCTGATTATATTAATGTTGGAGGAAAAATTATTGCGATGTACTGATTAAAAAAAAAGACAAAAACAGAGAAAAAGGACATAAAAATACTCCTCTCCAAAATAGTGTGTATTTCATGTTTTGTTCACTTTAAGCCGACACAAAGTGACAATATCTTCATGAACGCAAACATGTACAAATCTACAGACACAAAAGACAAAATAAAAAATGTCCCAACGTCTCTCCGATTCTCTGCATTTGTGACTGCACTTTCTCACATAGACAAATATGCATCCACGCACCTGCTGCAACCCGAGGGCGCTTGCCATCCACCCCCGGGGGGAAATTGCTTGTTCATAATCAAAACAACAAACAAATGGCCCTCTGCTTGGTACACCATTTTGGAGTGACTCAACCAAAACACCCACCGCTGTGACCGAGACACATTTACAGAGAGTGAGAGAGAAAGAGAGATGCGGCATCAGGGCAAATCAAAGGTGAAAGCGACAGCAGCACGGTGGCTTAGTGATGCACAAGTGAACACACACAAGTGAACCTTTTCTGCTTTCAGCCCTCCGTGGAGTTTCCAACAGAATAATGAAATATCCGTGTGCACTGAAAAGAGACGTTACACAGAAAAACAAGCACAAATGCCAAATGAGCAGGTGTACTTAGGACGTATGCCCGATTCCAATTCAGCGTTTATTTAGTCTGCTTAACTGCAGCTGAGTTTTGTTCCAAATGTGCCACGTTATTAGCATGATAATCAGAGTGAGCCGCCACTGTCTTGAGTTAGTTTTTTGCCCTAATTAAACTACTGATGATCACAAGTATTGCTAACACATATTTAATAGCTGTTTCTATTAATAGCGGTAGGCTTGATGTATCTGAGTGATGATCAGGGTTTCCCACAGAGTCTTAGCTTGGGCAGGTTGCACAGGTAAATTTGGTGATTTATTTATTTTCTTTTTACTTTTTAGTCCATCTGAGACAATGACGCCAATGACTTTCTAGTGGATAAACCCCTCACTCTTATTTTCAAAGTTCAGTCACTGGTAACCAGCTACTGTAGCTGTGGTTCTTCCTGTTTAGAGTTCCCTCCAACTAAATTAACACAAGTCATGTGTTCCTACTGTACTGCCTGACAACATAAACAAGCAGTTCCATATTTAAGCACCAGTGAAGCTATAGTCTGAGTCTTGTCTGGGACCATTTTAAGCTTTATTTTCACTTGTAAACTTTTGATTTTATTTTTGATATAGAAATATTTGTGTTCACAAAGGCATAAACACTGCAAACCCAGTTTAGAGCTCCAGCTGAGATACTCTCATTAGATGAGGGATGGCAGCTCCAGACACCTGACCATCTGAGTGGCCACAGAATACAATGTATAGTGAATATTTACTGAGTTCTTGATGCAAAAACATGTTTTTTGTTTGTTCTGTAAAGTTCCCCTTCTGAAAATTGGAGCATATGTGGTGCTTTAACTTCCTTTTGGAGCATATACACCATAAACAGATGGATGCAGTTTACAGGTCGAAAAAAATGTGCTGAGAACTCGGACGTGACTGAAGCCAACGTCCTTTCTTCCTTTTTAATAGCCATTGTTGGGCATTTTGTACATTTTGGTCACCAAGTTTCAGGAAGGAGAATTTTACAGGGAACGCTCATTGTGATTGACAAGACAGCACTTGTCACAACATCACAATGACGATGTTTAAAACATGTCCGAGCTTCTAATGGTGACTTTGTAACACAGTAGATGATGGCAGTGTTTTGAAGTCTCACAGACGTTTAAGGAACTGTTCTTTTCAAGAGTTCAGTATTTGCTTCATTTTGCAACCCTGGTGCTGTTGTTTGAAACAGGAGCACAAACCTCTTCAGTGTCTATAGGAAAATATCAAAGTTTGAGTTGGAACGAATGATCCTAACAAAAGCAGGTAGCTCCTCATAAAAATTTATAGTTAACTCTTTATAGTTTTAACTCTTGGTGATGAGTGTTAAAAGAAAAAAAACATTTTCTATTTTTGAGATACTGGATGATTTTCATTTGATGAGCTTTCAAAAATAACATAATCAGACTTTAAATTGGTAAATACAATTCTAAACAAATTCAAATATGTGTCTAGGTCATCTGATCACTTTTTGTGGGCACAACTCAACTGGCCTTCAAAAGTATTATTAAAACAACAACAAAAGAAAAACACCTTCCATTTAGCCCTGCAGGTCCATCAAAAACAGCATAATTCAAAAATGCAGTTGGGAAATATTGGTAAAAATCTGTGTTTCTCTAGGTTAAGTTTCCAAGGTAACATGGAGAGGACTGTATATGAGTACAAAATGTTCTGCCACGCTGACAGCAGGAAAACACTGATTAAAGTTGACAGTAAACATGTGGAGAGTCTCTGGTAGTGTGAGGGGGCAGGGTGCTTTGCCCTCAGACAAAGTCAGGTTCATGTCAGGAGCAGAGCTAGGGTTCAGGATTACTTAAAGGTCATGGAGAGGTTGGCAAAAGGCCGTCAGTGGTGAGGGTCAAAGTCTAAGATCAGGGTCAAAATGTCACATGCAGTAGGTATGACTCAAGATGTTCAGGATGCGTGTGTCAGAGTTACTTTCTAGTTTTAACTGAAGGACTGAGCCTGTTTGACTACTGACACTGGATGCAAACATTAGTGTAAATGTCAAAAGAAATATGGCAGATAACACCAATAACTAACGCGACACCTCCACATGTAACTGTGAGCTTCATGCATACAGTGAGGGAAGAAAAGGTAAAGGCAACAGCTGCAAGAGCATGGAGGAGAAATAATGAGGAGGAAATATCACATTATATAAACCATGTTTACCACCAATCATAAAAACTCACGTTGCAAATCATTTTTCTAGATGGTTATTTGTTCTAGAAATCAAAAACAATTGCTGCAGCTCTAATAAAATGAGTTAACATACTGATGTTTTGAGTTAAGTAATTGAAACGACTGGGCAGAAAATCTATACCTGATTATTAAAATATATAACTGATGGCAAATTATCAAACACTCACTTAGATGTACACAAATAATCTGAGGTATGCTATCATAGTTTAAGAATAAGGGAAAGAAATCTGTCCCAGCGGGGGTTGTCTTGTCTCATCATGCTGCATGCTCCTCCTGTTATAGATGGCAAACCACACAAACACCAGAGCACTCTCCAGCTCTGCTTTCTACCCTCGCCTGCTAGATTTATTGATGCAGCAGTTTTCAGTCTGTCTCCACGGCGCGTTGGTCCACCAAGCCATTTAGGATATTGTAGTGCTGCAGCGGTCCAGTCTGGCAGTCAAGGGAAAGCATGCACACACAAGCCACGGACTGTTTACACACTATTCTAGCTTTCTGATCACCTAAAATATCAAATCCTGAATCAACCTAATTTCAGTGTAACCCAAAACTAATGCAATAATCAGCAAATTTGCAATCCTGAAATGGATTCAGTGTCATGATGAAGTGTCTTTGCCACATTTCTCTCCAGTGCGCTTCTTGTTGTCAGTATACATATATTATATATTAAAGTATTAAAGTGACTTATGAAATGATTAAATGAGTATTATTGGATCAGGTTGTCTAAAAATTCAGGACCAGTTAGATTGGGGTTGGCACACTCACAGCTGACACTGGTCTCCCTTGACGCCCTTGGTGGTACAGAAGCACTTTCCCGTGTTGACGTGGCAAACGTTGGCATGGCTGTTACACTTGCATGCTGCAAAGACAAAAAGAGAAAGAGAAGAAGCAAAGATGTGTCAAGTTTGGTTTTTGAAAACTCTTGATATCATAGAGACATAACAGAAAACCAGCAATTTCTTGATGACAACTTATGGAAATACTGCTGAGGTGCCCTTCAAGCAAGACATTAATCTTTATCTACTGCAATGGACCTGCTCAGCACACAGCACTGAGACATGCATACTGTATATAAACACAGTAATCCTCAAACATTGTCATTCACAATGTTCCAGATGAGTAAATGTATGCAGACAAAGTGAGTTGTGAGAGGGATAGAGGTAGAAAGAAAACAGTGTGGGGAGAAAGCAAGAAGGCAGCTAAAATGGATAAGAAAGCAGAGAAATGGCAATGAAAAAATAAAACACAGGAAAGGACAAATCACTCATCTCTTTGGAAGAAAATCAAGGCATCTTGCAGCTCTGAATCATTCCCATCATTCCCAATCATAACAGTTGTTTAGTTTCTGATTGAACTGATCTCTCTTGTTGAACTCATTTCTTTTGTTTCTGTCTTCTTGGACAAAAGTGAGCTTAAGCTAATGCATTCTTCAAAGAGAATTCTCACTCAAACACAACACATTTCCCAACAGTTGAAAACAAAGTGTTCGGTCAGGATTGTATCCATGCAATGAGAGGGTCACTGTTAAAATTATCAGGATTTTTAAAGGATTTGAGATGCAAATCATGATGCAGAATCTTCTTGTTCCCCATGTTGTTCAAGTTAAAGAAAATGAATGTCCTCATTCTGTGGGATGTTTAATCCTGTAAGTCAAACTCTAGCAGAAGGGCAGAGATAAAATAATTTGTTCAACCGATTGTAGAATCCTTATTCTTTTAGCTTTTCAGCTCAACCTCTTTACACATTTTTACACAGAATGAAGACAGACATTTTTTCCATCTTCCAGTACATTAGAGGAGATTTATTCACAGCAGAAGTATGAACACGAGGAAAGACTGCCTCAGCCAAGGACTCTTTCAATGTGCATTTCTTAGAAACCCATTAGCTTCTCAAAGTCATTTCAGTTATGAATGAATAACTAAAATGTCTCAACCAACAAATATGAAATTGTGTGTTACAAATGTAAGAACAATTTGTACCATTTGTGTTGATAGGTGTAGCACTGTCCATGTCAAAGTCAAATGCCCACATGAAGACAAAACCCTCTTGCTAATGCAAATTAAGTTGCTATCAACGTCAAGGTCATCTTGGGCATTGTTGCACTGCTGTTATTTTTAGATCATTTCCTAGAGGTCCTGTTCTGACCACTTACGCATGCGCATCTGTGATTTCACTGCATGGTTTCAAATCTGCACAGAAAGAAGATATTGTCTGTCATACTAACCTTCATGTCAAGGATCATCACTGAGAAACCAAGAGACCAAACTGCAGTCTACAGTGGATGTGCCCACTGTGGGCTGAAGCCTGAAGCAAGTGTATCTGATCAGAAGCCGGATCAGAACCATGCTCTTGATTATGTCTTTATTTTTCCACCTTGTCTGGTTTGCAGGCCAACCCTCTCCTGCCTGCTTCCATGCCTGAGCAAGCTCTGCACTGGTGATGCCATGATCCTATAATCGAATCATCTTTAAGGGACAGTCCTGGCACTTTCTGGACTTTCTTAGGTGCCCTGAAGCCTTCTTCACAACAATTTAAACTCTCTCTCTTCAAAGTTCGGTAAATGGTTGATTTAAGTGCAGTCTTATTGGCAGCAAGAGCCTTTCTTGAGAAGCCCTTTTTATGCAAAGTAATGAAGTTTTCTTGCACTTATCCAAGGTTAACACAGAAAAAACAATGATTTCAACCACCACTCTACTTTTAAAGGATCCCGTCTGCTATTCAGACTCAACCACATGACAGAGTGATCTCCAGCCTTGTCCACTACTACCTGAGGATCCCTGAAAATGAGGCTAACAGGTGCTTATGTTGCATTGCTGAACTGTAGTAGAAATTGTTTTTGTTTGTTTGTTTCTTCTTTTTTTTTTTTTTTTTTGTTTCTTCTTGATATTCTGGAGTATACGCAAATTGGCATCACAAAAACTAAAGCAGCAAACTGTGATAACCAAAACTTGTGTCATTCTCAAAACCTTGCAATGACAAAATGTAAAAAATCCTCCTTTAAAAATGGATGGAGCCCTGTGGTAACAGTGTGGATGGTAAAATTTGACTTTTGCCAGCTATCTGTTGTAGATAGTCTACTTTTGATTCGAGCCACAGAAATGTGAGCCTTTTTTTGGTGAGTTTAATCTTCTTAATTACTTTCTTGTATAAAAGCATGATGTAGCCAGATAATTCACATGGAGCCAAGCCTGTAATTTAAACACTAAATCACTTCTGCATTCAGCTCCTAAAGGTAGTGACAAACAAGAACGTTCCCTGCACCCTTGTAGTTCGGTGTGTATGTGTGTGTGTCCACATTCACACACAGCCACTCGTTACTGTGTCCCACTCCAGCTGAATTGACTTTGTGCTTTGTTCTTATTCTTTCCAATTGGCTCAGAGACAGGCCCTGTAATAAAAACAGTGTTGAGCTCAGGTCAAGGTAAAGGCAAGACACAGACAGATAATGAGAGGAAAGCAACCTCTTCTAGTCCTCCCTCTCCTCTTCTGCCTGGAAAGAGGGCCCGATTCGATTGCTTACACAGAGCAAAAGCAAAGCAGCACACATAAACATTGCTTCAAATATTTAGATTTCTGAGAACACGTACCGCACAAAAACAAGGTCGTGCAGAAGGGGAGCTTAAATGTCAGAAGGCTGAAAGTTGAATTGATGTTCTGTGACATGACAAAAAAAAACAAAACAAAAAAAAAAACAGATGCTGACTGGTGAGACAGAAACAATAACAAAATACAATTTCAATCTATTACTTTAAATTAAATTGACCCGTCAGAAAAATAGAAAACCTTTTCGGAGATGCACACTGAACTGCACGGCTCTGGAAGATAACAGAATCTTGACAAGAAGTGGCTTTTAGACTTGAGATAATAGACAAATCACAGGTGTGTTAGCGCAGGCTCAGGTCACCCTGCTGTTCGTACAATATTGATTTAGTTGGCAGCCAACAAAGGCGCACAAAGGGCACAGCCAGGAGAAACATGTATTCGTCTAGTCGCACTGATTTTGCCAGTGGCTCTTAAAGAATAAGAACAGGGGACAGAGGGAGAAAAACAGACAGAAAAGTACTGTTTTGGTTTGGAGGCTGGTACTGAACACTGCAATCATCTGAGAGCTTCACACACAAGGTTCAACACACAAGAAGAAGAAAACCCCTCTCAGCCCCCGCTGTCTAACTGTAATCTCAAAGGCCTAATTAAAGGCTGAATTAAGACACTTGAACAGAGACGTAGCACAACCTCTTTGGCTGCCACTTGATGCTAGAATTAAGTTCAATTATTTAAGATCTCACAGTATAACAAAGCAAATTTTGCACCATTATTTCTTTCCTTTGATTAAACAAACATGAAACCACTGTAATCCCCTCAGCAGAAAAAGCCACCCTGGTTCCAGCAGAGCAGGCCGAGCACAGACAAATCCTCTGCTCTGCATGTTCTGATGAGGGCCGAGATTAGAATCTAGTCCAGCCGTTTGTCCACAAAACCGTATGCACAAACTCAAATTTCAGCTGAGGTACTGCTCAGCGAGACGAATTAAATACAATTTAAATTCTAATGAGTTTGGTTTCGAGTAAAATGTGAGCACAAAATAAAAATAAATTTGTTTCATTTGACAATTACACAGCATTTCCAGCTCTTGATTGTACATCCTACTTTCCTACTTCCGACTGGGGCATTAACGCCTGTTTTTGGAGCAAACAAATGTGTTAAACATCAAAAAGTAATCTGGAATCAGTGGCTGGATCCTGCAGTTTTTGCACTATTTTGATTTCTCTTAACATATTACTGAGAAATGTTCAATAATCAGTAAGGAAGTTGGTAGAAAATTTTTCAATAGAAAACCCCACACCATGTGAAAGCAAGTTACATTTGACATCATCTTCATATTAAATCCTTAGTCTTCACAAAACATTTCCTTGGCCTAAAACAATGTAAGAGTTCATTTACTTGATCATATAGTTTGATATTGATTAGTTTAATTGTTGTGAGCAGATTCATTGCCTTTAGGTTTTGTGCTACTTTTGCTTTTAAGTCTGCAAAATTTAGAATAGAACAGAATAGAATAGAATAGAATAGAATAGAATAGAATAGCTTTTTATTGTCACGGTTACAAGAACAATGAAAGGCAGAGGTTCCACTTCTGATTACTTTTGTTAAAAATGATTGGACTGCAATCCTGAAAAGATATCATGGTTCCAGTGAACTCCAATGAACAGATTTTTTTCTTAAATCAAATAAGAATTATGATGGTGGGGTGGTTAGCACAGCGGCAACACCAAGAAGATCCTGGATTCAAATCCAAAGGGGTTGAGGTTACATATTCACCACATCCCTGCATAGGTTCTATTTGTTTGTACCCTAGCTTCCTCCCCTGGTCCAAAGGCATCTCAGGATAATTGGTAAATTGGCTGTAGGCATGAATTTCTCTGCGTTAATAAACTGATCTAGGATGACCCCTGCATCACCATGGATTGGATAAGCAGGAGAAAATGGATGGGTGGTATAAGAGCAATCACTTCACAGCATATGGGCCACTCTAGGACAGGTGAC
Source organism: Oreochromis niloticus (assembly GCF_001858045.2). Classification (NCBI taxonomy): domain Eukaryota; kingdom Metazoa; phylum Chordata; class Actinopteri; order Cichliformes; family Cichlidae; genus Oreochromis; species Oreochromis niloticus. The sequence continues at coordinate 4,901,033 of NC_031978.2, forward strand.
CTTTCAGTGTAAAAACATCTTAAAATTAATTTACAAATGTGCATCTAATCAGTTTTCACCTCATGTTCTCAATAAAATTATGTAAATTTCACAGCCACGAAACACTGAAAGAAATTCAACGAAGTCTACCAAACATTTCTCAGTACAGCACATAGCTAATCTATTTGATACTGCAGTTCAAGTAATGTGGCTAGTACTGATTTACCCGTGATGGGGTCTTGAGTTTCTCTTTGCAGAATTTCCCCAACTGAGAATCAAACTGTTAAGTCAAAACAGTCTGTTTTAGTTTAAGCGTTGTGTTCAAATTGCATGCTCAAAGAAATGTTTCTTCTCACTCTCTTTTCTTCTTGTTGCATGTTGAAGCTCTACTTGGAACCTTGTTAAGATCCAACCATGCAAAATAGGATTTTACGCCATTTTTCAAGTGGTCTTAAACTGTTGATCGGGACTGTATGTGTTATACTTTACTTTCCCCAACCCTAGCCACAGCTCAACTGGAAATGGCAAATGGAAAAAAAAAAGAAATGCAGTTTTTGACATTACCCTTTTTTCCTCATTCTACAGTTGGCTGACTTCAGAAGGGATAAGGGAAATGTTAGGGAAGTCGGTAACTTTTGAAAAGTTGAGTCTGCAACTTTTGTAAAGTGCAAACTGTGCCCAGGCCTGGTATACTGTAGGTGCTGCTAATATGACTTTGACTCTTTGCAAATATCTGCATTGACAGCATGCCAGCACAAAGTTAGCAGTGACAAATCCAAAGTGGCGTTAAAGCTGAGTGCATATTGATCCCAGCCAAGCAGCCAGAGCCTGATCTTAGACCATTAACGAAAAGAGTAGTGACAATGCTTTTCAGACCGACTTATAGAGTACTGCAAAAGTAACTTATTGAGTACTATAAGAAATCGCTTTCTACACAGTAATTCAGTGATGTAATTCAACATTTTTTAAAGTATTGTGTAATGCAAAATATATGACTGAAAAACAACTGATTATGACAGAACATGCATCGCATTTTACCTAACATCCATATATGTAGTGGTTGCATGCAAATAAGATTGAACATTACTTGAAACTTGTTTCAGTCTTTCTAATCTGGCAATAAGATTTTTTTAACCAGTATTCTTTTATCATACCTTTCAGATAATAAAGTATAATCCGTGTTTGTCCTGCACAGACGTCATGTCAACCGGACCAAGGACATATTAGTCTTCTAAATGTCTACTTATGATTCAGTGCCTGTAAATGCACAGGATATTACCCTGTATTGAAAGATGATATGGAAGCTAAATCTACAACTAAACTTAAATATAGCTGTAGTTCTCTTAAGGTTAGGAGTTCTCAACATTCACTACTCAATAAATCCTTTCATTAAGACGGACTCTTTCACTAAAAATATTTTTTTAATCTTTTTAACACAGATATATTGTCTCTAAAAGTAAAATAAGTACTTAAGTCATCCAGTCCATCCACATAATATGACGTATTCAAGTGCCAAGAGTAGAGAGAGAAAATGAATAAATAAATGAATGAATGAAATGGATGGAGGAGAAAACACATCAGGCAAATGCTGACAACACAAAAATAAGCAATGGGGAAAAAAAGAAACCTGATCTCTTAGCAAAAAATTTGATATAAATCATATTTCCCATGACTTGTGTGAGCCCCTGAAGAGAGTACAATTTCTCACTCCAATGCCTCCACATGTACGCACACAATAAAAAGCCAGACTGTCGCCAGTTTGTGTTTGAATGTGTGTTTAGGTGAGAAGGTGGCCGAGTGTGTTCGTCAGTCAGAAAACCTGAGTCATGAATGAACCTTTTATGTTACTTTGGTCTGCTCTGTCTTATTCCCGATAGGGTTGCAGGTACAAATCTCAATGCAACTTCATTTCTGCAGGAAAAGGTGGAAAAAAAAAAAAAAGATTTTTGTGCAGTTGGACTTCCGAACCAGCAAATCTTATTTCTGCTAAATATTAAGGAGCTTCAACAAGATGCATTACCATTCTTGTGTTCTGTCCTTTTGGTCTGTGTTTCTTTGTTTTTTTTTAAAGCTGAATTTTGATAGCTGCACATACACTGGCTGTAAAACTGCTTAGCACTTGCTATTATTGGGTCATGAGACTTGTCATTCTCCAATTCAATCACCATTTGCACCAGTTCTGCATGTTGCATGTTGCACTGTTCACTTTTATGTGTGGATGATTAGATGTTAAGGTTAGACAAAAATTACCCAGGGGTCTCAATGGCAGGCACTGGTATCATTTAGTAACATTTCATGTGATCCTTGATCAAAAACAATGTACGTCTTCATGTCACAAATCAAGGAAACATTACCTTTCAATTTCAACTTTTCAGTTCTTCAGAATAAAAGTGTTTACTTGTAGCAAAGTAAAATAATAATGATAACAATAGCAACAGCAATATTATTAAGCAGAAGAAGAAGAAGAAGAAGAAAAAAATGGGTATCACACAAAAAACTATGAGTGACCATTAGAGGCATTATTCTGAATTACCTCCAATATAGACATGAGATATCAAATTCATTCGCACACTATGCTGAAAATCATGAACTCACACCTGAAACACTTTCACATAAACTAGTGAAACCTTTTACACGTGTTATCAAAAAGCTTTCACAGGTACTAATCAAATGTGTTCATTTATATATCTGGACATTTCACACAGACAAGTGAAATTCATTCACATACATACTGAAAATCATGCAGACACATAAATGAAATGCTTTTACCTGCACAGTTGAAAAGCTCTTTAGAAAATCTGATGAATGCTTTTACAAAGACTTGGAAAATATTTCATGCAAACTTGAAGGCAAGAGAATTTTATCTGAAATGTAAGGTAACTGAGAAAATAGATTGCATTTTAAAACATGGGGAAGTGCATCTCAAACTAATGTGTGCTACATTTGTTCATGTTTGTGCTGTTTGCTCCTGCCACTGAACTAATAAAAAGACTAAAGACTGTCACTCCCATTTTGTTCAAGCCATTAGCCTTCTACCTACGAATCGCATCACCAACATCAGGCAATGCACTTTGTTTTTGTTTTTTTTTGAGGAATGCACGCAAACTCACCTGCATTGGTTGATTGCCTAGCCAAATCCCTATAGAACTAGACCCAAATGTGGTACTATGTTCTGCTTTAACACCACACACAAAAAACTGCTCCACAACCTAACAGCAATCCTTAACAATACTGATCTCAGCTAAAGCCGTCAGAAGCCTGCCCGAAAACAATAAATATTAGCCAGCTACCTTTAGCATGGCTCATCCTGGCAGCGTAGCAACATGCCGATGCCAGCTGCAGCTTCGGTCCAAGCACACTGTATCACATTATCTACACCAGCAGTGATTCAGCACATATGCAGGATGCACAAGGAAAAAAAGATCAAATATAATTTGCCACATCACTTCTTGAATTTTATACATTGGTGTGAAAATGTGTTTGCCCCTTTCCTAATTTCCTATTTTTTTTAGTATGTTTGTCACACTTAAATGTTTCAGATCATCAAAGAAATTTAAATATTAGACACAGATAATATAAGTAAACATAAAATGCAGTTTCTAAATAAAGGTGTTTATTATTAAGGGGGGAAACAATCCAAACCTACATGGCCCTGTGTGAAAAAGTAATTGCTCTCCGTTATAAAATGTATTAAATGTGATGTATCACATCTTTAGAAAGCTGAGTTTGATTTTTTTAGCCACACCCCAGCCTGATTACTGCCACGCCTGTTCTCAATCAAGAAACTTAAATAGGACCATCCTGACAAAGTGGAATAGACCAAAAAATTCCCAAAAGCCAGGCATCATGTTGTGATCCAATGAAATTCAGGAACAAATGAGAGGAAAAGTAATTGAGATCTCTTAGTCTGGAAAAGTTTATAACACCATTTCTAAAGCTGTGGGATTCCAGCGAACCACAGTGATCATTATGCACAAATGGCAACCAACCAAAATTACCCCAAAAGTGCAGCAACAACATCCAGTGAACTGCAAGCCTAACTTGCCTCTGTTAAGGTCAGTATTCATGACTCCACTATAACAGAGACAAAAATGGCCTGCGTGGAGTTCCAAGATGAAAATCACTGCTGAGCAAAAGAAACAAAGGCTCACCTGAATTCTGCATGAAAATATCGTGATGATCCCCAAGACCTTTGAGAAAATAGTCTGTGGACTGATGAGACAAAAGTTGAACTTTTTGGAACGTGTCTGTCCCGTTATATCTGGCATAGAAGTAACACAGAACTTTAGAAAATATCAACAGTAAAACAATGGTGGTGGTAGTGTGATGGTCTGGGCTGTTTTGCTGCTTAGGGGGAAATCACTTTTCACACAGGGTCATGCACATTTGGATTTCTTTCCCCTTAAAAATAAACACGTTTATTTAGAAACTACATTTTGGTTTCTTGTGGTATCTTTATTACATTTGTTTGATAATCTGACTTCAGTATGACAAACATAAAAAAATGGAAAATCTGGAAGAGGGTAAACACTTTTTCCACCGTAATTCTAAGCTAATAACAGCATATATTTCAATTAGGTATTTAAAGCTGGAAAATTCAGTACAGCTAAATGTAACATTATAAATGAGGGATTGTAAATAACAGCTCTTCATAATAATTTTCCCCTATTCTACTTTTTCTTCATTCGTTTCCATTCTGTAAATGAACCACAGTGATCACTGCCAATGGTAACTTACTTATTCATGTACATGCTACTTCTACTTTTATTAAAAAAAATGTTTTAAAGCTTTTATTTTTTAATGTGCAGTTTTAGGTTATTTATATTAAACAAAAATTCACCACTAAAATATGCCATTGTTAGATTATAATATAATAAGCTATCCAACTGCAACATTGGGGGCATCAATCAATAAAAAAAAAACAACATATCATTAAATTGTATCCAAGTACGGATTTGATATGTGCTGTTCTGCATAAAGATCAAGTTAACTACATTTAAAATCAATCCTGATACAAATACTTTTTGTACTCAGAAAGTACACTGCAGGGTTGTTTTATATATTGTATTTATAAAGCGCCAAATCACAACAGCAGTCAGCTCAAGGCTCTTTATATTGTAAGGTAGAGATCATACAATGATAGCCCTTGAACCTATATTTAAAACAAACAATAAACGGTAAATAAAAATCTCTGTCCATAATACCAACTTAACAATTCTTTGCAATTCAGCAATGTAGGCACACAATGTGTGGAATCATCAGCTGCAGGAGAAGTGAAGCATCTACAAATATATAAACAGACAGATAAAACAGGATCCATATTCAGGTGTTTCTTCCTTATAATAAGCAGCCATCTAATAAAAGTCTATCCAGATGTGGCAAACTTGGGAAAAGATGTCATAAAGAGTTTCCTAAATAAGATGATTATTAAAAGATCACTTTGGTCAATTCTTAACTACATATTGATTCACATTCAGTTTCTCATGCTGGCCAATTCAGTAAGAGTGGCTATGATTTAATTAGAGGTCACACATATGGTCCACAGTGCCTTTATTTCCAGTGGATTTCCTGAATATGAAACGCATTTACACCTACCATATGTGTTGATTGGCCTGCAGACCAGAATATGGACATCATATAATGTATCATTATAATGTATGTGTATATATAAGTGCTTATAGTGCTGCCCAAGTAGTACAGATGTGCAAGTGCACATCTGTATTAGCCCGGCACATTTAAGTGCTGTCACTTAATATTGCTCATATATAAAAGCGATGGCTTTCACACTTGCAGTAAGCTGCTAATTAACCGACTGTCAGTTCTATCTCAGGATGTTATTTTTCACTTTCTTCTCTGTGACATGTGAAGTATCAACTTTTATCTTATATTCTGATGATTTCAAGTCACTCACCTAACAGGTTGTTACTGTTTGGCGATTCTGCAAAACTCCGGCGTACTTTGTCAAATTATATTTTTCATTGTCAATGGGGGGGGGGGGAAACTAAGCTAAGCAATTAAAATTATTAAAGACACATGAACACTGACATAAATGAACTGAAATGAATTTGTCTATTTTATAATTACTTTAAGTCCAGTTTTAAATATAGGCTAGTACCTACACACACTCACAAAACACTACCTCCACTGAACATAAGCCTGCATCCTTACTGATCCTGTACAAAATATTCTACCAATAGAGATAAAGTAATTTTTTATAGCTCATTCTTTTCTGTTACGCATGTTTCAACTGACAGATGGAGCAAAAGCAGGGAGGACTGCAGTGGGATCACTGGGATTGTGAATGTGTGGCAGTGGTATTAAATATTTCATTATTTGGTGAATTGAACAGGCTTTTGTCTTGAAAGCTGAAAAGTAGTATCATCTCTCTTTCCCAAATATGGTAAATATAACAGTCAAAAACAAAATATTATTTCAAATCCCCCAAATACCACCACCCCCCAGGGCCTGGTCAGCATCTAAGGACTGTAAAAACCTAAGGCAGGCCCAGAGATTCTGAAGAGACTGTTCAACATTGTACAAATCCAAACTGATGCATTTAAAAAATATACATTTACCGACAGGACAAATGCTGCTGCAGAAGCTTATAGGTGTTCAACTTCAATGACTCCTCACCTGCAAGACCTTCAGTACCTCACTGACCCCCTGCATTACTATACTCCCTCCAACACCATGGAACTTACTTGCAATTGAGAATTTTGCTTTGGGTATCCTAAAAGGGGAAATAAACTATTACTATTACACTTCTCTGCATGCTCTCGACTTAATTTAAAAGCCTGTAATGCTGTTTTAGTCAACCCTGCCTGGCCAGTGGCCCCAGTTAGGAGTGTGCACACCATTTTTACCTTGCAAAGAGAAAAAATAATCACATTTACCCTAAAATATGATATTTTTTTTTATGAACTGGTGTGGTTGCATTTGTAAGAAAAAAGTTGTCAAAGGTAAAGGATACATTATTTTAGTATATTCAGCCCAACTTCTTGTCTTCCATGACAGCACATGAGCTAATTTATTAAATGCATGCTGGTTAATCTCTCTTTGAGCTGAATGCCATAAATGAGAGTCTCAAAGAAAGCGGCTTATTCTAGACGAGACATGAGTCACAGCTGCAGAAAGACTTCAAAAACACTATTTCCACTGACTGGAGATCAAAAAGGATTCAAAAGCCGTTTAAAATCATATTTACTGAAGTGTTTGTATGTGAGTGGTTTTGTGTGTCGGTCTGCTTGTGTGTTTTGGGTTTGTCTATGTGTTTGCTTGTTGACCAGTCACATGCCAGGAATAGAGCTGCCAGGGGGGAAGATGACTGGATACCGCTACGAATGCTGGGTAGTTTGCAATTCTGCCACAGGGATCCACAGGTACATAAACACGCACAAGCATATTTAAAGGCAAAAAAAAATGTTTAAAAAAAATGCACAAACACACATACACACACGCACTCACAAAGACATACTCGAGACAGCAGGTGAGAGTGAATTTGGCAGCATTTCCACAGAGAAGAGTGAATGGAGCGACTCTGCAGGCAGCATCCCTCCTCTGCTATTCCACTGCTGCTGAAGCTGAACAGCAGCTGGCTCTGTCTGATCCTTCTCAGACACACACACACACACACACACACACACACACACGCGGACACACACACACACACACACACACACACACACACACACACACACACACACACGCGGACACACTACCCTGCTGTCCTATCTGTCCCATTCTGTGGTTGATGCTACTGGGTTGCCAGTTTCTTGCAGAGACAGCACTCATCTCTATAGCTCCTGCACTGAACACAAATTTACAAAGAGCTCCTGCAGTCACACCCCGCTTAGAGACTGTACATCAAAACCTCAAACTAGGGACAGACTGAAACAGAGAAACGGAAAACAAAAGGGCATCAGTTGGAACATAAGATGCCACCTTTACCAAATAATCATCAGTAATGTTCATATTTAAATATTAAAAAAAAAAAACTTAATTCATTCACCGAGCAGCAATGCCTTACAGTCTTCCAACTGATTTCTTTTTTCTGTGCATTTTCCTGTGATATTGAAGGTTGACTTCAAAATTTTATAACAACACAGTTTGTGTGTCTATGACTAACAAAGAGATTCATCTCATGAGTCACGCATGATCCAAAACTCCTCCTACTTATGCAAGAAATAGACAAGTAGTAGCTCAGAGACAAGGTGAGGACTGAGGACACCATCCAAAACATCCACTAAACTCCATCCTGAAGAGGTTTTAAAGTGTTTCAACAAACTTGAATTACTTCCACTTTGCTGCTGTCTTGGGTCACTTGTCTACAAGAAGCTGCTCATCAGGGAAACTTAAATATAGGCCATTTAAAACATCTGAACCAATGAGTAGTGCTGGTGTTTTGGGGTTTTTTGTTTGGTTTTTTTAATGTTAAAAACTACTGAGGTCAATGAATATACACTTCCCCACTGCTATTTACATCTGTAACACATAATGTTACAGATATTAATGTAACTCCAAAAGGAAAACTAAATAACTAGAGAAGGTGTTTATCTCTGGATGTTTAGCTCTTTTTTGTTCTACTTAACTCCCTGTACAGTTGTTGGCAAAACAAAAAATAGCTACTGTACAGAGACCACAAACTATAAACATGTTTGTTTTGTTTTTGTTTTGTTTTTTTTGGGGGGGGGTTATATCTACTGACTTTAACATGAGAATCTAAGGGGATTCAGCCACTTTTGGAGCCAACCTAAGTGGTCATCGAAGGACTTTCATGTTGGTTTCTAGTTCTCAGCCTCTGAGCTTTGGGTTTTCCACAAGAAAACCGTCAATCAACTGTCTGGAGTCAACTGGAAAATAAGTACTGCTGTGTTGACGAGATGTGTGATGAGAAAAAAAAAACAACAAAAAACCTAAAACTCTTCAGTGAAAAAAAACTCCACAATTATGTACTCCTTTTTCTCTGTTAATTCATAGCAGATTGCCTATTCTTGTAAGCTTCTGTAGATTTATTAATCTCGTCATGCTTGAACACTAAAGGACACCGAAGAAGTTCTTTGTAGCACACAAGAAAGAAGCACTGACCTGAACTGAACCTGTACGAAATGATGAAACCATATAGATAAGTGACAAAACATCCCCAAGCCCCAACAGCTACCTTTGAAATGTTTCTGTGTATCAGACATTCACCGTGACTCTGAGACAGCCAGAGAGAGCAAGTGAGGTGGTGCAGAGAAAGATGGAGTATCAGAGTGCAATGGAGACAGGGAGCTACTGATGTGAATCATGCAAAATTTATGGAAGCAATAAAACTGTTCAACGGGAGGTGCCGATGGCAGAGGAGCATTATATGCTGAAGCACTGGGTAGCAAAGGATAACAAGCTCAAGAAGACATAAGACATGCTCAAGTCTTGCCTGGAAGACAATTCAGAGGGCAGCACAGAAGGTCCATGGTCTGTTTGCTATTTATGACTTTTCACCGAGGCTGAGCAATACCCAAAAAATATATTTAGAAATATTTTAAAAGAAATACATAATTTGAATACAAGAAATGAGATGAGTATGAGGAACTTGGCTGAGGGAAAGGGCCACATATGTGCTGCAGCATTCCGATTATTCTAAAACCCATATTCTTTCTGAATTGATAAACAATGAGGATATGCAGCTATATTCATACCATACAAAACAAACAGAGGGCAAGAAATTGCATTCCCCCAGAAATCAGGAAACAGAATTAATCACATGTTAGCTGGGTGTCTACTCTCACCACAAAATAAATGAAATTTGGTTCCCTGTGTATACAGTGTTTAACAGCTTTATTACCACAGCTGGGTCGCACTCAATTATGTTTCTTGATGATATTAATCATCGTATCTGTTGACAAATCTTTTGTTTTTTTATCTTCTTAGTTTGAGTGTGTTAAAGAATTGCACTTTTAAAGATTTGTGTTATTTATTGTTAAAGCACAACAAAACACATATTACAGATATTTATAAGAAGTACACAAGATACACCAGTAACTGATTAACCAGACTGTCTTCATTGTTTGACTCATCAACTTTATCCCTCTGTAGTTACAGCTCTGCACTTCGCCCTTATTCTTGAAAATTGGCACCTTCTTCTCCAATCCTCAGGCATCCTCTCACTCTCCAAGACTTTTGATCAATCTGGTTAAAAACTTCACTGCCCTCTCTTCTTGACGACTCCATACATTCACAGTTATGTCACCTGTACCAGCTGCCTTTCTACTCTAGCTGCCCTCACTTCCTCCTTACCAATTGATTGCATTTTCTGATTCACTAACTGTCCTTCCTCCATCCTACTTTCTCTTCTTTTCTTCATTAATCAGCTCCTCAAAGCACTCTTTCCTACTTCTCAAGGACTCTCTTCATCAATTATCCTAACCTGTTACACATACCTTCTGTCTTAATTTTTCTACCTAGCCAATTGTAACGGGAATGACGGACCCGACCACATCGTTCCCACTTTACACACTTTATTTTGGTTGCTTTTGCCTTGAAACACACAACAACCCCCACCAGGTCCGGGCGCACTCTTTTGAACAGGGGAGGCGCGATGAGCTGATGGAGCTCCAGTGTGTCTCATCCTCGCTTGCAGCCACACCCAAGCCACATCAATTAATACAGGTCCCTTTCTTTTTCCTTAGTGTCCAGCCTCACATACAACTCACTATAAGCCTTTTCCTCTGCCATCTCTCTCTGCTATACACTTAACTTACCAGTACCCCTGTCTACTTTGAATATTTTCTTGTGCTTCCTCATTCCACCACCGTCCACCAAAGTGTCATCTCTCTCCAGATGATACTTCAAATGTGTACCTCAGTTTCCCTCAATACTTCAGCAGTACATTCCCAGTCATCTGGTAACCCTTCCTTCCCACCCAGAGCCTGTCTCAACTCCTTCCTGAACTCTGTGCAACATTCTTCCTTTTTCAACTTCCACCATTTAATCCTTGCCTCTGCCACTGCCTTCCTCTTTCTCTGTCACCAGTCCCAGGAGACACACTCCACCACTTCATCCAACTTACTGAGGATTTATGCTTCAGCTGGAAATTTACAAACCCTCTGAACACTATACCATAACCTGAAGTGCACCTCTCTAGAAATGTAACTACACTATTGTGACTGGCCTGTAAGCACCGTCAACTACTCCTGTGCACTTCCAGCTACTTTTTGCAGATCCTTTCACTAGAGTTGTAAATTTTTTTAGTGATAGAATAACAATCATTGTCTCAATATAAGGAATAACAAATTCCTGGAGAGAGATGACTGAAATTAGAATGGATTTGAGGGATGTACAAAGAAATGAAAATTCTAGACAGACACATCACAACAGAGAGATGGGACCCAGCAGTGATAAAAGAGCATGGCATTTTATTTGTTTCTATTGGATGGCACCTAATGTAAAACACAAGCACACAAGCACACAGTAATTAACACAAAATGCACCAAAACAGGCATAAATGCTGGAAACATAAGTTGACCACTTACGTAGATTACACTGTATGCTCTACAAAGACTCTCTGCAGAAATCTAAACCAGGCCTTCATCCAGACTACTTCTAGATGACATCCAACCTGTGGGGCATGCACACGAATAACACTGAACATCACCCCTGTGACTTCCAGCTCCAGATACACTATTAACCTTCACAACACTATTTGCACACTTTTCCTTAATGATTACCCCGACTGCACTACTCTCCTTGTACCTGTAGAACAGCTTGAATCAAGCTGTTCCTTGCTTCCTTGCCACCCGGTCTCCTGCACACACTTACTTCCTATATCTTTTCCATCATATCAGTAAACTATCTCCCTTTACTAGTGATAGCCCCAACTTTTAAATTCTCTACTCACCTCCACAGTCCAGCCTTTCCTTACACTCCCCCCTCCTCTTACTTTCTCCTCAGCAAAAAGTAGCACAGTTTCCAGCAGCGCCTTGTTGGTCATCAACACCAGGGGCAATCACCCCAACCAATCTGGTATGTAAATGTCTTTCTTGATAATCTCAATGTCTGATTTGGCAAAGATAATAATAAGGTATACTTTATTGATCCCTGTGGGGAAATTCCTCTCTGCATTTAACCCATTCACTCAGTGAAGCAGTGGTCAGCCATTGGGTGCCCGGGGAGCAGTGTGTAGGGACGGTACCTTGCTCAGGGGTACCTCAGGGTAGCCGTTCTTTGGATTCGAACCCCCGACCTCTATCTTATTTATCCAGGCGTGGGACAGGCACTTGAAGTAATAATGTTGTTGAACGTCTGCACTTCAATGACATTTTCATTGCTTTATTTAACACCCACTGTGGCGGATGTGAAATCCTCCAATGACAGATACAGGGAAAACTACAAAAATGTTGTCATTATACAAATCTGTGGACCTGACTGTAACGTGTCAGCCTGTCTCCTAAGGAAAGCTGTAGGAGACTGCCAGCCGGTACCCACCACCAAAAGACATCAGCATGTACAGACCAGGAAAAAAGAGGCCGCAGTGGTAACAGGACACCTTCATGGCAGCAACAAAGAGCTAAAGCCAACCACAAATTAACATCTTTTTTGGCAACTGGACAAAGACCCTCAATTCATAATTTGAGAACAAAGGCAGCATCAGGTAATATTTAACAATCCTTTTGTATGTTCACCTACACACAGCATTTGTAACACCTACACAAAGATGCACCGTAACTCAGTCCTTATTGTCAAGCGCTGTTTGGTGGCTAAATGGCCCACATGAGGCCACTGAACAGGCTGAAGGTCAGGCATTGTGTAGATCGTGGTACAAGAGTACAACTCAGGTTGTAATACTCCCAGGTGTGGATGTTTTCCTCTAGAAATCAAGTAAATACACTCCAGGGCAAACCGAACTATGACAAATGTGTTATAAAAATTTTTTAAGAATCACCAGGCTGTCTTTCTGCTGTAAAAAACAGAAAAAAATCAACAGAACAAAAACAGCCAGAATGTGTATAAAACATGCATGCTTCCTGTCACACTCTAAAATGTATGTTCTCCTCTGAGGGCCTGAAAGTCTAACCAAACATCCAACATGTTGTCAGCTGTGGCTCTAAAGGTTGGTGTGGTTGTGGGCGCGTTTGATTTTGTATGTGTGCAGGACAAGGTGAATGGAATAGTCAGAGAAAAGGGACACTAATGCCCGGCATACACATACGTAGACACAGACACAGACACACACTTCATCCAGATTTGACAAGGTTAGTTAATCATCTGTCACGGGGACAGGGGAACGGACAGACTCCCCTCTCCTCTGTCCGTCCTCCATCTCTTCTTCTCCATTTATCCCTCCATCTCCTCCTCTACTCCTTCATCGTCTCTCTGTCCAAGGGCAACTGTCCTTTTCCACCGATATTAACCTTGTATATCTCACCACATGCTTTTATCTTTTTTTTTTCCTGTCAGCCCGTCTTTGCTTCTGTCTCTCTCACTCTTTTCCCCCCACTGTCCCTGTCTTGCTATCCCATACTCTTTACAATGCTATGAGCACAGGCCTTTCCCCTTCCTGCTAGGGACAAAGCTGTGTCTCTATCATTCAGAACTATAATCGGCCACACGTCATTGCCTCCCAGCCGTTTAGCTGAAGGTAAATCTAGTGGTCCCTTTTATGAAGAAAGATGGAGAAAATGGATATAGATAGGAATGATGGACAGGTGACACAAAAAGAAGGCGATGACAAAGAGTTGCTGTAGGGTCTAAGAGAGCAAACAGCTGAAGTGTAAAAGAGAAAAAAATAAGGTGATGTGCAAAGAGGTACAGGTAGATGGATTTAAGGCTGAAGGAGGACAAATGAGTTTCCTTATAATATCAGTGCAGTCACTGTAGTCAAAGAAGAAAAAAAGACATAATGGATGATATTAGTTTGTTAAGAAACCCAGTTTAACCAGCACATATATGCCAAGGAAAAAAAATTAATGTTAAGAAAAGAAAATGTAAAACATAAAAGGAATACACCTTTAGCTACAGAGTTTGGCAGACAAGTAAAAGACTGCCAGGGCCTCCAACCCTGATTGTCACCCAATCCACACAGCACCAGACCCCCATTGGACCTCCTGTGTGTGGCTGGCTTAGAGGAAGGCAAGCCCCATGTCGCTCTTTTGGGCTGTGCCAGTAGGAACACACCATATAACCATCCACCAGGCCCGGCCCAGGTGGTGACCAGGTAACCCTCTCTGAGGCAAGGTGATTTGTTCTCTATAAAGATTTTTTTTAAGTTATATGCATGTCTGGCCTCTCAACAGTGACCAGTTTGACCATAGAGACCCTCACAGAACAGAATTATTCCTAACAGCACAGCGCCCGTGATCACTCAGACACACAAATCACACAAAGTAGATAGTTTACAGTTTACAGTTTAGGAAAAAGATTAGACAATTAAATTAAATTAAATGGGGAAAAGAGATGGGGAATAAAGAAGTGAGGAAGTAAGGAGAGAAGAAGAACGAAAAAGAAAAAAAGGAAAGTTGAGTATGACGTAAAACATATGGAGGAAATATTAAAGAGGTGTCAAGAAGAGAAAATGTGTGGAACAGGGAGAGAAACAGCTGGGAAAATGTGACCAGGGGATGTTAAGGAGACCACGAGAAAAGCCAAAAAAAAAAAAAGAAAGGAAAAGACAGGATACAGAGGAAAATAAAGCCAAAAAAAGAAGAGAAACTGCATTAAAGGCTGTACTGTATGGGGGCGTAGAGAGGCGTGCATCTATCAGCGCCACGCTCCTTGCAAAAAGCCGCCAGGGACAGAGACACCAGTCAACTCAGGAAATAAGAAAATGATTAAGAGCGATTTAATGTCATGCCGCCGCCAAGCCAAAATGCACATCTGTCACTGCGAGACTGATGCTACTGCACCTCCTTCTCACTTCTCCCTTCCTCACTCACACTCTAGCAGTCACTCACTCATTCATTACACTCTCCTGTCGCTGATGGGGGGTTTTTTTCCTATCAAACCAGCTTCCCAAACCAGCCTCTAGAACCCTCCAAATCACGCTTTCCTGTGGGTTCATCAAACACACACACACACACGTTCTCCTGTTTCGACTGCTGGATTATGCACTCCAATTATTTCCATATGAAGCATAAAAAAAGTGAGGAGAAACTGCTGAGAGACTGCTTCTAATAAAAACATGTGTTCATCTTCATTAACTCTGAAAGGTTTGAAAGAAAGAAAAAAAATCATGGAAAAGCACACACTGCAATCCTGTTCGGTCTACATACTACACTTCAGGTTTCATCCGGTGTCCTGCTGGTGACCACAAGCTCTAAAGGAACCAAAGCTGGGAATCATGCCTTCTAAACACTGCCCCCATCAGGTTGTTTGTGGCTGTTACAATGCTGTAAACTGCTGGTTACAAGTAATGTTTTTACACAAATCTGAAAGCTGTTAAAATAGGGAATGTCTGCCAAAATGTTTCTGCTGCCTTTAAATCAACTTATTTCACAGACACACACAGAACAGGACGTTTCTGCAGAGCACTGACAATGTTTGCTGATGCTCATCAAAAATAAAGTTATTAACCCCTGTGACCTTTGCACTTACCATTACACTTCCCTCCATTGGTGGGGTCGCCATAGTAACCAGGCATGCAGCTCTGGCAGTGCGTCCCTGCTGTCAGGTTTCCACAGTGTTCGCATACGCTGCCGTTCACACACCTGCTGTGACCGTTACATTGGCATGCTGGAAGAGAACATTCATAGGAACATAAGAAGCCATGTGCGGTAGTACACGTCATCTTCACTTCACCATAAGTGGTTTTAATGCAAGAACACTACAATAAATACCTGCAAAGGTTATCATTTTATTTGTGCTAAACGTCACACTGAAAGGTGTTTCTAATATTTTGTCTGTCTCCATCACACACATTGCTCACTGTCAGAATCACTTGGCAATCACATACTTATAGATGAACTAGGTAACATTTGCAAATGCACATTTCCTACTTCAGTTCTAGCTGCAGATAAAACACCGCAGCCAGAAGAGGCTACACTATTCATGTTAAGTGGGAGACTCAATTACAGGGTATGAAAGGCGAGTCCACAAAGCTTAACCTTAGTGTCATCTGGTCCAGTGTGGTCTTGTGGTTCACTCACCGGGGCACTGAATAAAAGCCCAGTTGTAGCCTCTGTCTGATGAACAGAGACCCTGATCCACCACCAAGTCCCTGTCTCGCAGTCTATCCCGGTCTCTGGGCCCTGCCTTCGCAGTCACAGGCTTTAGAGGGCCTCTGTAGGAGCCCTCCATGCAAACGCCCCTACCGGTGTTACTGGGATCACCGCACCAACCACACTCCACCCTCTCCAGACACTCGGCACACGTCCTCAGACCTGAACAGTTTTGGGCTGACAGATAAGGGATGTAAAAAGAAAGAAATCAAATATAAACTTGCATACAACCTTATACAAGCATGCAAACTTTACAGTCACAGAAAATAATTTTGCTCGTATAGTCAGGATGACAATGCAATTCAGTTCAATTCAGTTTTATTTCTATAGCGCCAAATCATAACAATAGTTACCTTAAGGTGCTTACTGCCCAAGGAAAATAAGTAACGTTACTCCATGATATTTCAGTCTCTCTGGCAAGGTTTTAAAAGGTTACAACATCAGTGTGCAGTGTGATTTGTATCTGGATGTGTTCATTTGAATATGGACATTCACCTAATGGGTCACTCAATTTACATTTGATAATAAAATATTGACTAATTTTACTGATTACACTTAAGAGGCACAAAAAACAGTTGTCTTCCCAACATGACATTAGTTAGTGCAGCATTTCAAACTCAAAACCTTTTAAATATTTAGAACTACTATCATATACTTCAACACCAGTCTTATCTGTGTGTGAGAGACATGTTCTAAAGGCTTCAACACACATTTGGTTTAAAACCTCCTTAAAAGATGATTTTATCCATATTCTGTCTTTTACACTTACAATTCTTCCCAACAGCCTGAATAAAAGCATAAACACCGTAAAAGCCTTCTGGGATGTAATCTACACCCTCTAATATTGTTTGCATCTTTTGCTTTCACCTTTTCTTTGACCCTCAACATTTAAAAATAAATGGGCTTTTCTTTGCCACACCATTCCACATGTTCAGAGGAGCATTTGTATTCATAAAGTGGAGGTGACATTCAAAAAACACTTTACTAGTGCGAATTAAAAATGACATTATTTTTTTAAGGTATGGCATTTAATAGTTGTAGAAGAAAACTGAAAATCTCCATACCGAAGCCTTTTTTGTTCAGCAAACGCTGCAGAGAGCAGGCAATCGGTGACGAACATTAGATTTTTTTTTCCTTCTAGAGTCTCTGGCCTTCCAAAGTTAACTCTACAGCTTGTTTTGAACCTCAGTCTTGTTTTGCTCTTGTTCTCCACTTCAGCTCATCTTCTTGTCATGATGAATTTTAGTCTACAAAGCCAGGGTGGAAGCACACACTCACAAAGAGACTTTGTGGGTATCTTGCCGTGTACACAAGAAACCAAAAGGTTGAGAGGAGTTATGCGAGGTGTTGTTTCTTATAGCCCAGTGAGATGATTCGAATGCGTAAAATTTGCATTTTCACCAGAACTTCTCTTTTGAACATGAGGCATTTTCATAAGCCACAGATGTTCTAGCCGAACCAGTATCTGTTTCCCTCTCTATGCGTTCCTGCTTGAAATACACTCCTTGTCCTCTGTGTTTGCAAGCTACGCCGTTGCATTATTCAGGTTCAGCAATGCTGATTCATTTGTTCTCTCTCCCACTTTGTAATTACCAACTTCTGCTCCCCCTTTTTCAGATTTGCTCTTTATCTCCTCTCTGCCACAGTCCTGTCCTTCTTTCTCCGTTTCTATTCACTAAGGCATCTCCCCATCTCATGCTCATTCACTGCTGCTTTTTCCACCATTATACCCTCTTTTACATATTCTGTCATTTTGATTTAATTTGATTTTTTCCATTTATTCGTCTAAAACCCTTTTAGGCACAAATGAAATCACAAGCGACGGAACCGCTCTACTTTTCCTTCATCCTCTCTTTTTGTCCGCTCTCCCACTGCGCTCTTTTCCCTTTTTACTTTCACCTCCCCTTAGTTCATCTCTTTTTGCCCTTCTCTTCTTACAGCTCACTTGATCTTTCACTAAAGTCAGTAGTTCAAAGAAAGGCGGTTCA
Organism: Oreochromis niloticus; assembly: GCF_001858045.2. Taxonomy (NCBI): domain Eukaryota; kingdom Metazoa; phylum Chordata; class Actinopteri; order Cichliformes; family Cichlidae; genus Oreochromis; species Oreochromis niloticus. The sequence goes on from NC_031978.2 coordinate 4,919,190, forward strand.
ACAGAATATCCCTAATCCACCGCATGGTAGGGTTTCCGCTGACAGAAAAGCACACATTTACATACCCAAGAGCAGACTCTAATATCCAATAAATATACCAGGCCTGTTTACCATTTTAAAATATCAGTCCGTTGCATTTATGCTGGCAGCTTTTGGTACCGACTCCAATTCTCTTCTGCCAGATCTTTTTATTTATTTATTTTTTCATGAAAAGAGAATTCTTTCATTTAATAGATCCAATCTGTACTCATTCTGTGACAGCTGTTGTTTGTCCCTCCAGGTCAGGTCAGACTCCCAGAGAAGGGCCACAATTTTTGCTTCAGTTTCAGTACATACTCCCCAGACAATGACACCATTTTTTTAATATACTTGAGTGCAAACCAGTCTGCCATTACTCTTTGCTCCATCCATCCATCTTCTTCCGCTTATCCGGGGCCAGGTCGTGGGGGCAGCAGCCTAAGCAGAGAAGCCCAGATCTCCCTCTCCCCAGCCACCTCCTCCAGCTTGTCCGAGGTAACACCGAGCCATTCCCAGGCCATCCAAGAGATGGCATCTCTCCAGTGTGTCCTCGGTCTACTCCTGGGTCTTCTCCCAGTAGGCACATCAGAATGAGATCCCAGATCCAAGCAGACTCCCTAGGATATCTCCCAAGATGGTTTGGGCATGTGACTAGGATGCCTACTACTCAGATGTCCAAGCGACTGGCTCCTTTTGATGTGGAGGAGCGGCTCTACTCTGAGCCCCTCTTGAATAACCCAATTCCTTGGTTTAAATCCAAGGGCAATGCCAGCCACCCTTTGAAGAAACCTCATTTCCCCCCCTTGTATCAGTGATCTTATTCTTTATACCTTTATATAGTAATGACATATATCATCATTACATATGTCTTTACCAAGTAATGAATGCTACACAATCTAGCCTGTTGAGACACATGAACAAAACCTTTCCTTAAAAATGTCCAGAATTTTTAAGATTTTCTTTTCTATAGTTTATTTGGCTCTCGATTTCCTAAACCACACTGAGAAGGAAGCAACATGTTTTTATCTGTCAGTGTAAGTCGCAGCTGAGCTTGTGCCCATCTCCTCTTCTAAACCAGTTCCGGACAATAAGCCAGACAAAAGTTTTGCTCAAAGCCCCCAGCTTTTTTTTCTCCAGAAAGTGAATTCTTTAGTTTTGTGTCTGCAGATACTCGTTTCAATGATTTGCATGGTTTGAAAGTTACAAGATTCAGACTTGGACTTCAACTTTGTAAAGCTTCAGATGTAATTTTTCTGCAGTTTCTTCACAACTAAAGGCTATTTTCAGCAAAATAATAATCTAAGATTTTTGACAGAAATTTCAAACCACAATTCATTTGCAAAATGCGTCAAAATCAGTAAGACAAAATGCACCAAATATTTCAGGCATCAGTCTGAACGTCACACAAATGTGATAAAACAGGCTCAGTGGGGACTAAATGGCACAAGTAAGAGCAGTTAATTCAAACGTGAGAGAATGTAGAAGAAAACAAATACTAGCATGGACAGAAGATACTGAGATCCTTAGATGTTCACTTACATAACAGTAGTTTGCATGGATAATTTAATTTACCTGCTATGTTCTCGTTGCCTGAGCCTTTTCTATTTTTAATAGCATTTCCAATTATCTGGCTTCATCTGTGTTCCACATAGAAAGAATTTAAAGAGGTTATGCCTCCTGAAGTCTTGGGAATCAGAGCAGATGAAGATGAGAGAGGGGAAAAATAGAGTGCCTACAGGGTTTACAAGGCCTTAGTTTTACTTAACAGCGCCGAAGATGTAGCTGTACCATTTGCCATTGCATGACATTAGCTCCAGGCTATTTCTAGAGAAAATATTCTCTTGGATGGTGCCTCCATGAGAGTGGGAAAAAGAAAACAAAACAAAACAACAACAACAACGACATGAGATCTAATCGTGGTTCACTGATGAAACTGTTGACCACTGGCTATTTTTTTTTTCCTTTTTTCCTTCTTGAATATTTGTTAAGATTAAAATAAGAGTATAGCTTACCTACTACAAATGGGTTAAAATACTAATACTACTCTCTAATATCTTGCAAAGGAGCTTTGCTTTCTCTCACTTAACCAATGGTAACGAGTAAACAATGATGGACAATGGTGATTTAATTTTAATGTATTGCATTTCATAGTTATTAAAATATGAATTATGGCTGATAAATGCAATATAAAGATGCTGCTACATAAAGCTTATTGTGCTTTTCTGTATTTTTTCCTCACTTACAGTACATATACACAGTAGTGGATTTTCACAATAAACTTATTTTCACATAACAAGGTCAGCATATTATGTAAAATTGATCACTGATCCACAAGCTCAGGCTCAAATGCGCAGTTGACATTTTTTCTCTATTCTTGGATCTGTACGACCTGCTATAGAGGTGTAGGGATGGGAAGTTATAAGATTTTAGCGATTCTGATTCCATGATCAATATCACTTATCAATTTCTCATTGATTCTCTTATTAATTGGTTCTGCTTTGAGATTCACCACCATCACTGAGCAGCATGTTAAAGACATTACCTTCCTGTAAATTAAGTGCATGCTGTGTGGTCAAATGTTTGTGTATGTTGGAAGTATTTCTCCTGTGTGCTGTGAACACTTTTCTTAATTGTAAACTTATTTCCTCCCAGAAGAAAGTAAGTTTTTATAATACTTGTTACATTATTTTTGCATTTCTCCATGAAATGGTGTGAAACACTTCATCTCATAATTACCGGTTACCCCCCAAAAACATCTGAATGTACCGTTTTCAGTGGGGGAAATGTTTCGTCACTCGTCCAAGTGATTTATTACATCTCGAGACTGAAGAAGTCACTTGGACCAGTGACGAAACATTTCGCCCACTGAAAATGGTACATTCAGATGAACAGAATCAATTTTTGGGGATTTCCTCACCTGGATGATTGAGCATGCATCAAGACAATTACCGTTAAACAATATAAACATATAGGCTGCAGTCTCACACACCAAAACAAATTCCTGTCCTAAGGAGAAAACACAAATGGTCTTTCATTTAGAATTTAGACATGAGCACAAAGCCGAAAGCACAAAGCAAAGAACAAAACCAGCACAAAGAGACTTTAAAGCTATGGTGATTCTACTTTAGAGATATGAACAGGTAAAAATGATAAGTATTCAGGCTGTAGCCTTCAAAGTGTTTGTTACCTGTTTAAGTTCAGGGTCTGACTGCTGGGCTGAGGTTGGGATTCACTCAGGTTTAACATCACTCTGAGCTTTTGGCTAATTTATTGTTAGCATAAACTAGCAAAGAGCCAAAGTTGTATTAGCAGCATAATATTGTTGTTTCTGTCCTGGAGTTTGCACTTCCCCATTGCACTATTGTCATGAAAAGTAATGCCCATCTACACACTGCAGACTGTACCACTACTTTCATTCTCCAGCACAACAAATGAAACCAGCAACTTGTAGCCTATGAGTTCCCTACAGGTTTCTGGCTTTGGTCTTCAACCCGTCGCCAGCTTCACAAACTACATTCAGAACACTTTGGATTTTGAGGGGAAGGTCAGGAACGTCATTATGGAGTCAGATTAACAATGTTCTTTTATAATGTTATATCATAAGAGACTTATTTTCCAGTTACCGAAGCCATGGAGGTAGTTGTAATAGTTTACAGGATGAACCCAACCATTAGTATCAACCAAACGTGTCTGCTCTTTGAAGAGTATCTTTAATCCACATATTTTAGATATAAGAGCCAATACTGCAGGCAGAAACATGGGTGTCCCATGAGTTCCCCAGTTTCGCCTTTTATGGCCAACTTGTATATGGAAGAAGTGGAAAAGAGGGCTCTGTTATCCTATCCCGGAACATCCCAGAGCCATTGGTTCAGGTATATGGATGACATCTGGCCGAAAATCTAATCTCAGGACCTACCACAATTCACAGATGCCATTAACTCGCTGGACAAATACATCAAATTCAACAGGGAGGATATGAAAAATGACAGGCTAGCATTCTATGACTGTGAAATTGCCATCAGTAGTGGGGGAGATGTGAAAGTCAATGTGTACCATAAACTAGCACATACGGGTCAATATTTAAGGTTTGACTCTCATCATCTACTGAAGCACAAACTGGGTGTCATCACTGTCCTCAAAGACATAGTGGCAGGAGAAGCAGAGCTACATCACATCAAAAAGGGCCTGAGTAAATGTCGTTATCCCAGGGTTACATTTGTCAAAGCTGGGAAGACGCCTAAAGAATTCTCCTGGTGATCCAAGAGAGAAGGACAACTGCTTCCTAAAGGAAAATCAGTGGTGATCTCTTATGTGTCAGGAGTGTAAGAATAGCTGAGGTGCATTTTTTTGAAAACACAATATCTCTCTGATTTTCAAACCCCAAGACATGCTACACAAAAAACAATCCAACCAAGGATCGAATCCCTCGGCACAAACACAAACACTGAGTTACCTTATCAAGCCAGGATTTTGTAGGCTCTTTGTAGGATTTTGTAGGGGGCAGACCTTCAATGAAGAGCATGTGCACATCCTGGACTGGGAGGAATGCCGATTTGAACGGGGAGTCAAGGGAACAACTATCAGCAAGACGTGAACAAGAGTATATGCTAAAGTGCTGGAATTGCAGCAATTTTCCAACTCTCTGTGAATGACACCGATGGCTGTTGATCATTGGCCATGATAATTATTAACAAACATGAAACTGAGCTTGTGGTTAACTGTTAGATAATGGTGCTAGTTTTAGTCTTTATGTAGCTACATATATCAAGGTTGGGGAAAACTGCAATCAGGTGATACTAAAGTCATCATAATTTCTCTAACTGAAAACGCAGCAAACAGATGAAGAGAATCAACTTTCTAGGCCAAAGAGAGGTGTGGCACAGAAGCCCCCCATACATGCTGTTCAACTTTGCTTCAGAGCAAATCCAAAATAGTTCATTTCAGGTGGCAGGTGAAGGGTGATGCTGGACCAAGGCCCAATATAAGATAAATAATTCTTATTCTGAAATATGAATCTTGCACAACTTTTGTTATACTGTAGAATAACAAAAAATATGGATCTGGGGATGAGACAATTATCCCCTTTACATAGGCAGGTAAAATGATGTATATTTTATTTTATACCTGTAAAATATATAAAGTAAACCGATTAACAAAATGTTTATTTAGCACTGGTCAAAGTTGGGGAAGACAGGATCTACTGGATTTATGTCTAGAAGAAGAGACATAAATGCAGTAACTAGGTCATATCCAAGAGGACATGTGTTTGCATCTCACACAACATCAGTCGCTAAAAACTTTTTCAAGTTCCTATCATCACTTGGAGACTGAGGGCCTTTAAAGTTCTGTCAGCAACAAACATTAAGCACTGCATTTCCTCAACGATGGCAGCTTTAAATGGCTAGAAATGAAATAACACCCACCACATACTTCATGCAATGTATAGAAATAAAGTACATTTCTGCTCTGTGTTCTTTCTCATCACCGTTCTTACTGAAATCAGGATTAGTCATCATCATTGATAGAAATCACCCAGAGGATACCTAAACACAACAGATGACAACAGTTTTGAGGAATTGATGCCATCTATGGTGTTGCAACGAAAGGACTGTTTGTTCTGAAGGGGGAATTTTCACCTTATCAAAAATCTTCAGTGCACAGTCGTTTCTGTGCCACATTCTGTTCATCACATTGGGTCTGATATCTGGTGTCCCTGGATAGCGCAGATCGTCTGGCTCCATCTCGTGTAATCTATTTGCTCCTACGGTGCTTGACAGTTAGCATCACTGAAGCCAGTAGAATACAGATCTGTAAGCCTCCATGCATAATACATCAAGTCTAGAACCCGTAGGCTGTCTTCCCCTTTCACTTTTCTCCAAGCACATGAAACCCCTAAACGCCACACAGAAACCATGTGGGATAAACACGAAACACACACACACTTCACATAATGATTTCCTCACAGAAAATAAGGCTATTTTTCAATATCAACTCAAACAATATAACTAACATCTGGTTTATGTCTGTATGTGGACAAGAAGGTAGTAAGTGAGCAAAAAATAAATAAATAAATAAAATCATGTACACTATAATGTAACCAGTTGTGCTCAAATTGCTGCAGTTGTGCAGCAGAGGACTGAGGTTTTCATCTCTGTGGGCTTTTTTGAGCCTATGAACTGTAGCGATTTGTTACATTCAACTGAATTACACATTGCTCAACATAAAGGTAAGGTAGTAAATATCCATCCACCCACTGTCTTCTGCTTACCCGAAGTTGGGTATTCCAGATCCCCTTTATCCCAGTCACACTTTTCAGTTCCTCCTGGGGACCCCAAGGCACTCTCAGGCCAGAGGAGACACATTATCTGAGTAGCAGGTTCCTGGAGTACTGCAGGCTTTCCACCCAGTTAGGTGTGCCTGTAAAACCTCCAAAAGAAGGAATCCTAGCCAGAATTTCCTCAACTGGCTCCTTTTGAAATTTCTCATTGCTTATTTTATAATCATGAGAAAATTAGCCCAAATAAAACAATTGCTATAAAGTGGGGATCCCCACCTTTGAAAATGTTGGCTTTTGGTTGCTTAGCAGACCACAGGAAGCCACTTTTTAAACACAAGAAAAGAAAACTAATCATGTCCATAACTTGTGTTATTTATATACGTTCCCCCCCAAAATTATAAATGTACAAAAATGTATAATTTTGTTGTTTCCATTATAAATGATAATCATAAAGAACAAGACAAACAAAATAATTAAATGGACCTTTTGGAAGTGTTGCTGTAAATCTCTGGAAGAATTTTAAATAGAAAGGCACATTTTCCAATAGGTAATGACCATAACTTGGTGAAGAGGCTGGAGGAATACCGTAGGGTATTTACCTTACAATACAAAGCACCTTGAAGACACTGTTGTTGTGTTTTGGTGCTATATAAATAAACCTGAATTGAACTGAAATCCTCTATTTTTTTTCTAACCCTTAAGAGACCCTTCAGCAGGGTCCAAATCTGCAACAATTTTTCAACCAAACCAAGAACAGAATAGCACTTTTGTTGCTATCTGTAGCCACTGCCATGTAGCTGAAATGAAGGATAATGGAACAAGCAGATTAACTGTGGAAACTCTCCACAGTGAAAGAAAAGGTCTCTTTGTCAGAGGTGGCAAAGAAAAGCTAAAATTGACAGCAACAGCAACTGAAAGGCGAACACAAGTGCATGTATGTGAGAGAGAGGGAGCCCTGGGTCTCTGGGAAAGAAACAGCCTGTTAAACAGAAGGTGAAAGTGTTGAAGGGGATCATCATTGCTGCTTTTCTTATTAAACTATCGCATATGTAAATATACTTGTCTAAAAGACCGTTTTCCCAATCAGCTACAAGTATAATTGGTTTATTGTGAAGGAGGGTCTCTTACTGGTAAGGCAATGGAGTCTTAACGGTGTTATTGCTACCTTAACTAAAGTAACTGTATACTTCCTACACTACTGCTGATTTTAAACCACATGTTAACCGTATGTATTTGGCATTAATTGCCATAATAAACTATTATGCCATACAACCCTAAGCATAGACATCCACAGCATATCCATTAATCATCTTAAGTGTAATAAAATTGTCACCAAAGTTAACACCAACTGAAGACACGCTAATGTTAAAGTATTTTTTGCAGTCAGTGCTTCTTTACTGACAATATACATAAGAGTCCAAGGACTATTACCAAACATTGTCGGTGCTGCCGTCGGACTTCTCATAATTTCATCACCATTTTCTTAAGTAACGTCCTCCATCTCCTCTGTATTGTTGACTAGCCTGAAACCTCCTCCAGAGAGCTTAACAGTGAATCTCAACATCCCAAGTTCACCCCCCCCCCCCCCCCCCCCCCCCATGGCACCATGTTGATGTTGCTTTTGTTGCCCATATGGTGTTCTGCTGCCTTATCCAGATCCAGTGGCCTGCAGTGTCTGCTGCTGACAGATCTTTGATTGTTGATGATGTAAGTGATGTTTGATGGTGAGCCCTGTACTGCACCCCAGCGTGTTTCAACCTAACTGTAGATGTTGCAACACAGGCGCTGCAGTCAATCTCTGTGGGTTCCTCCACTTTCACAGTTGACAGTTGAATGTCAGCTGCAACATTCAGGTATGAGTCAAGTTTGCTCTTGGAGAACTTCTCAACAGAGCCTTCCCATGGCATTGCTAGGTCTACGATATAAATCATTTCATAACACAAAGTCATTGCTGTAGTACAATTAGACTGGAAATTAAAACCAGTTTACCAACAAAAAAGCTTCCAAAACTTCCAACTTTGACATCTGGAAATTAATTATTTCAGTATGTTTGGCTGAAGAGTGTGTAGTCAGCCTCTGGCTTACATGAAATATGGGAATGATACAGAAAGCCTGCAGCCAAATCAGTCTGAGACAGAAATAACCCAGTTCAAATTGGATCATCAGACAAGCAATAGAATGTTTTTATTTTTGGGGGGAAAGTTTCCAACGCCACGGTCATGAACCCTTCAGCTGTTTACGGCAGGTCATTGTGCCATAAAGACCACAGTTGTGCAGCTGTGTATGTACCAATTTACAAATGTACTAATTTAGCTAATTCACAGCAAATGTGTGCATATGTGAATTCTGATTAACCATAATTATCATATATTAAGCATTTCTTAATAAATAATTGTTTTCGACCTACAATATAGGTCACAAAGAGCATTAACTAATTATTTTTCCACAACGTCTACGCAGTATAGAAGTAGAAGCAGCAGCAAGCGAGAGTCTACCAGTCTTTGTCTACCAGAGAACATAGAACTGTCCTCTATCAGCCTAGAAAAATGATAAAAATAAATGCTACTATTTTCTACATGTTTCAACATTTTCACCTTATTATTTTATATTGAAACTCAAGCCACCAAGGGTGAACTTGGTTTTTAAACAGGACTATAAGACCAAACACAGTGAAATTCTAAATTAACTTCTAAAGGACAAAACTGCTGTAATGAAAAACTGAATACATACATATCCACACCAAAAACTGGGACAGATCTTTAGCTGAAAACAAGTCAACAAGGAAGTGAAAGGAAGGGGGGGGGGAAGCAATAATCACCCCAATTTGGCCTTTTTATTACACCAAAAAAACAGTTTCAGGCACAGGCAGTGCACATTTTTAATGTTTTTGTTGGTTGACGTGGTGTCAGTTTGGGGTCAAATCAGAGTTGAAATCAGTAAATATAAGTCTCACGTAAGTCTCAAGGAAAAGCTGATTACAAGTTAGAGAATGAAAGAGTAGGTGGACAATTGTGAACCTTGAATAAATTTGATTGAAAAAAGTAAATGGTGTTGTATTTTGTCACTTTAAAGCAATCGCTTATGATTAATGAAACACCTTGGCTGTCAATTTCATGATATACATGTTAGTAATCTTCACTAACCATCTGCTAACATACATTAGCAATAAACAGGTAAATCCTTAAACATTGAGACATTTGTTAATCGTTACTTAATGCTAATTAATTTATAAATTAACAGATATTTAAGTAATGTTAGCTGAAGTGCCTTTATTGTGGACTGAGATGCACCACTGGGGGATTTGAAAAATAAAATATGTCATATTTTACAATAAGTAAACTAAGCTGTGCTTTCAGCAACAAAGGTATAAAAAAAGACAGCAAAACAAAAGCCTCCTACATACCTTCTGTCACCAAATGGAGACATGAATAATAAAAGAGAAGATGGGGGACGTGCCATTATGTAAGCACTGAAGGTAAGACGAAAGACAGGAAGACATCCTTGGCTTGCTAACAGTAGGCTGGAGAGCTGTCTGCACTTAGAGTACTGGCATCAGGAAGGAATAATAATCACCAGTCACAAAAAAAAAGAAAATTCTTGTTTCTGAAGCCATTTCTGTAACTGCACAAACAAGAACACTTTGCTCCAAAGTGAGTATTTGTCTAACAAATGACAGAAAATAACAATACAAAGTTTTGCCTCAGGGGAATAGTTTGATTTTTTTTTTTCCCTAAGAGACACTTGTTGAACTGCGAAATAAAATATAGTTCTACCTTGCTCTAACTTTCCCTAAAATAAAACCAAAATAATTTCTAAACAGGGTTTAGAAATTAGTGAGGTCCAGAATGTTTTTCTTCAAATTTATAACATTTACGGTGTGACTGCGATCCAATGAGCAAACTAGACGTCTGAAGATTCTAAAGTTGTAATAAAATCAAAGGCAGAAATTTGTAATCGACTTCATGTTGTAAAGCTTTCTTCTTTTGCACAAGCAGCTATGTATATAGAAATATAGAAGATGAGTGTTATGTGTATAGAATAAGTCATGCCTCATTCCTCACTGCATTGAATTAGGGCAAGCGAGGCAAGTAGGGCTTGTCAAGTCAAATCTGAAAATAGACATCATTTTAATTGAAATCTATTCTTTCTGGCCTGTTGGCCTCCATCCTGCTGCCATCTCGAGGTTGCAGCTGACCATTTTCTCTGGAAGCAGGATTAACTCTGCTCTACTTCCATTACACTGAAATCCATGTGTCCAGTGTTTTGAGGGCATCCATGGCCTTTGTTGGGTCTGCGTTTCCACAGGCTCCGCTGGTTTAGAAATTTATTCCCGTTAACGTCAAGCAAGGAAACAAGACGAACACCGGTTTTTACTTGCTAGCAAGGGAGACTGGTTGGAACCAGGCTCTTGGAGCTGAACGCTCCGCACCTGTCTCCTAGCCAGCTTCAAATAAACAGCCTTCCTTGCCGCCTTTTATTCTGAGAACACAAGCACCACCCATTGTAAAACCCCCCTATGGTCACAAAAGATAAGGTACTATGTGTGTATGTGTGTGCACGTGTAACCACGTGTGTGTATGTGTATGCATGTGAGTGTGTATGTTTGTGTTTGGTGGTGCGTTTGTGTGACCTCCTGCTCACCAAAAGGATCATAAAAGCAGGAAGCTCACTAAACAAGAGAACAGAACCCTCACATAGGATGTGCCTGTAATAAAACACTATAGCCTCCCCCACCAACAATCTGGTTGGAGAGGTGGTCAGAGACAAAGCAATGTCTTTGATCCTACAGTTTGAACTAAGACTTACAAATTTAAATAACACAATGACTACATTTAACAATTTGACTCCAACAGCCTCCTCACAGGTGGCTCCACCGGATACAGCTCTGCTCGGGGCCTCCCCACACTGAACTGGCACCTGTCCAGGTTCTTGCAAAATCTGTGCCCCAGTTGGTGGATCCCGAGTCCCCTGTGTGAGCCACCTCGGCCTGTGAGACCTGAGCTGTCTGGGCGATCAGACCCAACTGAACCCATGGCTGAGGGTCTTGCGCAGTCCAGTCCGAGCCTGAGTGCCACTTGTGGGTCCTGAACCAAAGCTCAAGTTTCTAAATGGCCCTGCACAGCCCCAGCCAGGGTTTTCTGTTGATGGTGCTGGCCAAACATGGCCCTGAACATCCTGAGTATGAGCTGGTATGTGCTGGCCCAGAGTCTGAAGGTTCCACCTCAGCTGCTGATCTTTTGCCCTGCCTCAATATCAACAGCCCCCTGGCCAAGCCTCCGTAGGGGTCTAGTCTCCTTCAACATTCGTGGCCCTCCTATCTCAGTCGCTGTCTGTGGCTCCCTTCCAAGTCTCCAGAAGACTCCCATTTCATTTTGTGGAGGTGTATACTGTTACCAGTTTAATATATTTCTTGTCCACAAGGACATCCCCCTATAGAGTGTCATGCCACATCTCAGAAAAATTAAGACAGGTTGGCACACTTGTTGTTTCTGGCCCATGAACTAAAAAAAGTCACTGTTGTTATTTTTTTCTCCAAAATTCCTAATAAACTGAGCTTTTCTACCCAAACTACTTCTTCAGGTCAATTAAACTGCAATTTCTATTGTTTCCCTAAATTTTCTGAGTTAGAATAGAATAGAATAAACCTTTATTATCCCACGGATGAGAAATTTTGGTGTTACAGAGCTCTTACAGCAAGGGAAAATAAAATATAAAAGGAAGACCCTATGTGGTCTGCTGGCTGTTGCAAAAGTACAACCTAGAGTACTTATCCCCAGGGTTTGGACCCAGGATTTTGAGTTACTGTGAGGATGTGGGATTCATGTGTTATTTATCAGTTTATTATTAGTTTATTATTGTTTTCTGAGTACTCTGGATGTTTGAATAGTGTTAGGTTGTGTTTGAGAATAATTATATTTCATTTCTTTATTATTCACATTTCTTGTGAATCTCAGTTGTGGTGATATAGTCTTTAGTTGATGTTCCTGTCCCTTTAGTCTCTTGCTGCTTATTATTTTATAACTTCTAGGGACAGTTCAATTATGTGATAGCTTTTATTTTGGTTCCCATCTTGTTGTTTATCTGTACTAGTAGTATTTCCATTCATGCCTTAATGCTTAACCCTCTGTCTTGTTTGTGTTAGCCTGGAGAAACCAACCTTTCAATTGAAATGTGACCCCTAAGTGGATGAAAATTCACCTAAAAACCTAACCACCTATTCGTTTAATTTGTTGTATGGAATTCACCAAGTTACTTTCCCGGTGAGACTGAGGATTTAGAAACTCCAAAAACGATTAGGAGCCACGAAAGAGTCACAAGGCTCAGCCATGCTAAGAAACCATCTCATCAGAAAGCAGCGGTGAAGCTGAACTATACCATCCCCAGGGAGGGGTTGTATATCAGAGAAATGTTAAGAGACAGCAGCGAGGACTTCATATTGAGTGAGTCATGTGTCATTGTAGGTGATTGATTTTCTGCCCTGTAGCTACAGGAGAGTTGGCGCTGCCCTAGTGTTAGTGTGTGTTTGAGTCAATGTGTGTGTGAGGCTGATGGGTAGCCTTGACTACTGATAAGACAGTCGATGGGAGCCTGGAATGACTCTGTCCACACTTTGGTCTCTTTCCCAAAGGTACGAAAAACAGTTTTTATCTTTTGTTTATCTGTTTGTTTAGACATAAACTATCCTGACACAAAGATAACATACAGCAGAGTACAAACACTCAAATATGCCACCAGTTCATGTTTTTCTGGCACGGCTCTGCACTCTTAGAGCCACACTGCACTCTGATTATGGACAAACAGTATTATACCTGACCTTTGTAACTTATTTCTGCCAATATCAGTAACAAATTTAAACCCCTGAGACTCATACAAGAATCCAATCCAAAACTCGAGAAAATTAAAGTAATGAAATAAAAAGTACTAGAATTTCTCCGTTTAATAAAAGCAAAAACAGAAAAATAATGACCCATTATGAGTAAATAGTCCACTAAATAAATAGGAAATACAGACAGTAAGGAATTGTTCAGGCTACGTGTAAAAAAACAAAACAAAAACCAAAAGAGTGCAACGCACCAAGCACACTAAATGAGTGGCTTTTTGTTCTTGCATGTAATTACCTGTGTATTATTAGTATACTGTACTTTTTGCCTATAAATAACCCAGGTTATACCTATAAGTCTACCTGTCAGATGAATAAAAGCAAAAAACACTTTAATATTTTCCTGTAAAATGATAGTAGCAGTATAGTAAAACGTCTCACCAGTACAATCCTGGGTCTGCCACTCCAGACACTGGCCGTAGGGGAAGGAAATAACATACGCAGAGGAGTCTACACAGCGCTGAGTACTTCCACACCACATGCACTCCATGGCCTGGCTGGTGCAGTTGGCACAGCTGGTGCGCAGAGCACAAGGCGTCTTACAGGGACGAGCACTCTGACTCTGGGGACTCCCTGAGCAAGGGATAGACAGCACCATGGTGGGTGAAATATTAAATGATCTGTTAGCTACACTTGTTTTGCATTCAGTGACATCCAAATAGTAAGATACTGTAGCAGCTAATATATCACTGCTGTAAAAACACAAGTTTGACTATTTTATAGATCTGAAGATAATAATATGGCCCATTCCTGTTGGAAGCAGCCATCAGAACATAGGTACACTGTGCTCATAAAGGGATGGAGATGGGTCAGCAACAATACGCAGGCAGGCTGTGGTACTTAAACAATGCTCAAGCAATATTTTGGCACTTAAAGTGTTTCAAGAAAATATCCCCTATGACCCCATGACCCTACCACCATGAGCCTGAATGGCCAGACTACTCAAATTACTCTGACCTATGTAAACTGTAGAAATGGTTGTGCAAGAAAAAGACAGCAGTCTGAACTTCAGCAGCTTCCCTGGAGCATATCTACATGTCTAAATGCATTGAGTTGCTGCCATATAACTGGCTGATTAGAGTTTTGCACAATGAGCAGATGTTCCTAATGAAGTGGCTGGTGGGTGTATGGTTTCATCAGGTGCTCTAACCTTCAAATACATTTTTTCTTTTGTCTTTCTATTCTCTTTTTCTCACCAGCAGGTTTTTCACAGATCAGGCCATCAGTGGTGGCAGTGCAGGGGTTGGCCTTAAGACCAGCCATCTGAGCTTGTTCCAAGTAAGCACAAAAGCCTGAGTCACTGGGCTCTCCAGGTGACCATCGCAGGGTGGTGTTGGTGAAGGGGGATGCATCTTCCCAGCCCCAGTACGACACGTTAATCTTCCTCAGGCCAACCCATGGAGATAACATCTGCAGAAGTAGAAAGACTCACAGGTTTGAACATGTGTTTATCCCGCTTCAAATTAGTCAGTGACTGATTTCCGGTACAATATATACAAATTTTCCTGATATTCTGTTATGTGGAATGAATTAACACTGGTCATTAACTTGGTAGAAAGCTGACAGTCCTTATGATGTTACTTGACACTGTTTCATATCACAGTAACAGAAGATCCGTCCAATATGTTTTTTCAGAAGTTCGAACAGTTAAACAAGCAAGCTTTATTCATAGTTAAATATACTGTAATCTTCTTTCTGGGGTGACAAAGATGGTAACATTAAGGTTCCCTACAATGTTTTAGGAACTCTTACCTAGAGTTGTGTAAGTAAATGTTGCACAAATTTAGACGCTGCCCTTTAGAGAGACAGCTGTACGTCTGTCAGATTCATCAAATCAAACAGTATAAACACAATTAATCCTGATCCTGTTTCTTTCATAGCAGGTCACGCTATGCTTTTTATCACCTAAGCAAGAAGCACATAGTAATTTAACTAAGACAACATCTACTTTGCCAAGAAGACAGTGTCGTGTTTTCCATTAAAGTGGATCCTAAATCAAACCATCTGCAAATGACTGTAATTGCTATAAAAGCACAAACTCATTCAAGATTTCAAAAAGGGCCAGAAATTACAGCAGCTGATTGAAGTGTAGTTCAGTGAACATTTGAATTATCTGCTAACAAAACACGTGTGATGTGAAAGAACACTTTCCCACAGCTGTGATTCATTTCATTAGATAAATTCAGGTTCCCAAGAATACTGTGACACTGCATTTATACGTCAGCAAATGCATATTTTCGCACGCTTTTCTGTATCTGCATGTCTAGTCGGCTCCTCCATTTGAAAATCCTTTGTAATCCAGATGAAAAAGAACAATTGTTTTTTGAAGGCATCGTACAAAGATTTTGAATTATAAAGGTCAAAGAAAACACAAATGAAGAAAATTAACCACATTTGTACCCTCAACGGTTTCTCTTTGTTTTTGTGCTTCATGGTGGGCTTAGAAGGTTTTTTTATTTTTTTTTTATTGCTTTCTAAATGTTTTGTTTCCACGGTAGACAAATCACATACACACTCCAATTAGAACTATCTTGAAATCTATGGAACTTGTAATGGAAATGGAACCACCACAAATGGTTTTGTTAATGATTAGTTGCTTGTGAGGATTGCTTTGTGATGGTGAGAGACACATTCTTTGGCATCTAATAATAAATAATGTATGGAGGCAGGTTTGTGTACATATATTATGTCACAGATGGCCACAAATCACAAAGTTACAGCTTTGTCAATGTCAGCCGCAAAGACGGTGGCAGTTGTAACCTTAAGTTACATTCATATACAACTTTTTAATTATATCTGGGCAAAATCCTTTTAAGCAAAATTTAAAAGCAATCTCAAACCAGACTCATCCAGTTTCCCGAGGATAGGAAAAAACAACTGAGT
The DNA here is from genome assembly GCF_001858045.2 of Oreochromis niloticus. Classification (NCBI taxonomy): domain Eukaryota; kingdom Metazoa; phylum Chordata; class Actinopteri; order Cichliformes; family Cichlidae; genus Oreochromis; species Oreochromis niloticus. Next base: position 4,935,248 of record NC_031978.2, read on the forward strand.
TGATCATTTTATTTGGAAGATCTATTGGAAATAATTACATCTTTTCAACACTGGCCCTAGCATACATTTTCAAACATTTTCACACAGTTATAACAAGTGTCAACAAGAAGCAATGGCACTTAATTTGGCCTGGTAAAACCTCAGTTAGCTCAGTTAAACTTTAGAAAATATTTATGCACAGAAGATTCATACATTCTTCATATGACCAAATTAGTAAAAGATCACTATGAACAGTAGAAATAAAATAACCAATAATTATTTCAAGGTTGTGACTACACATGGTTTTAGTCAGGAGTGCTAAAGATGATCAAAAACCTAAATTATTGGCATTCCAATGTAACTTTTTTGTAGAATACGCACAGACTTGAAGAATATAGCTTCACCAGGAACCTTTATTCTAAAGTAATAACCTACATCTGCTTCCACGCTACTCTTTCTTATGATTATCATTCCAAACATGTCTAAAACTTGGATTTATATCTTCGCCCACCAACGTATAATGGTGCATAAACAGCCACAGCCATTTTATAAGGCATACAAGTAGAAAATAATGAATACCTGTCACTGACATTGTTTGCATGCCTGTCATTTCTGAATTTACTGCATGACAACCACCCACCTTGTCTTGTAGCTGATATTTTTGTAGCTCTTCCAGAACAAAATTGACCTGTTTGTCTGTCAACAAAGAGGCAATATTTCCTCCAAGGTTTTTGCAATAATGCTGGGCATTGTCATAGCTCTCTCTGCTGGAGTTGATCCTCAGGCAGACCTCGCCGACCTGGTGCCAGCCGTCCCCACACAGCTGGCCTGCATACAGAAACACAGTACTGTTTTTTTCCTTCGACTTCATTTGCATAATAAACTTTCATGCAATAACCTGTATGTTATAAACAGCATAAAAATGATCTTTTTCATGACTTGTAATCTTCAAATTTTCATTCATTACACAGAAGAAAACATAAACAATATGATTAATAAATAGATGTATAGATATTACACATTTGGGGTAAAAACAAAAACCTCAAAGCAACACCTTAGATTGCATGTTAATGTTTGCACTTTAGAATTTTCCACTTTCAGATACATATTAAGAATTTATTCTGCTAATGAGTGGCTTTTGATGTTTAGCCTGTTAGCAGTTTGCATGCTAACAGGCTACTGGACCTTTAGCATATTATCTAGCCAGGCTTAGATTTAATAGATCATTAGCATGTTAGCTAGCATTGCAAGTTAACATATTTAGTAATTAAAAGCAGCATTTTAAAAGAAAAAGTTAAATGATAGAAATCTTAGCAAGCTCATGAACTAACTTCCTTTGATATTTTAGGCAATTTAGTCTCTTTTCTACCTAAAAAGTGAGTGTCATTTGTACCCCAAAACATCATGTAGACAGCTACCTTAACATGTCTTGCCTAAATTTGACAACACTGTCAAAGTGTTTTTAATCAGCCAGACAGCAGAGATAAATCACATGGGCCAGTTTCCCCAAAATGACATAGGCCTCTTCCTAGACTAACACATTTTATATTAGAGACATACATTAAATATATTAATTTTTTGCAACAATGCAACATCAAGGAGAAGGAGCAAACAAGAAGAATGATTTAAACAGCCTTTACTTGGATGTAACTGCAGGTTTTATTTGTCAAGCAGGCACTTAATTGATATCCTTCACGCTGCCAGTTGAGGGTTGGTATTTAGACCAAGTCTAATGAGGAGCAGGTGTGCAAGTGAGTTCAGAGTCAGTTGAGACCAAAGTGAGATCCTCAGTGAAGGTAAGTGATGGACAAAGAAGTCACTGATACTGGAACTAATGTGATGGCCTGGAGAGTAAACTTTTCTTCCAGAACAAACAGATGACTGAACCACATTAAAAGAATTTTTTCTGGCTTATGTGATTAAATATTTATGAAGTTAATATTAGAGGCTGATGTAATTGTTGATTAATGCTGTCTTAGATTAAAGCAGCAAATTCTTGCTTTGTTCAGACCTAACAAATAGGATTCCCAGGAGTTAACAATATGTCGCCCGTAGGATAAAGGAACAGGACTGAGTAGAAGCGGAAGATAAATTCACCCATAAAACGCATATATGCACTCATTGTTCTTATCGGGGTCACTAAAGTGTCTTGTGGGAGACTATAACAGCGCAGAGGCCGTTCAATTAGCCAGGATGAAAGGAAAGAATAGCCATTCAGTCTCCAGAGCACTGCTGTTTATTTTGGTCTCCAGGACTGATTACATTCACAGGCCTATAATGGCTTCCATCACCAACCTTTCATGCTACAGAAAAGAAAATACCTGCTCTCTTTATTTATTTATCTTTTTTACATGCAATATAAGTACGCAATAATTGACTGAAACAGGAGGAGAAAGTAAGATTAAGGGTTAAAAAGGGGGAGCGTAAGAATAAACAGATTGATTGGGTTACAGTCTTTGTGTAAAAAGCAGAGATAAACATGTTGGACCATTTAGAATGAGTCATAACATGATGTCTAAAGAAAAGGCCACTGCTGTCATGGTGTTAGAGACACCTTTAACTAACCCAACTCCTCTTAGCCATCTCCACATAAAACTTCAGGAAAACAGAAGCTTTGTTTCTGCCTCAGCATGTTATTGGGCTCAAACAAAAAAGAAATATCAATTTATTCTGTGTGGTCTGCAATGCTTCATGCCAAGTAGCATAATCTTGCCTGTGGACATATAAATACTAGAGAAGTGGCAGGATGGTGAAGCTGCAGTGGTACAATATGAGAGGGTAGGTGCAGAATACTATCAGATGCATGGAAGATGCAACCAGTAGTACTCATTTTGATTTACATTGAATAGAAGCACATAGTTGTCGTCTATCTCTGTCCATTTAGGCTTTAAACAAAATACAATCACAGGCTTAGTTTCCCAGTCCTTGAAAGTGAACATACTGCCAGGCTTGGAGCTACACTCTATGAAAGCAAAGAACCACCAGAAAATGAACTGCCGTTTTCACCATTTGGATAATAAACCAATGTGAAGTCTCCACCACAGAAATATCCAACCATAGTCTGCACTGGGACATGACATTAAACTGCAAGGAAATGAGTTTACTAGTGCTAGCACTGCTAACGTTAAGCATACATTTGTGAAATATTATGCAGATGATTTTAAGGGCTAAATTTTCAATGGTAATTCAAATATATTTCATTTATTTAAAACTGTAATTAACAGTTTTAAATCGCTCTTAAATACTGAGGCAACAACTGTATGGACGATGTTTACCTCAAGCTGCAACCTCAGCAGCTAAAAAACAAGCCACTTCCCAAACAGTTCCCACTGAGTCCAAAAACCATAAAAATAAATAAAATTTGAAAACCATAACTTTAGAGTTATTTGGGCATGTGGGTAACTGCTCGACTGTACACAGTACGGTAATGCCCTTGCTATTTGGCACAAAAAGTACTAACCAGTTATACTAATTATTTTCAATCCTGATGAAAATCTGGCACTGCCATGTTAAAAGGCCTAACTTTATAGCATTAAAAAGTATTTTTACACCCTGGTACAAAAACAACTTTGGCCTCTATGGAGTCTTCTCTCATAACAACTGTATAGTTGTCTCTTCAATCTGGATACTGGAATTAAGGGCGTGGGTTTTTAAATGACACTGAGCTATGGTCAGTTGAATTCTGCTAGTTCTAACCTCTGCTAAGTGTAGTCACTGAATTGGATCCCTGGGCCATGTTTGTGTCTTTGGTGTTTTTGGTGCAATTTTAATGGAATGATCTAACATAGAATAGCTGAGGTACAACCCACCCAGAAGATCCAGTTTTATTTTATTATTGATACAATGTTATTGTTTTACTTCACTCATATGTTTCAGTGCTTTGCACCAATTTACAGTTGAATGAAGTTTCCTAACAAAGCTTGTAAATATTAGATGATAATTTAACAGTACACCGTCTCATGCAAATATGGATATGATACTAGAATGAAAATGAAATGCTTAGGCTTCAAAATTCAGTCCAAAACCCAATGAGTCATAAATATATACAGTCTGTGGTTTAACCTTTCTAGGGCTGTCACACTGACAGACTTTCAGTTCAATAGTGAAAAAATGTTCACAGTATTGTAACATTTATAGAATAATTATAAAAAAACACTGTAATGATGCTCTGACTAAAATTGATCTATGGTTTTATTTTGTACTTGATATTTTCAAGATCTAACTCAAATGAAACGTGCGTGTTGGTAGTGAGAAGTTTCTAAACATAATTGTACAAAAGAACAATTACCAAATTATTTGACATTATCCTATGTGCAGTATTGACACAATATTGAGTACACGGCTATAATGAACCCCCCAACCTGATCCATTAGCTTGAGCATAATTTTGTTTTTCTGTTTCCCAGAGCTAGTCCATTAGTGGTTCTCCTGTTTAATGGACTGCTAAATTAGTCATCGGAAACATTCCTAGTTAGTCTACATTGTACTGTCATGTAAAAACTTGATATTTCTGCTTCGTTTTATCCAGTTTCAGACATGGGTTTGAACTGCAAATGAACAAACCACCACATTCCTGAGTAATAATCAAGTTATCAAACTCAGTTATCCCAGCAAAACATAAGGGCCTGCCATCTTCTGCTTAAAGCTAGTACAAGATCACAAGTCTTTGCCAATGAACCCAGCAGGTCTATATAACACAATAAAACATGGAACTGCATCATTTATGGACTCAAGTAGCAAGAGTGTTTCCTGTGTCCCTATATTTGCTAGCAGTAAAAGTCAAAGTAGGAGCAGCTATGGCTTTAAGGCTGCACAGCATAACTCAAACTTGTTAGTCATCCAAGGATTCATATTCAGAACATCCAGTAAACACTTCTAATTGGCCTACTTCTCTATGCTGCTGAGTGCAGAGCACATTTCTCAAATGTGTGCATGCTTCTATGTGTGTGTTCATACTAATCCTATCTGAATGTACGCTTGCCTGAATATATGAGGGTGTTTATTTGCGAAGACCACTAAGAATACGCCACCGGTTAGCGTGGGAACATGCAAACGTTTTTTGTCTTACTTCACAGTATGTTTTATATGACACACATTCCAGTAGTTCTGAAAAAGTACTGCAGTCACTTCAGGGCGAACGCTACACTGTCGTAAATATCATCAAAAAGATTCACAGTGCATTTATAAAACAGGTTATCCATGCGTGCGTTTGTGAAACTCTTTATGTAAATAGAGTAGATTCTCAAGGTGTTCTCATTTTTGCTGCATATGGCCTCAATCTGCATGAGGAAGCAGATTAGAAAGAAAATCACAAACATGCTGTGCAAAGACTTTGCAAAGCTGGGTGAAGTTTTCAGATTCACTTGGAATAAAATGAGCTTCATGAATTTAACTTGAGGTACTTAATTTGCTTGCTACTATGTTACATGCATGAGTGTTTCTCCTCACCAGGCAACGCCTGACACTCCTGCTGCTGTGACTCCCACTGGCAGTTGACGTTCAGTGAGCAGCTCCTGCAGCTGGCCAGCCTGAAACACTCCAGCTCTTCCCTGCGCTTACACCTGGATGAGTCTCTTACCGTCTTCAAACACACACACAAAATAACAGGAAATAATATCAGTCGGTCTAGAGTTCTTTGAGAGTGTTCTCTTCAACAATAAATACAATAAAGCTAGAGAATTCGATATATGTGCAACAAATGGTGAAAATAATTAAAGTGTAAATGGGCGTGGTGATTTAAACAGCCAACAGAACATGCAGAGTGGAAAAGAAAATCAATATGAAGGACACCTTATACTGAGATGTAGTTTTTATTCTATATGCTGCACAGTTACACTGCAGCAATTTTAGCTATAAGGTTTCAGAACAGATAGGAAATTTGTTTTTTGTATTATTTAAAAGTTTCCAAAAAATCTAAATTGATCAGGTACCAGCAAAGTGTGCTTTAGCCTAAAAAACAAAATCCCATATTCTGCAAAAGGATGACACATCTTTATATCCATGATTGCACAGGTAAATACAATCCTGACCTTCATTTTTTTAGTCCACCGCTTTCTTAGCATTTTAAATAAAAAGTGATTTACATGAAAACCTTGTTAGACAAAGGGCCAAGGAGATAAATATGTAGGCCTTTGCTTATGTCCTATTTTCATGCCGTTTTTTGCTTACATATTTTCTTGAGGATTATTGAGCGTACATTTTGTTTTTCTGCTCCTGAAATGGTATTAAATGGATGTGTCATTTGGATTGATCCAAAAACAGACTCATGTTCAAACAAGCATGACAAGTCTTGTCTCAGAACAGAGACCATATTCTATGATTCTCTTTATTGCTTACAAATTATTTACCAAAACCTTCAAAAGCTTTTGATCAACAATTTCTACATCACTCAATGACGTGAACAGCTCCTCACAACATAGTGTTCTTTTTCCCAAACCAAAATCAAGTACCACTTGTTGGAGAAGGAAGAAATGCATGAAATACATGCAAATTTGTACTTATATTGCCCCCCAGTGTCCACATAACCTTAGGGGCTACTCTGACCTGTGACCTTGCAGCCCAAACCTGAAGCCTAACAGGAAGTGTCAAATGATACACACATGTCCCCTTCTCCTGGCTCCGTGTTTCCACAAGCTCAGCTGATGTTCAGACAACATGGACGGAGGGGGAGACAGAGACAGAGCGCCGCCATGCTGCTGGGCCAGCTCCAGAGTCAGCTAACACACACACACAAACACACACAGTCCGATCCATTCACAGATTCAGATCAAATCCAGCCAAGCACGTAGACAGAAAGATAAAGCAACAAATAGCCAAACACACAAAGAAACACACACAAAGCAGGGTTGAGATTAAAAACAGAGATCGTGAAAGCAGGAAACAAAACGAGCAAACGTAGCAAAAACACACAAGAAAATATTTCCAACGATTACTTTGCTTTTTTTCAATGTTCATTTTGATGCTTCAGAGAATAAAAGGAAAAAAAACCTTAAATGAGCGTGTGCGTCTGTGTGATCATTTAAAAAGACCACACTGATTGATGTTGATTGTTTTAAGACTTTATATAACACATCAACAGCTTCTTCCTTTAACCAGTCATTTGAAAAGCCTCTGAACTTTCCTCCAGCATTTATCAGCTCAAGTTTTCAGCTCACGCTCAACAAAGGATCGTTTCCAAATGGCTGCATCTCCAATCCGCCACTCAGATTTTTCTGTGCAATTTTGGTGCCAGACAAGGAAAAACCTCAGGCCTCAGGAGATTTATTTATTTTTTAAATGCATTTTCTTTAATGGTCACTTGAGGTTGACTGCAAAAGGAAATCAATCTGCACAGACTTGTATGCTAAAATGTCAACTTTCACAGCTCTATAATAACTAAGTGGGGCATTTTGGGCATGGCCAATTTGACAGGTGTCCCAAATTAGGCAGCTGGAGGCAGGCCTTGCTTTAAATACTTTGGGTCATTACACTGGACTTTTCCATTGTCTTTGAACATTTTATTGAGTAATCTAAGATTATGGCTTGCTGTGAGATACAGGCCATCCAAGAAGTTTTTGCTTTGGTTTTGTTGAGTGCTGTATGTCACTTGGCTAACTAGCAAATGTGTGTGCTCCCCTATACAGCTTATGGATGAAAACCATACAAGCTACAATTAGCTGATTAGCCCTTTTTATCCAAATATGATTATCTCTAACTATATTTTATACTTTCTATGGTGCCAAATTGCATTGATGCTCAACCACTGACAGAACAGTCTTTGCACTTTTTATGACTTCTAGCATTGTCGGGAACCAATATGTTAAGTATTCCATCAAATATTTAATTCAAGTATTGTACTATCAATACTATATGATAAGGTTTTCCACAGATATTTTACTGATAGTCAGTAAACCCTCACCACAGTGCAGTTGCTTGAGGCAGATATGCACTTCCTGTCCTCACACCACTGACATCCTCTTGTGTTGGCAGTGCAGCTCGCACAGTCTGAGAAGCGGAAACACTGCTCATCTGTACTGTCTAAAAATGGAGAACACAGACAAATTTAAAAAACATAAGCACATCGGTACAAAGGCAACAAAGAGACCAGGTCACAACCTTTTTTTCCGTAATCTGTATTGTTACTGTCTAAATAAATTGTATGGACGATAAAATGCTTTCATATTATTATGGACTGAGCATAACTCGTACAGTTTTAATTACGTTCAATAATCGATTTCCACTTATTGAAATCCGCTGACAAATGTTTCAAAGAGTTCATCTGTTGGTGACTTGACTTCTTCACTAGCAAAGATGTAAATGTCATCAGGTGAACATGTACAACTACTTAAACCATTCAGGCAGTGTAAAATAAAATGTATTACCATATTTGGATGCAATAATCAGGAAGCTACCAAGTGACAACTTCGTGAACTGAAAAATTCCAAATAGCTTATTTTTGTACAGGTGTCAATATTTTTTATATTTCAGACATTTACATCCTATTCACTAGCTGGGCCCACGTCCTCATTTTAGGTTTGACAGCGTTTTAGTAGGTAAAAGTGAATGCTTTGACATGAATTGAGCTGCCGTTTGGGGAAGGCCTCCAAGGGGACTGGCGATTGCTCCCGGGCCTGGCAGATCCCCGTGTACTAAATAGAAGCGAAGAAGTTAAAGAATAGAGAACACGCAGGGAGGGAGGGTGGAGCACGTAAACGAGAATGATCAGCTTGCAGAACTGGGGGAACCTATATAGATAACAGCCGGAAGGAGCGTGTTTGGAGGCGTGGTCCTGCTCCTGGAATTCCGATACATAATCTCCAATTCAGGCTTTAAGTTTGCATTATTAAGTGGATGCCTTCTTCTCTTGTCTACCAGTCATTTATAATTAACATATTAAGTGTACTTACTGCCTGTTCCTACTTTTAATTATAAGCTTTTAAAATGAATTTAACATCTTATTAAAAATTACACTGAATAGCTGAATGATTAATTTTCTTAATGATAATCAGGAGCTAGCACCTGACAAGTTATTCCCATCCAAATATGTAAACTGCCAAAAATCTCCCATTTTGCATGTCTTGTTACTTTTTCTATTAAAGTTTATTTCTTTATTTATATTTAATTATATGGGAGGCTTAATTGTTTAGGTTTGTCCCACATTTTTACATGAATCGTCTACGTGTCTTTGCGGTCGTCCATTATTATCTTTCTCCACAACCAGACAGGTTGCTGACAACTGGACATTGTCCTTTTTCCCCACGTGGCTGTCTTCAGCATTGAGGAACACACACCATAGAGCATCACTTTGTTGTTGACAGTTTGATGCTATAATGGACGTTTCTGGCTTCAGTAATGTAGGTTTTTCATTTCCAAACCTGTCCTATGTCAATCAGCAGTACCTTTCACTAGTTCAGTTACCTACCTCAAAACTGAGGTAAGTGTAACTTGGAACCTGCCAATTTTGTTCCGCTAACATTTTTCTCACCAATCTACAAGTTGCTGAATTTCACAGCCATTTCATGCCCGCTCGTTACCACCACATCGTTAGTCTCTTCCTGTGTGGACACAAACCCTGTCAGTAATCACAGGTTCCTCACTCATGTCAGACATGATCAATACTCTGAAGTTGGAAAGTGTCAACCTGTCTTGATAGCTAAGGGAAAAGCACATGGACTACTTAAGAGTGAAAGTGGTTCTAAGTTCAATTCCTCCAATAGGCAAGAGATATTTGGACCCGGAGGTGATTAGTGGGCACCTAATAAGTTCTTATCAAATGTCTATATCAACATTTAAACTTTATCGTCCTACACATTGGGGATTTGCAGACCTAATACTAAGACTGTTTCAACATGCTAAACATAGATTGCACTGGCTCGCTCAGGCAGTAGAAGAGATGATCAGTGTTCACAAGGCTGCTGGTTTGACTCCATGCTCTTTTTGAACTATAGTTTCTATAATTTGTTATTCTGGGCTCAGTAAAGAACACATTTTAACCTGTTATTGGGGTTTTTTTGGTGTGTGTCAGTCATTTATCGCATTACCCAGGAAAAAGAATTGAATTTATTTTGTTTTTATGAACATTAATGAGATTTGTGTGTTTGGAATGACACATAAATGTTGTCATGGGTTATGAAGGTTAGATAAGGTGTATGTGAATTGCAATGAGCAGGCTTTTAAATGCAAACCCATTGATTTGATCTTTTAATTCATTCAATCCATGTGGGCTTATGCTCTATTTAAAACTGACAGCAAAATCATTTTCATAATTACTTTCTACTTAAACCTTGAGCGAGGTGCCTGAAGCAGAATACCTGGAAGAGCTACCGCATCTACATCTGGTTCAGACCGATCCTAATTACTTTGAAATTAGGTAATTGTTGCAGTGCTGACCTTCTGTTCCTGTAATTATGAATTGCAAACATCCTTCAGAGCCCTCCAGAATAATTACGATTCTCGTGAAAAAATAAGCCTTTTGGGAGTTGCACTTATGCTTGATTGTGTGGTACATTTCAGGAAAAATATGTTGACATGGCAGTGAAAATATTTAGACTGAAACAAAGAAACAGATGCATATAAATGGAAAATAATTTGCTCGGTAAACAGAAGCTCAGCATAACATACCAGGCCGAGCAGGGCAGAAAGGAGCAGGAAAAAGGTGGTCGGGTGGTTTCGGCTTCCAGGGGACACATCTACTTTTCACCCAGTGACAACGAACGCCTGGCCCGGCAGCGGCGCACAAAGCTGGGCTAGAGAAGGCCTGGCAGGATGGAGGTGTGTAAGCCAGCACGTCGTTCAGAAGCATACCAGAAAAGCCTCCAAAGATGTACATGGAGCTGAAGATGAGGAAGGGACGATTATACAAACAGGAAAAGAGAACCTATACATACAGCTGTGGAAGGAAGCAACAGCGAGACACTACAAGCTTTATACAGACGGGAAATGCCTCCAGAAAGGAGGAGAAAGTTAGAGGAACACCTTTAAAAATAAACCTGGACTTAGGTGGTGGCGAGGGGGGGGATGAAAAAGAAAAGCTGCTATTTTGAAGCCGTCCTTGTGAAGTTCAAAGCTGACATTTCTGAGCTCAAAGCTGACTTTTTGGTGGGTAAATGGTGTTAACAGGTCAGGCTGTCATTTCTCAGCTCAGCAATAAGTCAGTCGATGAAACTCTTACAAACATTTAAGTATCACAAAGCACTGATATTTATTCTTTCACTATAACTTTTTGTATTTCACCAAACAAAATGTCTTGTACTCTCCAATTGTTTGGGACTGATGTTCACAGATTCTTTTCAAGAAAATCAAAATCAGTTTTCAGGCTAAACCCTACGAGCAACAAGAAATGCTCAGTGCATCAACAGCAGGGTTTTCTTTGTTGTACGTAGCTGTATGAATGGCTTGCTTGGTGACAACAGAGTAATTTGAAAACCACATCTTTCTAGAAAGCAGGGCCCAAAGGCCATTCACACATCCGTCTGTGTGTGAATGAGGGTACTGAGAAAAAGTTAGAGGAAAAAACGGGAAATAAATATAGGTCTTGAGGTAATGAAGAGAAATACACGTGGATATATATATGCAGTATCTATATATAGAAAGTGCAAAGAAAGTTTCTGACAGAGTGTAGCAGGAGAAACATCCACATACAGGCGAGAGCTGAGGTGGGAGAGACGTAGTTTCTAAACAGGGAGCTTCAGAGGAGCCGGCGGAGGAAGAAGTGACAAGAGAAGTGGCAACCAAAACTAAATATAAGATTGAGATAAAAAAGATCAATCCATAAACAGTCTACACAACAAAACTATACCTGTCAAGGAGGAAGGCAGAGGCAAAATTCACCTGAGACGCTCAAGACTTGAAGGACATCGCAGGAAGACATCAAGGAAATGAATAAGCTGCGCCGGAGAGTCACGCATTGTGGATAGATGTGTTTGATTTGCATGAACGTAATTTGAGCAGGAAGGCTTGTTCTTATATTTTTCAAAGGTTGAATATCAGTGCTGAAATGTCCAAAGGACGATTGGTAAAGGTACAGATTTATGATTAAAATGGCACTTAAGAAAAACACTTAGGAAATGCAAGTTCATGCATGTTTTTGGGAACCAAATCGCTTTATTTCAAGATACACTCACAAAAAATAAAATACTCTGTTACCTTTAGTAATACGGGGGCTTGTCCTTGGGCAGAACTACCATTATTTGAAGGCTATGACTGTTTTTCCTTCCAAAATTACATTAACCTCAGAAAATATATTACAAAGAGCTTTCTATCAAAGTTTTAGTATGCTACAGGGTGTAAACAAAAATTAGCCAGATAGAGTCTGGGATTGGATCAGTTAGGGGGGCGTGTTATGAAAAGCAGAAACTCACCCGTTGCTAACCACAGCAGAGTGTCCAAAGCGGTTGATGTCCCGGTGCAGGCCTGGTCTGGGAAGGACAGTCCACTCATCACAAGCTGAGGACGAGCACATGCAGACACACAACGATGTTTAGGAATATATTCACTTGCGAGTGTGTGCTGCTATACTGCTACAGCGTTTGAAAACTAAAACATAAATAACCTACTTATTGAGGAAGTGATAATGCACTGCACAAAATAAACAGACAAAGAGCTACTTTGAACATCACTGTAAGCAGCAAAATTACAGTTTTCCTTAACTGGTAATGCTAACGATAATATACGACTGGATAATACTGTCCTCATTTTTCCCCATGCAGTTATAATACAAGAATAAGGAGAACCATACGTACTATATGCAAGAGCAATGAGCAGTAGAGTGTGACCCACAGCTCAACCCCTTCCCCCAATTCCATAAGAACTCATTACCATAACCTTCTCACATCGAATTATGGTGATAGAGAGACGATAGGGGAGATAATGTGGGAACTGACTTCATAAAACACATCATGCCACCAAATATGGTCATAAAATAGCCTCCTCTCTTTCTCTCTCCCTCTCAAGTTATCATTGGTGCTATTCAGCTCTGTGTGTTTTACTATTTGGATTTTACAACTCTCTGATGTTTTAATGACCCCTACATACTCCCATTATATTAATATGGAAATGACTGAGTGACTGAATGTGTGTGTGTGTGTGTGTGTGTGTGTGTGTGTGTGTGTGTGTGTGTGTGTGTGTGTGTGTGTGAGAGAGTGAGAGAGAGAAAAAGAGAGAGAGAGATGGAAAAGGAGTCCAAGTTGTGAGTGTAAATGTGCCATTTAGCTATAGACGCCTTTCCCTAAACACAGAGCGCTGGTAGAGTTGAGGACACCAGGTTGCTAACGACCTCGTTAAGCGCTGTGCTAATTGGGAGCGCTTGTTTAAGAGCGAGGGATGCCGCAGAGGACGTGGTGAGGGGACAGACAAAAAGAGGTCATTCTAATCAACGCCAAGAGCAATGGGTTCATAACTAGCAGGGGTTAAAGGTCAGTCATATTAACACGACAAGAAGAGTGATGCTGATGGAATCAGGCAGAGCTGAAGAACGGTGATTGTGCGGCTAAATGAAACTGCATCGGTTTGTAGGTATTTAACTCCTCAGTTTTTATAATGGGTTAAGTTTTAACCGATTTTTAAACTACCACAGCAAGTACTGTGGTAGGTCAAAAGTCTTTTTGCTCGAGAAACTCAAAAATCACTAAAGCGAATAAGTTGTGGGCTTTGAAACGACCTCCCTGAGGAAATAATCTGCAACCTCCTTCAAATCACTTCTAAAAACAGATTTTTATAGACTCACTATTATGTGATGTCTTTTTATGTCCTTCCAACATTTTTCTGTTAGAATTGCTTCATTACTCTTATTTATTACTATTACATTTTTATGCAGTCTTTTTCTTTAACTAACAGGAAGCTCTAATTTCCAGCTTTCTGTTGAAATTCTGGATTCGGCTTTGCTAGTCTGTCAAAGCACTTGGCAAAAGAACCATGTAAATGGAATTATTATTTAATATTGTTTGACAAAAAGACTGATGAATAATATTTATGAATATAAACAAAACTTAGGGTTTAAACAATGAGAAGCAAAGCATCAGAAGTTTGTTAAGAACGCACAAAAGAAGGGCAAACAATTTATAAGGCAGCTGCTATTAACACTAGACATTTTTACTCCAGTCTGAAGATTTATCCTTGTAGCATCTATTTCTAGAGCTTTGCACACACACACACACACACACACACACAGCTGTTTGTCAGCTAATGTTTAATATAACCTGCAAGGACCTGAATCAAATTGGCACCTCCGCCTGGGTAATCATCACTCAGTGTGGGATCCAGGTGTGCACAACTATATGTCATCTAACATCCATCTGAAGCCCGAGGCACATGTGGTGCTAAAAGTTTAAATATTTTTCACTTGTGGCACTTGGCACTCTGAGCACCGAAATAAGCTTAGGCACTACAGGGAATCAGCAGTGAGGCAGGAGTTTGTTTCCTTGAGAAGTTTCCAAGTTGTGCTGGCTGCGGAACAAAGCAGCTGACGTTTATCTTCGATATTTTATTTACTTGTTTTTAGCTCCAGAATTAATCATTTCAACCAAAACTTCACAAGTTAATAAATCATGTGGTTAGTACTGAATATACCAAGGTGCGCTTGGTTTGTTATCATCTCTGGATGGATCTACTGTTACTGAAGTCAGTGAGAGAGCGGTTTATAAGAGAACGGGCCCATATCTTTTAAATAAGCAGGTTATTATTAAAGCCATCTCTATTTTTAATTAATCTGCAAAACAATTTTGACAAAATGTCAACAGCTCCCTAAGTTAATATTTCCATGTGTGTTTTTTTAATGTTCATTTAATAATATAATTATTAATAATTAATAGGCCTTGCAGTTCTTGTGAAGCCAATAAACACCCTCGGAGACCTGCTGTATGTTTCATGTGATTTAGAGAATCTACCACATGAAACAGTCTGCAAGACACATAACTGCTAAAATAAGCAAACTAATAACCAACAGCATCAGAAATATTTAATAAAAAATAATAAGGTTTTGTTGTTTCGTGGAGTTCTCGCTTTTGTTGACCGAAACGTCCCAGCTGTTTGTAATCTGTGTTCCAATAGGAAGATAGAAAACCGTAAACAAGACCGATTCGCATCTCTGTGCTGCTTCAGGCAGCCCAAGGTAAACAGTTTCAAGCCCTCTTCATGGTGAGGGGACAGATTTCTGACTGAAAGCTTTAAATTTTTCCTTTTTTTTTTAAATGTAGGTGATTCAATGTTGTGACTCCACCTCTAAGGGAATGGATAGTAACAACTACATGGACAAAAGATGGATTTTCTAACATAAGCGAAGCAATAAAATCTGAGGTACTAATTCTACTAAATCCTAAGTTGACAAAAAAAATTATTAAAAGGAATTAGCAACTCTGAATGTAAATGCCTCTAGGGGAAAAAAGTATTCTCATTTTTCCATTTTGTGTCTCATCATTTTCCCTTTCCTGTGTCTTCCAGTTTGACTGACTCTAGATCTTTCTTTATGACAAGTTCTCATTAATTTGGGAAACCCTGACGAGGGAATGGTACCTAAAATGGATATGCTGTTAAGAGGACGGATGGATGGACTTATTGTCTACTTATTGCTTGAATGACACATTTCAGCTTGTGGCATTTTTGAGATTTTACTTCTTGAGGATCAAGAGCTTCCCCATGCACCTTGGAAGTAGGAGTGAACGTGCTTGAAAGCTCTACTCTATAAAGAAAACGTGGAACTATGACTCGTGCATGTGACAACCTGATTGTGATGATGAAGCTGACCTCAAACCTTCAGCCACAGCTAAAAATCTTCCTCTAACAAGCTCTAAATGAAAAAAAGATTACAGCCTCGGTGACTTTTGATCCCATCCTCTAGCCATACTGGGCGGGCACACTTTAACCAACCACCCCGAAACTGCTGTCAAATTGTCCATCCAAGAACTGCAGGCTCAACAGATACTTATCAGCCACAACACACATACAGTCATACACACATACGGACCCACACAGATTTTAATTTCCTCTCAGGATATGAGAAAATCTGTGTTAATAATGCATGGTGGGACAGAGGGAGAAATCATGAGTCCAGATCGAAGCAGCCGTGCGGCCGGGCTGATTGACAGTTTGATCTGATCTGTGCTAATGGAGAACTTGATGAAGAAAGCCGGGAGGAGGAGGAGAAGGACATGGAGGTTTGAACGGCAGCCACTGTCTGCTCCTCAGACACATCCTGACTTCCAACATCTTCCAAACAAGCTTTCAGCTTGCCACGGGCCTTTCAGCGAGATCTGTGTATGTGTCAGGCGTTTGTGTGTTGCACACAGAGCGTGGGCATGCGCCTATGGTGTGTCAAGTTGGAGAGGACTGCGTTTTTAATCAGAGTTCATTTTCCCCCAAAATCTAATTAGAAGTGTGAGGGTGGCACGGTTGAGGGGAAGGGAGGATGTGGGAGGATGGGAGTGAGGAGGAAGGAGAGCTGAAGGGGGAGAATTAAATCCAAATGAAAAGTGCCTTCCATGTCTACCTGAATCTAATGTGTGGCAGCAGAAGAGCAGGAGAAGCTAATAACGTCATGTCACCCCTCCAAGGTTAGCGCGGCAAAACAAAAACAAATTAGTGCTCCAAACGCCCCCGCTCGCAGTGAGCGCAGAGACAGGGAGGAACGGAGGAGCAAATGGAGACAAAACAAGGGATGGAGAGAAGTGACTTCACAGGTGGAACTAATTAATTATCTCCTGAAGAGATGTGACAGAGGGCAGAGCTTTAGAAAAGAACTTGTGCAGATCAACACTTTCTGTGAAGACACGTAGATACGAAGCCAAGCAACCCCCTGTCGTAACTCCAAACATGTATAGTATTTTTCACAGCATGTCCCATTTAACACTAAAGGTTTCTCCCAAAAAATGACCAAATTGTGCTTTCAGTCAAGACGCACTATTCAGAATGACTGTAGTTAACACATTACTCAGACTTTCCAGAAACAAATTTGTATTTCTTTAAAGTCAAGAATCAAATAAATTATCTCCTGTGCAGAAAAAGTTGAGAAAATTTTGAAATTCCAAGGCGGCAAGCTTTTAGTTACGATGTTCTTGTCAAAGCCAACTGATGTCTTTTGTTCTGCTGCTAGAAGCCACTTTAAGAAAAACTGTTTCTCAGTAACTTGTGTTGCACTGCAGGAAGCACCTCTGCACGGCCTCCTTTAGAGCCATTTTGGAGGAGAAAAAAGTAGCTAGTCTGAGGATTTTTGAGTGCCCCTGATAGCCTGCTTGTAGAGGTTCAGCAATCTTAGGGTATAAGAGCTATATTGTGCTTTTTGTGTCGATATACTGTTAGAATGTTTAAACGTCCCCTGTTTTGAACACTGAAAGCAGTATACATACAAATAAGGGCAGTGAGCCCAAAGCTTAGGAGGTTCTAAATGCTCCGTTTCTGTTTTTTTCTACTCTCAGTTCTATGTGATTGGAACATGGCCAGTAACAACAATGATAAACCAGGATTATTATGAACTGTGACTCACACAAAGCAATTCTGGAATAATCTAACAATAAAAAGATGGAGGTAGAATTTTATTTAAAAGGTCCTATTTAGGTCTGAGGATTGCTGCCCTCTCTGAAACATCAACAGCACGAACTTTGACATGAACAAGAAGAAAAGAAGCCATTAAGCAGCTCAGCTCTTTCCTTTTTTGTTATTAAATTCCCCTGTCTGCGCACATGCAGAATTAATGTCACGGTTAAAAGTGTTTTTCATCACCTCATGTTTGGGTGGAGCCACAGACATGTAAACATAAGATATAGGGGCCTTTCCTGTATCTACACCAATATGAATACTGTAACTTCAGCACCGTAACAAGGAGAAGACGTTTTCTTCTGACTTCTTTGCATTTATAATGAGATTCATAAAAGTTCTTGTACTTAGAAACTGACTGATGCAGGATTTTAAGACCAATACTCACAATAAAAGTTGGTGAGTTAAAATAGAATAGATTTTTTTTCAAACATGCAAGAAAAATAAAGAGATAGTCTTTACTAAGACAATATGATAATTCTATTTAAAGATAATCTTGATTGTTTTGTGGGTTTTTGTCACGTATTCCTTGTTTACTTTCAATGCTCGGATTAGCTGATTGTTATGTTTGAGGACTTCCAAACACATTTAAACTTAAGTGCTTTCTGGTCGGAAAATGATGGTTACTCATGATGATGGTCTCCACTTTATATATTTTAATTTATCAGCCCTTATAAATGCAGATACCAATAGAGCAGTAAACAGCTAATAAGGTACCATTATCTGTAAATGATTAAAAAAACCAAAGACAAGAATCACAAAGAACAAAGTAAAAATCAAAGTTTTCAAATTTAACTTGAGGGCGAACATCAGAGATTTAGCTAAAGTTAGCAGGGGTTAAAGGAAAAGTGTGAATGCAGCAAGAGAAAGAATGAAGACAGGAAGGAGGAAACTATAGCTAGGAGACATTTCTTGGCTCAGATTTAAACTCTTCTTTTTTTTTAAGCTCCTCATAACCCTGAGTGTGTTAAACAGTCACCACACTGGCCCAGCGGAGGCCTTTAATTCCACATAATCCCTCTCTGGGTGAGAGGAGTCTGTTGCACCACAGTGAGGAAAGAAAGGAATTCCATGCGACACACTACACACTGATATATGATGCTAGTGCAGCTTTTAGCTTGTCTAATTATCCCATTAAGTCAAAATGCAACTACTGCATACTTTATGGAAACATGACAAACTATTTTGTTTTCTTAAACCAAGGCAGTAGTAAACTGAACATCTTTTTGTTTTGGTCGGTTGTTCAGCACTAATTGGAATTCTTCATCCTGGACTGTAGGACACCGTTGATGCTGACATTTCCTTTCGGGTATTTAATTAATCAATTCCTTGAGAAACCTGGCACCACAACACTCTGTAGTGAAAGGAATCATTAGGTGGATCCCGAAATGCTGCTAAGCTTTTTTTTAATTAAAAAAAAAAAATCCCAAAAAACAAACAAAGAACAAATTTCAACTGCCAGTGTGTCAAAAAATATATACTGTGCAAGGAACATGGTTACAACAGGGATGGAGTAATTCTGTAAAACTAAGAAAATATTTAACATCACGGTCGTACACCAGATAAACTTCTACTAGAAAGAATAAGATATATGTTGGAACACAAATTTTAAAAAATACATAAGAAAG
This sequence comes from Oreochromis niloticus, assembly GCF_001858045.2. Lineage (NCBI taxonomy): Eukaryota > Metazoa > Chordata > Actinopteri > Cichliformes > Cichlidae > Oreochromis > Oreochromis niloticus. The sequence goes on from NC_031978.2 coordinate 4,954,356, forward strand.
TTGAACTAAAATATTTGTATCAAACAAAATATCAGTGAGAAATATTGATTGCTGTAAACCCTGCAGTGCTTGCTTTGATGTTTTTAAGTGGGAATTTTTAGGTTAATGTGTATGTTTTGTTTCCTATATTTGAACTTTCCTTTAATTTTGGGTCATTGTGGAATAAATGCCTCTCTCACTCACTCACTCTCTCTCTCACACACACACACACACCTCACCAGATCACACTGTCAGTTTTATTGATAAGCACGTCCAGTAACTCTATTAAGAAGCATGATTTGGGGCTGAATCCTGGTTTTCACTGTTATAAAAGTGCTTTACTTTTCACTGGAGCAGATCACCGTAGTAACGTATGCTGCCTAGCTAACCTGCTTCAAGGCAGGTTATGTTGTAGTTAATAGATAAATATAACCACTACCTGTTGACCAGTCATTTCTCACCAGTCTGGAAAACAATCTCCTTACATCACCTGGAGGATCCTGTGGTAAACAGAGGGTCAGGTTTGAACTCTGTCTTTTGCTGATGAGCATCTATAAAATGTTCTGAGGAGCCACTTCACTGTTCGCTGGTTTTTCCTGTTGGCTAAAAGACGCTTTCAGACAGCTCAGAACTCACTTTGTGGTTTGACCTCTTTTGATATTTGTTCTTTACTTATTGCTGCAGACGCTGCAGTTGAAAGAATAAGGCTAAAATTGTCCTACGCACATCTAAACAATATATTAATATAACGGAATACAGAATTGTATTCGTGTCAGATTGCTCTTTGTCTTAATGTTACACAGCATCTGACCTGGCTTCAAATAGATTAGAAGCCAGGACATTCACACAGTGCTAAATAATTCTATACATGCAAAACTCTTCTCAAACTGTAGCTTTGTGTGCAGCAGCCGTGTCACTTTTTACCTGTAATATTTAACCTTTTTGTATTTTTGTTGTAAAATTATAGTTTTATTTTCTTTGTAAATTATGCTGCTCTGTTGCCAGTAGACTAAACAGTGTTTGTAACTGGCCCTTTCCTGGCCTGACTTATCGAGTTAATAAGCAACTTTACGTGAGTGGTTAGCCTGATTGCTAGTTTTACTGTAAGTGAAGCCGGGTAATGGAAAGGTATCCTGGGTGTGTTGAATTTAAAATCTCCAGTACTGGGGCTTCCGGTGACGCCATGATCTAGTCAAGCAGCATAGGGAACGAGCTCCGTCCAGATTAATATACATTACTCCTAACTACAGTTTTTAAAACTCGGCAATTTCCATTCTAACCAGCATGGCATCGTCCCTGAGAGGCAAGGGATCCAGCAAACAGGATCAAAATAAAGATAAAGGCGAGCATTTGAAGCAACTAACTCTGTCCTCGAATGCATATGCTAATGCTACTGCTAGCACTCGTGATGCAGATACGAGGATATTAGCAGAACTGGAGAAGATAAGAAAAGATAACAAAGATGGGCATATGGAAATACAGCAAGTTCTGACGAGATTGGAGGCGTCTTTTAAGAATCTGAGAGAAGATATGACAAAGCTGGAAAATAGAACAACGGAGATGGAGGAACGGAGACTCCACCAGGCGTCATGAACGAGCCCTCCGGTACTTGTTGCATAGAGAAATGGATCTCACTGCACGATGCGAGGACATGCAAAATAGACTAAGGCGAAACAACTTGAGGATCTATCGTGTACCAGAAGGGAGTGAGGGGAGAGATGTTAAGCTGTTTGTGCTAGAGCTGTGTAAATCAACTCTTCAACTTCCTGCTGATCTTAACATTGGAATAGAGCGAGCGCACAGAGCCCTTGCTGCTAAACCCAAGAACCCCGACGCAGCACCGCGCTCACTGGTGGTCAGATTCTGGGACTTCTCTGTGAAAGAGACCATTCTACGACAAGCCTGGGATCAGAAGCGTGTCTTATATAAGGGCACGCAGATATATTTTGACCATGATTTTTCCCCGGAACTGCAAAAGAGGAGGGCACTGATACGAGATGTGGTAAAGCAATTAAAGCTGAAAAACATCAGAGCCAAATGTATGTTTCCAGCAAAACTGAGACTGTTCAAGGATGGTGGTGAGAAGACGTTCTCAAGTTTGACGGAAGCCCTGCCGACGCTTCAAGAGCTGGGGATACAAGTGCGAGTCGACCAGAGGGAGCGCGTGGAAATGGAGCTAGCCGGTCCCGATGGTCCGCTGAGGGAACTAGGGCAGGTGTGACCCTCGCCCTTGCCGAAATGAAAACTTTCTTTATGGAGGACTGAGATGTTACTCCCTCCGAGTTAATTTTAGTTTTTCTTGGACATAAATAGGAAAAGATAACGAAATTTTGCTTGTACAATGGATGGAAAGTGCGCACACAAGTGGACACCAACTTCCCCACTTATATAGCCGCAATGAGCCGCTCTGCGAGCGGGCAACAGCAACGAAGTAACACATTGTGTTTTTCCCCCATGGAGGACTCGTCACCACCCTCCGCCCAGGATACATCGGGGACTGGATTACTCAGGTTGTTATTAATCCAGTCGGGTACGTGGAAGCTACTGTTCTTAATGTTCTTTGTTTGTTTAATTCTAAATGTTTTTGTTTATCTTGGCCTGAGACCAATTGTGGACCACTATTTCATTGAGTATAATAATTTAGTTTTGTCTGTACAGGATTTGAGCCTAAGATATGAAAGATCTAATTTGTGTCTCGTATAACGTAAAGGGTTTGATTAGTCCAATTAAAAGGAAAAAGGTACTGAACCAACTGAAAAACTTTAAGTGCTCCATAGCAATGCTCCAGGAGACTCACCTCTCTGAAAAGGAACATAGGACGTTGAGAAGAGAGTGGGTTGAACAACAATATAGCTCTACTTATCAGGATGGGAGAAAAAGAGGAGTTGCCATTCTTGTTAGCCGGTCAACATATTTCCACCATGAAAAAACATTTGCGGATAGGGAGGGGTGCTATGTAATGGTGATTGGCTCTGTAGTGGGGTCTAAAATTACTTTACTAAACTTATATGCACCAAACGAGGACTGTCCACAATTCTTCAAGAATATTGCATCATTAATAGCAGAAAAATCTGAAGGAATGATCTTGGTGTAGGGGGTGATTTCAACTGTACTTTGAAAGCAGCTGTCGACAGACTCCCGGCACACAATGGCCCCAAATCCAAAAAATCTTGTAGTTTAAATACAATGATTAAGGAACTGGGCCTAGTGGATGTGTGGCGCCAGTTGCACCCCCAAGAAAAAGATTTTACTTTTTATTCACATGTACATCGCAGCCATTCAAGGATAGACATGTTTTTAATGCCTAGGACGGACCTTTATAGGGCTAGACAGTGTAGCATAGAAGCAATCACTATCTCTGATCACGCCCCGGTTTGTCTGAAATTAAGAATGAATCCAAACATTTTAAATATTGGAGAGCCAGTGTATCTATCTTGAATAATGAAACAACTCGACAAGAACTTCAAAAGAGTCTGACTGAATATATTCAATTCAATGATAATAATGAGGTGTCTCCTTCAATCTTGTGGGAGAGTGCCAAAAGTTATTTGAGAGGTAATATTATAGCAGTTTCATCAAGACTGAAAAAAGAGAGACTAGCAGAACAAACAGAACTAGAAAACAAAATTAAGAAATTAGAAAAAGTCTGTCAGGTAACTAAGGACACTGGGACTTTGAACTCATTGAAAGAGCAGAAGCAAAAGTTGGATGATTTACTAACGTATAAGGCGGAGGGACAACTACGCTTTGCTACTCAAAAGTACTACCAGTACGGCAATCAGGCAAGCCGACTGCTGGCATTTCAGCTGCGTAAAGAGCAATCAAGTAGGGTTGTTCATAAAATCAAATGTCCAAACTCCGGAAAAATTGTGTGCCAACCTAAGGAAGTTGCAAAAGCATTTTCTCTGTATTATCAGGAATTATATAAAGAAGAAAATGTCCCAAATAAAATTGAAAAGATTGAACAATTTCTTAACCCGATCAATCTTAGTAAACTGTCTCAGGAAGAAGCTGAATTAATAACAAATCCAATCACCAGTGAAGAAATAAAAAACAGTATTGGAAAACTGAAAAACAACAAGTCTCCCGGAGTGGATGGCCTGCCAGGGGAGTATTACAAATTTTTTGAAAAAGAGCTAACACCATTGTTATGCAAAGTTTATAATTACGCATTATTTAAAGGTGATCCCCCCTCGGTCATGGTCTGAAGCTATTATTCGTGTCATCCACAAAGAAAGCAAGGACCCGACTTTATGCATGTCTTATCGCCCTATCAGCCTGCTTTGTGTCGATTTAAAAATTCTTACAGCCATCATTGCAAATAGAATCCAAAAACATATTAAAAAAAAACTAGTAAAACCTGACCAAACAGGTTTTATCTCCCACAGGCAAGGTTCAGATGATGTTAGAAGGGCCCTCAATCTTCAGATTATGGCACAGGAAAGGGACACCTCATCAATGTTCTTGAGCCTGGATGTGGAAAAGGCCTTTGACCGGGTAGATTGGGACTTCCTGCAACAGACTCTCAGGCACATGGGCTTCAATGAGACTTTTATCTCATGGGTCCAAACACGATATAAAAATCCCAAGTCTCGGGTAAGGGTTAATGGGCACTGCTCTGACTTTTTCCTCTCTAGGCCGTGGCACTAGACAGGGTGAAGTGCTATCGCCGTCCATATTTGCTCTTAGTATTGAACCGTTAGCTGAACTGATCAGATCTAACCCTCTCATACAAGGAATTAGAGATGAAACCAATACACAACATAAGCTGTCACTTTTCGCAGATGATATTCTGCTATTTTTAGAGAATCCGGTCACCTCTGTCCCGGTCCTTCTGAGCAACCTTGAAGATTGTGGTACAGTGTCAGGTTATAAAATAAATACAAATAAATCTGAGGCGTTAATGATTGTTGGCAACTGGCCCACACAGCTGGATCATCTTGTATCTTTTAGACACTCCAAACAGGGCTTCAGATACTTGGGGGTAATTATTACTCCTAAAACCAATCAGTTACTTGCACTCAATTATGATCGGTTGTTCAGGGAGATTAAGGGGGACTTGGACAGATGGAACCTACTCCCACTCACTTTTATGGGGAGGATTGAATGTATAAGGATGAATATTCTTCCACGCCTATTATTCCTATTTCAGAACCTACCCATTTTGATCCCACAGTCTGCATTCGAATTATTAGAAAGCATTACATCTAAATTTATCTGGCAGAATAAACGACCAAGGGTCAGACTCAAAATGTTAATGTCTGGAAAAGAAAAGGGGGCCTCAAGTTGCCTAACTTCAGAATGTACTATTGGGCAGCTCAATTAAAATCAATGACTGCCTGGATTATTCATGATCCAGAAATGCAGTGGGTATCTATGGAAGAGTATTCATTACTAGGTATCTCATTTCGGAGTCTCCCATTTCTCAACCCACAATCACGGAAAAAAATTAAAATAACTAACCCATGGGTCAAGCACACTGTAAAGATTTGGAACCAAGTGTTAAAAATGTTAAAAGGGAATTTGACCATGTCTCGAGCGGTTCCCATAAATGTAAATGTTGAGTTCCTTCCATCATTGTCAGATCAGAGTTTTGAGAGGTGGGCGGAGAAAGGCTTGATTACAGTCAATCAGCTGTTTGAAAAGAATACTCTTAAAAGTTTTGCCCAGTTAAGGGCTAAATATGCTTTATCCCCAGGGGACCATTATAGATACTTACAGTTAAGTATCTATTACTTACAAAGCACAAAGATTGGGACAATATTAGAAGAGAACCAACCGGGTTGGAAACCATTTTATAAAACTGCTTGAAAAGTCGGGTACATTGAAAAACCAAGTGTCTTTACTTTACCAGAAACTGCTGATTGACATGTCTGATAATACCTATCATATAAAATAACAATGGGAAATGGAACTCAATATAATTTTGGATGATGTCACATGGGAGAGTGTCTGCTGTAGCTGCCACAGAGGGGTGGGTAGTCAAATGTGGAAGGAATTCGACTGGAAGGTTAAATTAAGATTTTCAGAACTCCACTGAAAACCTTTCTATCCAAAAGTAGTGTCTGTGATAAGGGTGTGGGTTTGTGGGGGACCAGACGCATATCTTTTGGGACCGTGTTTACATACAACAGTACTGGATGGATGTTAAGAACATTATACAAAACATATTGTCAGTCAACCTCCCAATGGATCCTCTGATCTTCTTGTTGGATATCTTTCCTGATGGTTTCTCCTATGAGCAGCACTTTCTCCTACATCTCCTCCTCATGACTGCAAGAAAAATGATAACAATCCACTGGCTCAAACCAGAAACGCCCACAGTGGCTTCTGAAAACTAGACATGTCTATACGATGGAACGGATAACAGCTCAACTACAACTAAAAGTGCCAACCTTTGAGAAAAAATGGAGACTAATTATAAAATATCTTGAAAGGACATTCAAGCCTTAACATTGTTACATCTGTGCTTAGGTATGTAGGTATTGGTGTGTATGTATGTATGTATGTATGTATATGTATATGTGTATATATGTTTTTCCTTTTAAATTAAGTTTTTGAATTACTCTCACCATTATATACTGCAGATTTGGTCTCAGGTCATGTTGTTTATGTGAACTGCCTTGTTATTTTTGGCAATAAAAGTTCAAAAAAAAAAAATCTCCAGCACTGATTGGTCCTGGTTTCCTTAAATGTGCTCGCTGGCTTACAGCTTCCTACACCTGGTTCACCTTTGCTAAAGTTTTCCTTTTGCTTCCTCATTCCTCACAAACAATCTAGTCTTGCTCTCACTTAACACAGTCCTTTCATTATTTGAACTTTCCATAAACTCATTTAAACCCTTACTCAGCGGTCACTTTGGCTCTCCCAGTTCTCTAAGCCAAACCTTGACATCCTTGCTTTGAAAGGGCTTCATTGCAGAAGATGCAGTCCAAGTCCATAACACTCGGGGATCTCTAAGGGAGCCCACTATAATGTGCAAGAAGAGAGCCACACCGAAAAACAGCCTGCAGCTGTCTCAGAATGTCATGACCCCCAAGTCGTACATTTTTGTAACACAGTGTATACTTCAGACTGTCCTCACAAGAAAACAAACAGCACTCGTTGTTTAAACAAATCCCAGAGCAGCCTGTGTTTGTATTCAGGGCAAAACCGTAAAACTGCCATTGAACTAAAAACTACTGTCACACACAGAAGAAAGAGCCAGTGAACAATAAAGTGTGTGTCGAAGTGTTGTTGTTTTTTGACACAGGAAACCTGTTTATATTGCCTCTGAGAACCAATAACATAATCATTCTTTACCTTAACCTAATTATTCATTTAGCCAAGATAATTATCCAATCCTGACCGCTAACTAAATAGTATTCCTATCACAGATAGCGATGTTTGTTTTTTTGACTTCAAACCAAACCAACTGTTCAGTGTTTATGAAATTATCATATATTTCATGTCTGTGTTATAAACATAGCCACTGGTTTTGAATGTTAGCAGCTTGTTGTATGGCTGTTAACTATTATTACTGCCATAGATATTACAAGTAGACAATCTGCAGGGCAGAGCCCAGAACTCAGTTATTACCTGATTTAATGGTGGTTGTTCCACTTTGGTGGACAGAAATAATGGGCAATGTGTTTTCACTTACACCAACAATAGTCCCTTTAAAGAGGCAGTAGGACTTCCAACTGTGGAATAAATGCCTCCAGTTTCATTTTTTGCGCAACGTTTCCAAAACAACATGGTTATGGTTAGGAGAAAATCATAGCTTGAAAGCTCCCTTTTCTAGTGACAGCACTGAGGACCTAACCAAAGATTTTATAGTGTTGGTTGCTTTCTATTTTGATTAAAGTCTAGTGAGCCAGCTAATATATTCTCAAGCTTTTAACTATGGAAGCTCAAGCAGTCAGTTAGCTTAGCATAATATAATGATAACAATGGAAAAACTCTTGGCCCCCATCAGAACTGCTTGATGTCCAAAATGCCTTTTATGTCACATTTGTACATAGGACACATATGCACATATGTGCAGTTTTAACTAAACTGTAATTATAAACATGAAATATTAAAGTAATCTTTCCATGCATAGCCTAACCATTGATTGCTATCGTTGGTCTTGACTGGTTGACGAATGATTGCTGAAAGTTGCTTGCTGGTGTCCTGGTGAAAATGGTCAACAATAGGTATAAATGGCTCCAGTGAAAACCACCTTGTAATAACTTTCATCCCTCTAGTAGACTGCTGTGTTCATCCATAGTTCTCATGGAGGAGTCTCGGCCTTGTGCCACTGGGGCTTTTGCTAGATTGCAGGTGCTGTGGAGGTCCGCCTGTCTGTTTAGGTTGATATGTGCATGGCGCTCGTGTCACTGTGCAGACCACAGCTTGGCGAAACAAAATGAATACCAACCTAAACCAACATGTGGGGCAGATTAAAATGTGCAAAGGCCCAATTTGGTTACCCTTGTATGAAACCAGATATCAGAATTTCACAAGCTAAGTTACACACAAGAGTAATATTTAAAAAACAAATAAATATTTGACTGCAACATATTTTCTCCAGCTGATGATCATTCATGTCATCATCTTTCCTCTTGGTTTTTCATCTTCCCACCTAAACTATAATACAGCTTCTATCTGCCTCTGCGGTAAGCTCAAGCTTGAAAATGGACAAAAGTTGCGGGTGATAAAAGCAGTAATGAATAAATTATGATATTTATGAAGACAGGGGTGTTTGCACAGAGTTAAGGGACACGTAAATTTACACATTTATTGCAAGCATTGATGGAGCGAAAACAGTATCTGAAACCATTTGGCTTTCACCTTCATTAAGATGGGGACGTTCTGTAAACCCATGCCTGATTGTTTATCACCTTTTATTTTGCCTTTTGTTCACAAGCTTATCATCATCTTCACCCTGGCACACCTTTAATGTCTTTAGGTAATTCTCTTTCACAAGTCCGCAGTGCTTCCATTCCCCTCCCTAAATCCCTACTTCATTTACTCTTTATTTCTCTTCCACTCCGTGTATGTCCCTCTCTCCTTCTTTAGCACTATTCTCCTTTATTTCATCACCCTCCTCACACCTGCTACTCTATCTCAATAATATCAGCAGTCGTTTTTTTCCTGTTGTCTGTAATTTACAGGAGTGACGAGAAATATGAAAGGGAGAGTGGGAAGGACAACAGATTTGGACAGTGGGCTGATATTTCCAAGGACAAAAAAGCATTTTTGAGCCCATTTTTTTTTTTATTTAAAAGAAAATACTTGCAGCTTTCAACTACAACTCAACAAACACGGAATAGCTGAGCACATTAGCATTATAGCCAGACCTTCTGTCATGGCTGAAACCACTCTAAAAAAAACTTCTTAGTGGATGTTAGTTTGAGAAGTTGCTATCGAAGCAGTGTTTGAGATTTCTGGATAAAACTAAAGTTTTAGTTAAAGTGACAATACAACAGGTTATGACATCACTTGACAGGTTTCAAAAGACTATAATAAACCTGATCAGCAAGCCTGAAACAGAGAGAGAACCAACAACACCTATATAAAGTTGGGGAAATATGAATAATTGGTCACGTCTAGTGCCAGGTGTATGCAAAAAAAAAAAAAAAAAAAATCTGACTAAAAGTAATCTGATTACATTTAATATTTGTGATGTGGATGTGGCTTCCAATTTTCTGAGATAACAAGCTCCTGACTGTTTCAGGAAGCCTGTTTCAGGCTTGCTGATCAGGTTTATTATAGTCTTTTGAAAGCTCCTGACCCTAACACTACCCTTTCAAAAAGGCTAGGTAAGCATTAGCATGTTTGATTTTCCCTGATATGAAAACTTGCTCATTTCACAAAGTGATACCTGTACAATCAATCAATAATTGCTGCTTCAATAAAATTGTTCTCTCAATTCTTGGCAGTCAGTGAACATAGAAAATAACCATTCTAATAAACAATATTTAAAAATATTAACTTTCTTCTACATTATATTTTTCCCCCAAGTATAATCCCCACATGATTTCCATTTAGATGTTTTAAGGCTCTGCTCCTTTTGTTCCGAGCTTTTATATTTATTTTTTATATTTATTTCCAAAAACATCCCAACATACTGCACTGACATCTGTTGGATGAACTGTGGCTAAGTGGAAATTTTATATATTCCTCACCTCAAGAATATAATAAAACCTAAAAAGTAGAATCTTAAATAAATAAACAAAGGGTCTCCATTTCCTCTCACCATTAGCACCAGGTGAACCGCCACACCGAGGCTCTATGCCATGAATGTCTCACACGCCTGATCACACAGTCAAAGAAACACTGATCAGTATAAAAACTGGCAGACGATGATTCTGAATGACTTTTTTTGCAGTACCCACTAACAGACACTGGCAAGCATTGCTGACCTTACCTGCAGCCTTAATATACAGTTAAAGAGCCACTATTGCCAACATGCTGCCTTTTCCTGTTCATGTTTCACTTTCACTCTATTTTTTCAGGATCTTTTACATAAATATTCGTGCATATTTATCTTTTCCTCCTTCTTTCTGTTAATCTATCTGCTGCATACTGCTTCCTCCTGTGAAGAGCAGAACTAATCTAAATCTTCCTCACCTGATACCCCTTTCATTGTTTTCTCTCTCTATTCCTGTCAAGGGCTGTTAATGTTGCCATACCATCTGGTTGATGGTGTAACTGGTTAGCCTGTAATGGGATCCTTAATCATCAATACTCCATACCTATACTGCAGTGTCTGCAACCTAACACAGTCCTGGTTTCTTTCTTACTGTCTCTTCTGGCTGCAAGAATATTTTTAGCTTGTTTTTGGCTCTGTCACAGCGCAGTAACGTTGCAGCTTCCTCTATGTACTATTAAGGGCAATTCAACATGCTGTTGCTGCACAAATTGGATTCACACCAGGAAATCGCTTCCAAATACCATATGCATGTTTCTTTTTAGAAGAAAGCACTCTAAATGACTAATAAGAACAAATGAATACTACATAAAGCTTGATGGTCAGTATGAGTTGAATATTATGCTTATGAGTGGCTAGTGTATGGAACTGCACTGCAGATAATATCACCTGTGAATGCAGAATATAAATATATAGAATGCATATAATACTTCAGAACTGAGAGCAAACCAAGACTTATCGTGCATAAGATATAGAACGTAATTTAAAAACATGTTTTCCTTGCAAGCAGGAGCACCCAGAGTGCAGATGTGGGGTTAAAGCATCCCTTTTAGTCAACTACAAGTCATTGTTAGAAGCAGCAGGAAATTTTCTATGTAGAAAAGTAGGCACGAGGCAAATCTCGCCTTTTAACAGTAACAGATGGAAGTGGAAGGACAAAAGAAAAAAAAAATCAAAGAGAAAACCCCAAAAAGTGAAAGCGATTCAAAATAAAATGTAATTAACACCACGTTGTCACCCGGTGGTGATTTTGAAGCTTGTTTTTTTTTTTTTTTTTAACTCTGACTTGAATATTTTGGCTGTCATCAACTTAATTTTTTAAATATACAAAGATCGGCTCTGAAACCAGACACACTGCACACTTGTTGCTTGGCAGAGCTCTACATTAAAGCATACACTGCTTTCTGCTTTACTCACAACAGGACCATAATTTACAAAATAAACGTCAATTTTTTTGAAACCAGAGGAGTCGAACCCTGCTGGTAGTGGGGAAAACAATGATTGTTTACTTCTGCATTAGCTTCACTTTTGAGACTCAGATGCTAGAGCCACCCTTTGTATACAGTTTACCGTAGAAACTGAATGTTTTGGTTCCAAATAGTATTATATCAAATTAACAGAAAATAGGAAATTATCTGAAAAGACATTCAGTGAATTCCATCCAGATCACTCAATGAAAGGACCCATTTTCCAGCCTTGGAGGAAGAATAAAATAAATGAAAGCACCTTTAGATGTTCCAGTTATTAATCAATAATAACTAATACCATCAGGCAGGCATATAATTTACCACAAATTAACTCAAAAACAAGGAGTGCAGCAAAAACTATATCTCACTGTCTTATCTGCCTGTGAGAAGAGAGAGTGAAATATACCCACAGACGCCTTATCTTAACATTATTAAGTCAGTTTTGGATTACATGAAGATACAAAAGACCCTGGCATGACTAAATCCACATAAGAACTGGAGAAGTGTTCAGCTGGAACAACCTACCTGCCAAGTGGCCGACCTTTAATAGCTGTGCACAAGAAAACTGGTGTTCACACCAACATTTGCTTCAAAATCTAGCATCCACCCATGTGAAAGTGTCTGTTTATATGCGACTTGTTCTTACCAATATCATAAGTCAGAAAGTCTGCAGAGAAACACTTCGCTCCGTTGCTCAGAGATGTGTCATTGTGAGTGTTTCCCCCGAAAACCAGCATTGTGCCGCTCAGCAGCACCGCCGAGTGGAGGTACCGTGCCAAACCACTCTCCTTGAGGATTAACCTGCGTGAACACACACACAGACACACACACAGAATGTTAATCAGCAATGTGAGGCACAACAGGAAAGCAACAATTTGTCAGGTATGCGTGTCATGTGTGTCCATAGAGGCATGTACTGCAACTGATGGCGTCTGTCTCAGGTTGTGACCTGGCCTGTGGTGACTGCCCTTCATACCAACTGTTCTTTCACAGGAGCACCACACACACACACACACACACACATACACACACACACACAACCCTGACATTGTAGGAGGTCTCAGTCTGTGGTGTCCGGTCTCTCTGAGGTCAAAGGTTGTAAAGTAGAGAACAACTGCAGTGACTATCTGTGGCTTAATTTACTGCAGCAATGCTGATTTTGTATGTCTGCCCTCCCTTCACTGATTAAAATTTTCTCATACTCAAACTACACACACTACTTCATGTGAGACTTTTATATGTTGGAGCAGCGCCGTCTCTGTTGTGAAAAGGCTACGAGTACTCAGAACATACTTTAAATATGTTATCGAAACCGCGACCTGGAATGAAAGTCATATTTACTGATTTTAAAATATTGACAACAAACTACAAAACTGGCCACTTTTACAGCTTCTAAAAGTTTAAAATAGCTTGATATTAAAAAGATTTTTATCAAAAAATACATGTGTAATTTAACAAATCCAAATAAGGTCACATTATATATTTACATTTATTGACAAACTTTTTTTTCTAAGAAAGGAGAGCTGACTAGGAGTCCACAACATTACAAGGTTATAAAAATGTAAAATCAAGAATAATGAATATAGAAAAAGCCAACAATAAAGCACAGAATAATAAACACGAAACCAGAGACTAGGTTTTGGAATATCTACCAAACTCTTAGGATATTTTTTAGAGCCTTGAACACTCCCAGGGATGCAAAAATCATCAAGCTTTAGTGCATTTTCAAAGTTATTCAATTGACCAGGGTGAAAAATAGGAGAAGGCAGTTCTCCAGGTTTGAGCAAATCCTGGGTTACCTGTAGAGCAGCCATCTACAGGGAGCGAACACAAGAAAAGCTGGGAAAAAAGCTACTGTAGAGCTATACAGGAGCAAAATGTGCTGTCGTGCAACAGTTTGGAATAGGCGTTAAACTGGCCAGTATATGTGACAAATTTAATGGCTACAAATCAGTTGGAAACCACTAACATATAGATGTCATGTAGAAAAGATTGTCATGCTGTGGGATGCCTGTCAGAAGCTTTACACTGACAGAGGCCAGATGATCTTTACATTGGTAGGGAGAAGTATAAATCACTGGAACACCCAGGGATGTGTCAGTCTGGGAATTTCATCAGTCCAAGAGCTCAAGTGACACTCGACTCCAACAACACATTCCAGCTGGAAAGTGAGAGGCACAGAGAGATTGCATGCACATGTGAGCATTTGTTAATATATGCATACTTGTGTGTCCACTGTGCACATGTATATTAAAAGATGTTAAGAGCACGATAGAGCCCAGCATCCACTTTCACCAATCCATCTGTCAGAGTTCATCTGAGGTCAAAGCTCCTGGCAGATCCTTGCATTCTCACTCCCGTCTCCTCTTCCTGACAGGAACTTGGTGATTTTCCTTCCTCAGAGAGAGTTTGTGTATATTTAAAGTGATTACACAGAACTATTAATATTATCACATTAACTAGTTATTAAGTCAGCTTTTGTGCAGACTTTTTATTTTCTAAGACACGAGGCTACAATAAATTATCATATTTTCACTACTATTATTAAGAACTCTTATTAAACATGTTTTTTATTATATGGTGAAACATTTCTTCATTAAACTGAAGTAAACAGCACAATATCTATAATATATAATAGCAGGCTTATTTGGAATTGCACCGCTGTTGCATTCACAAATTTATCTTGGTCTGTGTAACAAAGTTATTAAATTCAATGATTTCAGCCTCAACGTTTAACAAAGGTAAATAGGAAAATATCAAAGGTAAATACACCCATTGTGAAGAACTGTTCCTCAAGGGATATTCTTGTTTCTGGCACATTATGATTTTGCATAAATTTCTGTTATGAAATTCTCTCTTTCATGCAAGTTCTCTAAAGGCTGCAAGAATGCATGAATAATGTCTAAAAGGCAACAGGGTGGAAGTAATGTTTTAATCATCTCAGAGTGACTAATGACATCAGCTGTCAGGAAATGTAGCAGGATTAAAAAGAACAGAATTATTATCTGTAATGTAAAGAAGAAAATTTTAATGGAAACACCTGCAGCTTTAAAACTGCAGTACGTGAACAGGCCAGGGACACGAGCTGATCAACATCTACTTTTGGTAAATTGCATCTGAATCAAAACACGATAAAAATGTTTACAGTGATGTTTGAGCTGTGATTTGCTGGATTTCAATTGACTTTAAAACATGTTTGAATATTTATGCCGGTTCTGTGAGCCTGTCCAGGATGCACCGTCCCTATGATCTAAACTAAGGGTTGACCTTTTTTGCAGCCAGTGAGGACATTTTCTTAAGACTCCAACGTAATATAAACACTACTTTTGATAGCTTGGGTATATTTCACATATTTCTAAACACTCACCAGCTAGTTAGCTGGCTATTAAGCTGAGCCAAGCCATGTAGCAGCAGGAACCTTGCTGCAAATTCACAGAAGTGAGTGATTTCATGACAGAGTGCATGGAGTGCATGATGTGCCATGGCCAAAAGATAATGAGGGAAAGAGTAATGGACTCATTCCACTTGTGTTATTGATGTAATTCAGTCGTAGGCATTATGTAGTCCCTGCACCCCAATTAGAGAACCACTCACCTAGCGCATGATGGATTGGTCAAACCTCCGTATAGCCATCAAAGTAAATTTCTTTTTTTTTGATGCTGAAGAAATCATATCCATTTAGCATGAAAAAGAAATGTTAGCAATTTAAAAAAATCCATAGTACTGTTCTCTGCTCTCACCATGTTCTTGTGTGGACGTGGTAGCGGTACATGTGGTCCACCAGGCCATATTTGTTGTTATTTAGTGCCTTGTATCCCCCGTGGACAAACACACAGCCACTGGCTTCATCATACACGCTGCTGTGACCGTAACCTCCCTGGACCACTGCACCTCCGGAAGACACAACCTGCCACGAGTTAGACCCTGAGACACAAACAAACAGGGAGGGGGGAGAGAGGGGGGCTGATTAATGGAGTGCACCCCTGTGGAAAGATCAAAGTTGATCACTTAAAATGTTTTTTTATGCTTTGGCAAGTTTGGCTTTTCACTGTGCTTGCCAAAAAGCAAAGCACTTTTTATTCCAGAGGTGATATAAAGCAAAGAGAGGAGAGAAGAGAGCGAGCCAAACAGTGAGAGAGGCCACAGAAAATTACAGTTTCTTCAGTTTAAAAGCGGCCTTTCAAAGAGGCGAGATTAATTCAGGTGCATAGAAAATGATTTTAAAAATGGGACGGGGTTAAGTCATCAGACAAACCCCAATAAATAAAAGGAAGTAAATAAACAAAGCCTAAGAAGAATTTCTGAGACCGAGCGTAGTATCGAAAATAGAGACAGAAAAGGGAGGACAGAGTGCATTTAGACTGAAACTGCTCACGATTCTTCTTTCAAAATCTGAGAATGAAGATTTCAAAAAAATACAAATCTGAACACTCCACAAACTTTGTTCAAAAATTAAAATGAAATCATTTCAAGATTACAAATCATAAATCATAATAACTGCATTCCTACATAGCAACAACACAGCGAGAGCAATAAAATATAATTCAGAAAAAGCAGATCTATTTGGTTTTGTGGATGCTCGTTACACCAAAGCTAAATTTGTTTCAAAGTTCTGAGGTATTTGGAGGCCAACAGAAAATAAATGCCTCATTTTTACGCTCCATGCAATGTTTCATGTCACTAACTTTGTGCCTTTTTCATGTCATAGATCATGCTTTGCCCTCTCTGTACCTTCCTGCAGGCATCTCTGGCTCCAGAGCTGAATGTTCCGGTCAGCGGTTACCAGCCCACCAACATGCCCTCTGTTTATTGTTATATTGTTTGTTGTCTGTCTGTTTATGCCTTTTTTTTTTCAGTCTTTGCTTTCCTCATCCCATCAGGTTACACCAGATGGCCACGCACCCCAAATCTTTTTTTTTTTTTAAATGATTAACCTTTTAAGTTTTTCTGAGGTTCTGCTTGAAAAGCACATGCCCAAAGTGAATCGACTATTTCTCTGCGATTACAAAGTGTGTGGTATCAAACTAAAGCTAACACTTGTGAGACTTCATCAGAGGTGTAAGCATCACAGCAGATGCCTCTGTGTCAAAGTAACTGAGGATGCAACACAGCAAACTATGAAGGAGTTTTTCCTGGCCTGGCCTCTTACAGCATACAACCACCTTGAAAATATGCTGCAGTCGATCAAAAACTGAAGTGAAAACATTATATATGAGAATTACCTGTGAAAAGATCGATGCTGCTTAAGTGAAACTGAGCAAAGTTAAAGACAGCACTTTGCAGTTAGATGCAAATTGGCATAATCTTTGAAGGCATAATTTTTTTTTTTAAATCATCGCCCATCAACACTGCACATGACAGTTTTATCCTGGTGGAAGCCAGACAGCTAAGGTAAGACACATTCATGATAATCATTTTCAAACGTGAGCTGGAAAGCATGTGCAGCAGGTTAGGATGATTAAGAACAGAAGTATAAATGTGCTATTGAGTAGAGAGAGTGTGCTGAGAGGATGGAAGGAGTACTTTGAGGAGTTCATGAAGAAAGAAAAGGAGAAAGAGGGGAGGACAGACAGGGGAAGCAGCTATGAAGAGCAGAGAGGTGGTTGGTCCACATGACACACCAAAGACATGGAGCTGTCCAAAAGAGAGGGCAGTGGACTTTTTTTTTTTTACCAGATTGTTTACAAAGGTTTGGAGAGTGAGAGGAAGCCTGAGGAATGGAGAAGGAGGTACAAATTTTTAAACACAAGGGTGATGTGTAGAGCTGTGCTTACTACAGAAGGAATAATGAGCAATCCCATGAAAATGTGAGAATGATGCTAAAACTAGCTTAAGAAGAGAGGGGATGATCAGTCAGCAATAGTATGTTTTCATACTATACGTGTTGTTTGTTTTGCAAGTGTTGATGGGGAAGTATAGAAGAGGAATTGCACTGTGTCTTTGTGGATCTAGAGAAAGCATTGATGTACGTGAGGGTGGTGTAGGACATGTATGAGCACAGTGAGACAGTGGTGAGGTGTGCAGTTAGAGTGACAGATGGGTTCAAGTGGGGGTGGGATTACATCAGTGCTTTGAGCCCTTTCTTGTTTGCAGTGGTGATGGACAGATTGACAGATGAGGTCAGGCAGGCGTCTCTGTGGACTATGATGTTTGCAAATGATCTGTAGGGAGCAGGCACAAGAGAGTCCGCAGAGGTAAAGGCATGCACTTGAGAGAAGAGGATTGAAGGTAAGTAGAAGCAAGACAGAATGCATGTGTATGAGAGGTAGACAGACGTAACAGTGAAGCTGCAAGGACCAGAGGTCATGAAGGCAGATGTGCAGAGAGCAGGGATAGTGAATATATTGGAAAAAGGATTTTGAATATTGAGTTGCCAGGAAGACAACAAAGGAAATTAATAATTGTAGTGAAGAAGGACATGCTAAGAGTTGGTGAGACAGAATGGATGCTAGAGATAAGGTCTTGATGGGAGCAGCCAGAAGAAAAAAATTGCTGCATTTTTGTTGTATATTTTATAAATATTAAACAAAACAAAAATACATAAAAAACAAAACAAATAAGGAAGTAAGGAAGTATATTTAGAGAAAACAGAGGAAAAAACTCTGATAGCTTAGCAGGGACACTGAAAGTTTGTTTCATCTTTTAGACCAGAGTTTCTCGTCTTATATATTAATATTGACATCAGTCTTGAAATGATTCAGTGGCCTGTCAATGTGATTTCTCTTTGCTAATGGCAGCATTTTGCCCCCAAAAAAGCTTCACTGAACTGTATTCAACTGAGAAAAGAAAAATGAAAGGAGAAAAGAAAGTCTGTGAGCAACTGGCTGCCGACCACACACCTGGAGTGGAAAAAAATAGCATGAAAGAACAAGAGAAACAGGGGTAGGAGGAAAGGCAGCACTGAAGTGACGACAAGAAAGGAGAAGGTCAACTCTTATCACATCTCTCGCAGCTAATTGCTGTGAACCTGCTTCTCCGAGTGGTCATTAAATCCTTTTACCTCATATTTTACACTTCGCTTCGACTCCCCCTCTGTTCATTTCCACATTGCACTGACTCCTTCTTGCTCCTTCTGAAGCCTAATGATGCTCAGTGCAGACTTACGTTGTGACACTGTCAGAGAAAGAGGAAGGAGGGAATCGATGGAGGTGGGTGAAGATGAAAGTGATAGACATTTGAGTGGAGATAAGGAAGGAAGAAGGTGAGGCAGAGGAGCACACAGTGATGTGGACAGAGGGGAAAGAGATGACAGAGGGGGTCCGAAGCTGAGGCGGGCAGATGAAAAGAAAAATACAGAGGGAGATTTTAAAAAAAAAAGAAAGCATGTGAGCAGCGGATGAAAGAGTGCAGAAGGAGGGATGGTAGAGGGGGAGAAAAAGAAAAAAAATCAAGATGACAAGGAGGTACGAGAGTGAGGGAATGCAGCGGATTCATTAATCATTGTCTTCTCCCAGACAATCCAGCCTAGGTGCCACCTCTTCTTAATGACCACGCTCTGTGCACTGGTGTGTGTAAAGATTGTGTAGCTGCACACACCTCTGCTTTTCAGTCTGTGTGTAAATATGTGTGTGTGTTTTACTCTCCAGAATTATTCAAACATTTGGTTCTAGCGCCATCAGCTGGTCTACAACACTGTTACAATACTCCCATCTACTGGCTATACAGCCATAAAGACATAACAGTGAGGCCTGGCTTGGAGTCAGATATACTCTGATGATAATTGCAATATTAACATTATTTTAAAAGCATCTCAAAGAGATGCTACACAGACAAAACTATGGCAGTGAACTTGCTTTAGAGGAGACTTTTTCAACCTGAAAAACTAGAACCATCTACCTATTTCCTCAGGCCCTCAGCCAACCAGGGTTACGGTGTGGCTTTAGTCCACACAGTTAACTATGCAAGCTTACATTCATCTATCACGCCAATATAAAATCAGTAATCAGACTGTCATACATGGACTGTTGGAGTAAACGCCTCGTAAAACCTTCCTGCTGTCAGGGAACAGCACTAACACTGCACAACTGTGCAAAACTGCAAGCACTGTTCAAGAAAAGTCTTCTAGTCTAGTCCGCTTTTTAAATTTTAAACCAGAGAAGCTTCGGGAGGTATAGCTCACAGACGCAAAGATTTTAGTTTCTTTAAAGTGAAGTGCACAGAAAGAGTGTTGCAGGCGTCAATCTGAGGTTCACCTGAAGAACATCTGCAAGAGGAAAGAAGAAGCTGAGACTAAGTGGTTTCAGGGCCTGTGTGTGTTGTACTTCTCAGTTTTTAGATAGTCTGGCTTGATGTTTTTCTCCAGTCATTTTAGTCTTCAGGCACCGATTGTGTTCAAAACAAACTGAAATGAAACACAAGGCTGTTTATCACATATCTGACTCTTGTGTGGTAATTACATCATACTCCACTATGTACTACAACAGCATGTATACTGAACAGTACAAAAATTGTACAAAAGCAATGTCAAACTGCAAACAAATGCCAATTGCAGCACACTCCATTCACAAGAATATGAATATGGATGCATTTTACGCATTTTTCAGCTCCATACTGTGTTCTTATTCTGGCTTCATTTATTGGATTTTACTGTTGTGCCATGCATAAAACAACATGCCCGGCCCAGATAGATTGCAACAAAGCATTACATACCCAGAAAGCAAAGCCAGGGTAGCAGCATAACTTTCAAGCAAAGACTGCTAACCTATAAACACCAGAGTTATTAAAGCAGCCATTTCATGCTGTCATCACCAATGTGCCACAAACATTTCTGAATTGTTAAAGGACATTTAATTAAACCTAGACTTTACTTAAATGCCTTTTTAACTTATCACTATAACGACAAAGGAAAAAATTCAACACATTCTCATCTTCTCTTAATTCACAGAATTCACACAACCTGTAGTGCTTTTAAAACTGCCCACTTCAAGGGCAAGTGGAAGTATCCTTACCGACAACTATTGAATTCAAGACATTAGTCCTTGGACAAGACACTTCACCTACCGCCTACTGGTGTTGGCCAGAGGGGCCGATGGCACGATATGGTAGCCTCGCCTCTGTCAGTCTGCCCCAGGGCAGCTGTGGCTACAACTGTAGCTTGCCTTCACCCGTGTGTGAATGTGAGAGTGAATGAATAGTGGCATTGTAAAGCGCTTTGGGTGCCTTGAAAAGCGCTATATAAATGCAATCCATTATTATCCATCCATCCATCCATCCATCCATCTTCATCCGCTTTATCCGAGGCCGGGTCGCGGGGGCAGCAGCCTAAGCAGAGAAGCCCAGACCTCCCTCTCCCCAGCCACCTCCTCCAGCTTATCTGGGGGAATACCAAGGCGTTCCCCGGCCAGCCGAGAGATATAATCTCTCCAGCGTGTCCTGGGTCTGCCCCGGGACCTCCTCCCGGTGGGACATGCCCGGAACACCTCACCCAGGAGGCGCCCAGGAGGCATCCTTGTCAGATGCCCGAACCACCTCAACTGGCTCCTTTCGATGCGGAGGAGCAGCAGCTCTACTCTGAGCCCCTCCCGGATGGCCGAACTTCTCACCCTATCTCTAAGGGAGAGGCCAGCCACCCTTCGGAGGAAGCTCATTTCTGCCGCTTGTATCCGCGATCTCGTTCTTTCGGTCACTACCGACAGCTCGTGGCCATAGGTGAGGGTAGGGACGTAGATCGACCGGTAAATAGAGAGCTTCGCTTTTACACTCAGCTCCCTCTTCACCACGATGGACCGGTGCAGCGTCCGCATCACTGCAGCCGCAGCACCAATCCGTCTGTCGATCTCCGGCTCCCTTCTCCCATCACTCGCGAACAAGACCCCGAGATACTTGAACTCCTCCACTTGGGGCAGGAACTCATCCCCGACCCGGAGTGGGCACTCCACCCTTTTCCGGCTGAGAACCATGGCCTCAGATTTGGAGGTGCTGATCCTCATTCCCGCTGCTTCACACTCGGCTGTGAACCGCTCCAATGCGAGCTGGAGGCCTTCACCTGATGAAGCCAACAGAACCACATCATCCGCAAAAAGCAGAGATGAGATTCTGAGGCCACCGAAGCGAAAGCCCTCCGCCACTTGGCTGCGCCTAGAAATCCTGTCCATAAAAATTATGAACAGAACCGGTGACAAAGGGCAGCCCTGGCGGAGCCCATCACCCACCGGGAACGAGTCCGACTTATTGCCGGCAATGCGAACCAAACTCTTGCAACGGTTGTATAGGGATCGAATGGCCCGTAGCAATGGGCCAGACACTCCATACTCCCGCAACACCTCCCACAGGACACCCCGAGGGACACGGTCGAATGCCTTCTCCAAGTCCACAAAACACATGTAGACTGGTTGGGCAAACTCCCATGCACCCTCAAGTATACTTGAGAGGATAAAGAGCTGGTCCAGTGTTCCGCGACCAGGACGAAAACCGCATTGTTCCTCCTGTATCCGAGGTTCGACTAACGGACAAACTCTCCTTTCCAGCACCCTGGCATAGACTTTCCCAGGGAGGCTGAGGAGTGTGATCCCCCTGTAGTTGGAACACACCCTCCGGTCCCCCTTCTTAAAGATGGGGACCACCACCCCGGTCTGCCAGTCCAGGGGTACTGCCCCTGATCTCCACGCAACATTGTAGAGGCGTGTCAACCAGGACAGCCCTACAACATCCAGAGCCTTCAGGAACTCGGGGCGAACCTCATCAACACCAGGGGCTCTGCCACCAAGGAGTTGTTTAACTGCCTCAGTGACCTCGCCCCCGGAAATTGGCGGGTCATTCCCCTCATCCCCAGACTCTGCTTCCTCCTCGGAAGACGTGTCAGTGGGATTAAGGAGGTCCTCGAAGTATTCCTTCCACCGCCTGACAATTTTCTCAGTCGACGTCAGTAGCGCTCCGCCAGCACTATACACAGTGCAGGTAGAGCACCGCTTTCCCCTCCTGAGACGCCTGACGGTTTGCCAGAATCTCTTCGAGGCAGTCCGAAAGTCTTTTTCCATGGCCTCTCTGAACTCCTCCCACACCCGAGTTTTTGCTTCAGCCACTGCCCGAGCTGCATTCCGCTTGGCCTGTCGATACCTGTCGGCTGCCTCCGGAGTCCCACAGGCTAACCAAGCCCGATAGGACTCCTTCTTCAGCTTGGTGGCTCCCTTCACCTCTGGTGTCCACCATTTGGTTCGGGGATTACCACCACGGCAGGCACCAACCACCTTGCGGCTGCAGCTCAATGCAGCAGCTTCGGCGATG
This sequence comes from Oreochromis niloticus, assembly GCF_001858045.2. NCBI lineage: Eukaryota > Metazoa > Chordata > Actinopteri > Cichliformes > Cichlidae > Oreochromis > Oreochromis niloticus. The sequence continues at coordinate 4,977,201 of NC_031978.2, forward strand.
GAGACGCTGAACATGGTCCATTCGGACTCAATGTCCCCAGTCTCCCTCGGAATGCTGTTGAAGCTCTGCCGGAGGTGTGAGTTGAAGATCTCGCAGACTGGGGCCTCTGCTAGACGTTCCCAGCACACCCTCACTACGCGTTTAGGTGCACCGGGTCTGTCCAGCGTCCTCCCCCGCCACCTGATCCAACTCACCACCAGGTGGTGATCAGTTGACAGCTCAGCCCCTCTCTTTACCCGAGTGTCCAGAACATATGGTCGCAGGTCTGGTGATACGATTACAAAATCGATCATTGACCTGCGGCCTAGAGCGTCCTGGTGCCACGTGCACTTATGGACACTCTTATGTTCGAACAAGGTGTTCGTTATGGCCAAACTGTGATTTGCACAGAAGTCCAATAACAAAACACCGCTCGGATTCAGATCAGGGAGGCCGTTCCTCCCAATCACGCCCCTCCAGGTCTCGCTGTTGTTACCCACGTGAGCATTGAAGTCTCCCAGCAGGACAACAGAGTCTCCCGGTGGGGCACCTTCCAGCACCCCCCGAGGGACTCTAAGAAGGCTGGGTACTCTGAACTGCCACTCGGCGCATAAGCGCAGATGACAGTCAGGACCCTTTCCCCGACCCTAAGGCGCAGGGAACAAACCCTCTCATCCACCGGGAAAAACCCCAACTTACCGGCAGCAAGCCGAGGGATATTAGAATACCCACCCCAGCCCGCCGCCTCTCACCAGGGGCAACTCCAGACTGAGACAGAGTCCAGCCCCTCTCTAGGAGACTGGTTCCAGAGCCCAAGCCATGCGTAGAGGTGAGCCCGACTATATCTAGCCGGTACCTCTCAACCTCACGCACTAACTCAGGCTCCTTCCCCACCAGAGAGGTGACATTCCATGTCCCTATTGCCAGTCTTGGCAGCAGGCGATCAGTCCGCCAGGGCCTCTGCTCCTGGCCGCCGCCCAGCACACAATGCACCCGACCCCTATGGCGCCTCCTGCGGGTGGTGGGCCTGCGGGAGGATGGGCCCATGTCTCCTCTTCGGGCTGTGCCCGGCCGGGCCCCATGGACTAAGGCCCGGCCACCAGACGCTCGCCCTCGGGCACCCTCCCCGGGCCTGGCTCCAGGGCGGGGCCCCGGTAACCCTATCCCGGGCAGGGTAAACTGTTCCCTCGATGTTTTCTTCATAAGGGTCTTCTGAATCGCTCTTTGTCTGGTCCCTCACCCAGGACCAATTTGTCATGGGAGACCCTACCAGGGGGCAAAAGCCCCCAGACAACATAGCCCCTGGGATCCCTGGGACACACAAACCCCTCCACCACGATAAGGTAGCGATTCACGGAGAGGGTAGCGATTCACGGAGATTATTATTATTATTATTATTATTATTATTATTATTAGGTTACATTAGGTAACATAGGTACACTAGATTTTTTGCAGTTAAAAAGATACTGACTATTTCCTGTATCTTTACGTCAGCCTTTTTTCCCATAAGCCTTTCTACTGATTGGGTGCCCCTCCTCTGGCTTCCATAAGTGCAGAATCCCCTCCTCACATAAGCTGTTGGTATATGAGAGTTCAGAGCAGTCAGAAGCCTAAGCTTTTGTCACTGCTTAAAACTTTGTCCACATTTACCATTTACAACTGAAAAGTCTCTAAAGGAAGATGATATTTTTGCACATTGTTTAGCAGGCACACTTACTGATGTTGTACTCTTGCACTTTATTGATGTAGCTGTAGATTGGTGAGTAGCCGAAAATGATAAGCATCACTGGCTCGCCATTGGCCAGCTCCACCACATGTGCCGTGTGTCCCTCCAGGGCATAAGGAGGTGGCGGGACTGGTTTCCGTAATGACCAGGTACGCCTGGGGATGTTGAACACCCACATCTCATCTGTCACATTAGCAGGGCCTGCTTCCAACTTCCCGCCAAACAAGTAGATGTCATCCTACACAAGGGAAACACGACAGATTTAGTTTTAGAGTGATGTGATGTTTGTGGAAGTATTATGAAGTCTCGCCTGAGCTCTAATATCCAATAACATCTGAGCAGTCAGCAGACCTTCTGATGGGCCCCCTAGCTGATAGCAATAAGACTTCAGAATTCTTCATCATCATCATTAATGGGAAATGTCTTCTGCAGCAAAAGACAGCACTGATCTCAACAAAGACAAGACATCCAGATACTGATTCATTAAATATGTTTTTAAAATCATTACTGATCTTTGACCACTTCGTGGGCATTGCAGTAAACTAGTGACCTGAATAAAACTGATCATCTTGCTTCAACTTTTTGCTGCGTGATCTTCAGGGATACACAACAATCAGGCATAACATCATGACCACCTGCCTAATACTGTGTTGGTCCCCCTTTTAGCTGCCAAAACAGCCCTGACCCATCAAGGCAAGGACTCCACTGGACCCCTGCAGGTGTCTTGTGGTATCTGGCACCAAGATGTTAGCAACAGATCCTTAAATCATGGAAGTTGCAAAGTGGGACCTCTTTGGATTTGACTTGTTCGTCCAGCATGTTCAACTCATCTGTCAGATCAGACAACACAGGCCAGCCTTCAGTCCCCACATGCATTAATAAGTCTTGGCTGCCCATCATCATGTCTCTGGTTGATTGCCTGATTAGTGTACATGCTACACCCTGATAGTATCAATACAAGCTAAAATAAGGGCCCTGCTGCACACTTCTGGTGCCATAAAACATAAAAAACACCACAGCTCCTTTAAAGATCAGAGTTTACTTAGAGGCATAAGGAGGAACTTGATAACATTAGCCAGGTGGTTCTAATATGGCGTCTGTTAGCATCAGCTAATTAAATCACTTGTCTTTGCAGGTGCTGCTGCAGGAGCACTTAGTTGCTGCAAACCTTTCAAGCACAGCTATTAATGCATTTTATGCTGACAAACACCTTTGGCACAGTAAATATTTAGTCACTAACTGTAAATATTAATATATTAATTATAATAGCTGTAAACTGAAGAAAAAAAAAGGCGTTTGATGTTCTCCTTTTTTGCAGCCTTACACCTTGCCATGCAACCATCAGCCATCGTGTGATTCCCATCTACCGAACATAATCACCTAAAATAGTGAGTACCCAAAAATATCAGTGTGAAACTAAAGGGTGAGAGGTGAAGACTCAGAGTGTCTCATGAAAAAAACAAAAGCAGGTCTGCTTTGTCCTCAAGTCAAAGACGTTTCAAAAGAAACTCTGCCGATGGAGCAAAGTGATTCCTTTCATCCACCTTCACAGTAACAGGGTGGGTTTGAAGTTAAAGCTGTGCGTACAGTAAACAAGCCAGGAGTTACTGCAGGCTACAAATCATCAGCAGGCTTCAGTCAGACGCTCTGACCTCCTCTGGGTCAAATCTCACCTTCAGCACAGCAGGACAGAGATGTTTGTCTTCATTCTCCCTCCTGTCCTCCACCATTAAACCATTCCTTCCACGCTAAAAAAAACAACAACAGCGCCCCAGTATTTGGACAGCGACACATCATTTGATGCCCCTGGCTTTCGCGTGATTGATCTATAGCAGACACACGAATGATTCTGATGTTCTCATTTCTTTATAGGTAAGCTGAATTATGGGCCAGTCTCCTAGAAACGCCTCAGTCTTGTGAAATGACCCCATATAACTTCAGAGAGCAAGAGCTGTTTCTAGACATGGACTGCAACACATACCCATCTAATCAGTTTGTTGTCTGGGTTTTTTCCCCCATAAATGATCTATACAATGTCAAAGCAGACTTATTTAATATTTATCAAAATGAAGAAAGAGAAGCACACATTCAAGGCAGTCAGTTAATTCTTTAATTTGAACATCTGTACTGAGGAAGTCTGTTAATTGACTGCACTATTCTATTACAACAATAGTAAAATATAATGATTCAACACTGTCTGGTAAGATGCACAGATGGTACAAAACTGAGGCAGGCAGCATACGAAGCTAAGAATCCAGAATAAATGCTAAAACCTTCTGATTATAGTCTGCATTTTCACTGCTGTGGAGTAGTACCAAAAACATGATACCGCTTCTTGTTTTTAGCATTGGTGAAATATAAAACTCAAGCAGGATTACCTGATGCAGAGCCAGTGAGTGTCCGTATCTGTAGAGAGGACCGCTGCTGACAGGCACCACATCCCACGTGCTGGTCTCTAGGTTGTAGCTTTAAACAAAGGGAAAGAGTGGAAAAAAGTGTGAAAGCTCAAAGACAATCACAGTCGACTAAGTCAGATGGATGCGTCTTACTTGAGAACCATGTGGTAGTTGGAGTAGTTGAAGGAGTAACCTCCCACCACCCACATCAACCCAGAATGCACCAGAGCCCGGTGGGACGCTCGACCCAGAGACTGAGCAGATGGTTTAATGCTGGGCAGCACCCAGAAAGCCTCAGTGGAGGGAACGGAAAGAGAGCAGTCTGGACCTGATAGAGGCAAAAGGACATGTTTCACTTTTTGGAATTCATACATACATTGTGTCCAAAATTTATTTTACAGGTAGTAAAGGGCAAATGAATTTAGTTTTCTCAAAATATCAATCTATAAATCCTATTGTGCTTATCCAGTCCAGGGTCATGGGGGAATTGTAGCCTATGAACACCCTTAACAGGTTGCCAGTCCATTTATTTATTTATTTATTTTTTACTTTGGTGCCACCTAGTGGCTGTTCTATGAATAGGCACCAAACACACAAACTCGAGCTCATTTATGAGCAGATGATGAGCTACCTCAGATATCTTTTAAAAAAGAAAAAAACAAACAAACAAGAGCACTTCTACAATATACTTTATTAAAATACACATTTTTTTATTCACTGCATCTGTCCATTGTTTTCTAAAGCTTATACTCAGACCTTTTCTTTACCTTTAGTTTCAGTAATTTATCATGTTTCCTGCAGTGAACAGTTTTGCTTCTAATTATTTATATAATGCAAAAAACCCTTTTTATTTTAAATGATTTTATTCATCTCCAAAAGTTGAATCTGTTCATCTGGACGTAGCGTTTGGTGGGAGAAACGTTTCGTCACTCATCCAAGTGACTTCTTCAGTCTCAGCTGACTGCAGGTTTCCCCAAACCTTATAAACAGTACATTTGCATAATGACTGAAACCAGCCCACTGAAGGAACAATGGGCTGTGAGGTCAGTTCCTTAATCATAGATTTACTTTCCTGGATGATTGAGAATGCATCAAGACGTTTTAACCCACTTTGGCAAGGACTGCCTAAAGCTTGTACGTCAGTATGAGCAAACAGCACGTAAGATGGCGGACTACAGGAACCACCTGAGATTCAGCCTCAGATGCCGACAAAACAGGATTACTCCTAAAAGTCTGCAAATGAGCTCTTCAGTTAAAGGCTTCCGGGCAACAAAAATCCTCCAGAAGGCACAGCATCAGTTGCTTAATGAACGGGTGAGGCAGACAAATTTTACCATCGGCATGCTAAAATCTCAAGAGGAGCGGATCCGACGGAGACTGACAATGCTTTTAGATGAGAATACTCTTAAAAAGGTCTTTGACTTCACTGAGAAGGCTCGTCTAGCACAGCACAAGAAGTCTAAGACCAGGCAACAAAGGAAGTTCGACTTACTTGTTGTACGTCGGAAACCACCGCAAAATACGGAGAGTGTCCTCAGTGGCCAGAAGAGACAAGGATGCGACACGGAGGATGTGGACAAGTGGGTGAAGAATTTGTCTGACAGACAGCTCACTCAAACAGAGAAAAACATCCTTGCTAAAGGGTTGAATTTTGCCGACACACCGAGACAAATCCCGCTAGTGGAGCTGATCACAGCCACAGAATCAGCAATTCGTAACAACAATATTTCAGAAGTGGAAGCAGAGCAACTACGGACGAAAGTTTCGGCCTGTCTCAGCGATGCAAAGCCCCCAGCATCCAACATCACCATGGAGGAGAGGAAGGCACTCACATCACTTAGTGATGACAACAACATTATCATCCTTCCGGCAGACAAGGGTAGGTGCACAGTATTGCTTAACCAGAAAGACTATCATGAGAAGATTTTGTCACTACTCAGTGATGAAAATACTTATGAGCCCCTGAAACGAGACCCAGGAAGTGGCTACAGGAAGAGGGTGATAGACTGTCTGAAGCAGTTAGAACAAGACAAGGCTATTGACTGGACCTCATACCACAGGCTGTACCCAGGGGAGTCTACACCAAGTCTGTATGGTTTACCGAAAATACATAAGCAGGGTGCACCTTTAAGACCAATTGTCTGCATGATCAACTCGGTCACCTATAACATCTCCAAGTTTCTGGCTTCGATCCTCAACCCGCTGGTGGGCAGCTCTGAACACCACATCCAGAACACCCTGGATTTTGTTGAGAAGGTGAGAGATGTCATTATGGAGGCAGATGAAACCATGGTCTCGTACGACGTTACATCTCTCTTCACTTGCATCCCAGTCACGGAAGCGTTGGAGGTAGTCCGTAAGAGATTACAGGATGACACCAACCTCAGCAACAGGACCACTCTCAGCATCGACCAAGTGTGTTTGCTTTTGGAACTGTGTCTTCATTCCACCTACTTCACATACAAGGGTCAGTTCTACAGGCAGAATCATGGGTGTGCCATGGGCTCCCCAGTTTCACCCATCGTGGCCAATTTGTACATGGAAGAAGTGGAAAAGAGGGCTTTGCTAGCCTACCCTGGAACACCACCAAGCCATTGGTTCAGATATGTGGATGACACCTGGGTGAAAATCAAATCTCAGGACGTACCACAATTCACGGATCACATTAACTCGGTGGACCGACACATCAAATTCACCAGGGAGGATATGAAAAGTGGCAGGTTAGCCTTCTTAGACTGTGAGATTTCCATCAGTAATGGGGGACATCTAAAAGCTGACGTGTACCGTAAACCTACACATACGGATCAGTATCTAAGGTTTGACTCTCGTCATCCACTGGAGCACAAACTGGGTGTCATCAGGACACTACAACACAGAGCGAACACCATCCCCACTGACACAGCGGCCAGGGAGGCAGAAGAACAGCACATCAAGAAGGCCCTGAGTAAATGTGGCTATCCCAGCTGGACTTTTGTCAAAGCTGGAAAGACACCCAAAGAAAGCTCCAGCCGATCCAGGAGAGAAGGACAACCACTGCCCAGGCGAAAACCTGTGGTGATCCCATATGTGTCAGGAGTATTGGAGCAGTTGAAACGCATTTTTTCTAAACACCACGTCTCTGTGGCTTTTAAACCCCAAAATACGCTGCGCCAAAAACTGGTCCACACCAAGGATCGGGTCCCCCGACACAAACAGAGTAACATAGTGTACGCTGTTAAGTGCCAGGAGGATTGCCAGGATTTATACATCGGGGAAACCAAACAACCTCTAGCGAAGCGAATGGCACAACACAGAAGAGCTACCTCGTCAGGCCAGGACTCAGCAGTCTATTTACACCTACAGGCCAGTGGACACTCTTTCAATGATGAGGATGTACACATCCTGGACAGGGAAGAAGACTGGTTTGAGCGCGGAGTCAAGGAGGCCATTTACGTGAAAAGGGAAAGACCATCTCTGAATCGAGGAGGGGGCCTAAGGGTACATCTTTCGCCATCTTACAATGCTGTGATTGCAGCCATTCCCCAACTCTCTGTGAATGGTACTCATGGCCATTGATCAGTGTTCTTTGATCAGTGGGTTTTGGTCAGTGATTGTTGATCAATGGTCATGGGAATTTGCATAATTACGATTAAGGAACTGACCTCACAGCCCATTGTTCCTTCAGTGGGCTGGTTTCAGTCATTATGCAAATGTACTGTTTATAAGGTTTGGGGAAACCTGCAGTCAGCTGAGACTGAAGAAGTCACTTGGATGAGTGACGAAACATTTCTCCCACAAAACGCTACGTCCAGATGAACAGATTCAACTTTTGGAGATTTACTTTCCTGGATGATTGAGAATGCATCAAGACGATTTTATTCATGTTTCCCCATTATTTTGTGAAACATTAAAATATTTTAACTCAAAGTGAGAAAACTGACAGACCACAAAGCAGAACTTATTCAGATGGCAGTCAAGAATAAAATGTAAATGGTAAAATGGTAAAAAGCACATCTTTACAGATTAAATGAGATTAAATGAGGGTTTTCTAACATTGCAGGTGAGTCTGACTAAAGCAAGACGTGAGAAAACGAGATAAATGAAAAGCACTCGATCACAGACGCATTCAGCACTTTTCATTCTGCGGGGGGTAGAGGGGAATGAAGGACAAATTGTAGAACATGCTCTTTCCATTAATGCAAAAAACTTTTTTTTTTTTTGGTGCTGCCAACTGGTGGTTTCCATGGTGACCAATACATTTATTAAAACCCCGTTTGTGTTTCTGATGCCTGCTCCGAAGCTGTGTATCCGTCTCCACCTCACTCATTACCAGACAGATGCACATACATCACTTTGACTCACTGGTGTCTCTGTTGCTTTTGTGCGAACAGTTTGTGATGTGCAGAACTAAGAGGCTAAATCCTTCCCAAAGCCCAGAATCTGACCCATTCACTGTCATATAGATGGAGAGCACACCCCAGTCCATCTGAATTGTTTTCGAGTGACTTAGGTAGTTTCAGAGATGATACTTTTGTGGCTGTCAAAACACCAAAAAAATATCTTAACCAATATCTCCTTGTGCAAATTATGACTTCATTACTCAATAAATAAATAAATCAACAAGCATTGTTGTGAGCAGGTAGGATTTTTTTCTCCTAAAACACACACACAAACACACACCTTTGATTTTGGGATTAGTCTTATGTCTTTGTCTCTAAAAAACTTAAAGCAAATACTGAAATGGACAACATATTTGCAGAATTATACACTCAAATACATATCCCTAAAACTGAAGTGTTAAATATTAAACGATTTTAACATTTTTTTTCCTATTCTTGTACTTAAACTGGGTCTTTATTTAACGAGTCACAGAGTGTGTGATCATTGCAATTTAGCAATATGTTCCTACTGTAGCACCTGTCATATTAGTTAGTAATCAGTTCATCAATTTGGTGTCTTGTTTCTGAAAAATTAAAATGTAACTGACATACACAGCTCTGGGTAAATGCTGCCTAGCCTGCCGTTCATCACTGTACTGTACATTTTGGGATATTTGCCTGTTTTTTAAAATGCATCCATTTTTTAAAATCTTCATTCTTGGAGATTTTTATTGTATTGTTTTTAAGCAACATTTTATGGGAAAAAGTTGGTTTTCCTGTTAACAAGTCCTTTCTACTTGTGCTATCATTATGCTTCCAGGAGGGGGCAGCACTTCACCATCCAACTGCAACAGACTTTGTTGTCTGGTGAATCTTAAACCTATTCTCTTAATATGTTTGTTAGACATTTAGGATCAAACTGGATCTGAATCTTGAATGAACATGCAGTTGGTCAGATTTTCGTGATTATCCATGTTTTAACTACAAAAACTGAACCGAAACACGTAAATCTGTAACCGGTGCTTTAAAAGATGTAAAGACTGGCTGAAGAATGTGACTTAACAGTTACTTTCATTTAATGCAAAAGCCTTTTACAAATGAGAAAACCCCTGCGAACAGCACCAAGAAAAGCTGCTTTTCTTATAAAAGGAAATTAGTCTAAAATCACTCTGTCAGAAAACATCATTTGAAATAAAGTTGTTGATTGTGAAGAGGCAAGAGGGATTTGTTTACAACTGCAATATAAAAAATAAATAAAAAACCAACGAAGCTAGATATATATTGTGCCACTGGGGAAAATTTCCCTGGGTGTCCCGTATAATATTTTATGATATTAAATAATACTGAATCAGACAGCATTGTGTTAGGCATAAACCGAGAGGACACTGGCTGTTGTGCTTTCATTTGCTTTTCATATTAATAATGAAAACTGCAAAACCAAAAGGAAAGCATAAGCAAAAAACTCACACTGAGCTCATTTGTTCATTTGATGACTAAAAAAGCATCATGAAACTGGACTAAATTAACCGTTTTAAATGTGTTTGCATGACTAGAATCCAATAAGAAGCATCTCTAAACACATGGTGTCATATCTTAGAGTCATTTTTGCCCCCATTTTAAACTACAGTTGTAGACAGTGTATAAAATGCTTACTGGATCAGTGCTTACTGTGTTTGTGAACACTTCATGAATTAATAAATAAGGTCCTCAAAGTTCAGATATAGCACTTTAAACTATCCCTATCCTTTTCCTCTCTGTTATCATCTCGCCTGCACTCCACTCCTGTCTTCCCTGCAGGAAGCCCATTACAGTAGCACCAAGCCAAAGTGCCCTGTTTTGCCATCCTGGCTGCACCACATGAAGCCAAGTTTCCCCCAATAAAATCCTCATTTACTATGTATCACTATACTAAGTTTTAAATTCCCCAATAAAATTCAGTCTTCCGTTTTCTTACCTTGCCAGCTGTCGTTGCAGACACACAGCTTCTCTCCGGTCAGGTCACAGTAGCCATGATCTGGGCTGCCACAGTTGTCTCTGCAGTAAGGGATGTCGCATGCGTCCCCCTTCCAGTACTCCTCACACTCGCAGTACACACGTCCTGCGACAGAGTTCGCCGTGCTGCATCTGCCGTGGCCCGAACAGTTGTTGGGACAAGAGTTTATCCTGCGGGAGACACAATTAGCCAGAAAGTCAAACAACATCTTCAAGGTTATGGAGAGCCATAAGCAAAAGAGAATACTTGACTGTGACGGGCCAGATATTATTTTTAGATGAGCACGGGGCCCTGAGATATCGTGCATGCCTCATGAAACATTAACTGAGGCGACTGCAGTCACCTACTTATATACTTATAGTAAAATTTACTGATAACCAAAGTTGCTATTTTCTACATTTATATGTTAGCTGTGTGTATTATTTGCTTTAGAGTGGATTCATGTTCAATATCTGCTGGAACGCCTGTTCAGCAGATATGGCCAACACCATCAACACCGTCACTAACTTCAGTGAATATTTCAACAGCATTACTATCTAAAATTCTTCCAATTTCCTCGTTATCAATCCCGGTAAAAACTGAGCTTCTTGTCTCATTAAAGATACAAGACAATCAAATCTTCTTGATTCTTTTATCAGGAATCCTGCTGTCATTTTTCATCTGTTCTTTGAATTTCTCATTTTAAGCTAATCCAGTTTTGCTTCTTCCAGCTAAAAACAAAAACTTGGCAAAACTCAGGACTGGACTATCAGCCAATAACTTTTGTGCCACTACTACTACTACTTCTTACCTCTCCTTCAACATAACAAAAACTAGCTGATGACCACACATCACTTCGATTCCTTCCGCCCTTCACTGGCTCCTGGTTAAATATGTAGTTCATTTAAAAATTGTATTAATCACTAAGCCCTGCATGGTCTCACCCATAGCTTTATCACAAAACTGCTAATTTCATCCAACCCAAACAAGCTCATTTAGGAGCTAGAAGACATTACGCATTCTAAACAGACTTCCATAATCCTCAAGCGACACATGAGGAAAAAGTGCAAAAATCTCAACTTTAACTCCAGTTTTAAACACTGAGCCACATTATACTGCACACTTAAAGCTTAAAATCTCTAAGTCATAAACAGAAAAGAAAAATACATCCCTGGGATATATTATTCTCTTACTTCTCTCTCAAGGCTTTTGTATACAAACATCTTGTATCATTTTTAAATAACCACACAGTACATCAACTAATTTCTTACTATTAAATAAAACGTAGCAAAGAAAGTTCACTCAGTCTTGCTGCATGAAACTGAAACATCACATGAACATCAGATTTATTGGGAAGACAACAAAAGATAAATAATCCAAATACATACAAAAAACAAAACAACTTGGCATTGAAATACAGGGAATTTACACAAGGAACTCAAGGGAAACAACACACAATCCAACAAAGACAAAAAGGGCTGATTGGGGAAGTGGAGACAGGTGGGGAACGGGAAAGGGGCACAGCTGAACATAATCAAGACAATCAGACTGGAAATAAAACCCAAGACGCAAGAGGGACCTTGGGAGGGGGAGATACACAAAAGGTGAGACAGGAATAGGAGCTACTGAGTGAATTACAGCAAAGTCAGAATAGAAAGTGACACTAAATAAAGACCAAAAGAAGTCTTAAAACTATAAGACTTGAAGAGTAAACTAAGCATGCAAAAATCTGATAATGAAATGAAATGAGGAATCAGAACTCAACCTAACAATAACAGTGACAACAAATGCAATACTATTTATTGAAAAAAGAAGAACCTTAAAAATCCAAAGCAAAGCCAGAGACCATGAAGGCATCACTGTGCAGATTTGGACTTCCCGTTTTTGATGCCATCTAAGTCTGCTTACATTAAAGTTTGAATCCACTTACTGTAAGTGGCTTTGGATACAAGCCACCAAATCTAACTGAATGTGATGCAAAAATAAACAATGTGACACACAATAGAGATGGAGCTAAACTACCTCTGATTTTAAACAAGATAAATTATAGATACAGCGAGGAAAACACAAAGAAAAAGACAGACGTGACTGAAAATGGGAAACGCAGGAAGAACAAAGAAATTACACATAAAAGTCAAAATTGAACAAAAAGCAGCGAGACCGACATTACAAGGCGTTTCTATGGAATATCAGATAAGTTTGAGATGAAAGAGATAGAAAAATTGGGGGGAAAGATGTGAAGGACCAGAGGCGGAGAATCATGTTTTTGTTAATGCAAAAAGCTGGTTTGCTACTGTAACAGGGGTGTTGTCATGACAACCTTCATCTCCTCTCCGTAGGCATGTATGTGTATGTGTATGTGTATGTGTGTGTGTGCTAAGAAGAACCTGTGTAACTGTATGTACTCCTCCCAAGCAGGTGCCCAGCTTGGGAGGAGTTACAAGGCATTCAGTTTTCAGTAATGACCATCACTAATGGCACAAAGCAGGTTGGTATATAGTTAGGGGTGATAGAAATCTACATGAACAGTGTAAATGGTCCTGTACGACTGAGCTTTTAGTAGAGGCAGGAAACAAAAATCAGCAATGTTACAGCGATTCCCAAGCACCGTTCCCAGTTGGCTTGGTGAGGCAGACTGGCTGGCCTTCAGTCCGAGTAAATTGTAAATGTATATAGCACTTTTTCTACTCTACTGGAGCACTCAAAGCACTTTATACAAGATGTCTCATTCAGCCATTCACACAAGCACTTTTTTCCACATCTAAGTGCTTTCTATCTAACATTCACACCCCAATGAATGCATCAGGAGCATCTTGGGGTTCAGAATCTTGGATATCCAAGGATCCCTCCCTGACCACCAACCTTCCAATTAGTAGATGACCTCCTCTACCTCCCTAAGCCATAACCATCCCACACTTGAGATTTTGTGTGAACCACAAAAGTAATGAATAATATTTAAGTTTACTATAATATGACATATCAAAGGCCCTGCCTGACAGTGACAAGGATAACATTTGTGCACAAAAAGGGAAGGAAAAAAGAAAAGAAACAACTGCAAAAGCGACTTCCTTTATGGCTTCAGTCACACTGGGAACTTCAACGGCTTACTGATAACCAAAGCTTTCAGCCCAAGAGGTAATGCAAATATAGTGCCAAAGCTAAAGAGGTGTCTGGAAGCATACATTTAAAAAAACGAAAAAAAACCATGGGATTTGCACCATAGGCAGCAAGCACATTTTATGGATTGTGTCAAAGTTTCTGATAAGAGGATGGATGTAAGTTATCATTGTTGTCATTTCAGATGACACAGGCTGTTTTCTGTACATGTGAATACAGCTGTGATGATAATTTTGCCTAGCTTGACTATTACCATTACATGTTGAGCCCCTCGCCAGGTGGTGCCACATAATGGTATCTTCAGGATGTTTAGTGTTCATTAGGTTTTTGTGAATTAGGGAAATAGAAGGTGGTTTCAGACACTGCTCTGGATATTGGATTAGGCCTACTGGATTACAATCACTTCCTGTCCGGATCCTCATGTGAGCTCTGTTCAAACCAAAGCATCTGTGCTAGTTGAAAGTATTTCAGCTTTGTTTCTTTCTTCTTCTTTTTTTTTCCTTTTCCAATCACGTGAGTTTCTCCCAATGACCTTGGATTCTTTTGTCCCCACCGGCAAGAGACAGCCAGAAATGGAGACCGGCTTACTGTTGCCATTTCTGGCCAGCTGGAGCTCATAATTCAACTGTGGTTTTATAGAGAGCAACATTGAAGAGCATTATGAGGCTTCCTGGTAAGTTTTCCTTAAATGTCATGTGTCCTGCTTATGCAATGTCTCTGAACACACTATTAGTGTAGCTAACAGTGCATGTGGCTTACCGAATCCAAGAAGCTAGGTGGTGTGAAAAATCTGGATTTTTTCTTTTTCCCCCTTCTTCTTGTTTTGTTTTCCTGGGAGAGTACCCACACACAGCTGCCAGTTATATGTCTTTCCAAGTTTTCTCCCTACATAACCAGGTTCACATGAGTGGGCGTCATCCCAATCAGTGATCACGGTTGTTAAATCAGCCACCAACACACAAAAATTTGTGATCGTCTCTCTCTGTCGCCCCAGGGAACAAATGCTACTCCAACCTGAAGTCAAAGTCTGGCAGCAGTGGATAATGAGAAGCTGTAAAAACTCTTATAAAGCCTTTGCTTAATTTTGGAATATACAGACTACATTTTTAACCTTGTTAAGTTCTCATTAAAATATTAATAATACGAGCCTGTTGCACACTTTCTGTCTGTATTGAACTTTTCGTGTCACTTTCACTTGTCTTTATCCTGAGTGAGACTAATTTTATTGTCCTATAAGTGACAAATGAAATCACACAGACAATAGAAGCACACCTAAATATAACACAGCCACAGCATTTGGTAAAAATAATCACTTAGTAAGCTGTCAGTGTAACTGCTTGATATTGCAAATCAATTAGCTGACGATGCATTTGATCTGCTGCCACAAAGAAGCACACATTAACAAGCTGATGTACAAATTTCAGTATAAATACAAATATAAAATGTGTTCTCTTTTGTTTATATTGGAGAGAACAGACTGATCATGAACCGGAACAATTACATTTCTTTGGCCACTGTTGTCCTCCAGGATAAGCTGGCAATCTGTCAAATAGTGGACACATAGATATATTGTCATATTCACTTGGGTTCGTGCTTTGTTGGTGTGATCCCTAAAGTGATAAGGTGTTTTCTTTTTTTACATTTAGCCAGATTGGACAGTAAAGTTGCAAATGTGTGTGAAGCGGGGTACACCATGGACAGGTCACCAGTCTGTTGCAGGGCTAACAGAGACAGACAGACAGTTGCACGCACATTCACACCTATGGACAGTGTACAGACATTTGAATTTGTTGCACTGGGATAGAAAATCTGAAAAACAGAGGAAGGGAAAAACAAACAGGTGAAGAAAAAAAATGAGTGAAGGTAAGAACAATATCGAGACTTACGAGTAGGCGATGCTGAAACCAGTCAAGTTGTAGGCAGCATCACTGAAGAAGTGAAGCAGAGCGTAGCCGGATGTTGTCACAACCTCAGGAATTGTCTCATTACCTCTGGTCTCTGGCACCACTAGACCGCTGAGAAAAGAATTCAACAGAAAGGCAATGAGACCTGCAAAGACAGACATCCCCTGTGGACCCAAAATAATAACAGAAGGTTTTCTGAAATGTTTTTGGTGTATGATGTGCTCTAGTCTGAAAGCACTGCCACCCCACAGAAAATACATGACAGTAATTAGCCTTAAAGTAAAACAACATTGCAGTGTAGTGGCATATTAAATTTAGTTTGATTATGATTTTTGCGGGGACCAGCCTGTCACTTTTAATCCATGCAATGCACTGTAAATGTACCCATTCTCACACTGAGCCCAAGCTCCCTGCTGGAACTAGTGTTTGTTTTTTACCATGCAAAGTGCAGGTACCCATCCATAATGAACAATTTAAGCTTACTTACTGTAGGTAATAATGCTATACAAGTCGAGACTATGTATAATCAAATGGCAGATTATATTTTTCTTGCAATAGTCCAAATTGCCCCTTTATGGAAACAACTGAACTCTTAACAAGAGATAAGCCTCAGTGGATTAGAATAAGTGGGAGGTTGGTAAAATATTGTGGCATTACTGTTTTTAATGAATTTGCATGGAATGAAAGAGTTCCACCCACATGCTTGTAGATTGTTCTTTAGAAGAGAAAAAAAGAGCAAAGTACAGAATAAATCTCCAGAAAAAGAAGTGGCATTCAGGGATAATGTGAGTAATTGCAGTATTTTCTTTCTATTATTGCTGTATTGTGGTAAGCCAGCAATTATGGGGTCCATTGTTTGGCCATACGTGGAGTCATTTGACTGCACAAGCACAAATTTATTGGCACTTTTGAAGCAGTGCCAAAGGGTACCTAAGTCATTTACATATTTCCTCCATTGCACAGCTCTCCCATTCAGACTAGCAGGTGCTCACCTGAAGACGGCAATCAAAGGGGCGTAAATGGAGTCTCCATCATAGACGTACATGTGGTCCCAGCTGCACTCTGTGGCAAAGTGATTGAAGCGAAGCCTGAGTACAGCGTTGGGGCTGGGAGACGGGGAGAGAGGGAATGCAGAATAAATAGATGTGACAAAAATACTCTTGATAAATATATATATTACCTATGAGCTTCATATCTTTCTTACTTTATAGAAGTGTCTCCACTATTCATAAAATCTGTGGTTAAGATCATAAATCGGCAGTTCAGGGACTCACACCCACTGCAAAAAACCTTTTTGCTATATTGAAATCCTTGTGAGGTGTGTCCTTGTCTTAATGATAGCATCTTAGAAGATGCATTTTGTGCAGTTTTTGTTCACATGCAGACTATTAGTATCCAGTATCCTGGTTTTGTAAAGGTCAAATCCTGGGTTCAGAACCCTGAAATAACTTTTATTTCAGCTTTAGGCAAACCTGCATATGATAATCAACCGATTTTACACATGAAGGCAAACACCAGGGTACTAATCATTGTCTCCCATATGTGGACATGCATACCTAATTGGTAAAAAAAAAAAAAAAAAAGTCCTAATGGTGATTGATGTGATAAGGCCCTAGATGTTAAAATGAAGGTAAATCACCAGGAAAATCTGCACTGCATGTTCATTGCAAATTTAAATACACCAGTGTGTGATGGAGCAGATTTTTTCCTATTCTTAGCTCACACCTGATTTATTTATTCCTCTTTGACAAATGAATATGTTCTGGAGATTTTATAGCAATCTGTCATTAAAAAATTAATTTTTAAAAAAGGAAGCTATCACTTAAAATCCTCTTTCATATTAGCTCAGTAGCATGTTTTAAAGCATGTGTAAAAACGATTGGCAGTAACCCTTCAGCATCATTTTTCATTGTGCAGCTTGTTATAATGGGGTTCAGTAGAAATACCTCAATGTCTGAAATGGGCACAACAACACAGTGGGCAAAAGTTGTCACAGTCATGTGACATGTTGTAACTGGAGACATATCAGTGAAGTTTATGTTAAAGTACAACAAGAAAGGAAAAGGGTTTCTAACCATGTGCTCTAAGGTGACCAACATGGCTGTGCTTTGGTCCTATCAGAGAGTGTGCAGAGCTCTGTAGACTGTCCTCTACATGTAGATATTAGCTGGGAGCTGATAAAAAAAATATGTGGAACAACTGGTCTGTGGGCTTGTGTTGTTGTTGGTCTTTTAGCCACCCAGCCCGAATTTATAAAATACAAAGAGCTGACAGCCAGCAGAGAGTTAAAATCTGACACTTCCTTTTTTATTCAGTAACCAAATACCTACACAAACTGACACAAATGCACTACTGTGAGTCCCATTAAGTGTTGAGTTGGGAGTTGAAATGTGTTGGCAAGGTAACCTTCCCGTTGTGCAAAAAAAAAAGCCTGAAAACCAAATTTTCAGTCACAGTCCATGGATATCTGCTCCAAATCTCTTGGCAACCCATCCTGTAGTTAAAGCCTTCTGAGGTGAATGTGTGATTTTATGATATACAAATGAAATTAGCTTGAACTGACTTTTGAGTAACTTTCTCTCATTTGTCTTAGAGAAAATGCAGCTATTACAGTAAAATAAATAATAGCATATATAATAGTAGTAGTAATATATTACTGAGCCTGAGCTGCCCTTCAGCATTTCCCAAGGAGATCATGGACATCTTCAGTGCTTTGCCCAGAGCTAATCTAACATTCCAGAACACACAGAGGAGACCATTAATTGTATGACCTTACACACCGTGTTAGAAAATAATGATTATAGTTGCTATTCTGTGACTTTTACATGGTGGTCTACCACTGTATACTACATGTAGTGCAAGCAAGGATTGTATTTCCATAGCAAGAGAATAAAATGACAAATGAAGCACTTTCAGTCGGTGCAGCATGAGCAGTAAATATGCAAAAAGCAACTACGGAGCACAGTAACTACTATATTCATAGACAAACTCCTTTTTACAGAATAGTACAGTCTCCCTTATCTAAAGCCCTTAAGTCAGATACAGAATAAAGTCTTTATCCAAGTGGAAGTGTGTAAGATTAATGATGACATGTGGAAGATAAAAACAGTGGTACTTACAATCCTTCTATTAACCAAGTGCACTTGGTCTTGTACTTATAGTTGAATGGACCATCTGTGAGAGAGCCTGACAGGTCTGTTAACCTGCAGAAAGAAACACAGAGGGGAGAAAACATGAACGCAGCGACACAGTTTAATATGCTCAAAATCAGAAACAGCTGGGGGAGTCTGTGGCCTGCTTCGTCCCTCCGCACCAACAAACAACCCAAAACAGACACAAATTAGAGTTGAAATCTTATCTTGTGACCCCTACAAGACAAAGATACTCATTCTTACATCAGTGAGGGTCCCCATCAGTGCAATCATGTGACATCAAGGAGTTGTATTTGTGCTTAATGTTTGATTTACTACCACCAGATCAAGCGTGGCGGTTCTGCATGAGTCATGAGGAGGTTATGAGGGCATGAGCTTTTTTTCCCTCCTTATTTCAGGTTATTCCTTGGTAAGAAAATAAAAATAAACATTTGTTTTAAACAAACACACTAATCATCTAAAAAGAAGAAGAAACAATTCTTCCTAGCAAAGAATTTAATATTATATCATTGGAATTGAAAATAATAGCTTAAATTATTTAAAATCAACATCCATTTGTTGACTGCATAGTAAAACTTTGGCAATAGGAAATAGTGAGCACTTTATAACAACCACTAGTGTTCAGCCTAACTGTTCTAAACTGGCCCATTTTAAATTATTTTTTTATCACCCAGATTAACAACATCATACACCCTAAAGACTGCTATAACAGTAGGCCTGAGCAGAGACGTTACATGGAAATTATGGACGAGCAGAAGAACATCCACACTAACTAAGAAGGATCCTGTAGCTCGGTGCCCTAAGATCAATGAGCGGAAGCTGCTATTAAAGTGAGAGATTGAGAGCCTGCAATACAATGGGACTAGTACTGAGCAGCATGGATATAATGAGCTGACCTTGGCAGAAGAGAGCAGTGTTAAAGAAGGAAAACCGCCTGCCATGATGGATGCATCCACTGAGCTGAGGATGAAGACACAAAGCCACACAAACTGGGATGCAACTGTGCCGGCTCTCTGACAAAGTCCTATGAGGAGAGATGCTTGCAAACATCAACACAGCTCAACTCATTATCCCCACTACCAACATGTACACAGAAGAAGGCTGGAAGCCAGGAAGTTAGTTGGTAACATCGCCGATTCTTGCTGCCTTTTATTCTTCAGCACGTACATTATCTCACACTGTCAAATTCACCTCATTCAAATTTCGACATCAATGTTCCTGTCCAACAAACTATATGTCCATGCAGCCAGTCGGCCTCTTATCACCAGTCTTTTAATCCACTGTGATCTTCCACTCTCCCTTGAAGGGGTCTGGCATGGCGAAGCGATCCGCCTCCTCTCCATTTCCACATTAAATGTGTTGCTCAGGCACCTCATCCAAAGTTTTCGTGAGCCATGATTTCATCACCACCACCAGTGAGCAGTGTTGGGGGTGGGTGGTGCCTGGGTGAGGGTATCATTCCAGTTCAGTTTTTACCATTTTAAAATGTTCAGTTTCAGTTTAGTTTTTAGTTTTGATCGTTCATTTTAGTATTTTTAACTGTTACTATACGGAGGTTCTGCACAGGTATTAGAATATGAACACAGCACCTTTTCAGTGCAGATGACTCATACAGACATCAAGATCTCAATAAACAGATGCACCAAAGAGTAAAACTAGAGCCTGTAAATTTTATGTTATTTTAGTAATTTTTTTTAAAGTTCACAATATTATTTCATTGTATCGTCTTTTGTTTTCAAGTTATTAGTTTGGTTGAACTCTGTCCAGTCACCATCTTTTACTTTCAGCTGGGATTCTTTTCTGCAACATCCATTTTCAGTCTACCTGCCAAAGAATATTTAATATCTTGCACACTTATTTCATTGTTATAAAATTTTCTCCATATTTTCAGCACCACCCACCCCATCAAAAATGTCATTTCCATTGGTGTGTATCGTAACTCAACCGCTTCGTGCCCGTTTTTATGAATGGAGCTGGTTTTATTGTGAAGACACCATCAGGCTTTTTTCACTATTGTAAACATATACACAATAGCAGACACCACGGCTGCATTACAAAGCAAACCCTTCATTATTTAACCCTGGATTACATTACATTACATTGTGTCTTGTAAAACTAAGATTTGTCATCGCCTCTTTTGTCCTTCCTGGTGCTATAGTGGAACCAAAGACTGCCCAACACAGCTTTGCTTTGCAGTTAATAATTATTATTTTCCCAGGCAGCAGGATTAACAAGCATCTCAGATTGATTCAGACTGACTGACAGATTGGCAGAATAACAGTATGAGGTGACAAAACACGGCATCCCTCTGATATCAAGGTAAGACAATCCCTGATGCTGTTGCTATAGCGATCCCAACATGACAAATTCATGTGACATCTGTAAAAACCAAGATGGTGGTAAACAGCGATTGCACTTGTCAATCAAAGTAACCCCATGCTCAAGGGAAAATCTGAAGACACACAAACACGCACACTGTCACACACAACATATCAGCACCACATACAGTGACGATGTCGCTGGCTGCTGCCAGTTGAACACTATGTTACTGTGTGACTGTGCGTGTTCATTATCTAAGCCCTCACTATAGGATCTGTGCTCACTGTGGCACACTGCTAGACTAGAAAAAAATAGAGTGAAACTCATTTTTCTTGTGTCTTTGGGGGGGAAAGCATAAAACAAGATAACAGAGACAGACATAGTAGATAAAACTTGATAGAATCCACAAAATCACAACATGAGGCAAGCCGAGAGCTAGTTCTGAAACACACATCGAAAATGGAATAACCCACTGAAAAGTCTGTTTTAAAAAGTATGGTATAAATGAAGATAATTCACTGGTGTAGTGTCGGTCTATGTGATTATCCTAACTCATGTTTATGAACTCTGTCCTATGATAAGCCAGTTAAAGACAATTAGTTCTACAATCAATGTAAAATGCTTTCCTCTGACCTTAGACTCTAAGGTCAGGGGAAACATAACTCAGATAAATCAATCAAGCCCAATAACCTTTACTGTCCCCAAGAGGAAATTTGTCTTGAACATAGTGCTGCTTGATATGAAATAGAGAAAAAAAGACATTCAATAATGAAAGGCATATAATATTGTACTACTGCTAATAAAATATCAAATAGTGCTTGAAAGCAGAAAATGGAACACGATAAAAAAGGCCTCTAGCAATATATAAAGGACAGACATGAAAAAACATTACCACCATAACTTTGACTAGAAGCATCCATCGAATCAATAAAGGTAAAGCATATTTATATTTGCCATGATTCATCTTGCGCCCAGCTCACCTGAAAACCCTGCAAAACACTTACTGCTGCAACTGTAAAACAACATTTCATAAGTCATAAACCATCATAAGTTACGTTCAGAAGAAACTGCCCTGTCCCTAGCATCCTGCAGAGTGCATGCACTCAGTTTTTGAGGCAACAAGTGTTTGTGCGAGTGCAACATTTCATGACTCCATTTCACTCCCAGCTCAGAACCTCAGCCAGATATGCTGTTTCTGGGAAACAAAGGAAGCTAAGGAAGTGCTAACAGATTGCTGCACAGCGGGACACGAGCTGCAGTAAATGCATACCATCCTGCCAGTAAAACAGAAGCACACACATATACTCACACTCACAGACACAATATATGTAAAGGAGGAACAAGACAGGATGCAGAAGGTCCGTCTGTTTTGTTTCCTTTCCATCACTTCTTCCCTTCACTTTTCTCCATTTACTCCTCCATCTATCCATCTCCTATCAGTCCCTGCTGATCACAGTTAGATCCCCTGGCTTTAATCCTGGATTAAAAAATAGACAAATATTCATGTCATGCTGCTATAACACTGACTTAAATGTTGATCATATTGATGGTGATGATGATGATGATAAACTCATTTTTTCAGTTTCTTACTGCTGATGACACATGAACATCTTTAATGTCTAAAATTGAATGTCTGTTCAAGATCTATTGTCTATTTTCTTGTCTTATTACTGCACCTGTTTTATTGATGCTCACATTTTTTGAATTTAGGGCCATATTTCACATCCCATTTAAACAAGGTCATTGTGGAAATGCTGTAAAACTTTAGTAAAGAGCTTTGAAAGGTGAAATTAATAAAATGTAAAGCCATTATCAAAGTCTAAGAAAAAGAGGAAAAGGCCTACAAAGTCACTAACTGTCACTCCTGCACTTTCTTTGCAGTGTGGGTGTTAAATGCTGATGAACTACAAGGAAGCAACTGCTACATCCCAGCAACCAAAAGCCTAGAATGGCTATTTTATCTTAACCCACAACAGCAACTAAAAAGTTAAAAGGCTGTGCTGTGACAGCGCGAGTTCATAAGCTAGAAAACAAAAGTGAAATAGAAAAGAAAAAAATGCTGGAACGTTTATTCACTCCACACTGTTGCATGCAAGGTTGGAGCAGGATGAAGCTTATTTCAAATAAGATGGTGTAATTGGGGGGATAATGCACACTGACAGATCACACACACAGATGACCATTCACACTAAAAACTAATCTCAGCTGGAATCTTTGAATCTATTCAGGCATCCAAACATGCATGTGTCTGGACTGTGAGGGAAAGCAAGAAGGCCGCTCATGCCTGGGTCGAATGCATACATGCCTGCAGAAAAAGTTCCTCATTGGGTTGAATAAGTCAAACCTTAAACCATGCTGATGTGTGGCAGCAGTGCAAAGCACTTTCCAGCCTATATTTTTATTATTTTAACTACTGTTTACTGCGTTGTAAACTTCTTAGAAATTCAAATGCAAAACCTCAGTCACACACCAATAGCTTATAAATGATCTCAGTCCATTGTCACTTGTTTTTGTTTTTTCTTTTGTGTGTTTTCATTGTTTGCGTATTTTTACAGGTGCAGTTACATTTGAAAAAAAAAAAACCCCAGCTAATTAGTCATCATACGATTACTACAAGCAAGTAGTAATCAGATGCTAAATACTATTGTGACTGTGTGCGCAATAGACTGGAAATTTGAAATGGTTGCCTCAAGGATGGCAATCAGGTCTGTCTTCAAAGCAGCTTTTGTGCACAGTTTAGGTTTGTGATAAAATGCAGTCAATTACATGCAATCTGTGAAAATTTGGTGATTAACTGCTATAAATTGACAAGAAAGGACAAATCTGTTGCTGTCTACACACACAGAAGGTTACATTAAACAGATATACAGAGTCCAGAAATTCCTCCATAAAAAGTGATGTACTTGCTGTGAGACAGCAATTTAACTGCACAATGACAAATGGGCTTGACAATCTTGCTTTTATAAAGGAATATATCCAGAATACGAACAGTTGGGAACCAGTTGAGTCAAGCCCGCTATTGCAAAAAGACATGTCACAGTTGCACTAATTACCACAGGTGAATTCAGATTGAGAGCAACGTGTTAGTAATCTGCCTGTGTTTAGAAATTAGATGCCAATTATTTGCAAACCTTGACCATTCAGTCTGACTTCAGCCAGTCCATGTTGGAGAGTGATTGGTTGCAGTTAGGTTGCCTCCCTCTCTGCTTTGTGATCTAAAGTCATGAACACAGCTACTTGCAATCAGTGTTTCCGACAATTGGATAAGCAGCTAAGAAAACAGATGTGTGGGACAATGACCGGTTCACTATATCGCCCAAACCCTAACATTTTGAAACATGGCAAAAATTATTATTCAAAAAAATAGAATCAAGAGTTAAATTTTGACAAAGCCTTGGTGTAGCTCTCCTCTGGTTTTCTTAGGCTGAGATCTTCTGCATATTCAGTATCTATGAAAGCATGTGAAAGGTAGATCACATTCATTGTTAATGTGAAGGTGACTGGTGTAGCCTCCTACAGTCCCAACAAGCCATCACTCCAAACGCCTCTCCCATTAATCTTCCCCCAAAAAAACGCCTGGCACAGAAGAAGACGGCATACATGTGTCGGCAGGAAGCCATCACTCACAGGCAGACTCACAGCTAGCTAAGGTTATAAATGGTGAGCAGGGGCAGAAGGCCGTCAAGGAGGTCATAATACGAGGCCAAAGTCAAATCTTTTACATACACCACAGAATTGGGATCAGGAGTAACACATGCTTATATATTGTATGAAAGCACAGAGGGAAGAGCCATGAAAGGGTGACGGTGGCAGAGCAAGAGGAGGGGCAGCGAGCAGACTGATAAAAACAGAGACAGCGATGAGAGCATGAGGTATGGAGGAAGAGAGTCCAGCACCCCTTGAAATATTCATTTGCTCCGGGTGAATAATTGATGCAGCACAGAAGACAGATGCATGGGGGATAGACAGACAAATGGATGGAAAAAGAACAAGTGGGACAGACAGATTAAGAGAGAGAGCCCAATATCGCCAGGTAGTGTAGTTACAAATCTCCCTTTTCATCTTCTCCCCTGTCACTCTATCCAGAGGGAGGCCTGGCTACACCTTCGGCACCACCTCTCTACTCATTTAATACCATCTGCTTGTGTCATGCACACATCTGCTAATGGAAAGCTCAAGCCTTCACTCACCTCCTCATCTATTCAAATAAAAATAATATATTCTTTTAAAGCAGCATTACTCATGACTCCAACAACTTCTTCATCCCTTGCACACTTGCTTCTCTCGAGCATTTCAGTCTCAGAATAGCAGTATAGTTGTTGTCATATGCTTCTCACTAAATTATAAAAGGTAGTAATAAATGGAGGTAAATTTAGAAGGTATCAGAGATTGAGTTAAATGCATTGCTTCACTGATTCAACCTTATTAGGTAGGGTATGACCGCCAGTTTGCGGAAGCCTGTGGCATTTTACTAAAGGTTTATTGTTTATTGCTGATTGGTTAATATTACTAATGTTACTTATTTGCTTACTTTATGACTTCTCTATTCAGTCTGCTGCAACACTTGCCAGTATTTACTTCTTCTTTTTTTTTTTTTTTTTTTTTTTTTTCTTTTTTTGTCTGTCCCATTTGGTTCTTAAGCCGTCAGAATTGTTGTCTGAAGACCAACAAGGATACCAAATGGATTTATTTTGCCAAATGGATCATCATGGCATTGCCGTATTGGTCCATTTGATCAAACTTTGTTATTTTTATTTATTTTATTTTCAGTTGTTACAGATGGGACAGACATGACTGGGGGATAGGAAAGGGAGAAAGAAAGAGAGGAAGGAAAAGAAAAACAGAAGGGAAAAGGGACAGTGAGAAAGGGCACTTACAAAGACAAAGAGAAAGAAAAAAAAAATCTCCTGGATCACCTGTTGAGAGAAAAAGGAGAAGACAAGCAAAAAAAAAACAAACAAACAAAAAAAACAAACAAAAAAACCAAAAAACAAAGCAACATACTAAACACAACACCATCACATTAATCTAGCTAAGTGTGAACAGCAGTAAATACTAAATATTGAAAGCTGTTGTGCAGCACACAGGACAGACAGCGCACAATGTGCTTTGAAGTAGCAGCTAAGAAAGGTGTAGTTTATGTCTATGGACAGTGAACACCCGTGTGTACACCTGTGTGGATCAACGCGCTTGTATACAAAAGGTTTCCCCATGTAACGGTCTGCTAGAGGGTGTGGAGGCCCATAGCCCCGTCCCCCAGGGCATGAAGCAGGCATGGAGGAGATCCAGGCTCCAGACATCCAGAGGCCCCAGAGTGCGAGAGCCCAAGGAGGACCACCGGAGGGGCATCCGTGCCACCTTTCTGGGAAGGGCTGAGGAGATCCCCAGACGAGGGGGTCATCCAGTAGCCACGAAGCAGAAGCCAGAGGGGGCTACACCGGCGTGCCCGCCGGCTCTGCCGGCAGCCAGCTGTGCCAGAGTGAACCGAGTTGCAGGCCCCGAGGCCGGAGGCCCGAGGGCCCCCTTTGCTCCGGAAGAGGCCTGACCGAGCGACAGGCACCAGGCCCCGCCAAGTAGCCACCGGGAGTGAGCTGGTGCATACCTGAGCGCCCAGCCCCGGACACCAAGAACCACCAATGCACCAACCCCTGAGGGCATCAGTCACCAGCAGGGAGTGTGGTGAGGGGAGATAGGCCTCCACACTTGGAGGGCCTGGGAGTACCCAGGGAGGTGGAGTCTAAGACCCGACCTGACATATAGACACAGACAAACAGGCACACACAGACATAAACATGCTTTCCCACCCTCATGCACACATATACAAACACTCAGCACTCACCCAACGTAGGGACAGACATACATAGACATGTACACACAATCATACTCCCCAAACATACTCTATGCCCCGGGTCCAGGTACCCTCGCCCCCAGAGGGGGAAACGGCACCCAGACCCAAGATATGTGACCCTTTCCCCCGGGGTGGAGGCAAGCAGACCGCCCCAGGCTCCGTAGCAGCAGGGAGGCCAATCGGACGGCCAACACCTCCTCCCAGCCCCCCGCCCCGATGGCTAGTAGAGAACGGGGGTGTGTGAAGACCCCATACCTCCCTCCTCCCGCTCATGTGTAGTGTTGCTGCGTGTTGTTCTAAAGTGCATTTAAAACAAGGGAGGGCATGGTGCTGCTGCCAGAGAGCAGCAGGTGTTGCCAGTATTTACTTCTTCAGCAGCCTGATACTGTCACTTGTGGCCAGAGTTAAACAGAAATTGGCCTGGAATCATTAGAATCTGATAAGTCATGTTTAAAAGTAGCGGCAGATTATTAACAACAGAATACATTTAGAGTTTGTCTAAATGTATTCTGGGTCTGAACTATGGTTGGGCAATTTGCTCATAGTCCAATCATCCTATCACTTCCTGATGGCATTGTCGATGGCCGAGAGCATTAGAGCCAACGTTATTTATCCTTATTATGTTGCCCGTGTGCACAAAAGTGCACAAAAAAAGTGCACAGATGAAAGAGAAACATGCATACCAGGAGTTTATTTCTCATTTCCAACATGAAGAAATGTTTTAAAGTTGACATACAATGCCGATTGATTTAGCCAACTCTAATTAGTGAACACCAGTGCCTGGATATTAGCTAAACAGCTATAACATTATTAAGTCATGACATTTACTGGCAAATGCAGTCACATTACAATCTGACTTAAAAATCAATAGTCGGAAATATCTTCCTGTTTTCTGTTATTTGATGATGGATCAGTAAAACTGCTGCACACACAAACACGTACACACACATACACACTAAGTACTGCTTCTTGTGTGCGTGTTCATGCAAGCCAGACAGACATGTCTGTTTTGCAAGTGTCGATTATACGTGGCCCTACCCGTGCACGCTTGGGTAGGGGAGGGGCTGAAACTGCAGGGGTACGCCTTACATACACCTTGAGATTTTACAGAAGAACACAGCATTGACAGTCTCGCCCTGAGGGATGAATTTATGATGCACAGCACTGTAGATGTCTAAAAAAAAAAAAAAAAACGTGCTGCTTTCTAGCTATGAATCTTCCACTACAAGCTGCTGTTTGGAGAACCAGTTTTTATCAGCAGTCATTAAAGCCGGGTTAGCTCAGAGCTGATGTTTACTCTCTATGCATGTTTGAGGTTCATAACAAATGCACAAGAGTACCAAGTTATACTTTCAGGAAGTGATTTGAAAATAGCACTGCAAGTGGCCTAGAGGTGCGCATGGAGATGACTTTCAAGGGGAGATTAAATCTGATTTAAACTTGGCTAGATTTTTTTTTTTCAGCCTATCCCAGCTGTCTTTAGACAGGAGGAGGGTACATTGTGGACACCTCATTTAATAAAGACAAAATACACCATCTTTGTGAGCATTTAAAAACTACAGCTCCCAGGAGGATGCCTCAGAAAGTTGGGTGGACATCTGTCTATAGTGTTATGCTGTGCAACAGTGCCACAGTTAATGCATCAGGTTATTTAAGATTTAATAAGCCATAATGGCAGCAGTAAGGAAATTGAATTACAGCAGTATTAGCCCAGACAGTCTGCAGTGACACCCTGACTGTCTCCCTTCCCAACTGAATTACAGAACTAAAGTTAAGCAGACTGTCTGCTCACCAAAAAGAGAAGAAGAAATTCAAGGCTACAAGTTGAACTGACAGGTCAATGTGTCTTACAGGCTACATCAAAGCAGCCTTGTAGTATTGATTTTCTCTGTAATCCCCCACTACAGACAGACATTTACTGACCGCTAACTGCACGACAGCCCAGTGACACATTCATACTAGAGAGGAACACATAATTAAAAACAACCGCAGTGACACAAACACACAACCGCATGCACAAAGACTTTCAGTGACAGCATCTAGTCAGCTGAGATTGACATCATCCATGTGAGAAACAAAAAGACGCACACATGTTTGTGCTTAAGAGCTTCCAGAGACTGTTTTCATTCCCAACCCTTTAATCATCACCCTAACCCTTCACAGCACACGCCTGCTCTCAAACTGTGCCGTAAACTGACCTGTTAAAGAAGGGAGAGTTGTCCAGAAGTGATTTCACTTTGCAAAAATGCCTTCCCTCATGAAACGGATACGCACACACACACACACACACTCTCTCTTTCATACATTTGGGGAAAAAAGAAATCAGAAAAATTCACAGCCTTGAAAATCCTCCAAGAATAACACCACTCCTCCACTGTATAGTTTTAGATGACCATATTTAGAAAACACAGCTTAGTTTACGGCAGAGACTCGCTTGATTGAACCATATAATCTATAACAATGCACAGCACAGTGGAATTCCCTCTAAGGCCAGTCGGTGCCCTCCCTTGTGTTAGAAAAAACACAGCTGAGTCTCTGCTGAGGTTGCTGCAGCCTGAGTACACTCAGCAGCACTGTTCACCATTTTCACTACATGGGAATACTTTTCATGGTTGCACATTATATCACAGTATATTGATATTACATAGCAAGTCATATTTTACATATACTGTCAATATTAATCAATAAACAAGCAATCATACTGTAAATGATCTTATTTGAAATTTAAAACTGTATAGAGTATAATACAGCAAAGTCCAGGTGCAGATCTAAAATATACTATACTGTGATATTATATGTTTTGCATTTTACATTCTAGGAAAGTCTAATGGTGTAACGAGGAGAAATAAAGATCCAATGTCCTGCCAGCTTTTCCAGCTGAATATTAGGTTACTGGGGTTAGGAGTTGTCAAGTCATTATCTAACCTGAATGAGAGTAGAGTGTCAGGAAGGTAGCCTTTGCACCTCCAAGCAACACGTTTGTTTACTTTGGCTTTTTCTGAATATGCCCTCTGAATGACTTTAGAAGGCCCGGTTAAATGTGGTTATATCATCACACACAACACAACAACAACATCATCTAAGAGTACTTTACTGTAAATCTACCCAATAAGTTGGTTGATAAAAGGTTTTTTCTCATTTCTGCTGAGAGAGAAGCCGCTTCTATTCAACTGGGAATGAATAAATAAGACCTTATTTTAATTCTGTGCATGCAGTAAGCTTGCTTGAAGTGGTGGGAATACTGAAGCGAAAGAAAGTTGGAATTCAATCACAATGGGATTTCAAGTACAGTTCATTTTTTCTGAGGTAACATTGAGGTAACATTAATTCCAGCGATGTGTCCTCGAATGCAGGATCCCACTAGAGCCTGGGGAACTTCCTCCTTCCACAAGTTTCCAACTTTTATTCATCGTCAGTGTTCAGTTTTCTGTTGTGTTCAGTCAGTCAAAGATGTCACATTTGGGAGTCATGAATAAATTATAGATGGGAAATGAAATTGTGTTGAAGTGAGAGGAGGTCATTTACAACTTATGCACTTTTTTTGTAAATATGATATACTAATGAGTTTGTAAATACTTTTATTTTAAAGGAGGCAACACGCAGTGACTAGCACTGTTGTCTAACAGCAAAAAGGTCCTGAGTTTGTCCACCACAAGGCCAGGAACTGTCTGTGTGGAGTTTGCATGTTCTCCTTGTGTTTGCGTGGGTTCTCTCCACGTACTCCAGCTTCCTCCCACAGTCCAAAGACATGCAGATAGTGGGGTCGGGTTAATTGATGAATCTAAAATGTGCATAGGTGTGATTGTTGGTGCGAATGGTTGTCTGTCTCTCTTTGTCAGCCCTGTAACAGACCGGCAACCTGTCCAGGGTGTACCCTATCTCTGACGTTATGGTAGCTGGGATAGGCTCCAGCCCCCCAACCCTGACAAGAACAACCAGAAGAGAATGGATGGAGGAGGCAACACTGCTACAGTATATGTAAGGCACATAGTGTATAATCACTCGGTAAGACTGTGTAGAGTTTTTGGACAACAGGTTGTAAATGTTTTTCCTATTTTAGCTATTTTATTTTGAGATCAAAACATGTATGCTACAAAAGCAGAGATTGGCTTTCACTTTTATTTCATCACAGTTAAATGCAGGACAGCACAAAGGTGAAGTTATTAGCACCATACCCTCACAGCAAGAAGGTCCTGGCTTTGAATCCACTATCTATACGGCACCTTTCTGTATGAATTTGGTACCTGCCTCCCTAGACTATCACTGACACGCCACGAAACCATTCATACTGAATGATGTTACAAGCAGTATAAAGTTCTCCACAGCTTCTCCATACCATTTTGCATCTGTCACATGTTCCGAGGGGTTTTATTATCATCTACGGGGTGACCGTGGCTCAGGGGGTTGGGACGTGTATCTGCAACCGGAAGGTCGCCGGTTCGATCCCTGGGCTCTCTGTCCTGGTCGTTGTGTCCTTGGGCAAGACACTTTACCCTACCGCCTACTGGTGTTGGCCAGAGGGGCCGATGGTGCGATATGGCAGCCTCGCCTCTGTCAGTCTGCCCCAGGGCAGCTGTGGCTACAACAGTAGCTTGCCTCCACCAGTGTGTGAGAATGTGAGAGTGAATGAATAGTGGCATTGTAAAGCGCTTTGGGTGCCTTGAAAAGCGCTATATGAAATCCAATCCATTATTATTATTATTATTATCTTTGAGAAGCACATAGTGCCAGTGGTGGATATGCTAATTCTGGTACTCTGTGGCAAATTCCAGTCGGCTCCACGGTGTCAGGCAATAAGACCAGGGCCCACTAAAGGACGTTGGGCCCTCAGGCCACCCTCATGCAGTCTGTTTTATGATTGTTTTGTCAGAGACACTCCCACCATCAGTCTGCAGTAGGTCATATTCTAGAGCTCTGGCAGTGTTTTTTCTTGCTCAAACGAAGAGATACCGGAACTGCTGATGGATTAAGGACTTGGTGATGGATTAAGCCCTGTCCGCTGCTCTTAGAGTAGCTGCCTGTCTCCTGGAATCTCTTCCATACTCTTAAGACTGTGCTGGGAGACACAGCAAATCTTCTGGCAATGACATGTATTGATGATGCCATCCTGGAGGAGTTGGACTACCTGTGCAACCTCTGTAGGTTCCAGGTATCAGCTCATGCTAACAGTAGTGACACTAACCAAATGGAAAACTACTGAAAAGACAGTCAGAAAAGATCAGTAGAGCTACTTTACTGACCATATCAATATCCCAAACGTTTAACTGACTTAATGCTAGTTCCTTAATTTTTTGGGAGCAGTGTAAATTGCCCATTATTGTGAATGCGACTGGTTGTCTGTAACAGACTGGCGACCCGTCCAGGCTGTACCCTGCCTCTCACCTCTCTCTATAGCAGCTAAGATAGGTTCCAGCCCCTGAATCTGACCCTGAACTGGACATGCAGAAGAAAAGCGATGGATAATCAAATATAAACGCCTCTCAGATTACTGAGCTGCAATGTACTTAGTGTTTAAGGTGAGTTTGAGCTCTTTATCCTGCTGCTTCTCCTTGGTTACTGTGGATATGTTCTGAGTAGACAAAACACCCCCCAGACTTGACGAATCCTAAAACCATGTTTCACCGTGGGTTTGATATACTGCAGAATCGCTCTCTCTCTCTCGTTTGTCTCCTTACATACATTTCTCTGTTACTGCTACAAACTTGGATTCAACAGTAAATAAGATTTTTTCCCCAATATTTCCCCTCCTGAGAAATTATTTTGAGTACCTGTCTTTTTTTCCTCAGTGCAGTCTGGCATTTTTAATGAATTAATTTCCGTATCAGCAAACTAAGCTTGATGTATTGATCTCATAAAGATGAGGACACTACTGGACCACTGCCTTGTTTTTATTTCTGAATAAGGAAAGACTTCTCTCCATTGTTTTGAAGGGGATGGTAGATACAGCATTTCTGCTATTTCAAGCCTTTATTTGGATCACATAAGACGGTCTGATTGTATTATCTCGTCTCTGGTTCACAACGATTACAACACAAAAGCTTTTGGAATTTCATATAATATTCCATCTGGTAATTCACTGTCCTGCGTTAATCTGTTATTTTCAAATTTCTCTAGCTTCCATCCCCCAAGGAAACAGATTAACAGTGTTCTCCACAGTAACCTCAGAGCTTTATATGCCCTCTCTGCTCTGCCACTGTTGCCTTTTACTAGATTCCATACATTATTTCAGCATTATCTTGCCACTGGCAATACATCCAGTTTCCAATTTCCAAACCATTTATGGTTGTATTAAGTTCAAAAAGTCTTCTGATAAAACAGTAAGTAATATTATCTGTGACACCTCTTGAAGTCTGTGCAAAACTCTCGCAGTGGATAAAATACACAGAAGATAGCGACAGAGCTGCATAAAGCCAGTGATGGATAACCAGACAAGCCAGAAATGACGGCTGCATTGTTCACACTGAAGAGCGTGCACACAAAGGCGCACACATACAGACACATGCCCAAAGGTGTAGGGGTCCCCAAGCTAGGGCCAATGGGGAAGATTGAGATATCTCTGTGTGTGTGTGTGTGTGTGTGTGTGTGTGTGTGTGTGTGTGTGTGTGTGTGTGTGTGTGTGTGTGTGTGTGTGCGCGCATGCGTGCGTATCGAGGGAAAGCGAAATGAGGAGATGAATGGCCAACAATTGAATAACCTTGACCTTCTCTGCAGATATCCTTTATTAAAAATCAAGAAAAGCCCTTCTACCGGGAATAACGAAGGCAGAGAGAGAGACTGTGTGTCTGTGTGTCTGTGTATGTGAGAGAGTGTGAGTGTGTATGATTGATGTTACTAGGTCTCTATCACCTAAGGTATAGTCATGGTCCAATGGGTTTCACACTAGAGCATCATTCATTGCAAGCACCCCAATCTTTCTCTCTCTCGCACTCTCTCTCAAAACACACACACACACACACACACACACACACACACACACACACACACATTTCAAATGACTCCTGTACCTCAAATAAGGTCAAAGCAAAGCTAATAGCAACATGACCTGTTTAAACAAAGCAGAGTCACCTTAAGGAGAAGAGACAAAACAAGAAAAAGAAGGAAAAAGAAAGAAGCAAAGAGGATGGGAAGAGAAGAATAAGGGGGAAACAAAAAAGAACAGAAAGGAATACAAGATGTTGAACAACAAAAGAGATGGAGAAGAGAAATTTGTGATGCAGAGGAATAAAGAAAAAATGAGGAATGAAAATTAAAGATGCAGACAAAGAGGCAGAGCGATGAAGAAGAAGGATGACTGAGGAAAATAGAATCAATACAGAAGAATAGAAGAAAGAAAAAGAAAACAGACACAAGACAAAGATAAAAAGAGAAACAAGTAGAAAGAAATGATGGAAGGGAAAGGAAAGGAAAGGAAAGTAAGAAGAGGAGAAAGTGGTTAGGAAGATGTCTATGATAAATATGTATTAGAATAGATATTTAGTCACAAAAGTGTTTTATTAGTTAAGTTATATGACGTTTGAGTTATATGAGAAAAATGTAAAAGCACTGCTTTTACGGGATGAGACTTACAAGTCTTAAAGCATCTAGATATAAACCAAAAACCAGATATTTTTGGATAAAGGAAAAAATGGTTTTATTTCTATTTGTTATTCTTATGGGCAAGAAAAGGAAGAAGGAAGAACAGATACAACACGTGCCCAGCCTTCTTCACCATCACTCACAAAAACACAGAGCAAGCCGCATATCGATGTGGACATCCATACGCATGAGGTGACTTTGCTTTACCCATCTGCCTCTGCAGGATGTGAAAGTCATATTCAAATATTCATCCTCATCATTCCCTCAAGGTTTAACCTGTAGATAATGGGCTTTATTAGTCAGTCTATTAATGGTGCCTCGGCTCTATTAACCTGGGGAAACTCAAAGTTGAGTAATACACCATGGGGCAAAAAGTCACATGACTACAAGGGGCATTAAACACTACATCTGTGTTCTATCAAACTTTTTGTTAGTAGATTTTTCATATCCATGGGATTTGTGGCCACATGAGAACTTCTTCCAGTGGATTACTTTCTCTTGATGATTGCGGAGACCAGCTTTAATTTACAACAAACCAGAATGGATGATTTAATCAAGAGTTTGTTTGCAACAGGTCTTACTCAATACGTATTTGCAGCAATTTCCTTTGCAGAGTGCAAAGGTTTATGTATTTAAGTTAATCATACAAATA
Source organism: Oreochromis niloticus (assembly GCF_001858045.2). NCBI lineage: Eukaryota > Metazoa > Chordata > Actinopteri > Cichliformes > Cichlidae > Oreochromis > Oreochromis niloticus. The sequence goes on from NC_031978.2 coordinate 5,012,199, forward strand.
TGATTTATTTAGGTTTGAAACATGCAATTTACTGTAAATTGAACTCAATTTGACACAGAAAATAAAGCGTGTCTAATTTCCTCTCGGTAATTTTTATCTAGTTGGAATGTCAGATGAAGATGCTGTCAGTAGGAATGCACGGCTTGTTTGGAAGGGCTGCCAGGGGAAATCCTCTTCTCTCTACAAAGAACATGGCTGCATGCATTAAATTTGCAAAATTCCATCCGTATAAACCACAAGATTTCTACAATAATGTACTTGGACAGGTGAGACCAAAGTGGAGATATTTGGCATAATTCACACCCCCCTGTTGTAAAAAACAAAAAAACAACAACAACACTGCATGTTTGCGGATGGGTGATGATTTGGCCTTGGTTTGCTGCCACAAAACCTGAGCACCTTGCAATTATTAAGTTGACCATGAACGCCTACTCCTCCTTTATAGAAATGTTAGATCACCTGTCTGCCAGCTAGATCTGGACGGAAACTTTGTCAGCAGGATAATGATCCTAGGCACAGCAGCAAATCAACAACAGAATGGATAAAAATAATAATAATCAAGGTGTTTCAATGGCCAAGTTCAGACCTCAACATGACTGAAATGCTCTGGCAGCAACTTAAGAGAGCTGTGCATAAACAAATAACTAGCAAACCTCAGAACCCAAAATTCCTCCACAACAATGTAAAAGACTGATCATACAGGCAATCCTTACTACAAGTTACTGCGGCTAAAGGTGGTTCTCCAGCTTTTGGATCCTTGGATGTACTTATTTTTTCACAGGACTGCAAAGAGTCCTGTGAAAACTTTGCTTTTTTGTTGTCTCTTTATATGACAGTGTGATAAAAATCTTCAGCCACTGACAAAGACAAAGTTAAAAGGTTAAGTTGGGAACATAAGGTGGAAGATAACCGGTGGTAAACTGACAACCCAACAACTGAAAAGGAACACAAAGGATAATATTTACTTATGATGTTGAAATAGAGCAGATAATATGAAGGAGGGAAAACAAAGACACCAAACTAAAACAGGTAATGACAAACAGACGATAAACACTAAGAAATATAAGAGAAGTGGTTAAATGAACTACAAATAGGAACCAAAACGTAGAGCTACTTAAGCCAAACATCATCACAGACCCTATGCCCTGATCTTCAGTCACTATCCCCTCTCAATCATTACTGAGGACATTTGTGTTGTCTACATATGACATAGAGAAGATGAAGTGAGAGGGGGTTCCAGGGGAAGCTGTAAGCAACATCACACAGGTGTAGTATATGCAGAGGTTTTTCAACCAGACAGCTGCACTTCTGTTGGAATTATTTTATTGATTCAATAGAACATCATCCTGACTCAGCCGTAAGCATCACTATGAAAAACACGGCTTAATTTATGGGAACCTTTATAGGGCCATCAGTATCAGCAGCTGTGCTCATGCTGAACATAAAAATATTCATGGAATAATAGATACAGCATTTCAGTCTCATTCTTTGCAGCTTTGTTGATCTTTTCTTATCTAAAGATTTTTCTTCCACTTTTTGAACGCTCTGTCCCATTGCTGGTTCAAACATATATAACTGCACTCCAGCATAACCGCACAGCTACTCAAGATGCACAAGATGACTCTTCATTGACTTTGGGTTATATGAAGTTGCCTCCTTGTCAATTCAATCTGCTCGCAAAAAACCGAAAGATGCCTCAAAGCCGCTGTGAGTTGAGATATACCACCACCAAAGTAAAGAACCTGTAGAACTCGATTTAATAAGATGAAAAGTTTGCTTTCAAGTAAACAAAACTGGGCTGTGGTAATAAAATGTGAGGAATGCTACAAGATCCTGTTCCTTCAGTAGCCATTTCCTGGCAGCATTTTGTCTCTTATAAGTTAAATAGGCCTATCTAAATGCCAATTTCAGGACAGTGAATTTCTTAGAGTTAAAATAATGCATTATATGACTTTATGGAGCTACTGCACAGACTGTATATAAAAGATAGGCACTAAGGATTAACTTGTTGAGTTCTGTTGTGAAAACTAAAGCTGAGCATTGACGTAGTCATTAAAGTTGGGCGATTGGACAAATATATCGACCATCAACGATAGGCTGAGCCTTTCACCGATCGTTTTTACAAGAGCCATTTATTTATTTATTTATTCGCCCACAAGTTTACTAATAGTGTTGGTTGAAGCTAAGAGAAGCAGTCAATGAAAAAATAATAGCGCTGTTTTAACGGCACCCTCTTCCAGCTACGAACAAATGCACCCTCCTCAGAGTGCGCCCAAATGTAGCGATTCATTTAGTCAAGCTCATAACAGAAGGAAAGGCAGTAGCCTATGTTAGAAAATTAAAAATAAAAACAATGGTGGGGAGGGAAACAGAGAAACTGGCTTCTTTTTTCCACTATAACTGTGTTTACAGGCCGTGCCAGTGTTTATCTGTCCCACAAACTCGACCAAACAACAAATACAAAATTAAACAAAAAGTAAGTTAAAAATCAAAATGTCTCGTCCAGCGAACATTAAAAAAAAAAAAATCTCTGATGTAAAATTACGTCTTTTGTGCGCTTTAGCGCATCTCAAATAAATAAATAAAGCGGAGTCTCTTCAGGCGAGGGGCAGATCTGACAGAGAAACTGAGGCTAACAACTTTGTGATCCTTCTTGATGTTGATGGGGACCGTCATTTACAAAATGCACATACTGTACTCAGCGTGATTCAAACTAATGAATGAGCCCATATTCTTATCAGTTTAAGAAAGTGTTTAACTCTAACGTCACACAGTAAGAGAGCAGAGGGTCACTTTTTCCACAGAGTTTTATAAAAGCAGATGCATTTTGGTAACAAGAGGTGTTGCCCCCTGGTGGTCATAAGAAAGAATCCAGATTTAGGTCTCTTCACCAGTGACTTCGGTTTTGAGACCTAGAATCGATGTGTAGTAAAATTTAAAAAGCAAACATTGCTGTTACTCGAGCTCAAATCTCTGTTTCTGTTCCCACTAGCTGCTAACAGCTAATAACTATGAGGGGCATGCCTTAAAGCTATTGATATTGATACTGACAGTGAATCACACTCTTATCACAAACAAACCAAATAACCAAATGTGATTTGTTTGGGCAGCTTGACTGAACACAGTTTTGAAAATGCCAGAAGTGGGAACAAGTTAAAACAAAAACTTGGTCTGTTTGTCACCTGCAGCACCACAGTATGTCTCCTGCTATTACAGTGTACATTTTATAGACTGTAGATTAAACTAAAATGGTACAGAAAGCATTCATGTTTTTTTATGAGCTCAGCAATGAATGGTAAATTTCTCTTCATGGATACATCATAGAAAACTGTGGGTACGCTAAAATTTAAACCTACAAAAAAAATAGTTGGTTTAATTTGGTACACATCAAGGAAAAATGTTTTAAAGAAAATTTTGGTACTTTACACTGGATGTGCAGATGAAATCACATGGACTGTTGTCATAATAAGACAACCCATGACCTCTTTCATGCTCTCTTTTATAAAAATGTAAATTATAGAAGTTAAAAAATTAACAGTTATAGATTTTTTTTTTTTAAATTAAATCATTCCAACATATGCACAAAAAATGGAAAGAAAGCTGAAATATTTGCTTCCAAAAACCATCATAACCATTTAAAATGATGAGGTTTGGTGCCTGTCCTTGAGCTGTGTTTAAACCTGTCTGTCGGTCTGGTTTAGGGACACATCATTCCCACAGGTGATTCACAATGATGAAATAGTCCACATTTCAAACATGTGCCAAATGATGCCTTTTACATCAACAAGCTGCAAACAAAATGCTGTTTTTATCCTCACAAAAACTATTTCTTCAGCAATCCAGTTCTTGTCAGGGAGCACTGAAGCTGATCTTGAGACAGAACAAACCTTACTGAGGCACTTTTTGATGTTTTATGCGTTGTAAATTCTCCTTCCATAAAGTAGCTTCACACAACCTGTATACCCATTACATTTCAACTGTGAGAGACTTCCAGTGATCATGTGAGACAGCATCACTTGTTCAACAAATGTCTTAAAACATCACACAAATAAATTTAAATTACAGCGCCATGTGGTGGCCCCAGTTGTTTTCAAAAAATGGTTTGGACGATAAAATCTAGTCATTGTCACCAGTATGGAAACTATTACGCTAGTGTTTTTTCCCACAGTGCTTAAGGTGAAGTAGCTAATGTCAGGTCTCCTCTAGCCCTAGATTCATACATGTTGAAAATATTTGTGTCTGTGTACAACTTTCAACTCTAGCTCTACACAACAAAAAGAGGGAGGCACCACTTGGTGGCGCTATTCAATCGTTCCCATTTACAAATCATTTGCCAAGCAGAATTTTTGAGAAGGGCCACCATTAAATCTTTAAAAACAGCGACAGAAATGGCATAAAAATTTGTCCCAGAGAAAATGACTGCCAATATAGACTACTGTTCTGAACTTTGAGACCAACTAGAACATTCTCTTGTTGTCCATGGAAGTGTTTTGGGTCATTATGCTGTTGTAGGTTGAAACTGGCCTCAATCATATGCTGTCTGGAGGGTACGGCGTGGTTTTGCAAAATCTTGTGATAGCTCCCCTTCGTTAAGGTCTGTTCCATTCTGTATGAAACTGCTATTTTACCACCTCCAAAGCTCCGGAGACCACCATGCTTGACTGATGGTTTTAATAACTGTTCTTGCATATTTTTATTTATGCTAGGTCTCACAAATGTTCTTCTGTTTGATCTGGAGACCTCATACTTGGATTTATCATCCACAACATCCTCTTCCAGTCCTCCAGTGTTCTTTGTCTGTGTTCTTTTGCCTCAGTCTTTTTCTTTTTATTGGCCAGTCTGTGCTTTTTCTTGGCAATTCTGCTATGAAGTCCAGTTTCCTGAAGTCACCTCTTCAATGTTGATGCTGACACTGGTGTTTGACGAATACTATTTAGTGCAGCTGACAGTAGAATACAGTAGGTATTGTTGTCTTAAACTACACACTTTCAGATATGAGCCTCTCACTGCTGTTTCTCTCCTTGTAGCTTGTGCTGTTCACTGAATGGAGTAGTTAACGGCAAGAATTTTAAGTTTCTTGCAAGTTTCACATTTTTATTGTAGTCAATGGACACACAAGTCCAAAGATTCTCTCCCATCTCTCAGATCTGCTAGTTTTGTCAAGTTTCAATGTTTTTGACATTTTGCTGTTGTTACTTTTAGACAGAAAATATGGGGAAAAGCTAGATAGCTGGGTCTACCAAGCACTTTATGATATGTTTCCCAATCAGCAATTCATGCACGCGCACACACACACACACACACACACACACACACACACACACACACACACACACACACACGGTGCTTAGCTGCAATCAAGATCAGCAAGGATTTGTTGTCTTGGCCAAGGAAAGTTTGCAGCATGGTGGGGCCAGGGATTGAATAGCCAACCCTGTGATTACTGAGTCATAGCCTCTAGATAATAGAGCAGGGGAATGACATGCAGTATGCCTCCAAAAAGCCAGGAATTGTACCACGGACTGACTGCCGAAGGAACACCCGCAACCTTAATTACTTGTTTATTACTGTAATCAAGACAACAAAGGTTTTCTAATCTTAAATTATGTAGTTTCAACCTAAACCACAAAGTTTCCCTAAATATAACCAACTTGCTTTTGGCTTAAATTTAATCAAACTATTGCCATAGCACTAATTCATCATTAAAAGGCTATATTACAATCATGATTTATTAAAGGATATGATGTTTATTTCCTGGTACCAATATACTGCAATCACATGTTGAGGGCCAAATTAGAGTTGAAGGGTTTGTTACAGTATCATTCAAATAACTATACATCAGATGCCTGGCTTTGTTACAAAAACAACGAAATCCTAAAGTGATTCTTTTAAACAGTTTGATGAATTCAGTCAGCTAACCCTGATGTTTACTAGGACAGAGAAGCTATTCTTTCTTTGTGTGCTGACACAGCTACACTGATACATGTCTGTTAGCTGTGTGCAGAAATCAAACCATTATTACACTCTAACAACAGGACGCTGTATTATTAAAGTTTTCACTCCAGCCCAGACAACCCGCGACTGATTATATACTGTCCTACAGCCAACAGAGGGGTATGCATGTGTGTATGTGTGCACACGCGTGCATGTGCATATGTGTGTGTGTGTGTCCTGCCCCAGTGGTGAGCACCATCACATGTGGTCTGCATTAAAATGCTATTGTGTGTTATGAGGCTGCAAAAGGTTGTCATGCCGACTGAAATCACTATCCCGTGTTGTCAGCCTCTGTTGGTTGGTTTCCAATACTCTGCATGCATGCATGCACGTGCACACAAGCCCCACGGCACGCCCTTAACTTGCCTGCTAAATCCTGAATACACTTTAACACACCACCGCACAAAAACAAACAAATGAATTTGAACATTGCGCCGAGGTTAGTTTGTGTAATCACTGAACAAGGTTCCCTAATAGCTCGAGCGCAACAATTTTTATTACACCTATAAAAATGTTAAACAAAACTTTTGCTGTTTGTTCTGGGGAGCTGAACTGATTTGGACCTGTCCTCACTTCTTCCTGTCAATAATGGAAAGCTACTGGATGTGCTTTGTGGAGGAAAACGGGTTTAGGATCAACACTCAGTTTACTCTGGGAAAGTGGGAAGTGTTTGGGATTCTCCACTGGAAAATATGCTTGTTGTCCTTCTACTACTGCATGCAACAGTGTGTTGTGTACATTTGTAGTATTTATTTCATTTGAAGTTAATGGGTGATTCTAAATTGGCTGTACAGTAGATGATAGGGGTGTGAGATGATAGAGAGTGGAAGGACTAAAGACTGCATGAGAGTGTGTGTGTGTGTGTGTGTGTGTGTGTGTGTGTGTGTGTGTGTGTGTGTGTGTGTGTGTGTGTGTGTGTGTGTGTGTGTGTGTGTGAGAGAGAGAGAGAGAGAGAGAGAGAGAATTTCTTATAGTGTGAATTGCTTTGAGTGGTCATTAAGACTACTAATTACTAGCTTTGGCATATTAGTTAACTTAAACTTTAACTTAGACTCTGAGGTTATTCTACACCTAACAAGGCATTTTACATGCATAAGAGTAAAAAAAAAAAAAAAAAAAAAAAAAAACACACGATAGAGATAAAAAAAAAGAACAACAACGAATAAAACAATAATTAAACCATCAAATCTGCAGACATATTTGTTTTGATAGCTGTAAATCTACATATTGATTTTTCAGGTATGAGGCCATTTTGAAATGCTTAACAACTGTGGGACAGGGTTGCAGTGGCAAATGGGGTTTGGAGAGCAAAGTTTAAAAAAAAATTATCATGAATGAAGACTGCTCATGCTGTCGTGCTAACCTTTATTTCACTAAAATTAGTTTTGAACTTTGTCTTCTGTAGGGGTGCACACCAGAAAAGCCTTAGAACCACTGACACAGAAGCTGAACTATTCCAAGTCACTTTTGTCAAAATCATCTGGCAGATATTATAATGGAATGTAATTTGATGTTTTGACTTGCTAAAAGCAATTTCTGCTCATGATTACCTGGAGTAGCGCGCCAGCACAAAAGTGACCAACAAGGGTTTGATCTGATCCCAAATGGCATTAAAGTCAAAATACAATCTGGGATCAGAACTGATAAGACCCGGTTAAACAAATGTCCCTTCATCTTGGATGTATTAAGATTTAGCTTTAGGTAAGACCACCATCTGGTTCTGACTACTAACACAGATACACACTTCTGATAACGTCCTATAGAGAAGAGAGAAATGTGGATATCGACTACATTCTTTAAAAATTTGTAATTGGGTGTTTTTATTATAATGTTATTTTGTTTTCTTTTTTTCTTTTTTTTTTCTTTAAAAAAAAACAAAAAACAGCCAAGTAAAACAATAGTACCTGGTTATCCCGAGTACCTGAGAGAGAACATTAAGTCCTGACCACCTTGCACAAAGTGACAGGCCACGAGAAGACAACTGTTCCCCCTCAGGCAGAGCATGCATTTCTCAGCAGATACGTATGTTTACGACTTCTTATCACATTGTCCTTCTCACAAATGTTCCCTCTTTCTCGCTCACAAACATACACTCCTGTCTGGAGAGCACTGCCTGAGAATCATGCCAGTGATAGAAGAAAGAAAATAAAATCGAAGAGGACTGGGAGTTACAAGCGAACATGGGCAAACACCAAACATGGAGACAAATAACGGAGGCCCAGCTCTCACTGTAAACACAACCACCCACCACGTGCAAACACACACACACACACACCCACACACACAGATGGATACAAAAACAGGAAAGCAGAGCTAGCACATGCTTTAGTGATGAAATCATTTGTGAGAACTAACAGATTGTTAGAAAAAAGAGAAACTGACTTTTTTTCTCAAGGCATGGATGGAAAACATGGCCGTGTGTGTGTGTGTGTGTGTGTGTGTGTGTGTGTGTGTGTGTGTGTGTGTGTGTCTCTCTCTCTCTCTCTCTCTCTCTGCTTGGACAAAAATGAGAGCGCTGAAGGAGAGATGAAAACAGGTAGAGTGAAAAAAAAACAAAAAAACATAAAGGACACAGAGGAAGGTCTGAATCCAAAGAGATGCACCCCGCCAGGAAATAACTTCAGAGTCAGCAGAGACCCAGAGGATCATCAACACACTGTGTACATTTCTAAAGCAACTACACACACGACACATACCGTACATACACACACCATTTATTTCTAGGGTTTCAGCAGGGAAATAAAACTGTTCTTGGTCGTATTTCAGTAAAAATTCAAGATGGACACAATCAAGCTTATGTCATGAATTCATGTGACTGCTTCCCACAAAATATATCTTGCAAAGAAACATAATCTGTATGTATGTGCTTATTAGATGCGTAACAGACACACTTGGTTGGTATACGTGTAGGAAAATCTGCTCCTGACTTTAGATGAACATGTTTTGTTTCCCAGATCAAACTTTGTTGACCATTCAGCAAAGAGTATGACACAAAACTGACTCATGGAAACCAGCAGTGGTCTCACGGAGATCGTAAACAGAGACTCTGGCAGCAGCACGGTGCACTACCAGACATGCTTCTTGTAGCTCATGATTCCCGGTGTCTCTTCCCTCTAATATTAAAAAATGAGTACAGTAACAGCAACACAAATCACATCAGATCTAATCTTTTCAGATCTAACTTTGTCCACTTCCGTGTATCATCGTAATTCAGATGAAGATTAATTTTTCTTTTTGCATCACACTCAGTCTAAACCACTTTTATTTTTAGCTCTCGATTAGTTTACTTGTTTGTGCTCTAGCAGCTGTGGAGCAAAAACACCACTCCACAGAAAAGCCATAATTTTATGTCTTTATCATCCATGCAAGTTCATTGGCTTCAATGGTATCTTCTAATGACTTGTCTCTAAAACTGTAAATGTTGGTTTCTGTGGCCTCAGTGTTTTTTCCTGTACTACTCATGCATTACTCATGTGACGTCTTTCAGGCCTGTGACCAGTGCACACTGGAATTTAATACTGTGGCTTTATTTTAAAAAACAAAAATGTGAACACCTAGAGGAAAAATATCTGGTGTTGCCACTGACTGTATAAAAGTTTTCTACAGTCATTGGGTGTTAGCAAGAAACCTGAACTGTGCACCCAGGACTGCAGTTTGAATGTTGCCTACAAGACTTCTAGTTGACAGAGGAAAAAGTGACAATTGTCTGTTAAGAGTCTAATTTTTACACAAAATGTTGGTGTTTTCCCACACAATAAGAGAAAGTAGCTGATCAGACATATGGTGTCAATCTAATATACTTACTATTTTTGAGTCAATTTGTCATGAACGAGCTGTGTGCAGGCAGGAATTGAACCCAAGTGCAAACTCACCAAAACGAAACTTAAACTCAAAAGGGCAGCTTTATTTGCTGAAACGGAGGAAAAGGCGATACAAACAATACCAAACTAAACTGGGAAATTATTAAACTCACACGGGGAGGCTCACGAGGAAACACAGCCAAGAGGGAGGACGCCACACGGAACTGAGTGAGACGCAGACATAAATACACCGAAGGATAACGAGGGACGTGGGAACACACGGGGAACACAGCTGACACTGATAATCATAACAAGACAGGACAGGGGCAAACAACGTGACGTACACTGATGGGAGACTATCAAAGTAAAACAGGAAGTACCCAGAGACGCAGACAGGAGGCAGAGAGAGAACATGGGGAGAGCACAGACCTAACGGGCTGGGAAAGGAGGGGAAACAAGGCATAAGAACTGACCGATACACGCAGGGAGACACAGGGGGTAAGGACACGAGGGGAAATCTTATAAACGACATCTAAACAGAATAACCTAGGAACCCTTAGAATAAGCAGTAGACCTAAAACATAATAACACCAAATGACAAAAATACAGGAAAACACAAAACACCGGGTAGAAGTCCCAGGACCATGACATCAATTATCACCTAAACAACAAGCTATATCATTTTTTCCTGTCACTGGAAGAGCTTGAAAGTGACAGATGAATGAACAGACAGCACACCAGGTTCTACATATTTGTGACAAACATGTCTTGAGAAGACAAATAAAGATTGGGGTGAGTTGTTTACATGTCTTTTCAGCTCTAATGCAGCACAAAGCCAGGAGTAAAGACCGGCTGGAAGCTATCCATAAGTACTGATCAAATTCAAATCCAAATGTCACTGAAAATCAGCTCATATTTAAATTCCATTGTATACTGTTGTTCAGATATCCAGAAAATGAATGTTTTAACAACACATGCACTTTTTGAGTTCAAGTTTCTATTGTGCTGTCCTCTTTTTTAATTGGACTGAATTAAAAAAAAAAAAAGAGTCTTTCATTTGCAAAATCATTTTCATACTGCATCTTAGAGAAAATATGGCCTTTGGGTTACACATGAGATAACTATTTTACTATCTTACTACTTTTAAATCTGTCAACGCCTTTATTAAAGTGTAAATTGCTGTTTAGTGAGGGTAGCGCATTTGCAGTTTGGTGCCATTCTGAGGATGACCCATCTATCTGCTAAGAGCTCTGCTGTCAATGGAGGCAATGCACAAAGTATGTGATACGACCAGTCTGTGGGCTGCTGTTGCTTGTGCTGTTTTGGTCCATCAGCAAGTTAGAACATACAAAGAGATGAAGTAGAAACTAGTGTTAACTAAACAACATTTAGCAGATGCAAACGTCATCCACTTTCAGCGACACAAAGATGGAATTCTGAAGCACTGCGCGTGAGCATGTCTGGTGTGGATGAAAACCCTCCTTACTCGCTGTATGAACGGTAAGAAGTACTGAGACGGACACATTTTGAGGGACATAAATTGCGCTTAGAGTGAGGATCCTACCAGGTCTTGTTGTTTGTTTTAGCTGATCATTGACCGAACTGCAAAGATGTTCAATTTACAAATATACCAGCCACAGGAAATCACTGAATTGTAGCATATATCAATTCACAACCACAAGTAACTGACTTCACATTGTACAGTCACAAAAATGGGTTTTGTAGTAGGGAAACATCTGTAGGTAAAAGGCAGATATTATCACTTGAGGTCTTCCCTTGCATAGCGGGGCCTTGTTGTCCTAAGTTGGATAACCGTCTCCACCAATTTTGAAACCAAATGTCACCCTGACTATGAAACAGAGGAACATTGCATGCTCATACAGTAAAAAACGTATCAATCAAAAGGTATTCTCATCCTAAAGCACATCCAGGTTTATGTTTCTACGTTCGACCAAGTCTAAGGACAGCAGTCTAAGCAGATGTGCCCAGATTTCCGTCTCCCTAATGACTGAATCTTCTCTTCTGGGAGGTCACCAGTTTGTCCCCAAGCCAGCTAAGATATGGAATCTCTCCAGCATTTCTTGGTTCTACCCTGTAGCTTCCTCCAAGAAGGATACAAATGAAAAAAAAGGAAAGAAACTCATCAGGAAAGGATCCAGGAGGCATCTTAGTCAGATCCAACCACCTCAACTGGGTTCTTGTAGGTTGACCTGTAAATCAACAACCTGACCTTCATGCTCAATTCTCTCTTCACCATAACAGACGAGTATATGGTCCATAACACTGCAGAAGCCAAACCAATCTGTCTGTCAATCTCCCACTCCGCTGTTCCCACACTCATAAACAAGACCTTGAGATATGAAAGCAAAAATTTACAACATGTTGTATAAAATAAAATAATGGATTCAGACTATAAAGTCATCGGGTGTTTACTGACGTCTTATATTAAGCTAACTATAGAGTTCTACAATTGTACTTCTATTTCCAACCAGAGGAGTCACTCCCTTCTGGCCAGTTTGAGTCACCTCCCACCTTCTTCCTAAATGGGGTGGTGTCTCCAGAGATCAGATTTATTTCATAGCATTTTGTGGAGTTTTAATTAGACTAACATCTTAAGATTGAAGAATCGGGGTTGGTGCCTTCAGCTGTTTTTCATGTGTTGACACACTGAGCTGTTTTTGCAGTGTGGAGTTACGGAAGGCAGTGTCATGGCTTCATGAAGGCATGTTCATTTCTATTCAGTTTCATTAATAAAGCACCAATGTACAACAACAGTCACCTCACACCCCCTTATACTGAAAGGTAAACATCCTAAATTATAACAATAACCTGATAGCAGAGCCTGGCGACACTCTGAAGAAGAAAAAAAACCTCACTTTTAGTAGAAGGACAGTTAATGATATGGAGTTGCGTGTAACTAAATCAGGATTGAAAAGAAGGTGACAGAGAGGAAATGATATGATTGGGCCTTATAATTTCTCTCCAATCATATGTGCCTAGCCCATATGCTTAGATGGGGTGCACATGCCTGGATCAGCGACATTCACTTTACTTGTTTTAATGTGGTTGCGTGTGCATGTGTGCATGCGTGTGTTATGCCCTTGCATTCTCTCATCATAGCAGGATTAACTCCCACTGGACAGATGGCAGTGTGATGCTCCTCCTTCCCACGCACGGTTTGTCATAGACACACACCAACACAAACACACACTCAAACAAACCACAGCTCTGCACAGAACGGTGGCATCTTCAGTAGACGAGCTGTGTCATCATTACGCCACACTGCCAGAGGCTTAAACACACGTAATCACACACATACACACATGGACTGAAGCCCATGTCAGCAGATGATGACTCTGATGGCAAAAAAAAGCACTCTATTCTGTCTCCACTCTGCACGTCTCTCACTAAAACACTCGTGTGGTTGTTTCATCCTTGAATGGCTCCATTCTCCCAGCAGGATTTATATTTGGAACTCCCTTTGCGACTGTGACTATTTATGCATATTTGTGGCTATAATTTACTGTAAACATGATGAGTGTGTTTTAAGATTTTGGGGGCTTTTTTTTAGAATAAGACCCTGTTTGTTATCAAATGCATCTCCTAAGGCAATCAAAATGTTTTCTTATATGATACTTTGTGTTCTCGATAACGTTCGTCCTCAGGTCAAATTCACTAAAGAGGCTTACTATAAAAACAAAAAACAGAAAATCTGATGGCAGGTATAAATGCTATGATAAATCAAGACAGGCAGAATTAAAATGTAACTGCAATGAATATTTTGGAGTTTTCTTGAACTGAAATTCTTGCCAGCTGCTGGTATTTATGGCATATGTTTATTTTTTCTTTTGTTGTTTATTTGTTTTTTGTGTGTGTTTTTTTAAGTTGAATATGTCGGTACTTACCAAACTATAAAATAAAGTGTTAACACTGATGCCAACTTAAAGCTACAGCAAAGTGTTCATTTTATCACATTCAGGATATTTAAGAAAATGTAATATGACATATTTTTAATATACTTAATTTACAGAAAACAATAACTATACTAACAATAACATCTTGGAGAAGCTCACTGCGGTCATGAGTTCTCAGAATCGGCTCTTTGAGCACAAGAATGACAACATCACGGAGCGTAAGTCTGATAACATCATGGAGAAGCTCGCGGCTCTCCAACGGGAGATTGAGAGACCAGTGTTGGACTGTTAGAACAGCTTTGAAATTCATATGAGTTGTTCGCAGTAAAGTTAAAACCACCATCACTTCATGCGGAGACCCCTTTGGCGCCAGCTGCGGTTTCAAGGCTGGAGCTGTACAACAACACCCTGATAACGACTGTGTTGAGACTGTTCTTCCCATTCTATGCAAGGCCACCTGGGTTAGCTGGAAGACTGTTTACTTAGCCTGGCAGGGCGAAGGACACTGTCTCAGCTGAACTCTGGACACACACACACACACACACACACACACACACACACACACACACACACACACACACACACACACACAGACATATATACACATGCAGATGTACACTCATCCCCCCCTCCCCCCTCCAAACACCTTCGACGCTTATTCCCTCCCGATGCTGACGGTGGATCATGGAGACCAGCGCATAGGCTGCAGGCCCGGATGTACTGTCTACATTGGCTGTCTCTCACCCTTTACCCATCCCTGTTGCTTGTCATGTGTTTCTTTGGTGTATTAGAGTTTTTTTCATGTGCTATGTGCAAAGGTGTTTTTTTCTGTTCTCAAACTGATCTCCCTGTTGGAGCTCAGTCTGGGGGGAGTTATTTTTTTCTCCTTGTCTTTCCTCAGTTGTGCTTTTCCATGTTATACCCCTCTGACCTGTCTTCCCCATGTGATGTTTGTGTAATGTATGTATGGTCGGAAGGGTAAGACGGCGCTGGCACGGCTGGCAGCCTTAATCCAATTTCCCTCGGGATGAATAAAGTATGATCAATCAATCAATCAACTAGACAGGTACGGTTTTATAAAATAATAGATACTGTTACTTTAAGTGAGATGGTGATAACTGATTAGGAATTTTCATCTTCAAAATATTTTTAATGCACTTAAAACATCGTGTTGTCTGCATTTTTTTAAAAAAATAAAATTTCTTTGGCAACAAAAATTGCCAAATTCAGTTTGTAACAACTTCTCTACAAATTTATTTAAAAGGGGCATTCGTTTTAGTTTTAACAGTTAAAGCCTGATCCTCGTATAGAGGCGTCTTGTGTGATAATGGTTAAGCTGGCCATAAATAATGTGGCTGTGCATTGTCTAGACTGCAGCTCAAACAAGCAGTGCTGTTCTATTTCACAATCTACAACAATCTGGATTGGACTCAAGCTCCACAACTTCATGGGCTAAAAAAGATGTACCTAAAATACCAAGAAAAAAACAACGCAGTAATAGCCACTTGGGGCTGTTTCGAAAAGTAAGTCAGTTACAACAGACTCCCATTAAAGCACAAATTAACATGGTTACAGTCTGGTAGGAAACCTTTTTTTGGGACTCTAAAGGCTCATTTCTTCCTTCCTAGTAACAGCTGATAACTGGTGGATTTTTTTTCTTTTTATGGTATTAACCAATCAGCCACTTCGGTTTTTTTAAGACATGAAACATAAACTCTTTTTACCATCGGCCTGACGGTGGGACGATTTTACAGGCACTCTTTAACGACCGTAACTCTGTTACCGTTTGTGCTACAGAGAAAACTCAAATGGTTTCAGAAAGAAAGAGGAAAAGAGATGTTCTGTATAAGGATAGTTGTTGTGTCACAATAGCACAAACAATTCACAAGGTACTGCTCACTTAACACACAGACAGAGGAATCAGCTGGACATAGTGTGTGCTTTATATTTCCATAACTCCTCAACCATTTTGGGCTAGAGAGAAAATGTAAATGGTTCAGAAAAAATGAGAATTATCTTGTAATTTTACAGCCACAATTACAACATAGGTCCAGGCAGTCTGTGTGACACTTGGGTGAAAAAGATTTAATAGGGTTAAGGCTGCTTTTGCTGTTCCTGACATGAGTAGCTTTAGCCACTAGCTGTCTGCCAGGCATCACCTCAGCTAATTTTATAAACTGGAACACTCGGCCACATTTGTGGCTTTTCTGCACTCAGCTGTGCTGA
The DNA here is from genome assembly GCF_001858045.2 of Oreochromis niloticus. Taxonomy (NCBI): domain Eukaryota; kingdom Metazoa; phylum Chordata; class Actinopteri; order Cichliformes; family Cichlidae; genus Oreochromis; species Oreochromis niloticus. The sequence continues at coordinate 5,028,133 of NC_031978.2, forward strand.
CAGACAGTCCAAGAAGGAGTCAGTACTCGAGCTGCGTCATCAGTCCATGGATGCACCTTGCTAGCCAAGCTAGCTAGTCACATGATATTGGCTACATATATCTTCTTCTCTTTTTTTTTTTTTATCTCCCAATATAAGTTAGAAACACAAAAAGCTCTTTAACAACACATTTCTACATATGATATGTGGAAAAAAGTATATAAGCCATCTTACAACGCTGTGATTGCAGCCATTCCCCAACTCTCTGTGAATGGTACTCATGGCCATTGATCAGTGTTCTTTGATCAGTGGGTTTTGGTCAGTGATTGTTGATCAATGGTCATGGGAATTTGCATAATTATGATTAAGGAACTGACCTCACAGCCCATTGTTCCTTCAGTGGGCTGGTTTCAGTCATTATGCAAATGTACTGTTTATAAGGTTTGGGGAAACCTGCAGTCAGCTGAGACTGAAGAAGTCACTTGGATGAGTGACGAAACGTTTCTCCCACAAAACACTACGTCCAGATGAACAGATTCAACTTTTGGAGATTTACTTTCCTGGATGATTGAGAATGCATCAACATATATAAGCTATGGTATTCAGATCCCTTAATTTTTCAGCTTTTTTACTATGTTAGAGATTTATTTTCAAAGTTAGTATAGTTCAGTGTTTGCTGATTAATTCATAATAAATAAAAGACCGTTTTTTGCCAATGTACATATTTTACTTTCACAATGGATGTGTCCTGAATCCAATTTACTCTATACTGAAGAACGAGTCATTAACTTATTGGAAAGTATCTTCAAATAGTTAAAAGATCTTTTTGACAACAGAACCTATGTTGTTCAGACTTGGCAACAAGATTTCATGTCATGTTCAGACTGAACAAATTCCCATGATCATGATTTAAATTCTCAGTTATCACTTCTATGGATTTAGCTCTGTTGGGCCAAACTTCTGAACCAACAAGGGAAATGATATTCATGATATTCATACTGCTGCACACAGAAGTGATGTGCAGAGCTGAACGGGGACCATAATGGACTCCAACATCACGTAATAGGATTTCGGTGCCACTATGATATAAAAACTGCGCTCACAGTATTAGTTGACAGATTAAATCAGACATGAAGTGGAGGGTTTTAATCTAAAGCTATAATCATTTTTTATAGAAATAAAAATAGCATTTTCTGTATGTATAGTTTCACTAAATATAAGTGCAATATTGTATTGTCATCTGATTGGCTGCCGTCTAAATTTGGAGCAAAGCATGCTGTATTTATCACACCCAAGCCTGATAAACTGATTGAGTTTGCTCCATCTGGCTCTACAGCAGCAGCATTATGGGTTTTTTTTTTCCTCCTCTCTATCAATTAGTACCATCAGCATCTTTTTACAGACCTCCCTGTTACATCTCTGTTGGGAGATAATGGCTTAAAAATGTTTGATCAGTGTGAGTTCATTTCTCTGTGGCCTCAAGTCTTTCTGGCTGCTTTCACTTAACATTCAAGAGACAAAGCAAGATTAATGCAGCAGTTTATTCTAGCAAAACCTTGGGCAAAAAGATTTACTTTGATGTGCTGCATTAGACAGTTTGCTGGTGAAACTGCCAGATGCCACTGTTACGCAGGTCTACAAGTGTTTCACCGCCTCCTCCTTCTAACCATGAGGTTAATCGAGGATAAACAGGTAACATATTTAGTTTGAAGAAATCCTTCTATTGAGATACTCTTTCATTGCAGCATAGTTCTCCTTTGTGATTTATGATTTACTCCTGCTGATTGTGCACTTGACTTAAGGAGACTCTTCAATTTGGCATTTGAACAGTGCTGAAAACATTACAAAAAATAAGCATGGGTTGTTTTTCAAATGTTTCCTGTTGCTGACAGGAGCTATGACAGATGAATACACAGGCAAAGCGCTTGATTTGGACATCGTACACTCAGCTTTCATCACTGAAATTTTAGTTGTTTTCCAAACTATGGTATTATCGAATACAATGTGGTTGTTTATTTCTAGGGCTACTTTTCTGAACTGCATTGACATAAGCAAGAGTTTCCTGGTGTGGATGGATGGGTCTACTAACCCTTATTCTTATACTTTGAAGTTATGGAGATATTGAGGTTTGGTGCTAAACTACAGGAAGTGCTTCCAAAATTAACATAAGGAGGATGACTACCTCTGCATTTCCTAGAAGAGTATTTTGTAGTTCTTCAATGGTTTCCATAATGTTTCTGGGCACAGCTGTCCCCCAAAGATCAGTTTGTTCAACTAGTGTGATAACTGCACAGTTAAGCAAATCATGCACTCTAGGAGTCTGTCTGTAGTGTGACCGTTACAAGTGTCTGACCAGGGATCTGCTACCTCTGTAAAAATCCTCTTGTTAATTAATTACCAAATATGTAAGGAAACAGTGTGTCAACACTTCCCCAGCTGAGCTTCAAGAGTGCATAAAAGAGAAAGTGAGCAAGTGCAAGAGAGCAGCTAACATAAACTGATGTGCACTCAGGCCAGATTTTTAAGGCAAGGTGAGCACAGTCCAGCAGGAGAGTGGGGAGGAGGGATAGTACAAGGCAACCATGCTGAGTGTGAGTGCATCCTTACAGTCCAGTCTCAATGTTTCTACCAGCAGACTGCGGCTGATGTCAACCAAGTAAATAAATAAATAGCAATACCCACACCGAACAGCAGAACAGACACCTAGTAGATACAGGCCAACACGGAAATAAAAAGAAAGAGTATGTTTCAGTTTAACAGAAGGACACAAGCACAACTTGTGAAAGATAAGTACTTTCAGCTGTGGCTTTATTTCCCAAGGCATTGCCATAGGGTACTTCATTGTTTGATTTGGCACAAATTTTATGCCAAATGCCCTGCATGCCCCAACCCTCGAGTTTACCCAGTCTTGGGAGAGACACTGGGAGTGTACTAGCTTGTGACCCCCAGAGGCTGGGTTTGTGTCTCAAATCAGGGATCTTTTGTTTAATGTAAGGCAAACATTTTTAAACCACTACACCTTAGAGCCAGCACTGGTGAAAATGGATGTTAAACATAGTTTCTTCTACATTGGAGAGCAGCTGAGCATAGTATTTCCCCATTCTGCTTGGCTGCCTCTTTGAACTCTGTGTAGTAGCACCAGCTCTCCAACTATTGTGGGTTCTGTTTTGAGTCACCCTCCAGTTTACAGCTGATCTCCAGAGCAGAACAAGAATGAATACGACATAAAGATGAAAGATTCAAGACAGCACAATATCACTGAGAACCACAAGAAGAGCAACCTGATCAAGCTGTAGGAAAGTACTATAGGGTGAGGACTGGACCCATTTGGTTGGTAGTAAACTTGGAACAGAACTTTCAAAAGAAGAGCTTAAGGATTGGTCAACAATTTTACAATGTTGACTTGAATAGATCTTGTCCTTTAGTTTGATGAGTTCTTTCACTGTGATAGAAAGCTCTGACATAAAGAGATTCCTCTGTCAGTGCACCCCAGGGCAGCTGTGGCTACAATGTAGCTTGCCATTGCCAGTGTGTGAATGTGTGTGTGAATGGGTGAATGACTGAATGTAGTGTAAAGCGCTTTGGGGTCCTTAGGGACTGAGTAAAGCGCTATACAAATGCAAGCCATTTTTACCATAGATTACTGCAAACCAACACAAAAGAAAACAGTGTGTGTTTAAAGATGTTTCACAAACTTCAAATATACTGGAAACTGTAGTGCTGTGAAATGTTTAAAAAAAAACATCTTATCAAAGGAAATTGGATTTTAAAGTTAAGTGTTTCTTTAAGTATGCTTTTGTGTGCTGTAGGTGGGAAAAAAGATGCTATCTAGTTTGTATCAAAAGAAAAACAACAAGAGAGCAGAAAAAAATAAAGACAGAGAAAATACCTTTTGAAAACAAAGAGTGATACTGTGAACCAATAAGACCAAACAGAACACATATGCCTTAAATCAATAGAAAAGCAGAGCTGTCTCCCTATTTCTCCTTTATTGGATCTATGTGGCACAGTACAGTGTGTGTGTGTGTGTGTGTCATCCAACTGCAATCCAATGGCCAGTAAAGCTTTAGCTTTATAGAGCATTTTCAAAGCAGACCAGCGATATTGAAGCACAGATCCCTTTCTCTCTGCTCCCCTGTTCTTCAGTCTGTCCTCACTATAGATGCAGCTGATGACACAGTGAATTCCATTAGCTAATACAACTGTTTGGAGAGAGCATTTCTGTAATACAGGTTGTTGACAAGGAAACTTATCAACAGCTTGTTCATAATACCAGGAAGCAACCTCCATTGTCTTTCTGCTCCATTACTAGATGATTTAGAAATGCAAACTTTAACATAGAGACACATTTTCACTTTACAAATTAAAATTAGAAGTCTTTTTTTTCAAGATATCTTTTTATATTTCCACGCAAAACCTCCAAGGCTGGAAAATGAAGATAATGTTGAAATACTGAAAACTGCAGTTCCTCAAATAGCCACTTTAAATTCCCATAGATTCCCACATTAAAATGTTTCAATAGTTATTTTTCCATGTTAAAATAACTGTTGAAATAAGCATTTTTACACCCTGATACATTTTTTCCCCATTCATAACAACTAGACTCTTTTATTTGGATATTGGTGAGGTTTAAAGTTTGAGTCCTGGCAAGTATGTTGCTGTCTGCTAGACTTCATCTCCATAACTAACTGGATCCCTTGGAAGTATGTGACAATATGACGTCTGTGCTCCAGTCTCAGAGTGAAACTCTGGGATACTAATTATATGCTATTTCCCACTAATTGGCAGGTGTACCCATATGCACCCATATGCTTTATAGATGCAGCATGCTAAGCAAGGTTTGTTCCACTCCACTCCAATTAGCACTCCATCCTTTAAATACTTCTGACTCCAAAAAAACACATAGAACAAAATAGCTACAGTCTAACACCTGACACAGAAAACAATAGGTGCCATTGTGGTGGATCGGTCCATCTTTAAGGTACAAGCTATAGAATATACAGACAGGGCTAATTACAGTGCATGACAATGAGGCTTGCTTCTAGTGGTCAAAGGGAGGTTTTGAAATCCATCCGTCCATTTTTATTTTAGACATTAATACCATATTCATGTGAGTAGGATGGGAAGATTATTATGTTTAGAAACTTGTTGTCAAAGGTCACTGAACACAGTCACATCATGAGCAGCCTGAGTCAGTGGTGCCCAGGCATAGGCCTGCAAATGTACCCCACTCCCCCACCCCTCCAGTAACATCAAGACTTCATGGTCATTTTAATCCTTTTCTGACATCAGATGTGTAACATGAAAGGATTTTATTTTGGTCTCTCCTGTTTTCTGTCATGCATATCCTGCTACACTAGTGGATGCTTCTATCAAACATGGCTGAAGTTTCATATAATTATTTTAGGATATGTGCAAGTTGATGCCAAATGTCTGAGCTCAGTGTTCAGACAATTTTTATTCTACTCTAGCCTCTGTATAAGATCAGTGAGAGAGGATATCCCTAATGTGGTTATATCACTGACTGTAAGCTATTCACCTGCTATTCATACCTGCTATTTAAACTTTGTTTACAAGGGGCAGCCAATCAGGAGACAGTTGGTTAAAAGAGAGTGGGAAAGGAGCAAAGAACAGCTTGTTTCATACAGTGGATGAACCAAGGGTCAAACATAGATAAGGATTATTTTTGAACTGTCAGTCATGCAAAGCAACTCTAATTAAGCCCATACCTGCAACAGGATAAAGAGAGCCACAGTAGGCACTTTTTATCGCCACCTGGCAGTAGAATAAATGCTGTATAAAGCCCGAGATGCAGGCAATTTTTTCCCCACATGTCACTTCCCACATAGTTGTGTCCCCATTATATGTAACGACCTCCTATGCCATTAAATCACCATCTTCAGTGTGTTTATCAGTTAATGCCACCACCTGCATTTAAGATGTGCCGTGTTTAAAAGTCTCGCTTCACGGCTTCTTCCTAATGAAAAAAACATCCATCATTTTCATCTGTTTGCATTTCTTTCATATTTTTCATGAGTTAGTGTCTCTGTGCGATAAATCTGTCTTTCCTTGTGGTTATTTAGGTCTCCTGTGGTCTACGGTCATTTAGGATATAGTGAGTGAGCCGTTTTCATTTGTGTCTTTATTGTCAGCAAATCCCAATTCATGCTATTTATGTTTGCTCTTTTGTTGTAAACTGTTCTCTTTGTCGGTGGTCATTTTAGCTGTCTTTTCTTTGTATTGTTTAATCATCTCTTTGTGGTCATTTATTATTTTCATCCATTTGCTTTTTTTTGCACCCTTTTGTAGTGAGCTTGTGTCTCTTTACAATCATTATTTCTTTCGTCATGGTCATGTCGGTCTCTCTGTACTCATTTGAGTCCCTTTCTTGTCTTTTAGTGACCCTTTGTAGCAAACAGTCCAAATAGATGCAATCTGCTGCAGGGACCTCCTGACACCTTAAGTCTCTGCTTAGCAAGCCCTTATTAGTTGTATAGTTGTAAAGTGGTCATGTAAGGGTTAAACATGCTGTAGACTGATAGCTCAGAACTATTATGAATGATACGCTTTCACTTCATTGGGCAATTTGATGGCACAGCTGTTCTACCTTTTTAATCGAGCACTCCCATCATTTCCCATTACTTGTATATAAGAAGCACTCTGTATTAGTGAATGATATCAAGCGGATGCTAAGAAGAAAAGCTCATCCCTGCGGTTTTGTGTTGTCCACTGCTCTTGCAACATTCATATTGATTGAGGAATCGATACTGTCCTCTAGAGAGAAAATACCAGACTGATATCCTGCCATTTCTTCATCCATACTCAAACAGAGCAGGCTGCAGGTGACCGTGACAAGGTATGCTTGTTTCTTCTGGACGATATGAGGGGTGAATATTGCCACAGAGCAAGGAGGGAGAGGGGATCTGACCATTTAAGCTGCTCTCAGGCAGAGAGAGGGAAATATCTGTTCCAAGTTTTTTTTACAATACCTAAAGCAGTTTTTCTAAGTCCAGCATGAAACACCTCCATTATAGAAGACATTTAATCTGACATTTGATTAAGTTGCCTCTTTGTCACGTACACACACTCCCCGGGAAGGCTTATCAGAATAACTTTCTGTAGCTGGAAGCATTTTGCAGAGCAATTCAGGCCTAACCTGACCTTGACACGACCTGACCTAGACATCAGTGACTATACTAGTTCTTGTGTACTTTTATAAACAGCAAACACATTTTTCTTTTCATATAAAATGTTTAACTTTTATCATCATGCATATGTGATGTGGGGCTTCCATATTGCTATAAAAGTCAAGAGGGAATTAACCAGTTGAACAGTGGGTGGAGTGACTTTTCCCCCCAGTATCTGCTCTTTGCTGTGTAATTTCCCTTCCAAATGTCATTCTTCACTTTGCTCCACTTATTAGAGGTGTCATTACATGCAATACCAAAAGTGATTTTTATGATAAAATGTGCATGTACCATTGCCTGTGTTGGAAACCTTTAAAAACTTTTTGCTGAACATAGATGCAGCATAAGATCAAAAGATTAAAATAAAAAAGTTGCAGTCTACTACTACTACATCTTTAATGCATTAAAAGATAATGTGCTAAGAAATACAGTGGTACAGATTATGTTTCTACACCTAAACTTCTCAGAAGAGATGCTTTCATATCTATACATAATACTGAATGAGTTGTGGGGCTGGAATTACTTTACCCTCTCTGAATCTCCACCTTTTCTCCTGTTAGGGTTTCCCAGTGAAACCAGACTAAGAACATGTATGAAGATGAAGATATCAAATGATCAAGTCAGCCCACCTGAGACAGGTGTGCCAGGGACCTACTCTGGTGCCAGTTCTGGGCAAGTGACACAAAGAAAACCACACGGTCCCCATGAACCATATTTGAAATTACTGCATACTCTCTTTTTGCATGCATGCGCGCAGACACAAATATGTCCCCACTCGGATGTATTATTAAACTTAACTGTTGCTGCAATCCTTTCTAGAGTACACACTAGCACTGTGTTGTGTAGTTGTACCATCTTCTCCTGCTTGCCTGTAGCTGAGCAGGTGACAGTGGTTTGTACTAATTAGTGCTTCTACAAAACAATGCCTATTCTTTTCTTCTTTTTTTCGGGTCAGGCTTGTGTCTTTACAAATATGTTAGCAGAACCCGTTCAGACTCTGGAGACATTAATCAGAACTTAACACCTTAAGTCAGCTTTGTTTAAGTTTTCTTAAGAAGTATGGTCACTTCTTACTTTTTCACTTACTCCTCAAAGTCACTCAAATTTCAGCTTTGCAACCAAATCAAATTTGTCTCAGAAAACATCACAGGCAAGGCGTCAGCCGTGCAATGGCTGAATCACTTGGTTGATGCCAGCTGAAGGAGACTCGGGTGTGCAGCTCTAAAGCAGTGACCAGTCTGATGTCTGGGCTTTAAAATTTAATGTCCACCTTTTAGAAATATGTTTACACTCATGCAGCCAACCAAACAAAGCTGTGTAGTACATTACACTCATGCATAACCGTGACTTACTATTGTAGATTCCATGTAATATTCCTGTGTACTGGTTTTCGATTGCACCAAGACAATTAAACTAACTTCTACCATTTTTTTTACATAAAATATAAATGCATAACCTCAGGGTGTTCAGTCTTTCTTTTTTTTTTTTGCTTTGGCATTAATTTACCCTCATACACTCTAACAATAGAGCCAGGTATCATCCACAGTGCTTGGGTTTAAACGCAGGTGAACATTTTACACTTAATCCCTGAAGAGTGAGATTAGTTAACTAATATTACAAGATGTAGGAACCAATACAGATCTTAGACCCTGCATGTTTTGGCCTTTGATCACCACAACAGTGATATGAGAAACAGTACAACAGGTACGATTTGAACTGTAAATTCTCGCAAGCTGTCAATCCCCAACTTACTTGAATCTTCCCTGACAGTGCTGGCACTGATCCCCGACCCAGCCGTGGTCACACACGCAGGTCCCGTTGATGCACTTCCCTGAAAAACAGCTTTTATCACAAGACTTGGAGACCGAGGAGGCTTCCGCGTGGACCACGAGATGAAGCATCATCAGTATTCCCAGGTATATTTTTAACACTTCCCGGGACCTGCTCTGTGAAGACCTGGTCCAGGTGAGCAGACGTGTCTCGCTAACAAGGACCATGATGGACGCGGACAGACTTGTTTTTTTCCGAGGCTGCAAGCTGAGAGAAAGCGAGCCGTCACGTTAGGCTGTGAGGTGATGTGTTGTCATGAGCTGAGGTGTCACTTGGCTCAAGCAGCTTACCTGTGACGCCTGTGGGAAAGGCGCAGGAAAACAGCAGTTACGCTGTCAGAACATGCCGAGCTGCGGGAAAGAAGCTGCGGGACGGGACAAAGAGGTGAAACTTTGATGGAAACTGCTCCGACGTTAAAAACCCCGTGAACGCATTTCCTCTCGTAGCCTACTCATCCACTTTGACATCGAAAGCCCCCTTACGCGCGTCCAAGCAACTCTTCCAGATAACTTCCAGTGTGCAGTTTCCAATGAATACACGCGATCGTGACCGGATGATGCTCTCTCAGCGCGGAAAAGCTGTAATCCAGGAGATAAAATCAAACCACGGAGCTCAGACGACCGTGCGCTCCTCTCCTGCTGGATGTGTTCCCAGACAAAGACGCGCCCTCCCCTCTGCCCGGGTTTGTTCTCCTCCGAGGATGCGACAGCCGCAGCTCCCCCCGGATCGTCGCTTCTTCTGCTTCTTTCTCCTGCCTGCTGCTCTCGCTCTTCAGTCCGCACAGCTGGTTTCTGACAGGGGGAAACTCCAGCACAAAGCCCCGAGCATGAGCAGTACGGCCACGCGGTTAAAGGGGCAGTTCCCTTTAAACGGCATGCAGCAGAGACAAAGCCGGTGACATTCGTCTGCAACACCGTCTGTCTCAGCGCGTTTTTACACCTGAAGCGCATGTTCGAGGCGAACAATGAAAGAAGGAAGAATGAAGAAAGACATTTTGCACAAAGAAATATTTTCCCTTTACAATAATTATCTCTATGGGATGCATACCTACACTTTTTCCTTACCTAAATCTATACCGAGAGATAGAGAGAGACCGTTATTGTATTTCCAAGTCAAAATGATGCACCATGTGCTGTACTGTAAGTAATCAGCTAGGATGGGTATAGGGGTTCCTTTACATATATTTCTATTATTTTTCTTTCTTCCATTTAGAAACTTAATTCTTGTAGCTTTTTTTCAGTCTCACTGATCACTGAGAGCTTTGGCTATCTGCAACTACAGCAAACTTCACCAGTAAAACAAAATGGTAAATGGTCTGTATTTATATAGCGCTTTCTAGTCCCTAAGGACCCCAAAGCGCTTTACATATCCAGTCATTCACCCATTCACACACTGATGATGGCAAGCTGCATTGTAGCCACAGCCACCCTGGGGCGCACTGACAGAGGCGAGGCTGCCGGACACTGGCGCCACCGGGCCCTCTGACCACCACCAGTAGGCAACGGGTGAAGTGTCTTGCCCAAGGACACAACGACCGAGACTGTCCGAGCCGGGGCTCGAACCGGCAACCTTCCGATTATAAGGCGAACTCCCAACTCTTGAGCCACGATCGCCCCAAAAACTGCACATGTTGGGAGGAAAACAAGGAAACCCATCATCTTTCTGTATTTTCCTGACCACCAGCTGTCTCCTGATATTCCCTCAGCAAATCTAGAAGAAGCGTTGTGAATGTGGATCTTTTTGGCCCTGGACATCATGCAGAATGACCTTGATATCCAGCAATTAGGTCCCCAAGAGTACATTCATGCACACTGTATAGACCACTAATGTATATGCTGTATGATGCATATGTCAAAACAAAATGCATGCCTTGTAAAGGACACGTTATCACCCGAAGCATTACCCAGTGAGGCTGCAAGTCTGTTATCCATATGATTGTCTTTCTATTATTTCTTGTCTTTTTCTTGATGAAAAAAATTAGCTAATTTTCTGGTTACTCAAAAAGCTCTTAATTCTTTTCAGCAAAATCCAACACTGGCTGTTTAGTTTTTCAAGGCTGAGTAAATTCAGCCATAAAATCAAAATCCAATTTTGTTACTCATTTTCGACAGAAGTTTTTCACGCACGCACTGGCGCCTTCACAGAAACTTATGAGAAAGGGTAACCACAGGGAATGATCGCTAATAAAACTGCAGCAAAATGGTAATTTCTTCTAGAACAATTGTCCCGAGACAAATTGGAGACAGCATAACAACCCCCACCGAATTCATTCTAGCAATCACTGGTTCACTTTATTGCTCAAATAGTTATTATCTATGTAACATACATTTCAAAACCAGCTGGAAACAGTAAAAGATGTGAAATCCTACAGTCTGTCTTTCTATTTCAGAGATCAATCAGTGTTGATTTAAAGTGCAAAATATCTACAGTTGAGAAAAGATCCTTTCAAATAAGAAACTAACCTCTTTCTTTCTACCTAAGCTCTCGGTGCATTGGTTGGACACATTTGGATGCATCTGAGTCGATTCAAAGACAGATATGACAGCAACATTAAAACCGGACTGACACAACAGAGGCCTAATTCCCCAAACTGTCTGCCTGATTTATAACTTTATCTCACTCTGAAGGCTTTAAAGACACAAAGATGTTCTTTAGAGCCAAGCGGTGCTTTTGAAAAACAAAGCCAAGATTTGCATCTGGGCTCCCCGAGGGCTCACAAAAACCATGCAGCAAGCCAAAAGACGATAATCCTCAAACCGAAACATTGACTTCTCTCAAGCAAGATATTACTCTGCTGCAGTGTGATGAAAAGAATCACACTGTTTCAACTTGAGATATTGGTTACAGCAGTTACATATGTGTGTAGACACCTGGTGTTTAACAAGGTGAGTCTCAACACTGCAGTGAGTTATTTGAATCCAAATTTCTTCCAAGCTACAAAAAGGGAAGGCCAAAATTTGCCAAAAAAATGTATTTAATGGCTAAATTATACTAATAAATAAAAGCTAAGGGTATTCTGTGTTCAGGTGTGTAATACGCAAAAGCACTCCAAATCATTACTAACCGTGCAGCTTTGTGAGTCTCTTTGATCTTACAGTTTTGGGGTTTACAGCTTATTTGCTGCGAGGTTCGATCTCACTGCCCTCACCAAAAAGCTGTTTTCTGCAGGAGCACGTAACTATTTAACACAAGCTCTGATAGATCCACTGCACGCTGTATTCCTGCACAACAAACAGACAGGCAAAGTTAGCAGTCAGCAGATGATGGAACAGGAACATCTACAGAGCGCGTAAACGGTCATAAATTACTCTTAATAATTAGTGGAGAATATATATTTTACAAGCAGGTTAATAAACGTCAAAAACCCTGCCTGAATAAAACTTGACTGTAATTTACTTCAAAGTCTTTTCAGGCATGTACAGACAGCTTCTCTCAGCTGTTTTTAGCAAAAAAAAGTCCCTTTGTGACCACTTATAAGGTGTGCTCAGCGATTTCACCATAAACCTCAAACGTGCAGAGAGCAAGTGTATCAAACTGACCTGAATTTCATGTGAAAGGATCACGGCTGGTGATGAGATTCAGGTCATGCTGCAACAACTGAGGAGTGGGTCACACCAGCACATTCTTCTTTCACCAGCTGTACCCCAGATTTTCCTCCCTTCAGCTTCACCCACTTCCCAAAAATAAAAAAAATCAAGTTGAAGAGTTGGCCTTCTGACACAATGGGGGAGATCCAACACAGATCTCAGACGCACAAGTCCAAGAGACATAACAGCACTTCCAATGAGAGATCTAAAGATAAGATTGGCCAGATTTAAGTAGATATTTTTATGGACCTGGACTTTTTGATCATACCTCATGTAAAGCATGGCCACCCCATGTCACCAATGTGATTGTGGGCTACTGTTGTTGGCTTTAGCACTAGTCTGTGTGACTTTTTTGTAGCCACAGGTTATTGTATATGACCATACAGTCTAATGTCAACATCTACATCAACAATGATACAGCAAGCTAGCTAACATAGCAGCTCAGCTGACCAGAGCAACAGGGGTGTCTACATCCCAGCATCCTCCATAGTAACTGCAGGTGTAGTTTGATACACAGAAAATAGTGTCTTTACAAAACTTCTCAGAACAAGAGTTCATCTTTCCCCCAAGTAGCCAAAATAAAAAAGAAAGCAGCTTTAAATTAAATAAGTCTCCCACCTGAAAGATCACCAGATTTGCTCCTACAGTCTGAAACGGTTTCTTTTAGCATTCCTGAAGCAACAAAAAGAAATGTTTTCACTTTAGAAATGTGACCATGGAGGAACGTGGCACAAACACACCTGACTTTCAACCATGAACTGGAGTTCAAGCTCATCTGTGACCACAGTTAAGTTTTGCTTTCACTCAGTGTTGCTTTGATTTTCACTTGCTGCTTTTTTAAGTTCGGGTATATCAAGGAAAACATCATATTTTGGGTAAAAATGATCCTTTTTATGACATTAAGTTCTTGTAACACTGATGTGAGAAACTTATTTTATCAGAGGGTGATCATGATGCTCCTTGTGATGCATTACTTATGGTCCAGTATCAGTGTCCACCTGTGTAGTACAAACATTTTGCTGAGTGACACCATGATGATGCTTGAACAAGACAAGGAGAAACTGTCAAAGATCAAAAAGCACACATGGACTTCAGCTATTACAAATAAGTCATTCACATAATATTACTTCTGTCTTCTTGAAAGGGTCTAAAACACACTATATGGACCTACTACCTATACATGCATACGACCTAGTTTCATAGGTGAGTACCGTTACCACTACAAACACACATACTGGTGGTGGCAGGTGTCTATAAGGAAGTATAGGCCAGGAGTAAAGCCTACAAGCACACATTTTACATCCTTGACAACGGGCTTATAAATAAATCTCTGTTAGGTCAAAAGCTCAAATTAGCACCAATGTAACACGACCTTACATGATGACATTTACAAATATCATTAATGCAAATATAACTGATGAAATATTACTTGGAAATGTAAATAAAGCAACCTCTAAGACAGTGAGCTCAGAAGAAATCGTTGAGTCTGAGAACCTTACTGGGTGCAAAAATGTCCTAAACCTAAGTGATAATTACAGTAAGTTGACACATAAGACAGCTGGTGACATTATCGCACCAGAACAGCTTGCAAACATCCATTTAGAGGCTTTTCTGGAGCTTTTTTCTTATTTCCTATGATCCCCATAAGCCATTCAGGTCTAACATTCACATAAGTGATACTTACCTCAAGACTTGAAACTGTTTAGTGGAGGTTAGGAGCGGATCCGCACACCAAGCATCCAAACTTTGGTGTGCGGTGTTCACTGATTTACGAAATTTTAAAATTAAGAAAAACAAAAGAAGATGACTCTGAAAAAGATAAGTGAAAGCCTGCAGTGTTCAGCAAAAACACCGAGCATATCTTACAGTGTAAAAGATCCATCAGCTACATATGATTGGGACTGGTTTTATATGGGTTTGATACTTCACACTAGGCACATCAATCAACAACATTAAATGATTTTAACAGCCTATTTCTTTTTTTTCTTTTTTTTTTAAACCCACTCAAATTCATTTCTAGTGCCTTCGGGTATGTAAAGAATACATTTGGCTCAGAAAGAACTCTTATTTGGACTTGGTTTTATCTGAGAGTTGCAGGTATTCCGGCAGCCAGCCATTTCTTGCGGAAACAGCTGTTTTATTGCAGGCTGGTTTTTCCCTTTCTACACCCCTCCTGGGACACGCAGCACTACCTCCTGCTCGTAGCAGAGCACCTTGCTGCTGCTGATGCTTCTGCTGCTGACATACACTTATTTCTCTGCCCCAATTTCGCAACTCTATTGCCAGCAACAAGACCATCTGCTTTGCTTCTAAATTAGGGAGAGTATTTATCAAATGTCTTCCGATGAGAATACTGATCTGGGTTCTGTTTCGCCTCAGAAGATGAGATAAATGACAAGGTCAAGAATATGGGGGTGTGCACCTTTTCCATATCAATATTCATTAACTTTCTAGCAGGACATGAAGTAGAAAATTAATTGTTTGTCACAGTGCGGTGTCAGGATGTCAATGTTGTAACTTTAACTAGATGCTTTCATCCCTGGTGGTGTTTCTGACTGAATAAATACAAATGAAAGTTACATGTCATCATTCTTTTAAAACATTTCTAGGCTGAAAGGCCTAAAAACGCAAACTGTCACCTCTGTGTTCACATTTCATGGTTTTAAGCTACAAGGGACTGCGAACGGTGGTGTTAAAGCTCACTGTTAGCCTGTGGGAAATTGGTTTGGCTCGTTGTTATTCCTGCTGCTTGAGTTGAATCCTATTATAGATCGTTTTTAACCTCCCCCCAAGGGCCAAACTAGGATTATTGATTGGCTTACACAAAGAATCCACTTTGAGGGGAAAAATGAAAAAAATAAATAAACCAATATTGATTTTTGACAGTTTGTTTATAATTAAACAGTGCAATAACTAAGTGGTGCGGAGGGACGGGGATGAGTAAGGATTATGCGGACATGCAGGATAGAGAGAAGGTGCATTCAGCCTATTTGGTTTGCTGCCCATCAGCTTCCTCTCCGTGCTCATATTAATGTTTTTCACTACCAGCTGTGGGGTGTTTAATAACGCAGATGTGCCTCAAAAATGGCTGCAGATTGAGAGTTACTGCAGCCATTTCACCGACATAAAAAAGAAAGAAGACACACTAAACCACACACTGACGTACAGCGGGAGAGTGGATGATAAAAAAGAAAGGGGAATTATATTGTCCTTGGGAAGAGATTATAAAAACATTAGAAATGTTGATTGATGTTTGGTGCCCCCTGGTGTTTAGTAGCTGCTAAAGCAGGTTACATAGAAATTTAACAACCAGATCGGTGAAAAATTTATTGTTTAATTTGGAATCAATTATTCGAAGCTCAAGGACAAGGTGAAGTTATCAGTGCGTGATTTGAAGATAGGATGGTGTCCCTGTGTTCAGTTTCAGCCCTTCTAGCCATCACAACAGTAACGCTCCCTAACATTAACAAATACAGCTGGTGCACTGACCTGACACATTACAAACATGGACTAAACATTTATTTTCTTGTGAAGTCTTCAATAATATGTTGGTTTCCTAACTTGGCACTCGGTCCTTGTGAGCCTTGAGAACTCCCAGTATAAAGATTTCTACACTGATATATATTTTTCAGCTCAGAGTCAGACTCAGACTCAAGATTGATAGAGGAACACAAACAATATCCAGTTGAAAAGAATAAAAAATAATGATACAGAAGACACAGAAGGGCTTAACTGGAGGCTGAGTGGGGTTTTCCATCCTGCTTAGGGCTCCCAGAAGATGTGAGAAAGTCATGATTGACTCTTTGTTTAATCTCTTTGTCCTTCTTGAAAAATAAACGCATGACAAAAGACTGTGAAATCATGGATTTAGGACATCTGTGACTGAGTGTGTCAATCATTTGGAAAATGAGAAGTGAAGACTTGCCCTGTAAATATGATATAAACACGTACCACTCTGAAAAACAAGGTCATAAACTGTAAGAAAATTTGATTAGTTTCAACTAGTAATTGTTTAATTTCATTTCAAAATCAAATTTCTCAGTTTCTCAGAAAGATTGCTGTTTTACCAGTAAAAGTAGGTAAGTAATGGAGAAACTGACTTATACGACTACAGGAAGGGAAGAACAACTCAGAAAGAGATGTAAACATCTTTATTCAATTTTCTTAGATGTCAGGGTTTTCATGTTTCTGAAAGTAGGAGTGGCAGGCAGAGTCTTCAGCTATCAGGCTCCAACCAACTCTCTGTTTAGCTTTGGCAGACAGACTGTCTTTGCTTATAAGACTATCTTAAAACTTTCCTTTTAGATAAAGCTTATACAATATTGGCATGTTTTATTATTTTTAATGAATTTATTATTTATCATTCAGCTCCCAGCCTCCAGGAACCATAGCTGGATAAGCAGTTAGGGAAAGGATGGATGAACTGTTACTGGAGATGTGAATTTTTATGTTTGGAATATATGTCAAATTCAATAAAAACAAATTAGTAACAGTTCCTACAATTATTCGGAACAGTTTTCCATCTTTCTACAGTCTACAGTTTCTCCTCTCTCCTGTTGAGAACTTCCTCTCTGATCCATAAAAAGAATTTTCCTTTCATTCCTGCAGCCACTTAAAGTGGAAAAATGTTCAGGACAGTTATTTTCCTGTAGCCATGGGGATGTTACTGTCCTAGTGTGACCATAGTTACAGTTGTGATGAAGAGCCTATCCACTGTTGCCAAGCCATGCTCGTTTGATTTAGATCCGGCCGAGTGAGAGGGGAAAGAGGGCAGGACGTGGCCGGAGTCCAGGGGATTTCCTGTGCGTGTGATTGATTCCTATCTGCAGAGCTCAGAGACACATTGGCTGACGTGCTTAATGAGAAAACAAGTTGGAGAAGTCTTCGACAGAAATACATTGTTCCTTTTAAACAATGATGGAAAACCACAGAAAAGAAGAATATTAGATTCACTGCTGCAACCACCGACCACAGTCGTTCCTCTCTGCAGCAGCTGAAAGATTCATAAAAGGAAGCTTCAAACTCTTTTCTACAATTGGAAGACAAAATTGTGTTTTCACATCTATAACAATATAGACTGAGCTTCCACCAAGTGCTCGCTAGACACAGCAAATAACATCTTTCTGCAGCAGTTTAACTGCTGACATTCCCACATATTTGCTTTCAGTTGTATGTCTTTATACACTCAAAGCATATCTGGATGATGATTGATTTCTTTCGAAGAAACATTTAAAGCTTATAGTTGTCTTATAGGTTTGTCAGGTCCTCATCACTTTGCTAATAATCCAAATCTCTGTTGATCCTCATGTATCATCCCTTTCTATATATGTAGTAATATTTTGCCTTATAGTTCTTATTAATGGTTCCTTAGTGTCTGGACTTTCTTTTTCCTTTGTTAAAAATTAAACAAACCACAAGGCCAGATTCTAATATAATATCCACGTGTCTGGCCTTGTTGTGGCTCCATCCCTTTTTTTTTTTTTACTTTTTGCAGTAAAGTTGCCTTAACATTAGCGCTGAATGGAATCAAATGTTACATTAGCTAATGTTAAGCCAACATTAAGCTAACAGCTATTGGTAACATGAGTAACAATGCACTTCTTTCAGATCAGAGGTGTCAAACTCATTTTAAACTGAGACACACACATAGCCTAATTTTATCTTAAACGATTTGCTAATATTCTACATTTACTGTAACAAAGTGTAACATTTAATAAAATGTACAAACCTGAGGATTAAAAACCTAAGATGGCTTAAAAATGTTTCCCTGCCTGTATGCAAGTATGGTTCCACCTCTGTGTGTTTCTTGAAATCATTAGGTCAGTATATTATAAGTATATGAAAAAGTCTCTTTATTTTTCAGTCACCTTGTAATTTTTTAGGACACTGAAAAAAAAATCATGATAGTAATACGCTAGTTCTTGTATTTCTGACACAGAAATGACCACGGTAAGAGGCTGCAAGAGAATTAAACTGGGACAGACAGTGTAGAGTAATTTACTTTCTATGTCCTCTCTCAGAAGCAGTGCAGTTTATCATTTTTGCAGCTGGTGGGAGGTGCCTGAAACTTGAAATGACAAACAATCGACAACAGGGGTCAGCGATGTTCAAGGTTTAAGCATAACAGATCACTTTCACCCTGCTCATCTGAGTATTTCTCAATATGCACCTTTTTTCAGTTAATCTGCACCCACTCTATATTAATGTTCACTTTTGCATAACATGGCCTAAATTAGGCAAGTAAACTAGCCTCTGACAGACTTGTGATCTGCAGATTGTAAAGATATTTTGGAGTCTTCTCAAACTTCCTCATATTTGAGCTAAAGAGATGAAGACATCACAATAAAGGTTCTCTGTTTTTGTAATTGTTGTTGCACAAGTACTCAAGAAAAGTGAACTTAAAGAAAGAGACCAGCTGTTTGAAAACAGGTCAACACTGTGAAACTGTTTTTCTTGTCTAAAACATTAAACAAACCCAGTGAAAGCCTATATTTGTCCTACGTATTTGCTAATAGATAACAGAGCATGTTCACTCTCTATTAAAAACTGATACCAGTCTGATATTTTGTCAGTGTTTTCAGCTGGTCCAGTGCTGAAAACACTAAATGCTATCTGCACGTAAAGGCATCCTTCCCTTGTGTAAAATGTGAATTGCTCTTGGTGTTGTACTGAGCCTGTCAGGTATGTGTGCTCCTGCACTAAGACAGATCCCCGTGCATGCGGTCACCTTGTAGTTTCTGCTGTTAAATGAAGCAGACGCCCGACTCTTCTTCTACAATTGTTCCAAATAAAACTAAGCTTACAGATAAATCACATTTGTCATCTGTGCCTCGGGAGAAACAGACTGCAGGTTCTGTGTCAAATATATAAAGCATTTGTCTGTATATATGAGAAGGTAGAAAATCTAATTCCTCTGTGTCACATGCTGTGTCTGGCTCCTTGCAAGCACACCGCTTCATTTTTACCCTGGAAGGAATTCAAACTACGATGGTACAGTTTTAAAGACTATGGAAACTATGAAGACTCATGACACGATTTTGCAAAACTAATTAGAGTCCTGCTAGAGCCCTGGCAAACATTCATATCTTGCAATGCAGTCTTGCAGGTGCAAAGTAGGCAATTACTCACAATCTGTGCATTGCATCCTTGGTAAACCAAAACTGAAAACTGAAATGTTGCTTAATGCTGTGAAAGCTACTTGAGGCTGCAGATGTTTTAGGTTATATTTTTCTGCAGTGCTGCACACATCATGCTGCTGATAAGTAACATGGCTTTCAGTCACCTCTTTTAAATTCCACACATGCCTCACATATCCCTACATTCATCGCCCTAAGGTCCCATCTTTTTATGGCCTTGGCAAGTGGCCTTTATTGAGTGAATGAATGTTCATAATTCTGCACCTGGACCTGCAGCAAAATGAGTGGTGACGTGTTTCTTGCATCCACATTTCAGTATTTAACGCTGTTGTTGTTTTTCTGCACACACACCTGTTTTCCTGCATTAATAAAACAGCTTTATACGCACGCCTATAACTGTGTAAACCTGCACTGGCTTCTTTATACAGCCCTAGCCTTGCTCAAGGGCACCTTGGTGAATTGTTCGGGCTTTTGTTTCTGTCTTCATATTCATCCAACCTTCCCCCCCAGCCCCGCTGCTCCTAAACACCTCCCCAGTCTTGGTTGCGTCGCACTCCCCCGTCTGTCACATCAGGCTCCGCTAAATCTGACGTGTTTTTCGCATTTCCTGCACCAGAAAGAGAGAGAGCGCGAGAGAGAGACGGAGACACACAGCGGTGTCGGGAGGCTGTGTCCACGGGAAGTTAAGCTCAAACAGCTGCACTGGACTGACACCAGGCCGTGCACCAAGCAGCAGGAGCCTGTTTTGACACATCCACCCACCGCCCCCCTTCTCTCCGCCCCTGCTGCGGTCGTTACCGGCCGCTGTCTGGTTCGCAGCTCTCCGGCTCGAACATCTCCAGTGCGCCGCGGCGGCTGGCAGCAGGTATTTGGAGCCTCCCACCCTCCGCACGGTGCAATGCAACGCAGGCCAGTGCTTCCAGGGAGCCCCGCTGCAGCTAACAGAGCTTTTTAATACCTCGAAGGTAAACACCATGACAGAGCGACTCACATCTGGGGCCTCTGCTCGTATGTGCGCCGTAGCTATTCACGTTTCTTCCGTGCACTTCTGAGGAAGGCTTCCCGGGCTAACGGTCGCTTTTCCGCCACTGAAGTTCAGTTTCTGGGGGGAAATTTTGTAGCATAATCGACAAGTGCAGACGTTTCGAGACACGACAGCAGTCCCGGTGTGCTTGGTGACTGCACTCTCTCCTTCATATCGGAGTGGAAGGAACACGCTCTGCCCGGAGGACCACCGGTTGAACGGAGCCGTTATTCAAAGCGCTAAAGCACGGGCAGTGTGTTGATTTGGGGGTGTTTGAGGAGAAAGGTGTCCTGTGGTTTTACTGGAAACACGTTTCATCGCCATGGTGGTCTTCAACGGGCAGCTGAAGATCAGGATCCGCGAGGCTCTGGACCTCAAACCCACAGCTTGGTCCCTGCGTCACGCCGTCGGTCCCAAGACTCAGACCTTCCTCCTGGACACGTACATCGCCCTTAACGTGGACGACTCTCGCGTGGGCCAGACCTCCACCAAGCAGAAGACCAACAGCCCCACGTGGAACGACGAGTTCATCACGGAGGTCCACGACGGCCGCAAGATAGAGCTATCAGTCTTCCACGACGCACCCATTGGCTACGACGACTTCGTGGCCAACTGCATCATCCAATTCGAGGACATCCTGCAGAACAGCAGCAAGCACTTTGAGGACTGGGTAAGACACCTGAAGCACACACAGTGGGGGTGATAGTGGAACAAGGTGCTCAGACCTTCTCTCACGTAGGTAAAGGGACCTCAGTGGGAAAGTTTTCCAATGAATCAGTTAATCACTCTTTCTCCAATGACAATTCTCCCGGGAGTCTGGCAGGAAGCAGACTATAAGTAGTCATATAGTTGCAGGGATTTACACCTAAAAATACAAGCTGTGTGTTCCATCATATTACATAATCTACAGACTCTGTATAATAAGACAGGACCAACGCTTAATAAGGCAGCTTAGCTAATGTTGTTTTTAATTTAATTTTATTTATATAGCGCCAAATCACAACAGCAGTCACCTCCAGGCGCTGTATTTATAATCTAAAGACCCAACGACAGGGGTGTCAAACAAAACTGCATTCTGGATGACTTTGGAAAATGTGAAGGAGGGGATGAATTTTGAACTTTTAACAAGTTTTCCAGCTTTTCCTACTGTTAAAGACTTCCCCTCGGGCCATTTACGATACACCAAATTGAATCCCAAAGAGTCACACTCACAGATTCCTTTCATTTACTACAGCAGCATTTTTTTTATAATGCCTCAGACATACTGTTAAAATTGCACTTTTTGTCTTCTATTAAGATATCTAATTCATTACATTTTTATTTAAACTTCTTCACACTAACAGAAAATGGAGTTTTATCAATTTCGACCTTTGTCTGGAACATGATATCAAAGTGAGCTGTATGTGGCCTGCAATGAAAAATGTTTTTTATGTGCCTGCTCCACAATAAATGAGAGAACACCCCAACAGCCCCCTTTGAGACAGGACCAAATAAATAAATAAATAAAAGAAAAGATGCAGTGTGGAAAAGAGGCAGAGACAAATAACTAATGAGTGTATTTTTCAAAAGAAAAGTGCAGTTAACCAAAATTACCTACCATAAACGTGCATCGTTTTAGGGTTTGACATCCTGATGCCTGAGAAGCTCTAACTGCTCAGTATTTAGTGTGTTATCTTGATAAATGATTCATATTCCGAACGAGTAGGAGTCAGGTAATAGATTAAGTGAAGATCATTTGCTCATCATCTCAATTTCAAGTTCAATTTTCAAGTTCAAGGGAAAGATCCCCATCCCAGGGTGTTAAATACTGCCCCATGGAGCTGGCATCACACAGATGCAGCACGGTGTCCTTTTGCATGGTGCGTGGCGCACGTGCTGCAGCATTAGTGGATGAAGAGAGAGAACTAATGTCTTTTAAAAAGCTACAAACGCTGCATTTGGAAAATGGAGAGGTGGCAGTAGATTAAGACCATAGACTGTATGTAAAAGATGGGCAAAGACTGATTTCAGACTCTACATTTTGAACTCTCAGCGTTAGTGTTTCCTCAACCCGCATGCTGCTTTTTTGGATCTGGAAATGATGAGCTGGTGGAGCGCTAAGTTATTAGCCCAGGTCTGCGAGCTGCATCTATAAACTGTACAAGTGCAACGTACAGACATGGTAATTAATGCTAAGTAACCTAAAAATAAAGTACAAAGGTTTTACTCACAAAAACCTAAACACAGTTTTTTATTTGGGGTAGTATTATTTTTAAGATAATTTCACTCCAAAGGCATCAGTACCAGTAAGTCAGTTTCAGTGACTTCAGTTAGTGGAGGTTAGGCTCAGCAGACGGCTGCTGGCTACAGAGCCTTGTGTGGGCACACCTGTCAATCAAAGCCTCCATGTTCCTAGGTCTAGGCTGCACCAGTATCCAGATGGATGAATTATACAAAATTCTCATCACCCAAAGAAACCCATAACTATTTATCATAACAGAATGTAAAATATTTATTTCTGCTTTAATTTAGGACATTTCAACATGTGAGGACTTCTGTAGCTAGCTTCAAGTGGCCATAAAAAGAAACTTTCTTTTTTAGCCTCGGAGGTTTTTGCTGCAGAGACTGTGGTTTGCATTTTAGCTTGTTGAAGAAAGACATGGTAAAAGAAGAAGAGCAGTGCTTGGGTTAAAAAATTAAACTCACCTTCTCACCACTGATGATGTACGTTAAATGACTTATAATGTGATTCCAGATGGTCCTTTGCAAGCCTCCGTACAGGACAAGTTGGGAATATGAAACCCTATTCACTATTTCCTAATGCAGCGATGGGACACCTTGTGCGTATCTTTGAGATGTTTGACAAAACATATGAGATCTTGAAATGACTGTTGCTGTGAACTAGGTAAATAAAGTTAGATTGAACAGATCTCAACCTGCAAGTCAACTGAACTAAGCAGATGACATGGAGCATAAGAGTTTAGCATGACGCTAGCTCATTCAAACATTCAAAAGTACAAACAAATATTTATATTTATTACAAAATTTATATTGCAGAAGCTCATGTTCTTACCATGAGCTGGTACATCAGTTTCCTTGACTGAAAGTTTCTTTGTTCCTCTAAAATGAACAAGTGGGAAAGTGACATAGTGTGTTATTAAATTGTTATGCTGTGTTAGCGAACAGTTGCTTATTTACACATCCAGCAGACATGGAACAATATGCTGATTCATATGAAGTCATGTTTTCTGTGGAGAGAACCAAACCAAGGGAAATGTCTGGCTCTGCTTCTGTTACATGCTCCTCTAGCTAACTTGACTGTCTTCAGCAGCTAGCCACATAACACTGAGAGCAGCTGAAAGGTGGTTAAAGACAAAATGCCGGGATGCAGGGACTTGTGAGCAGAAGCGCCTCCAAACATGGTCACTGTTGGTGTTTCATCCAACTCTCACATACAGATATACAGTATATTGATACATCTACTAGAAAGACCACAGATCTCAGCTTTATAAACTGTGCAAAAAAGATTACACTTTTGTTGTACACTGCAGGATTTCTGCAACCCAAACTCTGCTGTCCTGCAGCTAAGTTGAGCAGATGCACAACAGGGTTCGCTACACACACAGTATAGATCCTATTGCCTTTGTTGTGCTCTTGTTAGATGAACCAGTGACCCACGGCAGAGCTACAAAGAGTGGATGCAGTTAGGCCAAATGCATGACACTCATGCACACATTCACAGAAGCATTGGGGAGCCGTTCATTGTTGTCTGAAGCCGCTGAAGCAGATAGTTGGTTGATTGTATTATTGATGAGGCCATCAGGTCCATTAGACACAGTGAGAGAGAGCTGGGAGAAGGACAGGATGAGAGAGAAAGCAGTGGATGGAAACCTTTACAGAATGTTGCACTGGGAAACTTTGTAGAACAGAGATGGTTGTTCTGTGGGGGAGTGTGAAGTCTCATGTGTTTATCACAGTTAAGATTAAGTTCTTGACAGAAGGACTCGGAATAGGAGACTCTTAGTGCCTCTTCTGATGGGTTTAAATATTTCTGAGCTGTATCACATGTGCTGCTGGGGGGACTGTGCATTTACACTATTTCATACATTTACATTACATTTATTTCTGCTCGCTTGTTTGTTGTTCAGTCTCTCTGCGCTCCTCTGTTTCTGTCTTTCCTCTCATCCCACAGCCGGTTGTGGCAGATGGCTGCTCCTCACTCAGCCTTGTTCTGCTGAAGGTCTCTTCCTGTTAAAACTGAGTTCTACCTATTAACCATGGCCAAGTACTTGTTCATAGGGATTATCGGATTATTGGAGTTCTCTTGCCTAAAATATAAAGCAGCTGGAGCTGACTGTTGTTGTAATCTGGCGCTACATTAAAAACATTTAATTGACCTTAATGTTGTAGAATGGACAGGAAAGAATCAAAGGGGATGCTGTTATGACTGCTCTCCTCACTAGTCATTAGTAACTCAAATGAGATAAAATTCAGTTAAATTAAGTAGTAGTATTACACAATGTGCCTGTTGAAACTTTCTGCTAGTCATTATGAAACATCGAGTAGTTTATCAAGTTCAGGTCTTTTTTAAACTTTATTAAGTTGTTATATCGAGCAAAAAGTAAAGCATCACATTGACAAATCTCATTTATGGCACAATATTGAAGCTACTCTAGCCTGCAAGTGGCAACCTCCAGAGCTCAAAAATGAAGCCAAAAAAGTGTGTTTCCTCTTGTAGCCACTCAAGGCTGACTCCTAAAGGCAAATCAAACCTTTCATGTGAAAATGCCCAACCTTTCAGCATCAAAGTGCATGTTAACCAACAGTATGGCCACTGTTGATAACTTTAGCTGCTAAACTAGAACCGTTTGTAGCCTTATAATAAATTATCTGGCAAACAACATGCGAGGCACAGCTAATCCAAGAAGTTTGTGCTTCAGTTTTGATGAGTGAAATTTTATTAGTGTCTGTGCGTTGTACAGACACCTGCTACTTGTTGGAGTTGGAGTACTTGCTAAAAGTGTTTG
Source organism: Oreochromis niloticus (assembly GCF_001858045.2). NCBI lineage: Eukaryota > Metazoa > Chordata > Actinopteri > Cichliformes > Cichlidae > Oreochromis > Oreochromis niloticus. Next base: position 5,053,882 of record NC_031978.2, read on the forward strand.
CTAGCATTAGCTGGTAATCTAGAGCTACACCCTCTTGTTCCAGTATGGTCACATGTGGTTTGTGCTAGTCTTGCTGCTTTTTTCCCAGCCTCCAGCTCCATGTATGCAAGTAAAGGGCAAGGAAGATCGCAGCGGTATACCTCTAAATATAAATTACTATCTTCTTGAACTGCAGTGGTGCTTTTTAAGTCAAAAGGTGCTATACGGCTGTCAGCGTGATCCATTTTCATTCATCAGCATGACAGGAATTTTTCATCTTGGTCCTCTGAGTCTTGCACCTTGTGTTTGCACTTGTTTTAAGGCACTCCCACCGGCGAACATGTCTCAACTTAAGCTACATCAAGAATTATGTCAGCTTAGACAAAGAAAAACTAGATAACAGCGTGTGGGAACTAAGACTGTGTAATTTCCTCATGAGTAATGCTAACGTAAGCTACTCAACAAAGTCTGTTGTGGAGTGTTTTTATCCTTTAAGCAGAGGAATTGAAAAGGCTCAGAAAGTTGATGTTTACTGTAGTAGCTTCAAACCGATTCTTCACGTCAAATAATTCCAGAATAACAAAACATGATTTGCTTAGACTGGATTTCTTTCTCACTCCCACCACTTAACGCTGCCCTTATGGCTGAAATCAATACCGGTCTGAAGTAATCACCAATCAGTGAGTTGATTAGCTGAGGCCATGTGTTGTCTCTTATTGTGGTGAGAAAGAGGAAACTTGTAAAGAAAACTCTTGTGTAAACCAACATGTCCTGTATCATGTACCAACTAGCTACCCTGCATGCCTGTTGATCCAATCTTATTCCATTGGATTGTGTCGTATCCCATTACATGGTACCACATCTTTCTGTGTAATGTTTTATTATATTATGAACTACGAGATTCGTTCAGTGTGACTGCATCTGGTGCAAAGTCAACAAATAATGTTTTTTTCCACTTGTTCTTTCCAAATATTGCTTCAATCATGGATACAGGGAAACAATAAATCAATTTAAATATCAAGAATATGGCATAACATGCATCCATAATAATATTAGAGGGTAAAATCAGTAGTGGAACCTTAACTAGATTTCATCGTTAGGTTGATGGAGACTTACTTTGCTCCAGACTAAAACAGTCCTTCTGATACCAAAGAGTGATTTATTTGTTATTTCTGGGCTCAGGCTCAGTTGCAGATTTGTGTAAGTTCCCACACAAAAAAGAACTTTATTATTTTATTCTTCGGCATATGACAGACTTGAAGAAGTATGAGATCTTTTTAGGAGAATGATACTCAGACTGCTTAGAAAGTCAGAAGAACATTACCACAAATCAAAATGTGCACATTGTTTGCCTCACAGTGATGTTTTATTATACACAGTATTTTTCAGGAGAGCCGTGCCACCTGTCTGTGACACCCAAACACGTCTTCCAGGAACTCAGGCAGAGTACTTACTGTTAGTCAGCAGATTGTTTTTGTATCATACGTCATCAATCATGAAACACAACTTCTTACTTTTCCCTGAGTGTCATACAAATGCAGTCTGTGCTTTGTTTCTGGAGCTACATGGTTCTCATCATTTTATGTTTAGATGACCAAAGTGTGTTAGAGTAAGTGCTGCAGTGTCATCTGCTATTATTACCAACACCGGGGCCCCATGGGGGAAGGAGACTGATGGTATCTCTCCAAGTTTATTTACTCTTTATACTAATGAATTCAAGACTAATTCATCTTACATTTTTGTGAAATTTGCTACTGATTCAGGGATTGTTGGTTTGAAAACAGGAGATGAAAAAAATGTTGTGCGGATTGCTTAAACACCAGACAATAAGACCCGAAAATAAATAATATGTGATTTCAGAGTGAGCAAAAGCCTAACAGTGGTGGCTGTATAGAGGATGTAAATTTATATAAACATTTTGGGACAATGAAAAATAGGCCATAGGACTCAAACACACCTTTAATTTAAAAGAAATGATGAGAATAATGATTGAATATCAGTGTTAAATTAGGAAACTGAATCCGTCAGCGTGATAAAGAGACAGTGAGTGTCTGTTTTGTGTGTAAGGTGACAAACGGCTCAACTTAAACGTGTCTATCCACACTTGATAAATTAAAAGAACTGAATAGACCGCCCCATTGATTGTTGCCGATGGGAAATCTTTTGTCACCATCTAGCTTTTTGGGTCAGGATCAGACTGATGCGCATATCAGATGGTGCCTCGCTACTTGTCAGTAGCCAGTAACCACAGGCACAGAGAAAACAAAACAAAACCCAGGCTGCTTTCTATCTAAAGTTAGCAGTTATTGTGTTGTCCAGTAATTCATCAACATAATGAGTTAAAATGATTTCTTTGCCACATAAAAATTACTCAGGCGCATTCAGAGTCACTAGACTTACCACAGCCTTTCATTTAGATCAGGGGTCTTGAACTCCAAGCTTTGAGGGCCGGGGTCCTGCCCTGCAGGTTTTAGATGTGTCCTTGATCCAACACATCTGATTTAAATGGCTAAATTACCTCCTCAACATGTCTTGAAGTTCTCCAGAGGCCTGGTAATGAACTAATCATTTGATTTGGGTGTGTTGACCCAGGGTGATATCTAAAACCTGCAGGACACCAGCTCTCGAGGCCTGGAGTTCGAGACCCCTGATTTAGATGCAGTCACTGGCTATAAGCATCATTTTGCAGTGTGTAGGGTTAATATCATGGAATGTTGCACGATATTAATAAGGTTTGCTTTAACAAACCTTATTAAACTTTACCAACGAACACAAAAACATGAGTGAAAAGTAATTGGAAAAAAGTGCAGAAAACAAAGCCCCCACCTGGGACTCAATCCAGGGTCCACTGTTCTTTAATGCTGCAGACCCTGGATTGAGTCCCAGTCGGTGCATCACAGCACCAACACCAAAGGTAACCCTGCGTGTATTTCTGTAATGCCAGCAGTATGTGACAAGATGGATATATTTGAAACCGTGGGACGAGAACACACTGAACTGTCCCACAATGTCCCACCTGAATGCTTTACTGTCCTCCTCTGTCTGTGTCTGTGGCTTCTGCTTTCACACACTTTTGTTATCTCTTCATATCTGATAATGCTTTCTCCTTTAATCTTTTATGAATTTTATGAACTCCATTAAAGAACCCACACAGTTCTCCACTTGCAGTACATACAATAGCCTTTTTATTCATGGCAAAGGAACATCAGCGAGTTAAGGTTTTTGGACAGTTTTGTCCTTTGGCAAGATCTTATCCCATGACGCAAAATAGTTCTGCAGCAAACGAAAGAGGTCTTGGAGACACTGATGTGTTGTCTTTGTCTAATGGTGATACAGTATCCACTGTGCCTGGAAATCAAAAAATCAGCAGATATTTCATTTGACAAAAGCATGTGAACTGAAACCTAATACCCGTGTTGTGACAAGTAACAATATTAATACAACAACAAAAAAACTGGGCATAAATCCAAATGTGTCACTGTATTCCCGCAAGCCTTTACAAGCTCTGTGAATGATCACCTTCAGGAGAAAGTCATACCTGCCGAGCAGGTCACATATTGCGCGCGCGCACACACACACGCACACACACACTGTCATAACAGTGAGTTCACATCCCAGAAATTTGAGCTCATTATTCAAGCATGCATGAAGAACAGTATTCAATGATATGAAAATTGTTGTGTAATGGATTGTGCAAAGTGCTCCAGTTGACTTACTGAAGTGACAGCATTTGGGTACTGACCATTCATTCAGTTTCCGATCTGCCAAGACATAATAAAGTATGTGGCAAATTGTAAATAAACTCGATAATTTCAGAATTAATGAGAGAACTGTGCTTTGCCTTGCATATCCAGCGCCTTGCCCACATGTGATTTAGCAGGGCCGGTCACTGGTTGTTCTATGGTGAACATGATTTATGAATTAATGCTACTTCAGTCCAGCAAATATCAGTTTGATATGTGGTTTTGGCTAAGATCGAGAAAAATCTGCTGGAGAACAGAAAAAAGGTGCAAGAACTGATGTTCGTTTGACATGAAAAGGAGATCACATTCCTAAATCTGTCAGGAATTTCTGTTCTCCTCTGAATCATGTGTAGGCAGCTGCCTTGTCAGAACTTGTCATTAAAGAGAGAAGTGCAGAGAAGGACATTCAGGGTTTGGTGTTTCTGCCAAACAGGCAGCGATTGAGGGGAGGTAGAGAGGCAGTCAAGAACAAGACAAAGAGGGTGTTGAAGGAAGCTGTCTGCTTTTGAATGGTTAAATGACTGAGGGATGGAGGGGGAGGACTGCAGCAGCTGTCAAACTCATGTTGAGGATTTTAGAAATGTACATCAAAATGAAAGTTCTTATGGATTCCATGGTTGAATAGACATTTTCTATACCATAGCACTGGTGATAGAAATGCTAGAACCATAACTTATCTTTTTCAGCTAAACATGTTCTTACATATATCAGTCCTAGTTATAGAAGTATAGTTGCAAGCGTTTCTTGTGAAAGTCAGGGATATGGTCAAAGTTGGAGGTAGAGCTGTGTAGACCTCTCCATACATTGGGCAAGGGGAGCTTAGGGTCTAATGGCATATGAGCAGCAGCCCACTCAATTAACTTTTTTCCTGTTTTCAAATGCCTGTGGTGTCTGGCAGAGGACCTCAGGGTACTGTGGATTGCATGATGGAGGCTTTGTGGATCAGTTTTATTCTAGAACATCCCACAGACTCTCACTTGGATTGGGATATGCACTGTTTCAAGGCTGGCTCAACACTTTGGGCTTGTGTCATGGTTTTTGTTCCTATTGTCCTGCCGGGGGACATCTTTGCCATGGCTTGGTTGAAAACAGTGTTTAGTTTGGTGGTACGTGCCAAAGCAAGATCCTTAAACCGTGTATTTCAGATGTGGTAAAAAAAAGTAGTTAAAACCCAAAATATGCATTTGGGCGGCATCTTAAGGGTTTTAAGAAGAACAAAGAACACTCGAGATAGCTACACATGGTAAACTCTTATGATGCGGAAATACAGACGTCGTCGGATTGGCTACTTTCAAACCTCCCCCCTCCGAGTACAGGGGTATTTATTTGTGGAGGATATTTCCATGAACAATTATTAGTTAGGTTCTAAGAAAAAATCTGCAAATGGCTGAGGCCACAAACTCTGAACTGCGACTTGGCGGGATTGTACTGTAGTGTACTGCAAAACAGAAGGAGGGAAATGAGATATGAGACAGTGAGCATTGGTATTGCAGATTAAGATTGCGCAGGAAAATGTAAAGATCTTGCTCTCTCTTTCTGTGCCTTGTGTTTATTTTGAAGGCACCTGATGTAATGAAAGAGGAGGAAGTAGCTAACCGATGAGCACGAATAGATATCATTTGCTTTGTCCAGCCATGTTTTAGTCACAACTCTTCTCATTGTTAGGTTCATCAGATTAAGTGGTCTGCACACTGTAAAAGCCCATCTCACATTGATACACTCGAATGAAAATGCTTCACATAATTGAATTGTTTTTTTAAAAAAAACATGGACATTTGGCCTCTCTCTGTTGTTCACTCTCTCCTGCTAAGACTCCCATCTTCCCTCATTTGTTAGCAGTGTAAAGGGTGTGATGTGAGTAGCAGGGCTCGCAAAATCGCTAGCCCGACGTCCCGGGGCAGCGATTTTTCCAGTCGGGCTACCAAAATCTACCTCAGCCCTGCTCGTCGGGCTATCATAGGAAGGAAAAATATGTGTCAATGCTTTTGCATTCTTTCGAAAATGTAGCTGAGTAATTATGTCATTGGCATCGATGAGCCACTGCCAATATGTGACATATTGAAATTGCGTTTGAATTTGTGCTTGTTTTTTGCTTTCACTTTCACTTTGCGATCGCGCGAACGGTGTGTAGAGAGCGGCAGCACTGATTGGTGAGTGACGATTAATTGCGCACCAATTCCTCTGACATCGTCTTATCACTCATTAGCTTACTATTCAAACGTGACAAGTGAAATCTCCCACAGCAAGCTTAAACATGTGAGAGGTTGATTGCCAGAGAATCGCTGACCGTTATGTAACTACGTGTGGAAAAGCAGCAGGATTTACGCCGGTATTTTAGTTCTGCTGAGCCAAATAAGACAGGTCAGGGTGAAGAAGGGGCAGCCAAATAAAAGCCTACCACAAAACGGAAAACTTATGACAAATCAGACTATGAGGCAAGAAGAAAGCTCAGCTTTTTTGGTTTCATGGACAAAAGAATTTATGTGGCTGGAATATGACGAGCTAAATAACATGATGTTCTGTCAGGTGTGTTGTGAGTTTCATTTCATTTGAGTCGACAAGCGCCTTTGTAACTGGGACCAGTAATTTTAAGAAAGACCCCATCAGAACCCATGAGAAATGCATTATTGCCCAGTCTGCAATATCTTTCCCAGAACAAACAGCAATTGCAAAAAACATACTAAAAATAAACCAAGCACAAGAAGAAGTCCTGAAAAATCTTTCAAAAGCGTACTATGTTGCAAAGAGTGAACTACCATTGTCAAAATTTAGCAGTCTTTGCAAACTTCAAAAAGCAAATGGCCTAGATCTTGGTTCCACTTACCCCTTACCCTTGACTTCAGTGGAAATTTCAGATTCAGGATCTGACACAGACTGATTCATGTTCTACACAGTTCTTACAAGTTCATAGAAATTTCTGTTCAATTAGAACTAGGGATGGGTATCGTTTAGGTTTTATCCGATACCGGTGCCAAACCGGTACTTTTGAAACGGTGCCGGTGCTTAAACGGTGCTCAAACCGGTGCTTAAAGAATGGAGAACACAAAATTGGTCCAAAAACCTCTCATGTTCAGCTGTTTTTTTGTAAAAAGATAACAATGTTAGCCTTTTCTGCAGCTATAGGGCATATATGGTATCACTCTTGGCTGGAAGCAGTGCTTAAACAATGGAAAAAACACAAACTTTGTCCAAAAACCTCTCATGTTTAACTGTTTTCCACTTTTTCTTTGGTCATTTTAGCCTTTTTGGCCAGGGTGAAGGGAGTATCTGCCATCAAACAAGAAGACAGACTACGACGGTGTTTCCTAGTTCACCTTACATGCATTAATGTAATAATGTGGTTAGCCTACTCAACGTTAATTACACACGAACAACATGAAGCTACTCACGCAGAGGAGAACGGCGACTGCTGCCATCATCATCCATCATCATTTCTGCTACGCTGACAGGGCTAGGGGCCAGGACTCTCCTCTTTTGGTTTTTGGGGGATGTTGCTAACTCCGGGTCCGATAACAGGCACCACACCCGCAGTAGATGTGCACGGTGTGAGGTCTCTTGCTGCAAACTATCAAACACGGCGCATTTCTCGGCTTTAAAAAAAACGCTATGCGTCGCCAGGTGTTTTATCACATTTGAGGTGTTACCTCCTTTGACAGTATCACAGTATCAGCTTAAAGCACTTGTTGCAGGCTGCTGAGTTTGCATCTTTTGCTGTGAAGTACAGCCAGACTTTTGACCGCTTCGCCTTGGGCATTTTTAATCTGTAGCTCTGCTCTAAAAGAACGTACGTACCTGGCCCCGCCTACTATCCTCGGAAACGTAAAATGATTGGCTAGAATTGGCTCAGGAAAAAAAAAAGCACCGAAATAAAGCACCGAAATGTGTGCTGCTTTTCGGTCTGGTTACTACCGTTTATGTCAGAACCGGTGCCATCATGGCACCGGACACCGGTACCCATCCCTAATTAGAACTAAGTATTTGAGTTGATGACTGTGATTTTTATACAGTTGTTGTGATTTGTATTTTAACAACTTTCTGATTAATTTTTGTTTCTGTTACAATATTATACTTTAATGTATAATATTGTAAAGGAAACAAAACATTAAAAAATTGCTCTCTTTTTTATTCGGGCTACTTAAATTTATTTTGGGCTACCAAAAACTGAAGAGTGCCTACCAGAGATTTTGAAATTTTGCGAGCCTTGGAGTAGTGTTGGCAGGAGCTATATCTTCTGAACATTGGTTCTGTGCCAAATGGATTTGGCCAGCAGCTGCCAGAACTGCAATGAAAGACACTACAATTTATTCTCATTTTCTACTTTCCTGCATCGCTTTTGATTAGCAGTTATCATTCATGGACTCTGTGCAGAGTCTAATTCTATTCTGGACATGGAATACATGATGAAAAAAAGTCTATGAAGTACCAGTGCCAGTTGTAGACTATGGTAATCTGTGTGTAGCTGAACACATCACTCTAAGAGGGGTAGGAGGCGGGAATACAGTGACTGTAGTATATTCACATGGGATGCATGCACTGCAAACGGTACAGATTCAAAAACATTATAAATCATTCAAACATGCTGGGATAGCTTCTTTGTGATTAGCACAGAATTAACCGTAGAACCGTTGTAGATAGAGAAAATAAACATGTGCAAATATTCTTCATCTTCTTCTAAGGTAGAGGTAAGATTGTACAAAAACTACATAGGTGAAGTAACCTCCTAGGGCCTGGCCTCCACATATGTGGACAACACATTTTGGGTTATTTAGACCAAAATACTCAATTTTGCTTTACAAGGGCCTGATATCCACTTACGAGGACATTATACTGCTGCTGTTCCATCGAAATTTTAAACGAATATCATCATATGTGGCTCTCATTTTTCTTAGAAACAAAAATCTGGTAATTCTTTGTTTTTACATTCATCAGGTCCCAATATGCCCAAATATCAAAGGGAAATGAAAAATGCATGCCGTGCAAGAGTTAGGGTCTTAGGAGCTTAAATGAAACCTGTGAAATTATCTGTGAAAATGTGGGGCAGATCAAGTTCATTTTCATTAAGACTGCACTCTCCAGGGATGCACTGATCCAAGTTTTTCCATTTGCAATCTGATACTGATACATCGGTTGAGGGGATCTGCTGATTCGGGTCCCCCCCCCGACCCTGAAAAGCAAAAGCGGAATAGAATCGATGGATGGATGGATGGATGGATATAATGAAAGCTGACTGATAAAGTTTTTTAAATGGGAAAATATTTTTTTATTCAACCAGTAACTATCATTGGTGTGTCTCCCAGCTCTCTTGTTCCCAGCTGTGGCGCTAACACTGTTTTTGTGGTATTGCAACTGTGACAAAGCCAGATTGCTGTGTGGTTGTCTGCGGTTGAAACGACTGTGGTTCAGCTGCTGGAGCTGACAGAGGAGACACACAGGAAAAGTCTGCCGAGGCGAAAACAAGTTCAGCTCTGACTGACGAGTTAACGAGTGTGACACACTTCAAGGCTCATGTTGATGAAGGCCCCAGCCTGTGATTTCTGTAAACAGTTATATACTTAATGTCCAGTCATCTGAGGAATGTTTCATGCAAAAACAATTGTGCACTGGAAGGTCTGTGTGGAAAGTAAAATTCACCTCATGTTGTATAATTTTAAAAAAAGGCGTTGCCCTAGTGTGCTAATGCAAATGGCCGTACAAAGGTCAAAGCACACTTTTGCACTGATTCTGGATCAGGCTTGTTGTCTTGCTGAAAGGCACAGAACATTTTCTGTACTTTCAGCCCTGTTGAATTCAGTACTTAACCCTATGAAACCCCTGTCATGGTTGAAATTAATATTCATAGATGAGATGATAAAGATTTTGGGCTGATTGTTTTATGCAGTGTTTCATTTTCGCTTTTTCAGAAAGGAAATGACAACTTCATTCTGACAGAAGAACACGATGTAAAGATGTTCATTTTTAAAGTTCCTCTTCAGTCTAGGATACAATTTACAATGAAAGGTGAGAGAGAGGGAAAAAATACCTGCATACCAGTATGCCTGTGCTCTGATATGACCATTGGGTCTTGCTCACTCAGCAGTTTTTATTTGTACGTCTGTGGTGAAAACTGCGCATTCAAAAGTGTAATTGGTCAGAACAGACTCTCAGGGTTTGACCTAAAAAATAGCAGAAGTGCAGGAAGTGACCCAAATCTGCATAAGGATATAACTAGCAGAGGATAGTGATCAAATTAATAATTATACCAATGCATTTGCCAGAAACTGGCATTACTTATCGCTATTGCTGTTACTGAGCAGTGTTAGTGCTCTGACCACGTTAAACCATTGAACTACATGTAATCACATCTAGACTATTTGGTAGAATATATAAATCTTACTAATCTTATATTAAATCATTCACCTAAACTTTTATACAGCGAACATTTCTACATTGGTGCAACAGTAGAAAATGAAATCAAATGATAATCCCTGAAAATGAAGCCACTTAAAAATTAACAGTCCTTGCACCATCTCAGGTGGCTACAAAAATATAAGGCTGTCTGCATGTTAATGCATAGTTACACCATTACACAATAAAATGTTATACAGTCTGTAGGAGAAGAAGTTTCAGTAAACACTGTGAAATGACATGCATATCTGTGTTTTACATTGGTTCTGGACCTGGAAGTGTCTTGCTGAAAGCCTCTTCAGCATTTTCAGTACAGTGCAGTTTGGCTTCCGTAGCCTCTGTAAACTCTCATGCAGAGAGAATAGAGGAAGAGCTCGGGCCTGCTCTCTTCTTGACCCTGTTTGCCTGTGGGCTGTAGTAGAGGGGTGTCCTCTGTATGGGCTGAAGGAAACGGGGGCAGGGCTGTGCATGTTTATGTGTGTGTGCGCGTCTAAAAATAGAGGCAGTGTGTTGGAGTCACACGGTAGGCCCTACTTCCTGTTTTCACTGTCCAAGTTTACTTCCCAGAGAAAGAAAGGAAGAGGGAGAGGAGAAAGATGGCTCTCCAGGTGCCCCGCCGTAGCTTCTGTTATCATTCATTTTTCTGCTGTGCTGTCCGTGTACGCTACAACACAGTAAATTACAGTGGCACAGATACGTAAGGAATGCATGATGAAGAAATAAGCCACTTGTGATGAAAGCTTTACTGTTTCTCCTGCACTTCCTGTCAGCAGCACTTCATAAAAACACTTTTCACAAGAAAAGAACTGAAGCAAGAATTACTGTGAAATTTCTTCATGTCGTTGTGCTTGCCACACGTGGGATTATTAGCATTTATATCATGTTCTTCTCTATCGACTGATGAAGTTTCCTGGTCTCTTTCCAGTATGTTTCCGGTGCTCTATTATTTGCAGAATGGTTTTAGGCTAAAACAGACACATTCATAATCTTCCCATATAATCAAAATAACCAAGTAATAATAAAAAAACCCAAAAGACAAAAACAATCTATTTGTTGTAGGATTTGTGCTCAATATTTGAATGATGCATCAATCCAACTGCCATATTGGTCAGGGAAGCAGTGACTCTTAATGCATGGATGTCTTGAAGCTGGTGGTCTAACCCCTATTAAAAATCATTATAACATGCTAAACTATTAAGTGACTTTCAAGCAATGTGTGTGTTGCAAAAGTTGGATGTGTAGCTGTGATAAACCACATTTAAAATGTGGGTTTTCATATCTAAATGCTAACAGTTAAATACAGAACAAAACTCTGAGGACGTGCCAGAACCTGTAGTGTCACCTGAGCATGGGGGCGGAAAGGAGGCATCTCACAAGTCTGGACACAGGTACTGATATCAGCATTAGCCTGAGAGAATGCTTCTGCACGGTTCTCTGCCCAACCGTCTTCTAGTTAAAGTAGTAGATCTCCTAAGCATAACAAAAGCAAGCGTTACTAGCTAGCTGCTCAGCTGTATCTGACCTTTCAAAGTAAGTGCGAGGGGACTGTTCACTAGTAAAATGATTGTGGATGGCACTGGGAGGATTAAAACATGGTGCTACCTATGTGTGGCTAACCTGCTGAATTGTTAACATTACATTAGCAGAACACAGAAATGTAAACATGGGCTCTCAGAACAGGAAAGGAAGAAAATCAACTGGAGATTTGACATATACCACACAGAGGTACTGAACTTAGAGCTTATGTAACAGCCTGATGAAGTCTGTAAATCATAATTTGCAGTGTAGAGGTCAAGCATCTGTGGAATGTCTGCAACGTAAATCACCGGTGAGCTCCGCACAACAGAATTAAACTTAGTAAGGCACCATCTACATTTCCTCATAAACAGGATGAGAGAAGAGAAAACACCCTGTTTTTCCATTCACACAAACACAGAGTGGACGTTTATCAAGCTTTCAGCCAAACTCAAGGATTTGAGTGGCTTATGATGCTGTGATCAGCTACTTCTGTATTACACAAATACATGTAATTGGTTTCTTTTGCTTTTCGTGGTCTTCCACTTAGCTATTTATGTAACAGTTGGGCAAAGGTGTCTGTAAACGTCTAGCCATCAAACTATCAGTGCACATAATTAAGTCGAAACTCAGTATTCTGGATAGTGGCCCTGCCCCCTGGAAAAAGCAGAGCAGATCAGTCAGGTAGAGTTGGTGTACCAACTAGAAGTAACTATCAGTTTAATCGAAATATGACAACAGTTGTTGAGCTGTGAATCATGGGTAGAGCTGAGTTTACTAAATTAAAACTTTTTGGCTTCCAAAGCGGTCTACTTCTTAAGTAAGGCAACGTGATGTCCTGGGGAATAATAAATCATGTGTCTTGCTAGATTTAATAAAAGCTTCGGAAATCTTAACATGCTTTCGAAGCACAAGCAGCCATACAGGAATGTACCTAAATATGCACAATGCGGTATATAACTGGACAATTATGGGAAATTTAGTCTAGGAGACATTCTTAGTAAAAGTGCAAAATAATTCTTCTCATTAGTTTTCACCTTCATGAAACTTCCCCTAGATGATTGTATCTCTGTGTTTATCTGTGCTGGGTTCCTGTCCAAGTGTCAGTGAGTTTGTAGCTGTAGGTCTCTTTGAGGATACATGAAGCCACATGACTTCAGCTTGACTAAAGCTCATGTGATACCGTAAAGGCTTTGGGACAGTTTTCTCTCTCTCTCCCCTACGCCAGAGGAATGCATCCCAGTGTGATTAGGTTAAGATGAAGCTCATTAAGCTTCAGTTGACAACATGTGACATTAATAATTGAATCTTTGAATCAACCTCGTAGTCAGAGATAGACCACAAATTCTTGGAGGTATCCAAACTTCTTCTTCAGTTGCCTCCTTCGCCCTTTGCTGATGCTGTACAAACAAAATACAGTGGTCCCTCGTTTATCGTGGGAGTTCCGTTCTAAAAATAACCCGTGATAGGTGAAATCCGCGAAGTAGCCAGTTTTATTTTTTACAATTATTTTAGATGTTTTAAGAGTGTAAAACCCCTCACTACACAGGTTATACAGTTTTCTCAGACAGATATGAACATTTTCACACTTTTCTCTCTTGTTTAAACACTCTAAAAGTTCAAACCTTTGTAGAAAAACAAGTCCAGTATTTTAGAATGAAACCAAAGATCAAACCGTCTTTTCAGGTCCAGAACATGGGAATAGAGCAGCTGCCAGAGAATTCAACATTAATGAATCAATGGTAGTAGAGGAAGCAAGAAGAATGAGTTGAGTAAAGTTTGACTTATCTGACTGTTTTGTTTCGCTTAATGCGCCTTATGGTCCGAAAAATACGGTAACTTCTACCTTCCTTTATCATGTCCAGAAGTCCAACTTCTTGTGCAATGGTTAGCACTTGGATGGTTAGCTTCCTCTGCCTTTTGGGTGCTACCACAGGTGCCTTTGATGGTGCAAAACGTTTCGCCGACATTGTTTTGTTTGTTGGGAAGAAAACTTACAAACATACAGTACAGCACTTCAGAGTCACAGTGCTAGCGATTGAAGATTTATGTAAATTTGACAAGCTGAACGCATTCTGTACTGTACAGGAGACACGGCACGGAGGAGATTGGTTGACAATGGTCTACAGCCAATCAGGACGCAGAACACAATGCGCTCTAAAAAACAACAACAAAAAAAAACATGCAAAATTGCACACACAAAAAAAAGTCTGCGAAACAGCGAGGCTGCGAAAGATGAACCGCGTTATCGCGAGGGACCACTGTAAAGCAAAATGAAAAATAAAAAGAGTATATTTACTACACCTTTGTCTTGAGGTTTCTCGAAAGCTAAAGTTTAGCAACTTATAAACCTATATATTATAAAGGTAAACTTGCAACAACATTTTTGAATCCAGCAAAATTAAACCCTCTACCTCAGGGGTGTCGAACTCCAGGTCTCGTGGGCCGGTGTCCTGCAGGTTTTAGATGTGTCCTTGATCCATCACAGCTGATTTAAATGGCTAAATTACCTCCTCAACATGTCTTGAAGTTCTCCAGAGGCCTGTGCCGTTTCTCAATATGCGTACTTGTGCGTACTTGCGTTCTCGTGTACTCGTGATACGTCATCAGTCGGAGACCAAGTACTGTTCCAATTCGAAGTACGCATCAAACCGAGAACGCGAAAAAGTCCCGGATGTGTTCTCGCTCCGCCCGTTTTATCGAGCATGCATCGATGGTGACTTGTGTGGACTTGGTACAGCTAAATATCCCAGAATGCATTTCGTCCGAAACTCAGACAAAGGCCGTTTCTCAATTCTCAAGTACGTGAGTACGTACTCGCGTTCTCGGCGAGTCCGTACTCCCGTGAGTTCTCGGCCAGTACGTACTCGCCGAGAACGCGAGTACGTACTCACGTACTTGAGAATTGAGAAACGGCAATGGTAATGAACTAATCATTTGATTCAGGTGTGTTGACCCAGGGTGAGATCTAAAACCTGCAGGACACTGGCCCTCGAGGCCTGGAGTTCGAGACCCCTGCTCTACCTCAAATTATAGACGCCATTAGAACCCCACCGATGTAGGATTTATGTTCTTTCCGACTCTGCAGTTATGACTTTAGTAAACTCATTTGTGGTGAAATTATGGTCTCAGTCATTACTTGCAAGACTTCTTCAATACATCATGTTTATTTTGTAAATTATGGTTTGATTTACATTAGATGTAGATAAAGGGTATGCCAGTATCCCATTTCCAGTTACGATTCCACCAAAGCTAGTGCTAGAAATACTGGACCAGCTTCACCAGCTCCTAAAAAATGGTACATGAATGGGAAATTCAGTTCTGTACATCAATGTTCTTGACTTCAGATGTCATCCTTTTCAGAGCTAACATCCAACGTCTGTGTTCTTTTAATTTCTGTCTTTTTCAAGAATTGTGAAGTTCCTTTCGACAAATTATTACGTTTTCTGTGTACTCCCTTTCTCTCTTGTTGTCTTCTGGCTGCCCGGTTACTGTTAAAAGCAAAGCCCCCCCCCCTGTGACGGAGTGCTTGTTTATAGTGGCTCATCTAATTCTTGGCGTTTTCTCTCTAGTATTGTAGGGTGTTGACCTTACAATATAAATCACCTTGAAGTGACTGGTTTTGTGAAATGGCACTACATAAATAGAGTAGAACTGAATTGAACTTTAGCTTCTTTTTTTGTTCCTGTGCAACAGGAGAGTGCATATAAATAAACTATTAATTTTAAAATAACCACAGTGTTCACTCTGACATAGAATAGATACCCTGTTACCTATTTTCATATGGTGCCAGCATGGGTCTAGATTTTCGACAAACTGCTGTTTTATTTGGTCAACAATGTCTAACATTCATCTTCCGTTAATCAAACAGAGATAAATCTTAAGTCACATGTTTCTGGGTATTTCTTATAGTAGTTTCTTCATCCAGAGCAGATGCAGACATCGTGAGTAATTCGGGTTTTTTTCAACTTGTAAATTTACAAGTTAAGATGTTTGTCATGTGGTGTGTTCAAGGCCTTCAGTACAGGGCTGTGTTCTGCAGCCTGCTGTTTATAAAGGCCAAATAGCTCTAATATAAATCTTTAAGTGGAGCTAATGGTCGACTAATGCTTCAGGTATGTTTTGAATTAGTGTTGGCGGGCGAGGACAGTATGATATACTATGTGTGTACTGTGAATATGTGTGTGTGTGTGTGTGTGTGTGTGTGTTTGTGTGAAGTGTGCACAAGATAACCCAGAGACAACCTGTTTTTTTAGCAACATGACAACGTGTTCAAGCAGATCACACAGTACAAGAAACCTGGAAGAACATCAAGACCATAATATAGGTTGGTGCATGCAAAACACTTTCTTGCACACATGTACATGTGTGGCACAATGGATCTATAATACCATTAGGTTGGAAAGCTGTGGTGTAAATGCTAATACTAATGCATAATTTGTGTCTGTTTTACGTGCTTTATTGAATGTAAATGTATGTATGTGTTTTGGCATGTGTGGGTGTGCAGTAGTAGTAGAAGCAGATGGGTGTGTGGGCGGTCTCTTCCTCTCTCATCCACTCATGCTGAGAGTGACAGAGCAATAAACACGAGTATTATCGAGAAGATGAACTTGTGCAGTGTAGTTGTGTTTTTCTGCTCTGTAAAAGAAGTTTGTAATTTTCTTGTTGCTCCTCCCACAGTCAGTTTCCCCTCAAGGCACAAATTCATAAGGATACATGCAACATATTCTGCACATAACAAGTGTCTGTTAACACAGAACGCACAGTAAGGGCTCCGGG
Source organism: Oreochromis niloticus (assembly GCF_001858045.2). Lineage (NCBI taxonomy): Eukaryota > Metazoa > Chordata > Actinopteri > Cichliformes > Cichlidae > Oreochromis > Oreochromis niloticus. The sequence goes on from NC_031978.2 coordinate 5,070,282, forward strand.
CAGTGGATGTGTTTTTTCTTCAAGAGAAAGTGTCTGAATTTAATTAATGAAATTGCATTGAAAGAGTTTCATTCAAAATCTTTTTTTTAGGTTGTTCATTCACTGTGCATGATTTACTGTAATGGACATAATATGCCAAACTAGTATTAATACACAAGTGTGTCTCTTTCAAGCGACATTTTTTACTCAATTATGTTCAGTGTTTCCCTGAGTTATAACATATTTATATTTTAGTTGACTTTTAGAGACAGAGTTATAGACATCTAAAGTCTCAATAAACATGTCCAACAAAGCATCATCAGGTAAGTTAGGATAACAAATTTTACCTGCTTAAGAAGTACTAAAATTAAGGATACTACCTCTATCTTATTTCCAGGTTCCCAAAACCATTTCAGTTATTTTGGCTTTTTTTAAAGTCTAGTTTCTATTTTGATTTTAATTAACTGAAACATTTTTCTTTCACATCTAGTTTTTTTTTAAAATAATTTTATTTTCAGTTACAACAGCATGTTAATGGCCATACTTTGAATATACAGTACTTTGTTGTTCTATATGTACAATACCCCAAAAGATAACAGGAAGAGAGAAGTTAAAAAAAACAAACAAAAAAACCCCTACAAAACAACACAAAAAACACAAATATAAAAATAAAATGTAGAAGGGACACTCAGTGTACAGTTAACTACGATAGTGATGTCGAGATTTGGTATCAGGTCACGATAAGGTGATCATTTTAAATGTTTCCATGTACATTAGAAATGGCTGCCATGCCTTAAGAAACTTAGTGGTTGAACCTGCCAGTGTATAACTCATCTTTTCCAAATGCAAGCACCTCATGAGCTCTGCAAGCCATGTTCATGTGTGGGAGGAGCTTCCTGCTTCCATCTTAAAAGTGAAGCAAAGACAATAGAATTTGAATAGTATTTTGAGAGAGTGACGTTATGAGGTATCACTCCAAAGACAGCCTAAGAGTAGAAGGATCAAATTTAATGTTATATATCTCTGAAAAGGTATTAAATATAGACACCCAATAGTTATGAAGATTGGGGCATGTCCAAAAAGTATGAAGGAGTGAACCTGTTTCTGCTTTACATCTGTTACACAGGGGGTCAGCTCCCGGATAGAACTTGGCTAACTTTTCCTTGGAGATAAGTAATCGGTGTAGGACCTTGAATTGGAGGAGCCCATGTCTGGCACATATAGAAAAGGAGTGTACCCTGTGGAAGAAAGATTGCCAGAGTTCATCTGTTATATCCATCCCAAGGTCTTTCTCCCCCTGTGCCTTAAGGATGGAGAGAGAAGGAGATTGAAGATCTAATAATATAGCATAGATTTCTTTAATCGCCCCTCTCTTATGAATTTTTATATTAATAATTTTATCCAAAGAAGTTTCCTCAGGTAATTCCGGAAATGAACGAAATCTTGTAAATAGCAGAAAAAATCCTGTAGAGGAATATTAAACTGCTTCAGGAGCTGCGTGAATGAGGCGAAAATTCCATCTACAATAAGGTCCTTTCACATCTAGTTTTAGCTTTTAGATTAGTTTTGGTTAACTATAAAAACCTTGGTGTTTAAGTAGAAGTGACCAATATTGCTGGGTTGTATAGTTCTATGTGTGGTGTACTGATCTGAATTTCATTCACAATATGAATTTATTGTGGACTTTGTAGTTGCCTAAATATTTATATATTTGCAGCCATTAGAAGTGCAGTAGAGCTTATGGAGAAGAGGCCTGTATTACTATAAATGGTAAATGGCCTGTATTTATATAGCGCTTTTATGGTCCCTAAGGACCCCAAAGCGCTTTACATATCCAGTCATTCACCCATTCACGCACACATTCACACACTGGTGATGGCAAGCTACGTTGTAGCCACAGCCACCCTGGGGCGCACTGACAGAGGCGATAACCAAGAAGTAATAAGCCAAGAAAATTATTTTTAACATTATTAATGTCACATTTATAAAATTACAGAGCTGAAGGAAATGCTGGTAATGCTAGCTACTGGATGTTAAAATATGAGAGAAGAAATCCTGCAGACCGGTTTTTAACAATGAAACCAGTTGTGTCTTCCTTTTTTAGAAAATATTTTTATTCTTTTAAATATAAGAATCATTTTGCTTATTTTGCTTCATTGCGCTTGTTTATCATTGTGCTGCTTGTGTGATGGACTTCACTGAGGCAACTCAGGAACCAGGTGAGGCAAAGATAATGTTTTAACCCAACGACAGAATAACTGGTGCCACAGAGGAAGAATTAGCTCAAATGGAGTTTGTTTCAAAGCTACATGTAACAGCCGTGAGTTGGAAATACTAAAGGTAATGAGCCAGATGTTGACTTGGTTTAAAAACAGTGGCAGCAGACATTACAGCTAACCAAAAATCATAACAAGTCTTTTAAGGACTGGCTCTGAAGCCCTGTGCCAAATATTTAATTGTTGTTGACAGAGCCTGAGAGTGGAGCATGTATTGTTTTAGCTGTGTTTTATTGTTTTTATGTCTTCTTTGTTTTTTTTATGAGGACACAAAAGTTTTTTTTATAAACTCCAAAGAGAAGAAGGAGTCAATGCAAACTCAAAAACTCAGAAGATATCGTGACACAAATGTTTGGAGATACTGCCCAGCTCTAGTTATGAGTATTAGATTTTATGTACGGTTTTTCATTTTCTTTTGATATCTGCACCGGCCTAAAAATGTATTATCTCTGTTAAGTAAATGTCTTCAGATACATTTGTTAACATTTGGTTTGGACACTGAGGCGCTGTGTGGCAGTTAGTGGTAACTGTGAGTATAGTTGTCTCTGAATTTCATGCATCCCCCTCCAGTATTGTGTCTGTCTCTTTCCCCACTTCTCTTCCTGCTCCCTTAGAGCGTCATCCACCCTGCCTCGAGTCAGTTGGAGGTTAATGCACATGTTTCTCCTCAATCTCTGTTTTTCTCTCTTCCGTTATTCCAGGCAATGATCTCTATCTCCATCTGTGAGAAACCACAACTGCTGCTTTTTGCACAGATGCACTTGCGTTCAAATGGTACACACAGATATTGCCAGAGAGGGCTTCTAAGGCATCTGCATAGGAACACTGAGAGGGATTTGGTTATGGAAGTTTGTTTCAAAGCTACAGTGTTCAGTGTCCCATTTTTGCCAGTTCGCTAACTTAATGCTTTAAATTCTTATGCTGCAACTAGTTTATGGCTGTGAAACATACAAACTAACATGCAGTATATTAAAATTCTGTACTGTCAGTCCAGCAGTTGCTGATATATTTGTGGAGGTGTGTGTGTGTGTGTTTGTGTGCGTGTGTGTATTCTCACTAAATTTACCTGTTTGGTACAGTGTTTGTTTAAAGCCAGATAAAAGTGACAAACTAAAGGACCTCAGTTAACCAATCAGAGGAAGTATGCCTTACAGACTGTATTTGCACAATCAAGTAATTTACGCTATAAATCAGTCCACAGCCTGTAATGTGCACAATGCGGTGGCTGAGGTGAAAATTCTATTTAATTAAGTTCAGTTTTATCAGGAAGAAATCTCCAGCAGAACTAGGCTCAGGGAGGGGCTGCGGCATGTGTCGTAAACGGCGGCGGGTGAGGGGAGTTAGACAGGACAAAGGACACAAAGTGAAGGAAAGCCAGAGATTAATAACAAGTAGTGGTGTATAAGTATAAATGAGTTAAAAAAAAACATTACAGTGTAACAAAGTACAGAGTTACCGGATCCAACTATATGCTTTATAAAAAAGTTTAAAGTTAAAAAGTTTTAACCCTAATCTTAAAAGTAGAGAGTATCTCTGTGTCATGAATCCAAAGTGGGACCTGGCTCTGCAGAAGAGAGGCCTGAAAGCTGGAGGCTCTGCCTCCTGTTCTACTTTTAAATACTCGAGGAGCCACATGCAAGCCAGCCGTCTGAGAGCAAAGTGCTCTGGTGGGGTGTTACGGTACTATGAGCCATGATTAATTAAGCTTTTGTTTTAAATTTGAGCAACATGTGAGTAATTTAGTTAGCATGGAAAAGAAGACTTTAACTCTCGTGCTTTGTGAAACACTAATTAACCATAAGATCTTCATGGCATCTCTGTATTCTGTATTTGCTAGTAGAGCGCTCAACTCTTGTGATGCTGTGTTTTGGCTACTAAACATTTTCTGTTGATTAATATAGTAATTAATATACAGCAAATATATTAAAAAAATTTACAAAAAAAGGGAAATTTGCAAAAAAAAAATAGGCAAATTGAATTTTTTTAAACCATCTCACTTCCACTTTTCAATGTAAAGTTAGAAATAGAAATAGGAAACCACCAAGTTCACACAAAAATTCAGCACAGAAAGTGCAGATATGCTTTGCTATATATTTATCCAGTGTGCCAAATGTGCTATATTTTTAGATGATAGACATTTTTAACCTACTTTGGTTATCCCAGTGTGTACATTTATAATTTTGCCTCATTGCCATCTCATTTATTCATCTGCTATTTTGCATATGCTGTTATTAACAGTATGTTGAAGTTTTACATTTTCTTTGTGGTTTAAAAAAAGGAGATCTAAAAAAACATTTAGTGTCAAGATAAAGGTTTGAGCACAGGTTATGCTGACCACGTCATCCATGGTTCAAGCTTCGCCATTCTCCGTCACTATTTTCCCTTATTTTCAGTCAAGACTCGACACTTTTGAATTTACTCCAAATGAAAGTCACCAGCACACTGATTGGAATATTTTCAACCACTTTTTTAAAGTCATGGTTCATTATTCATCTATACCAAAAACCTATTTTCAGCAAGGAAACGCCTTGACAATGGGTCATCATAAACTGTGACACAGTCCTGCATATCATGTGGTTGTGTTCTATTTAGGAAATAGAAGTAGGCCACTAATCAAAAGTCACCACGCATCATTTAGACCAAGCCCTATGCCCATGCCTGTGTAAGTGTAACTTGTGGAGTAAAATGGTTTAAGTGATCGATAAGTATAGAAAAGCTCATTTATGGTGCAATTAGGCAAAGTTTTTGTATTGGGGAATGAAACATACTTCAGACGGTGGCAGGTTGTTGTGAGAGGATGTTCTAAGTACGGCACTTGCTCCGACTCTCTCTATGCCAGTGAGTATGTGGATCGACTAATTGGCTGTTCTGCATTACTGAGACAAGTACATCCATGTCCATAAATATTGATTGGACTAACCAGGATAATTTAGTTTTTCTTCAATTATTCCGGTTTCTTGTTACATACAGCTAATGCTGGATCATTAATGACAATAAATGGGGCAACTCTCCTCTTAAAAGCTTCCCATAGTGAAGGTTTTTACAGTTTTGGGGAGAAATCACTTGTGAGCTTAACTACAGCTCTTAAAACTCCTCAAACTACAACATCTCTGTCTCATCTTTCCCCGGTTGTGTTCATCTTACAAAGCTGATGAGCTGCATCAATGTCTTTGTTTTGGTTGCTCTCCTTTCTTTTCCCGACCAGCTTCTAAATTCCCAAAACACTGAAGCAGGCTTGTAGTTTTCCATGAAGTTGGAGAAAAAAGGTTTTCTTATTTCTCTAATTTGTTCCTGACTGTGTCCTCTGTGCTTTGTACCCCTGCCTCTGACTTGGAAATCAGTCTCAGCACGCCATATTGAAAGAGGTCTTAACTCCTAAAATACATCTGGAGTGGAGAGGACAGAGGAAAGGAGGCTTGCTGGAGGAGCAAAGGTGCTGTTTTTGTCTTCATCATGTTAAAGAGGGGCGACACAGGTGTGGAATATACAAACCACAACGAGAGGAGAATTCGTTAAACAACTCATCCTTTAAATTCATATCACGAGCATGAATTAGGCTGCAGCAAAAATTGTATGGTGCATTTGTGCCTAATGTCACAATGAGGTTAGAAGTCCCATTTAGAGGGATACAAGTTGCCTCGTCTCCTCTCCTCTAATCTTTGTGTGAGGGGCATGAGTGAAGGATTTAAGGATATGCAGCTTGGAAAACGAGGAACGATCCGGGTCCACCTCTGTGGTGCTTTTGGCTGATCAATATGCAATGGATCAAACATTATCAGACAAATGTAGCTGTGTGTGAGAATCCTCTGCATTATTAGTGACAGTTTGCAGCAGTAGATTAAATTATGTAAAATACCCACAATCTGACACTGAATTTAATATTCCAGTGAACATAGTGTTACTTTGGGGAAAAGCGACACTCTCTTATCTTCTGTTATTAAGTTAGAATTTGAATGAAGTTTTAGGTCAATAAGAGCAGAATATTGGGGATGACATATTTGTCTATGAATATTTAGTTTTCATGAAACTAGAAAACAAAAGTAACCTAAGTACAAAAGTCTTATTTGAAAAATAAATCTCTGACAGGTAATAAAGTAAACCCTTTTAAATGCATAACTCTGGTGGAAATAGTTTATATGAGGCAGAGAAACTGTGTGTGTGTGTGTGTGTGTGTGTGTGTGTGTGTGTGTGTGTGTGTGTGTGTGTGTGTGTGTGTGTGTGTGTCACCATAGCTGCTTAGTTCACAATGCTGCAGCATCACTTATTCAACAGGGACAAATTAGGCAAAGACAGAGGCGGCTAAAGACAAGGACAGTAATGAATGGGAACTGACAGGGGCCCTGTGTGTTTAAGTGTGTATATTTGTATGTTTGTCGCAGTTCTGGTTTGTTTGAAGTAAATCCAGTTCATTAGTAGAAACAATCCAACTGTTTAAAGTCATTCTCTGGAGCAAGAACATATGTGTGCTCATCTTACTGCTCGGGTTTAATGCCTCCATTTGTTTGTCATTAATTGACTGCAACAGTAAAAGATATTATTTACAATTCGTCCTTTACTCTGGGTTATAGAGTCTCTGTAGACCTTCAGATCTAAACAGAAACACCTTTTTTTCATTGCATTTATACATCATGCACTAAAATGGCTTTTTCACCACAGGCTACACCTGTTCGTGCAGCACTGTTGCTATCACACACACACACACAACAAGGAACAAATCACAGGCAGTTTTTGGAGTGGAGTGTCTGGTGAAGTTGGAACATACCTTACAAACAGTGGGCAACCTGCTACAGCTACTCAGCATATATGGTGCAAAAAGTCTGTGCTGAATACACCACCAACTGGTTTGTCAAGTCTGAGAAATCAGATATGATGAGTGAGTGATGGATCTGACTGCGACCGTACTCGCTGGCTACCAACTATTGATTTATGTGTTGGTAGACAGTGAGCGTGTCTCAGATAATGCTTCTTTCTCTCACTTAGAATAAATAATATATATAAAAAAAAGAATAAGAGAAGCTATAAACTTATCATGAAAGAGTTCAGACCAGAAGGATGCTTTGTTATTGACTTCCATAGAACTGGAGATATGTTTGCAACCATACGTATTGTCTGTATATAATCCAGATGGGACTTGGACCCACAATCTCCAGCTTCAGAAGCTGATAGCTTTTCCATTAGGCCACTGGGCGTCTTTACAATGTGACCTAATTTGCTGGTTGAGTGAGAATGAAGTTATGAAACCCTTTTGAAAGGTTATAGGTTTTGTAAATTTTGTAACATATTAGAGATTTTCAGATATTTGTTGGATAAGGATTTTGTTTTTCTGCATGTTTCTTGTAAATGTGGCAATGTTTGCCATCTCAGCTTGTCTACCTCCATCCATCCCATGCACAACAGTGATACGCATGCATCACTTCATTGTTGACATTTTTTCATAACTTAAAAAAACTGTTTTATTTGTTTATATTTATATTAATATTTATTTATTGTCTTATCTGTTTTTATGACCAAATTTGTTTTCACTAGCTTTTATGATTCTGGTAGTTTCATGACCCTTTTTGCATTATTATATCTAATGTTACAATGTCCCTTTTTCGGTCACGAAAATGGATTAATGCCATAATAAAAAAAAGAAATGAAAAATTAAAGAAATTAACCTAGTGACAAAGTGGCTACACTGAGGTGAACTGAAGCATGATCATCACTTTCTTAAGAAAGGGGCACGTCAGGCCAACAAGCTGAAACGGGACAGCCAGGTCCTGAAACTGAAATCTGAGACAGTTCTTTGGAGCTCTTAGACCAGAAGAGCAAGCTTATACCAAGCTTGCATGGGTTTATGTTAAGCGTGTGTTCAATAGGGGCTCTTACAAGTTTAGCAGTGTGTCTGTGTTTGTGTGTGTGTGTCTGAAGGTTCTGCAGTGTGTCAGTCCACAGGGGCCGTGTGCTCTCTGTCACGGAGAATAGATAAAACACAATGTGCTCCCTGTTCTCGCTCTCGCTTTGTCTCTCACTCATTATCACTCAGATTTTTTCTCTCGCAGTTGTGATTCTCTTCTTTCTTGAGACCACATCCACGCTTAATGCTTATGACTGAATATGTTTTATAATAGTTTTGTCCACACTGAAATGTGGCCACATTTAGTGTATTTTTTATACACTCCATAAAAGCTGTACATAGCTACCATGATGTTAGGGATTGGTTTGAAGAATTCCATTTTTATGCTTTGAATTTGGGCATTTTGGTTGATCACATGTTGCTTTTTACACCAGAAGTGACCATATTTGCCTGATTAATAAGAAAGACCTAATGCGATTTTACTCAGCTGAGTTCAAATGAACTGAAAAGATTTTCTGTAGCAGGCTGTAAATGTTTTTTCCTCCTGTTAAAGAGGGTATTTTACCATGGGAGTGCATGATGTTTCACTCGGTTTTTCTAGTTTGGTAAACAAGTTGACTGCACAGATAGATTGGCATTGAAAGACTTTGATACTGGGTCTTAGTCTTGGGCAATCCCCAGTCACTCCTGAGTTACTAAAATACAACATGATTGTACAACACAATGATTTTATTGTCAGTTTTCTCCCTGGATTATAGTATTTCATTCATGTTAATTGCATGAATTTAGACCCTAAAATCAGAGTGACATATATTATTACATTACCATTGTTGTTTTCATGTTGGAGGAGAGAGCGTTAGAGTGTCAGCGTACAGCGTGTCTGGAGCGACTTAGAGCCAAGAGTTCACCAAAGTCATGTGATTTCACTTCAACCTTGACAGCCCGCGGGGCTGTGTGTTTGTGTGTGTGTGTGTCTCTGTGTGTTTAGAGAGCTGGCAGGTGTGGAAAGGAGTCATGACTTGTTGAAGGACCTTTATTTTGGGGCCAGTCTGGATCACTAGGAGTTCACACTTTCTCACACATGCTCATACACAGTAGAAGCTGCACAGCAATATACAGCTGAGTCACACTTTTGCCCCTTACACCCAGGGCTATTGTTTGAAGTTTCTACCTGGGGAAAAAAGAAAAAGAAAAGACCCAATTTAGTCAACAGCTGCATAAAATAACCAATCTTGGGCTCTGTGGATAAGATACATTTTGATCAATTTATGATCAAAATATACTCCTGCTTAGTAAATTGCAAAAAGGATAATAAACAAAAATTAAGCTGTTCAAAAAGTCCTTAATTGCATCTCTAATTCATTTGATACAGTAGCAGTGAAGTAACAAAAAGTCCCCACATATGTTTTGGTCATGGTAGTTGTAGATTGTCTCTTTTTATATGATAGTGGCTCAGCCAGTTGGCTGTTGGACTCCACTAAGGCTTCCCTTTGTTCCAGATTGTGTTAATAATTTTTATGGAAAGAATTTGCAGGTATAGGATCTCACCTATGCTAGTAGTAGATGATTAAGTCCTGTTGGCTTCATCGAGTGACAGCCTCGAGCTCATACTGGGGCGGTTTGCAGCCAAGTGTGAAGTGGCAGAGTTGAGAATTAGCACCTCCAAGTCTGGTGAGTGGACGAGTTCATGCATGTTGGGGTCCTGTTCATGAGTCGGGCAGAGAGTGTAGCAGGTGTGTGAGAGCACAGCAAACACAGAAAAAGGATAATTGTGATGAACATTCATGGTGTTAAAAGATTGAACAGAATGACTGATCATCTCAGCACTTCACAGTTATTAACATAAACCACACACACACACACACACACATACACACACACATGCTTTTGATGCATTAGGGCAGATGAGGCAGGATGGAGGAAAACCTGCTCAATTGAGTTAAAGGCTTCAATTTAATTTTCCTTTGTGCGCGTTTGTTTGTCTGTGTGTGTCTGTGTGTGTGTTTTTTTCTGCTATAAATAAGTGTACAGTTTAAGGCTTTTCGCAAGAAAGAATATATATATTAAATTTGACTGCTTGTTTGATATACAACACAATATGCACAGTAAAGTACTAACGGTTGGCCAACTGACGAAAACCATGTGACGTTTGATCTGCCAGTGACATCAAGTAGCAGATATACAGTATTGTTTTGTTTGTTTATAACCAATCAAATCTAGATTGGATTAACATACATCTCACATCTCATGAAAACTTTCATGAAAACTGAAAATGGATTTGTTTTATGTGAAGTCATATGATGAAGTTATTCCCTGATTAAACTTAAAATGTACCTTTTACCAGTCAAACTCATAAAATTGTGGGCTGTCAGTTAAACAGTGATGACAAGTAAATCTAGAGCGTGTGCCATGTGTATGGGAGTGAATGCATAATAACAAAACCAGCGGACATACACGCATACACACTGAAGGGCCTTTTCCTTCCTCTTCAGCATCTATATTTAGTGACATCTGCACCTGTGAGTTTGAGCACGCTCAGTAAGCAGTAGATGAATGGAGAGCTGTGACCTCAAAGGAAGAAATGCACTGTGTGCATGTATGCTGTGATCTTTGAGGTCCTGATGGACACAACGCTTCCCATTCCCAGGCTCTACACCAGTGTTTGTACTTTTGAATGTTTGTTGTGTAGGTCTCTGTTTTTAAGTTTGGGGCTTCACATATTCTTTTATTGTAAATGTAGAACTAAAATTACCCACACTTTGCTTTTCCAGCCAAAAATTATGGACAATCTCGGATTGCTAGGGAAAATTTGTTGGCAAGTGATGTGAGTAGTCGTGAGCATAGCATAACATAGCAAGCGTAACATTTTACGCTAGGTGACAAATCGTTGGTATATTACACTTCCGGGCACCCAACACGTCCCTATATTACGAGATCAGAAAAATTAGGAAACATGAGAACCATTTGGAATGAATCTACACATGTACGTTCGTTTTACTTAAATTGCTTTGGAAAACACTGTCTAACGTCATTAAAGGGCTTGTTAAGGTTAGGGATAAGGTTATGGTTCTGGTTAGGGCTGGAATACATGGCTGGAATGTGTATTACTGTGGGAGCATCATTCTACTGGATTTCATCCATAACCCGGTGTGTAGCATAAGAACGCGGAAGGTCACCTTTCACGTTCCTCGGGAACGCCTCGGGACTTGACAAATCGTCAGTCTTTTACGCCTCGGGAGTGAGAACTGGCTGGAAAATGTCTGCAAACATTTGCCAACTACATGCCAAACAGTAATTGGGAATTTTAACTTTGAAGGTGATTGGTCTAGAGAGGGTTTAGAGAGAGTGCCTGGTTACCTGGCCTTTGCCTGTTGGGCCTCATCAGGCACATCCCAAATAACCAGCATGGACCTTCATAAAAAAAACTTGGGTGTGTGAGGAGTTTTTTAAGGCCCTGGAGCAGGGCTTTTGGCTGCCCTCAAAGAAATTCTGGCAAGCCATCAGATGACTAGGGAGGGAAAAATCATCTGGTCACACTATGTACAGCGGGGATGGAGTTCTGCTGACTTCCATTGTGGATATAGTTGGGTGTTGAAGGAATACTTGGACGATCTCCTCAACTGCTTCCATAGAGGAAGCACTCTTGGAACGTGGGGGGTACCTTATCCATCACTAGGGGTGAGGTCACTGAGATAGTTAAACAACTCTCATCCACCCAAGTAGAAGGGGCCCTGGGGTCAATGAGATTCATCCTGAGATCCTTAACCCTCTTGATGTTGTGGGGTTGTCTTGGTTGACACATCCTTGCACAGAGATCTGCCACGATGCCTCTGGATTGGCAGAACATTGGATGGTTCGCCTTTTTAAGAAGGTGGAACAGAGAGTGTGCTTTAATTAAAGGGGGATCACAGTCCACAGCCTCCCTGGGAAGATCTGTACCAGAGTCCTGGAGTGGAGAGTCTATCCATTAGTTAAACCTCAGACTCAGGAAGAACAATCTGGTGATTGTCCTGGTTGCAGAATGCCGGATAAACTGTTTATCCCCTTGAGCATGTATATGGGTGTGTTGGGGTGTTTTGAGAGTATGGAGTATCTTGGGGCGGGGTATATAGTGGGGGAATATTGCTACAGGCCATTCCCAGTTGTGTTGGTTTCCACCAATGTTGCCTTTCGTCACCAGTTCTGTTAAAAAAATGTATGGAAAGGGGAATGAACACCATTTTATCAGAGTAACCGAGTGATGGAAGGTTTGCACTTTCTCAGGATCTGGTTTCTGCGTTTTGCATTGATCTCTCAGCTGGCTTGAGAACACCTTGTTAGCCAGGAAAAGGAAGGTTACTAAAGGAACTGTTACCTCCATGACCCAGGCTTGAATAAACAAAGGTGGATGGATGAACAGCCAGATTTTTATACTTCTGGTTGCAAAAAGACTTCGGGTCCTATAGCAGTTATGGGAAACAGCCCCTTTTATTCATCAAAAGCAGTTATCATTGGCCTGCTTTACTGCTGCTTCCAAACAATCTGCATGACTTATAAGTACAGTCAATGTCAATCCCTCTCTATAAAACATTTTTACCCAGGGTAATTTTAGTGCGTATGGGTTTAGAAACACAACACATCCCCAATACACTTGTCAGTACACCTACATGTTCTTTCCATATCTGTCAGAAAGACACTTTCTTTGCTTGATTGACAGAGGCAACAAAAACAGCCCAAATCTGAGTAATTTCCTTGTTTATAGATCGTTCAGTCTTGTCACCAGAATGCAACTGTCCCTCCTCTGTTAGTTTCATGGTAATTTTTTGCCTCTCTCATCTGTCCATCTGCCACAATGACTTCCTTCCTTCCGTTTGTTCTTCGAGAAAATGCAGATGGATGAGAATAATTATCTTGTTAAACCTCAAAATGTTCACAGTGTACTGTCCTGCCTAATGATGAAGATCCATTAAGCAGGGAAAGAAAAAGAAGTGCCATTCCAGGAACAAGTACTGGATATAAAATGTGTTTTAACAACTACAACTGCAAAAAAAAAAAAAAAGATCAGGAAGAGTACTACCCTCTTCCCCCTCCGCCTTCTCCTTCACTGTCGTACTGGAACGAGCCAACAAACTTTCTCTGTCCTCCCCCTCATCCGTCTCCCTCTCTCTGCTTTCCATCTCTTACTGTATACATTACTGAACCCACGCCTGTTCGCCTTCACTGCACGAGTCTTCGCTTACTGCTGTTCACAGTGTGCGTGTGAATGTGTGTGTTCACATTGGGATTATCACCACCGTGGGTGGTACAATCTGCTGGTAGAAACTCAGTGAACCCTTCAGCCAGTACCCACTTTCATCAGATTGCTCAAGTGCGCTAAGGCGCACACATACATGCTTTGATGTATACTGTATGCACACACACGTGCAGGCACTCAATACTCTCCACTTCCCTAAACTTCTCCCTAAAACCATTCAGACTCCTCAATATTTGCATATGGGTCTTATGCGTGTGAGAGTGTGGCTGTGAGTGTTTGTGAGGTATATATTTGACGTGTGGGTGTCTGACAGGATATGTGTCAATCTGAACTGCACACCACAGCATTTTTTTTCCTTGAACTTTCTTGTACATGTTGCCACATTGCCAGTGTGTCTTGCAAGTGGCACTGTGATATTTTGGCCCAACAGGATGCCACAGTTGTACAGTTTCTCACAGGTTGGTAAAAGTTTTTGACTGCGTTGCTTTTTTTTTTTTTTCCAATACCATAAGCACATAATGGAAAATACTTTGAAAACCACATGTGAAACAATCACATCACAGGGCTGTCCTTTGAATGATCCCCTATTTAAAACTTCTTTTGGTAGGGTTTGTGTTTTTTCATTGCATAATTGTGCACGCAAGAGAGCAACATAGCATGCAAAAACATTTGACAAAACAGACCTCACATTTACATACCTGCCACTCTAACTGTAACTGAGACAAGGTGACAGAAACTTTGAAGAAGGGAAGGCAGAGCAGGGTAATGCACTCCCTGTTCTTGCTCCACTGATCTCTGCTAATTAGCTTGCAGTGATGGTGCATAGTGATAGCAGAATGAGAAGCAGTTTTCCATCAGACAATGTGCCCCTTGTTTAAAAGTCTGGATTTTTGATGCATTTTCAAACTCAGATGGTATCAAATCTGGGAAGTTATTGGTAGGGCTAGGTGGCTGGAAAATTATATTTTAATTTAATTTGCAGTTTTGGTTTCCAGCAGTATCGGAATAAAACTAGTAATTCTAGGAAACTCTTATTTTTTTCCCATTGTGTTGTGAGTCAGTGCACCTTTTTCCTTTATTTGATTGCACTTTTGACCCTGCCTGAAAGTTAGAATTCACTTGATGTTTAGCTCAGCTCCAGCCTAAAAGAGAGTCCTCAGTCAACAAGAGGTGTTTAGAGGATGCAACACTCACAAGGTGACTTCAGGTGAAGCTGTGGAAAGATTTTTAATGCTTTCCTTTGTCTGCATCTCACTTTGCATCTCTTGCCCTGTTCGCTTGTCAGAGTAACAACTTTGCAGCTGGTTTTAGCTCCCTGTCGCTCGCCCTGTGGTTTCCATGTTGGTCTCCTGAGGCACGTGAGTCCGCTGCAGCCTGGGCCACCTTCTGCTTCCGCCTTCACTTGCAGGCATTTCCTGGATGATGGTCTTATAAGATGTACCGTTTGGTCAAAGACGCACCCTAATCGGGGCTTAATTCCCTACCAAACCTGTGTCCCTCATCTTCTCACCTCTTAATTTAATTTATTTCTCATTTGAATTATATCATATATATTTAAATGGTTTTACTGCTGCATGAAGTTCATGCATTTTAAAAATGTTAGCACCTGATTGTTATAAATTGCTGAGTCACACCACTTAAGCGTTATCTGAGCACATGAAGCTACGGGTATCATTTGGTGTGATTTTCCGCTTACTCAGGATATCTAACCAACATAGATAGCGCTGGGCAGTATAATCAGAAATATCTATTGCAGTTGTTTTCTCTCTGCGAGTCTAGCAGCTTCATATTTTGATAGATATTATTTTTTGCATCAGTCGCTCTTTATAAAGGTTTGCAATGACTCATTGTTCTATCAGGAGTATATAAAAAAAAAACCATTTAATACTATCATTTAAAAAAACAAAAAAGCATAAATACAACACAATAAACAACCAAAACATTACATAAGCTACTCTTATAGACTCTGCTGACTAGCTGCCCCGGAAAACTGTGTAGGATGAGTGAATGGTCCTAACACGCAAAGAAGTAGAGAAGCATTGTTAATTAATTATTATTTATTAAAGAATCATTTTCTTATTTTCAGGAAATAATTCAGTTTCATTTAGTATAAAAGGAATGAAGTTGACTCCTATGAGTACATTGCAGCATGAGCTGCTAATTTGGCATCGTTTAGTACGAATTTGTCTACATTTTTTTCTATTTGCCTTCTCTTCTTTTTGTCTTGTTCCTATTTTATTCCTCATTACCTTTCTCTCTGCAGATTGACCTGGAGCCAGAGGGCAAGGTGTATGTTGTTATTGACCTATCAGGATCTTCCAGTGAAGGTAAGAACTCAGTGAAACTGTTTTATGACGCTCAGCAGGGTCTGCCATGTATGTAACACAGAGTGACTGCTCTCAGTCTCACTTATCTCTTGTTAAAAGCTGTTGTGTAACTATCACAGGAGCTTTCAGTGTAAAGTGATGATCTCTGTCATTTCATTTCTCTGGATTATCTGCTGATGATGAAGATGTTGTATTACGAGGCAAAAGCCTGTGTTTGTCAAGTCACTGTGACTCTCACAGCTAATGCTACATTCACACTTCCTCCTCATTGTATTGCAGAAAACCAGTGTTGCCACATTCAGATGTATTAAAACAACTTGCATGTGTGCAAAGTCCTTATACATATCTGCAGCATGTATTATAAACTTTAATAATTATTATATCTTATAATATAATAATTATATCAAAAAATTCAAATAAGCTCATATGACAAATATTGAAGACATATAGTATATTAATAACACTATCTTACAGAGGAGACAGGGTAATAGGATACATAAACATGTAACAACAGTTCAATAATTTGTTATATGTTGTTATATATGTTGTTATATGTGAGTACAATTCAAAGGTATGTCAGAGCTAAAAAAAAAAAAAAAAAAAAAAGCATAGACTACACCATTAATCTCTTATCATGCAGTTAGACACAGTTAAAAAGTTAAAGTTTCTACCTGCAGGAGCTCAAATATACCACTTTGGCCCTCCTTGTTGTGTTGTTAAGGTGCATCCTTTGGACTTTCTGGTTGTATTGCACAGAGACAAATACATGTTATGTAGTTTTAAAATAAAATACTAGAATTGTACAGGCAGTGAATATAGTTAAAAACAACCTAACAATATTATTTTAAGTGCTAGCAAAGGCACAGACATGAGATCCAGTCAGAGGATGGAATAAGTGCATGTAAAGTGTCGAAGACAGCTTTGGCTTTGTCACTTAAAGAAGTATGCACAACTCAAAGCCTTCCTAAAATTTAAACTGTCATAAAAAAAGAAATTACAGTCCATATAGTTTTTCTGATAAAGAGGTAAAATAGGTAAAGTAGTGATGTGTAAAGTCTCCCAGAAACACAGAATGATGGCAAAATTGTAAAAACATCAGCAAAGTTGTTAATGCTGCTTTTTTTATTTCATTTTTTAAAATGGGTGTTAAACAAAAAGTTTGAACCTCTTGATTTGCAGAAGTCCATCAGATTAAGGAAAAAAATATCTAATATAAAAAAATAGAAGTCTCCACAGCCTTTGTTAAATGACTGCACTTATACTGATCGTCATTATAGTTTCACATCCTTTCTCCAATCATCTTAATGATCAGTTTTTGAGCTTTTAGTGGGTATTAAGTGAAAGGAAAGTGAAAGCAATAATGTAAGCATAGTGCTCCATTTGTATTAAGAGAAAGTAGGTTTTTGTTCTATAATGCAGCATACACTTTAAAAATGACAATTATTTGGAATTAGGAATAGAGGAACAAAGAGAATGTAAAAACAATGTTGGTTAGATGAACCAACAGATATGTGTGTTTAGTTCTAAGTTACTTCTCTTTTTTTGTTTTTGTTAGTCAGTGAGAACGTGAAGTCAGGAGTGAGTCACCCTGTCACTGCACGGAATTTGCAGCATTACATTAGGAAATAGATGTGTCAGATTCCCTATGCGTTTCTATGGCAATGATGTCATGCAGCCAGCGCTCTATCGTATAAGTTAAATGATGCAATCAGTGTTTGACTGTAAACCTCATCATTTAAGATATGGGACACAGTGCTTCGAGAGAGCCTCGAGCTGTAATCTTGTACTCCTACGTGTTGCTGTATGTTTCGCTGCAAAACAGAACAGGCTGTGGTTGAGAAGGAGTGCAGATACTGATGTGATATACAGAACTAGTACTTACACTTGCAACAAGACTATAATCGTTGATGCTTTGACTAAATGCTGAGGCCCCATAGACTGCATGTAAAAGATGGACATAAGGTTCATGATATATAAAAATGAAGAACTAATGTGTTAAATATTCGCACATGATAAAATAATCAGCCCAGCCCAGTTAGGACAAGAGAATCACTTTCCAATTTATCGTGGTTCTCTTCCCTTTCAGTAACCATTACTCTGCAACCACACTATGCTTGACTAAAGTAAGCTGACAACCACTAACCGCTTCACTTTTCTGTTGCTGCAGCAACTTCTCACTTGTGGAGCAAGGTACTTCCCGCAGCAAACTGCTTCCTTAGTCATATACAAAAGTATAGTTAGGCTGTTGTTACAGTGTTGAGTGAAGCATTGGAGACGGGCAAACTGTTGATGAATTAATACTTAGTTTAACTAGAAAATGCATTTTCTGAAGAAACTGCAGTGTGGATGCTGATAGCTGAATGTTTTGAGCTGAAATGAAATATCTGCTGAATGTTAAGTTAAAAATGTTGAATGAGATGAAAAATTCAGAATTTTTCACCTGAAAACTAAAGTTCAGAAATGTTGAAAGCTGACGGTCACACAGAATGAGAAGTTGGAAAGTAGGTGAACATGTTTAAAATGTAAATTAGAAAAAGCTGAGTAATATCAAAAGAAAATTTAGAGTCAGAAAACATCTGAATAAAAAATTGAAACCTCATTTTATTTTAATCACTGAATGACTGAAATTTGGGAAAATCCACTACAGACAGCTAAATGCGGTAAGTTTTAATCATTCAGTCAGAAACGATGATTCTAAAAGTCATGAACTGACGCCAAATGCCCAGATCTGAATCACCTGTGTGCAGAAGACAAATCCACCAATGAACAATAAGCTTGAATTTAACAGGCCAATCAGAATAGCCTATTTAGTTGGCCTGCACTAACTACTGGCATACTGTTATTCTGTGGGAAAACCCTGTCAAATCTGCCTTGGTGCACCTGTTGAGAAACTGCATCTAAATCAAGGACCCTAACTCCCATCAAAACAGCTTTTGAACTGTGAGGATCCCAAGGAATTGTTCTACACAGAAGTGTCTCTTTTATCCTTGGGGTGTCAAAAATATGGTCACATGAGTGATTTAAAAAGTGGGTTCTTTCCTGCTGTTGAGATAAACTCCTGACTGAAAATATAATGTATTTCTATGGGTCAGTTAGAAGGTTATCCTTCTACTTGGATCCACACAGTTTATAAAGTTTACATCTCTGAGCTTTGAAAGAAACACTGTTGGAAAGAGAACAACGATGGCTACGTTTTGAGGGTAAAATAATGGCTGTAGAGCAAACACTGTGCACACAGCAGCAGTTGAAACATACGTTTTTAAGGTTAATCTTGGCAGTGACAGAGCTCATTAAGCAGGCAGGTGTGAGCCTGGCTGCTATAGCAACTCCAGTCTGTGGCACCACACACGCGCGCACACACACACACACACAGACAGCAGCCCCTCTCTTCTGCTGCTTTAAATAAACAGAAAAGTGATTGTGAAACAAATGCTTCCCAAGAAAAAACCTACAAGTCGTATTGACAAAATTCTTTTACCGTGAGCGGCAGCAATGTCTAGTCTACCGAATTCTGAGTTTTCATGCCTGTGGAGTTTATTATATGGACGTGATGACAGTGTAAAGACAGCCTGTACTTCTGATTTTCAGACGAATTTTGGGATCAATTTTAACATTGGACTCTATGGAAGAGTTGGAGGGAGGAGGCTGTGCATTGGTGACATTTAGGAACGAACCATAATACCTAGTACAATAATAACACTGGATGAAAGAGGACAGCGATGGCTACATTTTGAGGGTAAAATCATACCTGTAGAGCGAACATTGTGGACACAGCAGCAGTTTAAAGAGAAGATTTTAAGATTAATTTTTTCCCTCCTCCCACTCTAGCAGTTGAACTGTCTCACTCTAAACGCCAACATTCCGTCCCATACACACCCATTATAAACTCTGAAACGGCTGAAAAAAGGGATGAAACTTAAACTGGAGCTGAAGAAAAAGTATACTAGATATTGAAAAGATAAATACAAGTTGAATAGTTGAATGTCTTGTCTTCGTTTTAAAGTTTGAATGGTGGCTCTAGGTTAACGTATGTGGAAGTAGTTAGAGTTGAAACAAGAGTAAGTTGAATGAGCATTTGAAGATTCTCCCATTGAAATACATTATAAATTTTTGTTGAATAAGGTTGAATAATTTAAAGAACATAGAAGTTAAAAATGAGAAAAATACAAGCACACATGTCCAAAAGAAGAAGAATCTAACGGTGGTTGAATGGTTTTTCTAAGTTAAACTGTGTTGAAGGAGATAGATGCCGAAAAATGTATGGAATATGAAAAGTAGAAGAACAATACTGTGGATGCTTAATAAGCATTCACACTAATTATTGATTAATTGTCTTCTCTTGCATTGGTTTCTCCATTTTGAGCAGCGTGAGCTAACAATAGCACTGCAACTGTGTTGCTCTACACTGAGCTTTGATTTACAGGTGTGATTTCAGTTTGTGCACGGCCTGACTGAGTTACTGCAGTATAAAAACTGAGCATTGCATATCTGATGTTTAATAAATAAAATAAAGCGGAGGATGATTTTGACCGATAGAATCCATTTTTCAAATTTTCAATCAATTTTGCAATATTATTGTTTTTGTGAATTATATTTGCTATCATGCAATGAAAATCTGAAATTATTACACCGTCAGATGGATGTAGCCATGGTGACATCCTTTACAACTTTGTGGATTAATTTGTTTTGAAATGCCAGTTCTGCCAGTTTGGGTGATTTGTAGCAATACCTGAATATATTTGAACTCGATTTCGGAGCGCTAGGACTTCAGTTCTTTATGATTTGCTGTGTTTACAGAGATGCTGCAACATGAAGTTATCAGAAGTCTGTTTGGTTGGTTTTTAGCTGGTTACCCCTGACTAGTGATGAGACCTTGATATATCGGATTCTCTGTCTTTGTAATTGGCTTGTACCATGGCTTGACATGCAGACATGCATGTCCAGAAATGCAAAAATTTCCAGAAATGCAAAACTATATGTCCCTATGGCTGTGAAGGTTCTCAGTCATCCAGGTCATCGTAGTCTAAGGAGCTTGGAAAGAAAAGCGTCTGGACTTCTTTGAGTTGCTTGAA
The DNA here is from genome assembly GCF_001858045.2 of Oreochromis niloticus. Lineage (NCBI taxonomy): Eukaryota > Metazoa > Chordata > Actinopteri > Cichliformes > Cichlidae > Oreochromis > Oreochromis niloticus. The sequence goes on from NC_031978.2 coordinate 5,091,005, forward strand.
GACGTTTCACCTCTCATCCGAGAAGCTTCTTCAGTTCTAAGGGTCAATTGGTGGGGAGTCAATTGACCCTTAGAACTGAAGAAGCTTAAGAATATGTCCCTATGATACAGACGACCCAGATATTGCCCCCTGGTGGCTATTAAAAGAAATGGTTGAAGTCGCTTCCACATTTTCTTCACTTTTCAGACCCTGAAGCTACATCAACCTTTTATTCAGGTTTTTTAGTCATGTGACCACTAACCATACACTGTTGTGCTATTGTCTGCTATATTGGATATGTGATCCTGTAGTGAATAAGGCTTCTTTCACACATTTTTTTCCTTCAAGACTGGTTGGCAACCGTCTGGCAGCCACCGCTCTCCAGGGAAAAATGTTTGTTCCCTGACTAGTCAGCAAGTGATTTGCTAGTTTGCAGACTTTCAAACTACTCTCCAAGGAGTAGGGAAATGCAGTACTGATGCAAACTTTTATTTTAAAGGCGATTGTTTCTTTTTCAGATTTTCCTAGCACTTTTCTAGTAGTTAGCAAGTGTTGCAAACAAGTCAGTCTCTTGCAACCAATGCAACCATTTTCATCTGGCGAATGCAACCATTCGCCAACTGGTCAGGGAATATAGGCCTGGGTTACTGCAGCCTAGGTGAAAGATAAACCTTATTGATATTAAACATAAATGAGATAAAAAAGTGATAATTCACATATATGGCAGTGTGCGAGTATAGTGTCAAAAGTGTCAAAACAGTTTCAAAAGCTTGCTAACCAAGATTGCTTTTAACTTAGCGCTTTAGCCTCTAATCTGCATAATTTAGATGAACATGGTCGATTGTGTCTTTAAAAAAACAGACTTTGGTCAAAATATGTTCAAAATATGTTCACTTTAGGCTTTAAGACAAATCAAAGCAGCTTAGTGGTGGTGACGTTGAGGTGTTGAATATATTTCTTAATTATATTACACTGGAATTTTAGTGAAACTCCCATATGAGCTGCACATCTCATTTGGCATCTGAACTACACAAAGGAGTTCAATACAGCATCAGAATGCTGCCAACTATTGTTGGCAGCATATTGAACTCCTTTGTATTGAACTAACTATGGGGCTTGAAAACTCCAAACGTGGCTCAAGAGTTGGGAGTTTGCCTTGTAATTAGAAGGTTGCCGGTTCAACCCCCGGCTTGGACGGTCTTGGTCGTTGTGTCCTTGGGCAAGACACTTCACTCGTTGCCTAGGTGGTGGTCAGAGGGCGCCAGTGTTCGGCAGCCTCGCCTCTGTCAGTGCGCCCCAGGGTGGCTGTGGCTACAATGTAGCTTGCCATCACCAGTGTGTGAGTGGGTGGATGACTGAATGTGTAAAGCGCTTTGGGGTCCTTAGGGACTTGTAAAGCGCTATACAAATACAGGACATTTACCATTTGTGGAGATGTAACTACTGAGTGATATGCGCATGTAAAATGATATTGCAAATCTTTTTTTTTTTGTAGAAAATTTTATTTTGAAATTTCTCTTCACACTTGTGGAGCTTTTCACTTGGGCAGCCTATTAACAGAATTTTGAACCAGAGGTGAAATGTTAACATTGGTACATCTAATCTGTATACCTAATTACATTTTTACAGTATGTTGGAGAGACATGAGAGACTGTGAGAGAGAAGACAGAAAGGGAGTTATCCAGAGGTCGCGAGAGGAGAAGGGGAGTGGTTGTGTGGTGATAAATTGATTAGTAAAGTGGAGTGTTCGCTAATGGACCAGTTACATCATTGAAAGTGAGAGAGGGAGATCAGTGGAGAGTGACAAAGAGGTCTCATTAGGTTTTTCTGCAGGAAATATTAATTTTCCTTTTCCCTCTGTTTTTCATAAATTGACTCTAAAGCTATATTGCCTGCTGCGACTCTGCTCCTTGTTGTTTCTTTGCAGTGGCATACAGTATGTTTATGTGCCTATGTGTTTGTGATCTACTGCAATTGCAGTCATTACTTAAATGTGTTTGCATAGCAAAGAACACATGGGTGAACTGTCAGGCCTGAGAGCAGCAATCGGCCTATTAGCTTTAATACAAACACGGGGTTGTGGAAGCAGGCACACACACACCTACACACACACACTCACAAAGCCTTGTTGTCTCCAGGATCATACTCTGCTGCTAAAATCAAGTGTAATGTGAAAGTTTTGTCTGAACCTTGTTGTTATCAACTATTAAACTATCCTTCTGTGAAAGTGATGAAGAAACTCAGTGATGCTTAAGATGCATATGCTCAACACAGACTTGTCTGTTGGCACATGGGAGACTATATACCGCTAGTGGATCACCTCACTTTTATGTTGACTAAATATTAACATTAATATGAAACAGATAAAGAAACAATAACAACAGCCAAAAAAATAAAATAAAATTGCATGTAAGCACTGACTATGAGCCAAATGACTTTTTTATTGGCCCAGAATTAATGCTTCCCAACTAATGGGCTTCCTCCAGGACACACAACATTTTAGTGAGTTCTTTATTGATAATTTATTGATAAAGAATCTTATTAACCAAATACAGACAACATCAATTAACCAACCAAATACTTTGTTAGGTATACCTGCTCAGCTGCTTATATGGCAGAAACCCAGCACATTCAGGCATATAGATATGGTCAAGAAAGCCTGCTGTTCAAAGTTCAAACTGAGCATCAGAATAGAAATAGGCTAATAGAGCAGGTTAAAAATAAAGCCACACACACAAAAAGCACACAATGAAAAAAGAAAGATGATATAGTGACTTTGAACGTGGCATAAGCATTGGTGCCAGATGGACTGGTCTCAGTATTTCAGAGGAAGCTAATTTACTCTGATTTTCCTGCACAACCTTCGCTAGGGTTTATAGAAAATAGTCCAAAAATAGAGGAAAATGCCCAGTGAGCTGCTGTTCTCTGGGTGAAAATACCTTGCTGATGGCAGAGGCCAGAGGAGAACTGGCACACTTCATTGAGCTGATGGAAGCCAATAGTAACTCAAATAACCACTCATTACAGTCAAGGTATGCAGGAGAGCATGCACCTCTTAAGGTACAACTCATCAAACCTTGAAACAGATGGGCAACAACAGCAGCAGAAGACCACACCAGGTACCAATCTTGTCAGCTAGGAACAGGAAAACCAAAACCGAAGAAAAGAAGATTAGATTGCCTGGCCTGAGGAGTCTGAGCTTCACATCATGGATGTGGAGCCAAAAGATTTCCAGTATATCGTGCCGGTATGGACTAAAATCCTTGCAACAATGAATATCTAGATTTTAGATAAACATAACTTAGCTTTGCAGTTGTTGCCTCCACTCACCCAGGAGGTAATGTGATTACTTGGTTTGTCTGACTATTCAATTACTTGAAACACTGTGGATGCATTTGCATGAAAATGCAAGCTTGGCTTTTGCCCAGCATAAAAGTGTTGAACATTTGGCGTTGATCCAGGTCAGTGTTCTTCAGACAATGTTACAAATGAATCTGCATCCAGATATCCTTCTGGATTCAGAGATTTAAGGCAAGGAGATGATGTTCAGATTTATTCACAAAATTCTTCAAGCATTTAATCTTCAACGTAACATTTGATACTCGTGTGCTGCATCTCAACAAATATCAGACACTATCTGTCAATATGTTCCTGCCAAAAAAGGTAAAGGAGCTCATAGTACGATACAAGCATTGGCCTATTTATGTCTAACTTTTGGGGTCATGATAAGGACATGACAGAGGAGCAACCTTTCTGCTGCTGCCAACCTCCAACCCTGACCCCTTCCCTAGTGTAAGACACCAAGTCTAACACTGTTGCCAGGCAGCAGTCATCAGTTGCTAGGCGATGCTGATGGCAAAGGGGCTGAAGGAGTAAGACTGATGACAAGCAGAACATGACAGGCAGGAAGGAATGTAGAATAAGCCTTTGAGGCCTAAGAGAGCAGTGCTGCTGGAGATGTAAAGTTTGACAGGGTGGTGATACCAGAGGACAGTTCATCTTCTGGGCAGTGTGAGCATGCTCATTTAGAGGGTCAGTTAGTACATCACCACAATCACTGGGGTTCACTCTGAGAAAACACAGCAGAACTCAAGCTAAGTTACACAAACCAGCCAAATTTGAATGGGAAATACTGCACGTGAGTTTAACCACAGATCTTAAATTGTTCTGTTCTTAATCTAAAACATTGCTGTCTATGTCTTTATTTCAGTAGCTTTCTTTCTCACTTTCTCTGTTCTTTTAGTGTCTTCCGTCAGCTGCCACCGCATAACAGCAAAATCTCTTCATGTTTGCAGATACTAATTGTCTCCTTTTTTTTGTAACATCATGACTCTTCAACCCTCTGGCCTCCAAGAAAAAAGCTCTAAAAGACATGGCAACTGTTGTATTTGACCTTAACTGTGATTGTACTAGTTTAAATGGTCATTAATGGCATATTTTAAGCTAATAATGTGTTAAAACAGGCATGTGCATGTCTACTCATCTAGATGCTTAAATGCTGTTGCCAGAAATACTGGTCGGTTAAACATATTATTCTTATAGTATTAATCTACAACAGCAGTTACCTGTTTGAAGATGTCATCATCCCACTTGCTACTACCTTCTCTCCCACTCTGTCTGAATGTAAGTCATAAACAAGCACAGGTTATGCAAATGGTTATGCAGGAAACTGTGCATTTACAATCTGCTCAGTTTTAAGTGTCTTCTGTCTTTTAGACTACTCGGCTATTCTTATTGTTTGTTCTGTCACCTAAAGAACGATCAGATTAGTCCAGGAACTCCCCTAATTTAAAGAAATAGAAACAAGTGTAACTATCTGTCGCATGTTTGGCTCTAGTCTTTGGAGAGAGAGGCAAAATGCTTCACTGCCAATCTCTCAAACCTCCAAATACATGAGCAAACATCCTATATGTGAACAAGAATCATTAAGTGTAACAGCATTCAGCAGGTTCCGTGTAAGTTGATGTAGACGTGTCTTTTTTTAGCTAGCAAACCAAGTTTTCATGCATTCAAATTCATGTATTTGCGGGAGCATTGGGAACTCAGAGTCCTCCAGAGGGAGGGAGATAAAGTGCTGCAGGTGTTGCCAGTGGGAAAAAAAAAAATTGAGAACAAAGTGCAGAACAGAACAAGCATCAGTGACAGCAGATATGACACTGATGTAGTCAGAGCATTAAATGGAAAGAGGGAGATGTGGTGGGGTTGGGATGCAGAGCAGCTTGCAGATGGGCATGCTGCAGTAGCTTAAATAGCTTTCCCTACTTGAGATTGTCCAGTTGGGTGTGTTGAAGGATATCAGCTGAGTCTGGGCTGTCACTGGCACCAGCTGTTCTGTCAGGGTCCCAGATGAGCTTTGCTCTTTGCTTCACTTTCCTACATGATGAGCGTTGTTGAATGCTGAATAATGTAAGATCAAAGAGAGAGGATGTTTGGAGTTCTCAAGCCACGGCTGTTGAGGAAACTGGAAATGCATACTCGACAGCACATGTGGCCAACAGAGTCAGAAGACAGATGTTCGCACAGCGTCAGTCATATCAAAAATGCAAATCAGTTATATCACCAGACTGAATTATTCAATTGTTCTTTTTTTAAACATTCTCAGTGAGCGGAGAGTTCGAGTCGTCTCCAAAACATACACACTGTCAGGCGGAATGTAACACACAGTACTCGGAGTTTAGTTGTGAGTGATAGTGCTTGTAGTCGGGGGAAAAAAGTCCACATGGAGTTCTTCTATATAAATGACACAATCGGAGAGATCTGGGTGTATTAACACGTCAAATTGAACAATTTGGCCTATTTAATAAATACAAACTACCTAATTTCTATTTTTTTGTAATTCTCATCACCTCTATTTCTACAAAGTTTCAACCTGAAGTCTTTGTTCTTTCCCCTTACTCCTCTTTACTTGACTATAACTGACCTCTCCTTTACCTCTCTGTCTTCCGCTCTCACTTGCTCATCCTATGAAATGTGTGTGTAATTAACAAGTTCAGGCAGTAATTGAAACCTCTACACTGCCATTGGGAAACCCCTCAGTAATGAAACCAGAAGAAAAGCAGAGGTCACAAACACTGGGACTTGGTTTAAGGAAAAAGGACTAATGCGTTGATTGTCACCAAAGGGACACACTGCCAGCCCTGCAGTGTCATTGCCATCTACTGGCTACTTGATGTAAATGCAGTTTTTATTTCTCACCAGTCGTGCAGGTGTTGCTCATTTACATGAGATGCCAGCATGAGTAACCAACAAAGATTATAAAGTATTGACTATCAAAAAGCGGAATAAGTGGAGCGTATTCACATTAGTTTGGTTTAGTGAAGAGACTGGAAATAAAGCCATAACTGTAACACAACATAACATCCTTCCTGTATTTTTGTTGTGTGTTTTCATACAGCGGCGGCAGGCTCTACCGAAAATGAGGAGCGTGTGTTTCGACAGCGGATGCGTCCCAGGAAGCGTCAAGGTGCCGTCCGTCGGAGAGTCCACCAAGTCAACGGACACAAGTTCATGGCCACCTACCTGAGACAGCCCACGTACTGCTCGCACTGCAGGGACTTTATCTGGTTAGAAACACATCCACGCTCATGTCTATAGAGTGATTAATATGCACACGGTCATTACAGTTCAGCAGAAAGAAACCTGTAAATACATAAAGAAAAATAATCGACAAACTGTAGATGAGACTGTGTGTGCACTGAAGACAGGACGGGAATGTGGCAGCAGTGCAAAGAGATGAAAGCAAGGCTCACTTGTGTGATTTGCGAGTCCTTCTATCTAAGATTAATGAATCCAGAGTCTCTCACTGAAAATGCCAAGGTTGGTTCAGAGTGAACGGATGAAGTGGTGATAGGTTAATAGAGAAAAAAAATTCTTAACTGACCAGCTGTATGTAAACATCAGTTTTACAATAGCTGCCTTTCACTGATGTGTGTTCACTGCTTCACTTCGTTAACCCAATTTTCTCCCAGTAATAACCTGCTCTCTTGTTTACACGTAAGCACAGTGGATGCTGTGAAGTGGGGAGTAACAAACAAAGCCAGCTGTGTTTGTTTCCATCCCAACAAACTGCTGTTAGCTTCACTCACATGGAAACCATGTGGCCTCGGTGCTCCGCTCGCTTTCAGCTGTGCTCTGAAAGAACGTTTGATGTGTAATCAGAATCACAAGGGAGCTGTGTTTCGGTCTCCGAGTGGTCAGGGTCTGTGATGTGGTGAATCAGCAAAAAAACTGCAAGGAGTCTGTTTAATTTTTGTGTAAGCTCACTGTTATATCCTGAAATAATCACTAAAATATACGCTCTTTCAGTGGGTTTGAGAACAGCGTCACTTTTCGTGTCTTGGCCGTGTATAAATGTGTCGGAAGTCAGCATAGACTGCATCATTTTGCAGAGGCCGAAGAATCCACTGGATCTTGCTGCAAGAATAATACTAGACTCCTGGTAGAATTTCACAAGAAGGAAAACTTTCAACCTCTACCTTCCTCATGTGTGCAAAAAAAAAAAAGCCAAAAGAGAAAGAGAAGATGCTGCAGAATTTGCATGAGGTTAAACACAAAAAAGCTTTTTCCACAAACTGGCTTACAGCTGCGCTTCTTTCTTTTTTATTAAGTGAAACACATTTGCTTTAAATTGGAAGTAAAGTCACACAGTTTTAGACAAACAACCACAACAACTGGTTAATGACGTAACTGAGAAAGAACTCCCTTTTAACAGGGAGACACTTCAAGCTGAACCAGCCTCAGGTTTAAGTGCCTGCTGTAGTAAGTTAAGCAGGAAAAAGATAAGTGGCAACAAACAGAAGTAGACAAAATCAAAAAATGTGCAATTATTTGCTCAATGCAAATAATTGCACATGTGCATTGAGCAAATACAATGAGGCCTCGTCATTCAGGACTTTATCCTGTAAAGAGAAGTTAATACAGGTGAAAGATAAGCCGTCTTTCCAGGCCCTGGTAGAAACTCTGGTTCTGGCATTGGAGCTGATGTAGCAAATGAATGGACTAGTTTTCCAGCATTACCATGGGACTGATAATCATTCAGAACTTGATGTTAGTCGATGCTCACACATAACCTTTGTGGGGCTTGCAATAAAGCTTGCCTTCAAAATAAAAGTACTATAACGATTCTAAATAAGATATCCTATTAATTTATTAAATACATCTTGAATAATCTTCTAAAATTGTGACATAAACTTTGAAAAAGGGAATCAGAGTTTTTAAATTATGTAAAAAATATGAAGACAGCAGTCACACAACACTTTTTTTTAAACATTTCTCTTATCTCTGTCTCATTGTAGGGGGGTTTTAGGAAAGCAGGGCTATCAGTGTCAAGGTAAGACAATATTTACCTTTACAAGTGGCTGCACTTTAATCACACGTAAAACCTGTTAATGCATGCGTTGTATATGTGTGTACCTGCTGCAGTGTGTACCTGTGTTGTCCACAAGCGCTGCCATGAGCTGATCATTACCAAATGTGCCGGCATGAAGAAGCAGGATGACATGGTCGGGGAGGTATGGATATGAAACACTTTAACCTACGCACAGATTCCTAAAAGTTTCAGGGACCACTGTACCTTTAGATCCTTGCAGGTTTGTCTTACTGTCCTTTGGTGCGTCTTACAGGTGGGGTCTCAGAGGTTCAGCGTCAACGTCCCGCACAAGTTCAGCATCCACAACTTTAAAGTTCTCACCTTCTGTGACCACTGTGGGTCTCTGCTGTGGGGTCTGATGCGACAGGGACTCCAGTGTAAAGGTACAAGCGAACACCTGACATTCTTTAGTTAATACAAGTGTAAGCAAATTAAAGATGTCTGTATTTTATCATTCGGATAAACTCTTTCTAGAATCTATTCTGAAACTGTTCTTACTCTTCTTGCTTTGTTTCCCAGTATGTAAGGTAAATGTACACAGACGCTGTGAGAGTAACGTAGCTCCAAACTGTGGCGTTGATGCCAGAGGGATCGCTAAAGTCCTGTCTGACCTCGGAGTCACTCCAGACAAGATCTCTAACAGCGCCCAGAGACGGAAAAAGGTTTGGAAATATGCCAGAGTGTTCTCAAGAGGCTTTACATTTATTCTAAATTTTTTATTTAAGGGTATTTAAAGAAGGTTTTTCTGAATAAACAGTGGAAATTAATTGAGGGGCGTACCAACTGGGGATGTGTCCTTCAGAAACCATGTACTTAAAAGTTCGATCTACCCACTATGGTGTCAACCGCTGCTGTGTGAAGTCCTGTTATGAAGCCTTTAGATGAGCGTTTTCACAGTCGCCTGCATGTGGTGTTAACATACCGACCGTGAATCATAAGTTCTTGATGAAAATGTTGATGGGGACATGTTTTCTGTGAACAGCTTACTCAGGCTCAGGATCCTCAGCAGCCGTTATCAGGGATCCCTCAGGCAGAAGACGATCGCTCAAAGTCTGCCCCCACCTCCCCGTGTGATCAGGGTAGGCACATTTTCTGACTATTAAACTCTAAAGAGCAAACAGAATGGAGACACACACCACAGCTCTTATTTTTCTTGGTTTCTTGCAGACGTCAAGGAGCTGGAGAACATCCGGAAGGCTCTGTCATTTGACCACCGCGGAGAGGAGCACAAAACACACCCACTGTCTTCCTCCTCGTCTGTGGACACGGTAACGTGTGACACGCACACAGGAGGTGATGGGAACAGCGTCGGAGAGGAAAGCGAAGAAAGTCAGGCGAATGGCGAGGTCAAAGGTCACAGCGCTCCAGAGGCCAAGAGGATGAACCTGCATGACTTTGTGTTTATCAAAGTTCTGGGGAAAGGAAGCTTTGGAAAGGTGGGCTCACTTCCTCTGCAGCTCTGTTTGTGAAACTCAGTAAGATGTGCAGTGAAAAGGATGGACCAGAAAACACAAACAAGTTTGTGTCATGTGACCAGGTTATGCTGGCGGAGATGAAGGGCACAGACGAGGTTTATGCCGTCAAAGTGCTGAAGAAAGACGTGATCCTGCAGGACGACGACGTGGACTGCACCATGACTGAGAAACGGATCTTAGCATTGGCCAGAAGACACCCCTACCTGACACAGCTCTTCTGCTGCTTCCAGACTAAAGTAGGGACCCCACACACACATACACACACACACACACACACACACACACACGCATACGCACACAAACATGCAGACATTATTTGCACCTCCAGGGGGCAGCATTGGAATTAGAATCTGTACCATCGTACATCCACGCTGACAATCTCTCTTGGAGAAAACATTTGCAGTTTGTTTCTTGATGAAAACTTCAAAAGTACAACAGGTTAAAAAGAATGAAAATACATAAATTTTAAAAAGAGGGAAACTTTCACCCAACAAGTTTTAACATCAGAGGAAAAACTGAATCAAACTGTATGCTGTTCTCGAGCTTTTTCTCTGCTGTTTTTCTTTTGAACATCTTTAATCCAAATCTTTGATCATTTGTTTCTGCATTTGTTGTTGTTTTCTTAAATTTGAAGAAATAAGATAAAAATAACTTACGTGTTCAGGATAAAAGATTTTACTGCTCTTGATGATTTAGTCTTATTAGATTATTAATAAAGGGGATAAAAGATCATTTAAAACCTAAGAAAAACTGTTAGGCAGTCTTTTGTTAATTCTTTTGTAATTTCCTTTTGTTTTCTTCCCCTCTCCTTAATAGAAAAACAATTGTTGGGTTAAACTGCGTACATCTTGTGTTCACACTACAGCTGTTTTCACACGTGCACTGCAGCAGTGTACTTTTCTGCCTGGCAGGAGATTATGTTGGATAGAACATTAGCTGATATTTAACCTGCCTTATTCCTAGAACAAAGCCCGAGTGATGTTGGATTGTTCAGAGGTGCAAATGGTGCTGCTAATAGTCCGGTGCATTTACCACCGGGAGGTACGTGCCTCCTTCACACTCAGGCTCCTCGCCTTAGGTCTCTTGGCTAAAACACGTGGAGTGTTTCCACCAGTGCAAATGAAGTGAGGTGTGATCAAAAAGTTTCAGTGATGGTTCTCCAAACATCAACTTTACCTGTTGTAAAGACAGTGGGTAGCTGAAGTTCCATTCAAGCACGCCACCTTGGCCCTTGGACTTGTTACGCTGTGACGTCTGCTGGATCTGCTTCAGGGTCAAATGTGCAAACCTTAAACTTGATTTATTTTCAGAAAGTGGACAAGTCACGGGGATGGATATCTGGGTGAGAGGTCAGAGGCGAATGTGGGTTGCATAATCATTTTGCCCTGTGCTGACACAAGATGGCACTGTGACATGCCGCACCAGTCTTACGATCAAATGTTCTCCCTCAGGATGCTGCAGTAACACCACGACAACTTAACCTGGGGTACAAATTCTTAGCGCACAATCCTGTGAAAGTAAAAAAGAAAACAATGCTCCCTTACAATGTGGTAGGTCTAGCAAAACGATGAAAAATTCTCAGTTGTAGTGGGACGCACAGTTCTCATAACCAGCGGCGATCTTCCACATGAAAGTCTTGTCTGTTTGAAAAAGACGTTGATGCTAGCGAGTTTGAGGTCCACAGAGATATCACAGGTGCCAGACCAGGACCTCCAGAGTGTGATCCAAAAATAGCTTCATTGTTGGAAGCTGCCTGGACATCTCTGAGAAGATGATTTTGAATGAGAGGTGGGTCAAATTTAGGATTTAAGCAGCTTTGTGGAGAAAATATCCCAACTTGATCCTCTCAGAATTCGAAGTTCATGTGTGAAAACTGCCTTAAGGCCATTACCTGTTCAGCCCTTGACCTAGTTTTATTTTAGCTTCATTATTTTGGGTTAAATAGGCCCTAAAGGAGAACGTGCTAACAGCTAAGCATGCTGGGTAGGTTTGTAAACACGTCCAGAGCAGTAATAGACTGAGAGAACTATAGCACGACAGTCAACCTATACGAGAACTATAATAAGAGAACTGCTCTGTATTCACTTCTCAGAATACATCACAACTTCTCGCTATGTTTTAGATCAAATTGTCTCCAGGTGTCATATTTTATATCTGCCGAATACAACATTTTATGAACTGTGCTGTTAAGCAGGCATCTCTGGAAGACCTTTGAGAAGATATTTCAAGCAGCTTTAACACTAAAGCAGCGAAGCACCGGTCTTCAGGCTTCTTGCTCCCTCATTCACAGGTTACTCGGCTTTCATCATCTCCACTTTTAGCCTCTTTATCCATCAATACTTTAAGTTGGCTGTGACAGACAGACACACAAAGGGCAGCTGTGGGTGGGACGCCCCTACATGGGCAGTCCTTTCAGACTTCTGTATGTTTTGTCTATTGTGCGTTACATAAATGTTCCTGTCGGGAACCATATAGTGGCTTTGTACATCCACATGTGTGAGAGTTTGTGTATTTACGATACTTCCAGTTGTGTCCTTTCTGTAATGCAGAAGAGAGCAGGACACATGATTCGCTGATGTGCAGACTTCTTTCTGATCAGCTTTAGGAGGTTCAGGTGTTAACTTTACACAAGCTGCACACACAGTCAGCGAGGTAAGCATGAAAGTTTGAGAGATTTTGTTATTTAAAAGAAAAAAAGCTGAAACCTTAATTTTTTTTATTACAAAACATCATCCCTTCAGCTCTTTCCTGAAATAGCTAAAACCACTCATCAGTGTCAATGTGCCTTCACGTGTGCACTTTCACAGCCTGGTGGAGCTGAGTGCGAGAATGCAAATGTTCTGCTGGAATTTTAAATTCCTTGCAATCCCTCTTTACTACAAATTACAATTTAATGTCTAATCATGCCCATGTGCGAAAAGCCGAGGCAGCTGTCCAGTGAATTTACACTGAGTGAGTGAACGCCATGTGTTCTGCCCCCTGCATGCTCTTTACCAGACCATTTAAAGTTAACACCAATGGTGTCAAACTCATTGTAGTTGGCTCAATTTGACCTCAAATGGTCTAGACCAACCATTGTTCACCTTTAATGAACCATCGTTTTACCAAACAGACGAAAGATAAGCACTACTTTAACAATCTCTATTTTTCTACTTTGAAAAAGTGCCAATACATGCACATTAAAATTTATGGATCACAGTACATCTACAAAAGTTGCTGTGCTGCTTATTTATGACCCATGCAACTTCACATTTGGAAGGTTTTTTTTAAATGTGCATGTATTTTCACTGCTATTTAGCAACACTAGTGACCCCACATCAATACTAGCAGCGCACTTAATTATAAAATTGGAGTTATTAATGATTTCTCTGCTTTTTTCACACTTTTCAAAAAGCCATCCAGTGGACTTTTGTTCTCAGGGCCGCATGTTTGACGTTGCTGGTTCAGACCCTTGTTTGAACCAAACAGAGTCTTTTGAGTAGTGAGGATGCATCTGATGCAGAGACTTTCCTGTCATGTCTAACATGTGAGAAAAGGCAGCCTGCTGGCTCTGTCCCATCCCGGTTCTTCCACCAGCATCCAGAGGTCAGCCTGGTCACACAGAAGGCGTAAAAGCGTAAAAGCTTTTTCCTGTCTATCTATATTTGAGATAGACAGGAATCAGTAGTATGAGATAACACAAATGCAAAATTTTTGTGGAAGGTGGAAAATAAAAAGAAATAACAGATTAGAAGTAAGATCAGATGCTGGAATTAAATGCTTGAAAACGTCTTTGCAGAGCTCAGCTGAAGGTCCTGAAGGTGCCGTTTGAAGATATTGGTTTCAATATCTATAATGTTAAAACAATCTTAAAAAAAAGTTACACTACATGTTCACTACATACACTGTACACTATAGGTCTGCTATAAATGAGGCATTTATTTTAGAAGACTTGCTGTGCAGTTCTTACTGGTACTAACAAAGCCTACTTCTGAGAATTCAGCTTATGTTCCAGGAAATGATGCTTTGACAGGAAATGGAATATGCACATACTGCATATGTGTGTTGTCTGTATAGATCTGGTCACAAGTTCACAGACACTCATCGTGGACATAAATGTCATGGTAATTTTGGGCTTTCTGTGATTTTTTGGTCATGTCCTTTTTGCAGGGTGGAATGATTCTATAGCATTCAACTTTTATGGTTTTATGAAACAATTGGATGCACAAGTCTGACAATATTTAGAATTTTCTCTAATCCACACAGGCTCAAAATTATATACACACACCCCAACTAATATTTGGTTATTAGTTGGTTATTAGTTGGGGTATAATTCTAGATGAATATTTGATCACCATTTTTGGCAGAATAGGTAGAGTTCATTCAAAATATGGCATTTTAGGAGCCTTTCCACACCGATGGTCAGGTTCCATTGCATGTGAGTTTTTCTCAGTTAGTTATATTTCATATTTCAATCATACCACACCATTGAACTTTACTTATGTGGAATCCTCAGTTTATAGAAGTATGTGCCTCTGACATCAACTGTTGTCAGTTCAGCAGGTAGCTTTCTATCTGCAAAAGTGGATGGATAAAAATAAATGCATGGATTCATTCTCTTGCTCCTCTCTACATTCTTTTAGGGATTGGTTTGCTGAAATAGTTTCCTTATCTTCACGTGGCATTGTTTTTCTTCCATTCTTTCTGTCATCATCTCTGAAGAGATCTGGAAAGAATCAACATTTTTCAGAGTTTCAGTTAAGTTTCCACACTAGAATTGAAACCAACCATCTTTAAGTTTTGTGATCTGGTCCAGCTGTCATCACTGGACCGAAGTTCAGGGGAGGTTTCGTGCCTGAAAGTTAGGTTAACATCAAAGTAAAAAGTCAGAAAGTCTTCACGAAAGAAGTTAAGTGTGAAAGCAACCTCAACCCTCTCATTTAAAGCAACATGACGTCACTTTCGGGAATAACTTTCTTTGATAAAACAGCGCTTCTTTGTTCTTTTCCTTTTCTGTGTCAACAGACCATCAATCGAGTAGCTTCTCAAGGTGTGTTTGCTGCTGCCAGTGATCCATATACATACTATTTTTAAGACATTTCAGGGGGCTGCATGACCTTTTTTTAATGTTTTGAAAGGAGGAGTGTCACCATAATCACCTTCTTTATAGTCAAAAATCTAGAAAAACTAGACGATTAAAGAAATGTTTGAAAGGAAGAGAATTATGTCACATTGGTAAAGCGATTATTTTACCTGCGTCTGCTTCTACTTCACATGTTTGAACATACATTGCAAGATATGCGGTGAAAAATTTAGAATTCTGCAGGGGACCAGTGGGAGCCAGACATGTCAGGGAGGAGGCATAGAAGATATTTTGCAAGCTGCATCTTGTGTTTATTTTCTCTGAATGCTCTGGAAAGTCTTACTCTAATTGATGGCGTTTCCTGTTCAATTTATTTATTCCTGTTATTTTCCTCCGAAGCAAACACAAACGTGTGTGGAGTCGACAGAGACAGAGAGAATGACAGAAAACGTCATAGTGAGACAAGACTGCATTACGTATTTGTGTCTTGCATTATTTCGTCTTTATTTTGTTCTTCCTATTTTTTTCTTATCAGATTCATCCTCGGATGCACGCACACACACACACACACACACACACACCCACCAGGGGTTATTGAAACTGTGTTCTTGATTGAGACAAAGGGACTGCGATTCTTATGTAACAGCTTTGATCCTTATCAGCGATGTGTATTCCATATGTTGTGTGACCCCCACCTTCATCACCTGCCTCACCCAGCTGACCCCGTCTACTTCCCCTCACCCTCCCACCCCACTCTTCTTAGAACATGCACTGAATGTTCTGAATTCGATTTGATTACTGTAAACAAACCCTCATATACATCCTGCATATACAATGATACACAGACACGGCAGCTGTGTCACTCTTCGCCTCTTGCAAAACGCTGGTTCCACTCAGCCTTTCACTGGGCTGATCCGTATCGACTCAGTGTGCTAGTCTGACCGTGACGATACAACGTGGCACTGATTTAAACTGAAGAATTTAATCCGAGAGATTGATTCTGCCATTTATTTTAAGTTTCTGCAGAAGGATTTCTGTTTCTTGTGGTGTTTTCAAACTTATGATATAGTGTAGAGCATAATACGGTAGTAGTGGTGTATTTTCAGCATCATTTGGCCAACAACAATGAAATACCTCTGAATACTGACGTCATCCATCCATCTGTTTTCCACTACTTGGAGTTTAAGCAGAGGCGCCTAGACCTCGCTCTACTCAGCCACCTCCTCCAGCCTCGCTAAGGATGTGTTCAGGAGGTGTGTTAATCAAAGGCCTGAACCACGTCGACTGGCTTCTTACTATGCAAAGACATAGCGGCTTCCCTCTGAACCTTCCCGAATCACAAGCTTCTCAACCTTTTTCTTGGAGAAAGCTTCACCACCTGTATCCACAATCTTGTTTTTTTGATCAGTAACCCAAAACTCATGGCTATAGGCGAGGGAAGGAACATTGATCTGCCAGTAAATCAACAGCTTCCCCTTTATGGTCAGTTCTCTCTTCACCACAGCACACTGATACACTGTTTGCACTGAAGACGCTGCCTCCAGTCCATCTTCTCTCTTCCCGACTTCTAACAAGTTCCCGAGATATTTGAAGTCCTCCTTGAGGCCCTGACTCATCTCCTTGTCCAAATGACAACTGTGCCTTGGTTTTGCAGATGCTACTTGTAATATAGTCTACTAATTACTTGACTGTGCTGGTTATACAAAGCTAGAAGCTTTACTACATTTTAAAATAATAATTATGTTTTTTTTTAAAGAACCCCGAAAAAATCTTATCTCACCCCAGTAACCAGGTCTGTCCCTTCAACTCAGTGAGGTCTAAGGACGAGTTCATCATCAGATCACGATGATGAAATTCGATGACGATGAGCAAAGCGCTAACAAGATTGAAAGTAGAACTGAATGTATCTCTCTGTATTGGCCCTGGACAGATTCCCAGTGGGAAATTTCTTGAAAATTATCATATTGTGGTATCTTATTGTGTAACCAGCAGAAACCCAAATGATGTTAAGTTTCATTTTCTATGTGTGGGACGCTTCAGTGGCCTCTACCTGCAGGCCTTCAGTACACAACCCTGTCCAGACATGTTGTGCCGTGCACAAATCTTCGATGATGAATACATGGAACGTGGTTATGCAAGTGTTTGTGTGTCTTTCTGTCTAAGGGAGATCGAGCTAATTTGAAATATTATTTTCTTTGTAAAGTGATAACTGTGAAAACCTCAGTCCATCATTTTCTTTGATTTATAATATTTATAGGATTTTTTTTATTTAGTGCTTGTATTGATTCATTTTATATAAATGTAAGTAATTCAAAAAATTTATGAAAACTTTATAATTTGGATTTTTTTTTTATTTTACTAATTGTTTAAGTTATTTTATTTTTTTATTTTTTTATTTTTATTTTTTAAGTTATTTTATTATATTATTTGTATAATAATATAATAATATGTTTTGATTTTTATATTTATGCATTTTTATTCAATTTGATTTTAAACTTCTTACTACATTATAAGATATCCCAAAACCTGAAGGAGGCACTGAGTTCATGGTGACATCACTATGCCTAAAAAAGTCTTTGTACTTTGTGTGACCTATGTTCTACCTACAACTGCCCCGCCCTCTTCGTTCTTCTTAATCGACTGTGGGATCACAACCGTTCCCCTATCGGCCTAATTACCGCTGAGAAATGTAAATAACATTATACAACAGTAGCGCCAAGGCCTCGTTCTGCTCCACACACTGTGAGGCCGAGAAGTGAAGTCAGAGAAGGAGAGGACGAGGAAATGCAGATGGCGAGGAGAGCAAAATAGGGATGATGAGGGGAAGACGTGAAAAAGTCTTTTTTTCAGTATTTGTGATAACAAGATGGCTGGTGGTATTTGTGTTGTTGTTTTCTTTTTGCCAAAGCGAAGGAAAGATTACATAAAGAGAAGCAGACGTTGAAAGGGATTGGTTAAAAGGGAAAAAAAGTAGCTGTGATGTAAAGACCCGGTTAGATTGCAGTGGAGAGTGAGTGTTTTTTAATGAACTCTAAGAGGGAAAGATCAGAGGAAGCAGGGATGGCCAGAAACCAGGCAGATACATTAATGAACCTTTGTTGTTCGGTGCTTAGGACAGAGAGCGACAGATGGACTGACACAGAACGATGGAAGGACAGATAGAGATGAAGACAGCCAGAGAATAGCAGACACAGACTGAGGTTTAGAAGACTGAGAGCAGAGATGAAAATCAGTCAAACTCAACCCATGTGTCTTACTTTTTAACATCTGTTATATCTGCAACTATTGACATTCACGTGTGGCGACATAAAAATTATTTGGATTTATCAATTTTTGTCCTATGTAAAGTGACCACCTTTGCTTTTGCATGGATAAAGCAGTATGATAGATATCAATCTTTCAACCTTGCTTTGGTCGTTTATGTGTGACACCATGTCTCAGCTGAGCATCGAGCTCATTACCACTCCTACTACCAGTACTTAGGATGTACTAGATGTACTAATTCATCCTTATAAGCTCTGCTTTTGAGGACTTTAACCTGTCATGACACAGCGGATGTCCTTTTTGTCACTGCTGACACTTTTCTCAAACTCTTCAACAGCAGTGTTGTGCACAGGTCAGCTGAACACGGCCCCCCGTAGGTAACGCAGGACATTATTCACATTAACTTCATCATAGGCTTTGTGTCAGGGTTATGGCTGGGGTCATATCTTCCCCTTTATATGGAATTTATACATAATTTAGTAATTGAAGAATTGCAAGGCCAAACTGTACCTCGGAGACTTTGATTGGAAGATAAGATCTTTTTGCTTTTGAAGCTATGCTTGTTTAGCATAAAATTGTTTTGCTAAAATGCAGCCTAACCCTAAACCTACCCGTGTGGTTTAGCAGTGACCTGAAACTTTGTTTAGACCATGCCTAAGAGCAAAATAACGTTGTGTGCATGAGGTTGTGGGTGTAATATCTACATCTACAGGTCCTTTTATGTAGACAGTAAACAGTCATAATATCTAAATACAGACAACCTAGTAGCTATTTGTGGTAATAGCAAACTTATTTTATTGTGAAATTTGGACCTTTCTTGCAACTAAGCAGTCGAAGCTAAAGATGTGTTTGCAGTCTTTAAGGTCATGTGAGATGTAGACGGTGAACTAGAGCATAATTTGCAGGATTTCGATCTTAAATATAAACTAAGACCAGCACCTGATGTTACAAAATACAAATCTAAGTTGCAAGACCTGTTTTTGACACCCTTGAACTGACCCCATCTCTTCACCTTAGATTGAGTGTAAACACTCACACACTCACCCAAAAAAATTTCTATAGCGAACATATCCACCCAGACAGCCTTCCCTTCCAGGAATAGTCTACTTCTTATCATTATGGCAAATCTTCAGTGGTGTTCAAGAGAGCTGGGTGATAGTTAGACCCTTTACAAGTCACTGTGACACTATTATGTGAATAGAAGATGTCTTCTGAGCGTTTCTTCTGGGCAAATTAGCTTTTCGATAGACGGATCAGTAGTAACGACCAGCAGCCTGATGCCAGCTCTGTGTTTATCACCTCATCAGTACAAATTATTTGGATGTGTGTGTGTTCTTGCACTTCTTGTGCAACCTTTAAAATGAGAGCATTTTGTCCCGTCCTCTTTTCCCCAAAGAGCTTTTTTAAGACTTAAGGTGAGAGTTGCAGTGGGGTTAAAAAAGCATCTCTGACACAACCATTAACCCGATGTCAACAGTGTCATGCTGCGCCTTTCTTTGCACGACAGATTTTACTGGCACCATTTTTGCACATTTTCAAATGAAAGCACTGGTAACATTGAAAGTGCTGTTATTACAAATCCCATCTTCATCCATCCATTTTATAACTACTTATTCGACTAGGGTGGAAGGCAGCTGGGGCCTAGCCTAGCTGGGCAGAAGGGCTCAGCCTCACCAGTCCATCACAGGGTTTTTTGTTGTAGTGAACTAATGTAGGTAAACTATTATTTTTTATGAAATATCATCTTCTGTCTCTCCCTCAGTTTATGTTTCATACCTTTTGCCCTTTTGGGTTTCTTGGTACTCCTGTTTTCTATATTTTTTTGCCCCTCACTCTCTGACTGGTTGCAACAGATGGCTGCCTCTCCTAAAGGGCCGTCTACACAGAGATGTAGCTGTTGGTTGGTCACTAAAGCACAGTCCAGGCTCCGGTTGCCTAGGTAACCCTCCAATGTATTTACCACCCTGCCATATGTCTGTCAACAGTGTCCTTTGCTCTCATTGGTAGTTGCTTTAGTTGCTAGCTTTGAAGTTGAGAAAACTTTAAATCACATTAGGTGACGGTCTGGTGCAGAGGTTTTGTGATACTTTCTGTGTTTTCTTCTCGCCATGTTGCTGCTAGTCACTTCCTCTGTTGTAGCTGTTCTTCCTGATTGGGAATTTTCACATCACTGGGGCGCTCTGATGTTGTACGATCATTACTTTAGTACATAAAGTAACTTGAGATGATTTTTGATGTGTACTTGGGTTAATTTCACTTTGCAGGCAGTCAGAATTTGGCCTTAATATAGCATCCATCCCCATGGTTGTTGGGCAACACACTTTTTGCTTGTAGAGGCCTGCCCACAGGTTTGTGTCCTCAGCTTTTATGTTGGTTAAATTCCCATAATCCTGCTCCTAGAGAAGGCAGAGGGAGCCATAAATACAGTTTAATATCTTTGAGCGTTCAAGAAAACCAAGAAAAAACATGTAGGAAACGGGAGAACCAACAGGTGAACCTTCTCCAGTGGAACCAGTGCACTAGTGTGCCGACCCATCAAAGTACATATCTGGCTTAAAGAGCAAAAGTGGTTAGAGGCTTCATCTGTCCCACTCTCTTCTGTTTTCCAGTTATCCTAACATCCTTATTTTGCCACTTGTTCCCTCCATCCTCCTCTCTTCCTGCTGATGTGCTGCTGACACGTTCTCACTCTGTCCACACATTCAAGATGTGCAGGGAGTGCTCACACATGTATGGATGAACATTGTCCTCACAGCACCTTTTTGTTGCTTAGAGACAGAAAAAACCTTAACACACAGAATCATCTACCTCTTTGTCCAGTTCAAAATCCCATAAAACACACACGTTGCATAGTTCACCTGATCGCGCCTTTTATAGTCACCTGACATTCCTGGAAGTCTGTTTCTCATTAAATTAATCACAGTCAACTACTTAGCTTTTTTTTTTTCTTTTGACCAATGAAAAACAAGTTTTTCTTGTCATTCATTTATTTCTTTATTTCTTTATTATGGGAACGAGGAGTAAGAAGATATTCTGTGGGAGAACCAGCAGCCCACACCATGTATTTAACTTCTGTCAGAGAACTACAGTGAGGGCGAATTTAGTGTGTGAGAACAATAAACACACACAGGCACAACATTCAGGTTGCCCGGCCAAATATGTGTCAGCCTTGAGCAGTGCAGAGTTGTTCTTTACAAAACTACAGTCATTAGTAGAGGTATGTTTGCTGTTCTTGGGTTGCAGTTCAGGCATAGACAAACATGTAATTTTATACTTGAAACCCTTACTGACATAATGCATTCCTTAGACCTCAGACTTAATGTTTACTTACCTAAACCTAACAGTGGTAGAGGTGGCAGGTCAGAGAGGATTAATATAAATCAGTTTTGATGTTAAATCTTATATAAGTTTGTCTTTAGTTTATGATGACATGTTGTTTTTTTATATAGGTATTGACATTGTTTTTTACATATCTGTGCCAAAGACTTTGCTGAAAAGCAAAGTGCCTTAAACCTGCATTCTTCTTAATGGCCAGCAGGGGGACAAAAAGTCAGATTCTAAAAAAGTCTGTAAGAAAATTACTTTTTTGATCTAGTATCTCAGGTTTTTCTAAAAAAACAAACAAACAAAAAACAAAACAAAATTATGGTCCAATTAGTGGAAAATAGAAAATAAATCGAGCTATGCCTTAGTGCATGTCTCTCTGTTTCTCAGTTAGAGCCTGGCCTATATAAGCATTTTTTAAGAGCGACACCATAAATCACACAGTACCATGTACAGTTAAACTATGCAACGTCCACACTCATAAAATGAGCAAAGTGTGTATTTTATGTCTCTGCCTTTAAATGATCATTTATCTGCCATTATATATATTTATCATACCACCGTCTTTTATATACAGTCTACGGTCTGTCCACAGAGACACATACATCTACACACAAATAGTGTGTAGTTTCTCTTGCAGAAACTTTTAAATATTTGATTTATTTTTATTTGTTTAAACATGATGAAATTATTAATAATATATTAATATTTTCACCTTGAGCCACAGCTTGTTAAATGTACATGTCACTGTATTTAATTTCTGCTATTTGTAGCTTTTCATAACATGGGATAGCAGTAGGACATTTGGAATACAACAGACATATAAAATGATCAACATTTGTCAACCTTAATGTCCATTTGAGTAAAAAAAAATATGTATATACATTGCCCTGTATTACTGCTGTAATGTGTTTATATACACATGCAGTGATTGATATATGTGAGGAGCTTTATTTAAGCTTTAATTAAATTAAAGCTTATGGAGACTCAAGGCATGGAAGTCAAGAATGCAGGAATGATGTTTCTACTTATAAACACATTAGGGTTTAATATGTTTAACTGATTAGAATGCAGAATTTTTGAAAGGAAAAACAGGTTCAGTGGCCACACACAAAGAGTACGCTCTGTCCTCCAATTACAATTATTTTCTTCTGCAAGGAGGAAAAAAAGGAAAAGTCCAGCTCTTCTCTTCAAGTCAACATCTGTGAAAAACACACAAATAAAATAAAAAGGGGAATAAAAGGATGAATCAAAGTTTTTCTGAAGAGTCATTGTCACATCTGGAGTGAAAGTCACTTCTCAAAGTTACCATATAGCATTACAAAAACACTGATTACCACAAAACAAACTCAGGACCCAGACTCTGTTGAATGAAATCACCAAGTGAATCTTTACTGGTTGCCTCTGTGTGGTAATGACCAGCAGCCAAACGGTAATGGCTCATAATGTTCCGAGGAAAATGGGGCAGCAATTGAGTTTTTTTGTTCGTGCATGGACAAAAGTTCAAACCCCACTTGTTGTTTTTTTGTTCCCCGTTTTTGTCTGACTTTGATGAAAGTGTTTATTTTAGCTTCATGTCAGCCGTTCATATTTTCAGGAGAGGAGAAGCAGTGCGTTACAGCTAACATTTCAACAACCAGAGTGGTGAAAAGTAATTCAGCGGATGAACTCATCTTATCTAACATTTCTATAATTAGATTAGGATCTCAGTTTTAAGGGCAATGTGAGCACATCAAAATTATTGTAATTTAATAAACAAATACAGAAAAAACTCCTCTACGCTGCACACATTTACCTATTTTTCTTCCTTTCTTTGATATATATATATATATGTATATATATGTATATATATATATATATATATATATATATATATATACATATATATATATATATATATGTATATATTAGTGCTGTCAGCGTTAATTTCGTTATGACGTAAACGCCATAACTGCATGAACGCAGCAAATCTCCATTAACGAGTTACCGTGTTAGCTCATTAACACGTTGACGCCATGCAGTCCCATGCACGGGGCGATCCGCGGTAAGTCGTTATTGGAGATTTGCTGCGGCATTAATGCGGTTATGGCGTTAACGTCATTTTAACAAGATTAACGCTGAAAGCACTAATACATATATATATATATATATGTATGTATGTCTGTGTGTATGTGATTGAATGTCTGGTCACAGTGCAGACAGTATGAGGTAATGGTTTGGGCTTGTATAAGATGCAATGAGATGCAAGTTAAGACTTGTTTAACATACATTACAGCCGGCTGGCACCAAGAGGGCTCATACACACAAACTTTAGAAACACGCACACAAAATAGTCGGATAACCATCAAGACGTTATTGTCAGCATTGTGTAGTGGATCGTCTGGCCGTGTGCCTCTAAAATATGCCCTGACTTTGTCTGTGTGTGTGTGTGTGTGTGTGTGTGTGTGTGTGTGTGTGTGTGTGTGTGTGCACGCCGTGTGTCAGAAATGGGAAGCCAGTATCTGTACATTTGTAATTACAGTCAGGAAATGTTTATTCATGTTTGATTGGGTGGGACCAGCTGGGACTTTGGGTACATTTAAACAAACTATTTCAACATCCTGTTTAAAGTCGCTTTCAGGAGGAGTGGAGGGAGGAAAAAAATTCTCTCTGAGGTGGACTATCGGCCACTTATGTAACACGAAATTTTGAGGCCTCTTTAAACTGATAGCAGAGGGGAGAAAAGAGCCTGAGGTCAGCTTTAAATATACATGGCATGAATGTGACGTGTTTGGTGAATGGCTGAATTAATTCTTTTAATCAGTTCTGATCCAACTAAAGAAAAGCAACAATACACTACAGACAGTATGACACTTCATTATGGAGGGTCCTTAAAACTCAGTAGCAATCCTGATTTCATGGCAGTTAAAAAGGATTAAAAAGTGTATTAGTATAGTAAAATATACCCACTGGTATTCAGGACCCTTTGCATCACATTTTAATGGACTTTGTGTACCTAATTACAATCCGTTTTTGACATGTTAGGCAGTGCTACACAACAGTCTCTTGCCTGAAAATAAGGTATAACATCTACATAAGGGAAAGATGTTGGTAAGCTAAGAAGACATGATTTTCAAATGCTGTTTAATTAAGTCTATATCCAATTCAATCATTTAAACCGCAATCCCAACAGGTCAGCAGACCATAATATCTACCAACATCTGGTACCCTTATCGTACCCGTAGATATGATAAGCGTTGACATATTTCATATAGAGCGTGATATTTTAGCTCCCGTGGCCTGCATATAGTTGCTACACAACTGCAAACTGCTTTGAAGTCGAAGGAGTTCCATTGTATCTGTTACACTAACCTGCCTGCTGGAAATAATGATAGTGCATTAACCCTTTCACTACAGTGGACAGCTATTCAAAGGCTGTTTTCTTGTATTTGTGTCAGTGTTGATCGTATACTTGCACATCAACCAGTACATTGGACACTGATGTGTCACTCCATACCAGATTCATAACATATGTTGTCCACCTAAGTGGATATGTAAAAAAAACTCTTTGAAAAGTACATGTTTAAAAAAATGAAGTTCAAAAATCTTTTTTTCATGCCTAAAGATAAATAAAAATACTTCACAAAAAAATCCTGATTGAGGTTGTCATAATTCATGCATGAAAAGGTTAAAATGGTCTTATGAAGTATCTGTATATGAGAAGTTATAAGTAAAGAAAGTTTGCAGTCATGTGCAAAATACCTGCTAATGTACAATTTTTGCATCCAAACAAAATTGGACTTCCTCGTCGTCTAGATTTGGCGAATCTCATTGAAGAACAATCAAGTCTTTGAAGCTCTGTAACTGCATTCAGTTCAATTTAATTCACTTCAGCTTTTAATAAAATATGGCACCAATTTACAGTATTTGTCACCGCAAGGCACTTTACATCATAAGACCCTACAAGTTTAGAAAGAACACTTAATAATCGTATGATTCCTTATGAGCAAGCAATGGGCGACAATGGGAAGGAAAAACTCCCTTTTAACAGGAAGAAATGGTGGTGTATGGCACTTGGATTGGCACAAGCAGGTTCATCATTGGATACTGATTTTTTTTCCAATTTAACTGTGGGAAGTCAAAAGTTGTGATCAATATTAAAATTTGAGAAACAGGTAGTTTCCCCATCTAACAATGACCCTCACCCTTGGGAAGCTTGCCACTTGAATTATAAATTATTTTTATTTATTTTTGTTAAAAAAGGGGAACCAGAGGAAGATTAATGTATATCGGTAGAAAGGAAGCATAAAATTGGTGACAGACTGTTGTTTTGTTTGAGCTGCCATGGTTAAAATGGAATTGCCATATCTGGTTAATATTGCTATCAGAAGACAAAAAAAACTGCACTGTTTTATAAATTTTCAACATTTTGAATTGAAAAAAGTTACCACAGTGTTTCCAAGTGTCTAAAACTCAAGTGGGAAGAATCATTGAGAAATTCAAAGAGAGCCAAACAGTACAGAACAAGCCTGGCAGAGGTAAGAAGTGAAAGATTTCAAAGACTTTGGAAAGAAAAGTAGTGAGAAGGTGTCTAAAGACCCCAGAACAAGTTGGGAATTATAGTCTCAAAGATCACTAGACCCATGGACAGGAAGGGACCGCAAGGCTGCCTACTAAGAAAAACTCCACTTCTGCAGAAGAAACACCCTCAAGCCAGACTGAAGGTGAAGCACAACCTGGAGAAAGATTATGGTGAAGATCTACCTCCAAAAGACCAATATGAAGGTTACTGACTGGCCTCCATGAAGCCCCGACTTGAATCCCAGTGAAATTTTTGAGGTGAACTGAAGATCACGGTCCATGCCAGAAGACCAGCAAATCTTGAGAAGTTTGAAAGATTCGCCAAAGAAAAATGGGCTGGAAGTACTCGGGAGAGATGAATGTGAGACTTGTTGAACACTACAACAAATGATTGTACTACAACATAACTGTCTATTAGTATCACAGGGCCTAATCATTTTGACGCTGGTAGTTTTTGATTTTTCTCACATCCAATTTGTTTCTGTGCAAATGTAAGCATCCAAAATAAAACCAACATGTTTGAAAAAGCTGTGTTAAAATTCTCTGCTCTATTTAACATCACTTGGGAAATACTTAAAAAAAAATCATATATGGAGGCTAATAATTATGTCCTCATCTGTAAGTGGGTTGGGAAAACTGGGACAAAGTGGTCAAAAAACTGAAAACTTGTTTAGTCTCTAATTTTAGATTTAAGAAACAAGAGTCTTTTTTATGCCTAAACTTTTTCAAGTCTCTGGCTTAATGATGCTCTCATAAATGTCTAGTGTCCTTCTGTATTTGTTTACTTTAGTCCATTAGACATTTACAGTCGCCTACAAACCTGCAAAGACTGAGCTGCACCTGACAGGTTGATTGTGTCACATTAGCTCCGGGACTATAAACCAAGACCAACTGCTTTTTTAAGGTATTATAAAAATGTTCCAGCTTTTTGAAATGTTCGAATCAACAAATCAAGATGTGTCTTTCTTTTAGAGTGACAACTACCTTCAAAATTTTTCACTAGTTCAGGATCAGCAACTCAACACTCCGTCTCTTAAAATGCAGTCCAAAGCTCTCAAGATGTATCTAAGAATTGATGTGTCCTGTGGCCAGTTATGAACACTCATTATGGCCAAACATACAGACAGTTTTTTAGGTGAACATGCCCCAAATATCCAGCTGGCGACAGGTTTGACGTGCAACTGATGAGTTAATGGAGCAGATGCTGTATAAAGCCAAAGATGTTCAATGTTCGTGCTTAATCACTGTTCCAATGCTAATAAGGAGAATTCAGTGGATGCGAGACAACCACAAAATTTCTACTTCTTCTTTGCTATTGTCTTTCTTGAATAACAAAGGGTAGAACATGCACAATCATTGTCATGCAAATTAAAAATAAAGGGCATGCCTACACCCATTCACAGCTAATTGCGTCGGAAAGGAAACTGTTGTTGTTTGTGCAGCTAGTTCCACAGTTTTAGGTACATGCAAGAAACAGAAGTTTGTTTGCTCTCGATGTAATGAAACGCACACATAGAAATGCATTTGTCTTTGTTCTAGAGAGTTTACGGCATAAATCGGTTTCAGGTTGTTTTTTTTTTACCTTTCCACCGCAACATATTCTGTTTACATACTTCCTGTGTCTCAGATTCAGTCTTTGTCGCTCTTTACAAATCCTATATACGCTTCACAGCCGGGGGTCTCCTTTAATGTGGTGGAAACACAGAAGCTTCAGATCTGTAGCTCTGTGTCACCTTAACAGCTAACGATGTGAACCCTGAGGCCTCACACAATGGCTCTGACGGGCTCCTCCTTGTTTCTTATATACCCAGCTGTTTATATCACAGCACCCTCACTGCACATACTCTCTCTCTCTCTCTTATTTCCTATATGAAGAAAGCGAGCTGGAATTCAGGAAGGAGGCCGTTTGTTTCCCCACGGAGCCCATTTTCATTACCAAGAGAATAGAGCTTAGAGGGCGTGGTCTACAGCAGTGTGTGTGTTGTTTTTCGCCTCTGTATGTGTGTGTATCACAGGAAGGGGTCCTATGGAAGTAGAGACAATTAGTGGTTGTCACATAGCAATCTGTATTGTTTTTCTTTCTCTACCCAGGGAAGTTTGAGACAAAATCCAAAGTGTCTTGTGTTTTTAAAAATGGGTTAAATTTACAACTAAGATTTTCTCTCTGATTAATAAACAGTTTGTGTTCCATTTATTGTTTTCGCCTAATGTCTTGATTTAGGCAGATGTGATATGAAAAAATTGTGATAAACAGAATGTTTGAACAGCTGGTGGGCGGGGCTGCTGTGCTCATAGCCAGAGCTGTGTACCTGTGATGATCATATGAGAGACTCCAGGATGTCATGTAGAATCAAGAGCAGAAAAACTGTTTGAAAAGGGAGCTCTTGGCTTTCAGGGGTTCTTCGTACATCCACCGATCTCATTATTTGAAACGTTGGCCATATTTAGTATGAACATCCACCGGTGTAACGGTATTCATTAGACAGAATTTTGTTTTAACAATTTTTAACAATTTTGTTTTAACAATATTTTGTTTTAATGACTGTATATGATTTATGAGTTTAAATTATTTATTGTTAATGGATAAATGTAAAAGCACATTTATCAGTGAATTATGTTGATATTTTTGCCATTTTCGAATTGCAATATTTACACAGTTACTTCAGACTGAATAAAGTTCTTCTTCATTGTCTTCCCGCAGGACCGCTTGTTCTTCGTGATGGAATATGTCAATGGAGGAGACCTGATGTTTCAGATCCAGCGATCGAGGAAGTTCGATGAGGCACGATCTCGTTTTTATGCCGCCGAGGTCACATCTGCCCTGATGTTCCTGCACCAACACGGAGTCATTTACAGGTAACCGTGATGTGTTTAAATGGTCAACAGGCAATCATGCACCTTTTCATGGTGTATTACCACATTTTAGCGGGTGTAGCAGTGTTTATCACACCAGTCCTCTTTCAGGACTTCTGCATATTTCAGTCAAAGCCTTTTAACTTGCCTTTCTTTAATTGTTTGACTGTGAAGTGTGAACATGCTGCTTGTTCGATTAACAGGAGACATAAGAGAATTTCTGACAAAAATCAAAGAATGAAGAAAACTGCTGCAAAGCCTTCCTTTGCTGAAATGTACATTGGTCTGAGTAGGTGTCAGAGCGCTCATGTTCTAACAGCACATAACATGTTTCCATTGTTTGGACAGTCATTCAGGGGTGTGTGATTCACAGAATCACTGAGCACATAATTTGTGAACTTTGTTTTTAAACTGCTCAGTGGCTGCACATCATCCTGCTGGTTTGAAAGTTTCTGAATGCATGTACCATAAAAGGTGGAGTGGTAGGTTCAAAAATATATTTAAGAACCTTTAAGTATGTACTTGTACTTTACTATTATCTATTTATTGATAATGCCTTTGGGGCAAGAACCAGTCCTTTCAAATTTTGCAATACGGTGCTAAGTAACCATTTAATTGGACAAAAATGCTGCATAACATCTCTTCTGTGCAGTTTGCATGCTGTCACCATGCCTAATCTGGTTTACCTTGCTACTGAAAACATACAAGGTGGATTATTTTGTCATTGCCCGTGGCTAAGGCACTAGCATTCGTCCGAAGTTGGTACATGAGCGCTGCGTTGCAGCAGTTTGTAATGCTTAAAGTCAGAGAATGAATGGAGAATCAACAACTGCAAACTTTAAACAGTTTGTCCTGAACATTTTCTAAACACTTTAAAAACAACATCTAATATATTGTCTGTTCTGAAAGTATTTTCTCAGTAAATACTGGGTGGATTGAAAAAAACACTTTGGTCTGTTTGAGAATAATAGCAAAGCCGTGATTCTCATCAAACTCAAAATCTTGGTAACTATTTGTTAAATATCAATATGTTTGCATTGCAAAAACCTAAAAAAAATATGGAAACTCCAGGGCAGGGAAAGATTTAAATAACTGATTTTTGGTAGTCTCAGTTCTATTCACCAGCTATGTTTGACAAGGCTTTGATTATTTTTTTCTAACTTCTTTCTGTTCAAGCTAAACTCAAGTTTAGTTCAAGCATCATCAGTCTTGGGCTGCACATTGTTAGCTTTCTAAACAACCACAGAAAATCTTAATTTTCCTACACAAAGCCCTATTAAGATAGAAAGTGATTCACTCAGTGGACTTTGCTTTGTAGCTGACAGTTGGTAACTAGTGGACATTCATTTGGGTAGATAACTCTCTAATGGATTTATTTCTCAGTCATGTGTCAGTCAGAAGTTTTCCTACCGATAGATGCTTCAGTCATTTGCCATGTTGCTAACGAATACTTTACGCGGTGATGGTAAGTCAATGTATCTGGTTGCTGTACCATTCCTAGTTGGTTCTGTGGAGGATGGACACCCTTTAAGAAAAAAAACATCCTCAAGCTTGATCAGCAGATTTACAGTAGGTGTAGAACAATTAAGCCAAATATGTGAGTGTAGTTAAACTTCATCCAGGCATGTTGAGTGGCACTGATGTCAGGTTGCACAGCTGCTGTTGGTTTGGATCCCTCAGAACACCGACTGAGAGAGGAACAGCTCAATTTAACACAGTGTTGCTTGTTGTCGTGTACTCACAGAGTGTTCTTGTGTTTGGTCATGACCCTGGAAGTGCTCTGCGTTCATACATGTGTTGAGATTACCTCACTGTCCTTTTGCTCCAGGTATTTTCTGTCTGCATGGATCCATTCAGTCATAATATCATTGTCAACCAATAGGAAACACACAATTGGTCCCAAAAAATCCACACAACTTGAATCATAACATCATTGTGATTGGATGGAGCCTCGGAGAAGATTTTGGTTGTTTGATCCAAAAATATCACTGATGGAAGAAAAGCATGTTGTTCTCTCTGCTGTTTTCCCAGATGAATGTGAACTTTAATTTGCTGTTTAGAGTCTCTCATCATGCAGCCTGTGCATGAGTTTGCATGTGTTTATGTCGTACCATCTGTGGCATGTTAGCAGAGAGAATTTTTGTTTATGGCATTAAGTTTCCAATTCTCTGACACCTGTATGATCCTCCCAACAGCAAAATATTTAAAACACATAAACAAGCACACATCTATACCTACAGGCTTGTTGATATAAAACATTATCCTTAGTTGAAACCTCATGTCAGTCCTCACAGCAGTCTGTCTAGCCTGAATCTAGACTAACAACCGGGTCTCTTTGAATGCTTTTAAAGAAAAAAACTGTTAAAACTGTTAAACTGTTAAAAAATACACTCACTGTAAGAATCCGAAAGAATATATATATATATATGTATACTACAAGCCTCATTCACTATTGACCTTCCAGTCTTACACGACCCATAATTTTACCTCCTGAGGCACAGCAGCCTCAGTGTGCCCATCCCTGGTTTAAACTAGAGATGGCACGATACCACTTTTTTATGTCCGATACCGATATCATAAATATGGATATCTGCCGATACCAATATGAATCCGATATAGTGTGTTTTTTAATATCTTGCTGCATGTTGTATAAGTTCATACTCAAGTTTAAATAAACAATAACACTAAAGCTATTCTGTTATACCTGTATGTAAAAAATATACTGCACCCAAAATATTTCATAGTTCAGCAACACTGATCAATCTAATAAACTTAAACCTACTCCATCCTTCCTATTCTGGTATTTTAAAGAGTACTTAGCAGAAATATTAAGCAACCTAACTAATAGGGTTGCAAACTCCCAGCAAAAAAAAAAATAGGGAACCACCCCCCACCCTCCACCTCATGATGCTTAATCGATGATGCAGGGTGAAAAAAAATGCACAGAAATAAATTATTTTTCAAGAATAATTAAATAGATTCAACATCTTTCTTCTACAGAATTGCAGACTGCACAGATGGTACCTTCTCAAAGAAAAAAGTACTATAGCTTACTAGGGTATATTAGACTTAACAGTTACTATATACAGTAATGAACTTCTATACATTTTACATCAGATTAAAACTTTGGGTGTAAGATTCAGATAATTATTTATTAAAAGCTAGACATTTTAAATGAGAATAAGAAAGAAAAGTATGTCTTTGTGCCCTCCTTTTCCCTGTTAATGCCCTATCGGCCCCCCTGGCTAAACTTTGCTAGATCCGCCCCTGCACAGTTACCAGGTCAGCTACGCAGAAAAGGATCCTGGTGTAGAAAGTAATATTAAATAAATTCTAACAACAGCTTATCAAGCTTAAACGTGCTGCTGTTGTTCCGCCGCTGGTTTCCTCTTTCTGGTGCAAAGTGGGCCAAAAACAAAGAAGAGAGACGGACTCGCGACAGAAAAGCCGATCAGCTGATCATTAAGCAGTTTCACGATTGAAGTAGCCGCAGGAAGGTGAGGGAGAGAGAGGCAGTTGCTCCATATATCGGTTGTTAAGCTTAACGCAGGAACGCTTTACAAACATTCAGAGATGAACTTACACACTTGCTTTACTTCTCTCTGGGATAACTTCCTCGGAGATGAAATGCTGGTTTGGTAGCGAGGCTACAAATACACACAGCCACTCAATCACGTGAGGCATACTGCTCCGATGTGCTACGGTTATGAGCCGAGTTACGCCATGTCGCAAGTTTTGTGAGGTGTTTTTTTTTTTAATATTTAATGGATCGGATTACATTTTTTATTTCTCTCCGATATCCGATCCAGTAATTTAGGTCAGTATCGGACTGATACCGATAGGTAATATCAGATCGGTCCATCTCTAGTTTGAACATTTCCATGTGTCGTCCTTGTCTAAGACCATATATGAAAATATCATGTCCATATACTTGATCTTTAATAAAAATGTCCTGCAACTTTCAATACTCCCACTTTCTAAACACATTTGCATGTACGTTTCATGAAGAGTTCATAAATACTTTTATAATCAGAAATAAAATGTCTCTAACTTGGTGATGACAGGATTCTGACATGTTTGCTTCAAACATCTCAGCCTAGTTTATTGTCAACAGAAGGAAATACAAGAAATAAGGAGATAAAATTCTCAGAGTTGAGACGTTAATTTAATGATTGAGGCACATCTCTGATATTCATATTTCATCTATAAGCCAAACAAGTTTTTTTTCTCACTGTTATCTTAAAAGCTGATTGTTCCACAGCAGAAAAGATCAGTGTAGCAAGAGAAAAACAAATCATATTTAAAAATGTTAAATTCTGACTGGTCACAGTGTAGTGGAAGGTTTTTCCTCAGGAGCTGAATTTAAGAAGTATGCAAAAGTGGTCAATATTGAACCCTAGAAGGCTTTGTGAAATCGGGCAGACTGTCAAAACCTTGACAGTGTGGAGACTGTCAAGGTCTTAGGTTGTTCCTGTCAATGACAGAGAAAGAATAACACAATAGCTTTGACCTATCTGAAAAAAACTACATAGCCCTGATTATTCCACCCTGCCAAGGTCGGCCAAAGAGTACTGGGATAGTAGAAGTTTCTATTCAGTTTCAGATTCACCCTGTTTTGCTATCTGATGAACTCTACAAACTGAGCAGAACAATGAAAACTGTTTCATTGTTTTGTCTTTTCTCAAGAAAAGTCTCAAGAAAAGATAAGTACACTGGCTACTTTTACTTGTTATATATTTTGCACTCTTTTGAATCAGACATTGATCCTTACAAAAAGATTAACATGTTTGTACAGGCTGGCTGCGGGTTCTTAAAAATCTTAAACACACATTTACTGATAAAAGACATTGAACAGTATCAAACTGTCATTTCGGAGTTTGGATAGATTCTGCCAGCACAAACATTTCAGAACTGAATGCTACTATTTTTGACCACTCGACACATTTAGATCACATAGTGCAACGGCATTGTTAAGAGTGTGCTACTTTTGGAATGGGCGAGAAGATTGGACAAAATGTAAAAAAACCTGTTTGCTAACTAACAAAAAACAAAATGCTTGTTAGTTGACAGGAAAAGGAGAGATTTGAGATTTGCGAGTAAAACTATACATTCAGTCTTGGTAGTTGCTTGCTTATCAACTTTAGGACAATGGGGTGCCATTTAGGAATCAGGGTCATTTGTAAAATTGACCAAATAATTGCATTTTACCTTGTTGTTTTTAACCAATACCTACAGCTTAAGGAAGTTGTGTAAAAAATAAAGTTTTCAATGTAGGTCTGTGAAAAACTGAGTAAAGCCTTACTGCTTCCATAGAAGAGGGTAGATAACAGTACACTGCTGTGGGAGGCCACAGTCTTTACAGGGGTTGCTGTACAAGCAAATTCACCAGAAGATCAGACCATTTAATGCTCAGTCTGAACCTAAAAGCCACATATGAGACTCTGAAGGCCTCAGTTAGCATACTGAATACTAAAGGTGACCACACAATTAGAAAAAGACTGAACAACTATAGCTTGTTTGAAAGGGGTGCCAAATATCTCTCATCAAGTGGAGATGTTTGGCCATAAAGCGTAGCACTACTTCAGGCGAAAACTCAACGCAGCATAGCAGGATAAACACCTCGTGTCGACACCTCCGGCGATGATTTGGGTTCGCTTTCTAGCCACAGGACCTGGGGACCTTGCAATTAAGTTGACCATGCACTCCAAAATCCAGAGTGTTATAGAGTCAAATGTGAGATCATCTAGCTAAATGCTTGGCCTAAATTGGCTCATGCAACACAACAATGGTCCCAAGCACAGCAGCAAATTTATAACAGAATGGCCGAATAAGTTGTCCCTGTGGACAGACCTCAACCCGACTGAAATATTGTGGGTGGACCTTAAGAGAGCTGTATATAAATCAATGCCTGCAAATGAAGCAACATTGCAAAGAAGAGTGGGCCAAAAGTCCTCCACGACGATTTTTCAAAGAACTGCATAGAGTCCTGTGAAAACCTTCTTTCTCACGTGAAAGTATTTAAACCTGTAAGCACCCTGTCAGAGCAGACAAAACAGTTTTATGTAAATTAACAGTCAATGAAACCAGTGACTATCCAGTAATTGGTGCAGCTCTACAAAGTTACAGTAACTTCTAAGCCTATGAAAGGGATAAACACGAGTTAATGCCAGTCTAAACTAAAATAGCAGCCTGGTGATGCACTTTCAGTTTACTCTAAAAAAAAAAACTTATCTTTGAACCCAAACTTGTTAATAATTCCTGATAAATACAGCAGTTGTTCACAAATAAGCAGGTACCCTGGCTGGTTATGATGTGAGAACCTCCAAAAACTTTAAGCCTTTAATAGTCTAATTAACTGGTTCCAGTCTTGGCATTAAACATTGGGGCTATTATTAAGAGCAAAAAGAACCACCACTGTTTTGGAAATGTCTCTGAGTTGTTCCAAAACATGTCCCTAAAATAAAAAAATGCCTCTGTTAAAATTATATATCATTTATTACAATAACAAATACTGCATTAACATGAGATGTGGTTGTTTTGGTTGCAGCTTATCCCAGGGCTGCTGGTTGTGTGTATGCGCACGTTTACTGTCGTGACTTTTTATCGTCCATGTGTCTGCCCTTCAAAGCCATGAATACAAAATGATGGGATGAAATCCTCATGCACAAACACAAAAAAACACAGTGTGAGCACAACGAGGCTGGGAATTTGCTCCTTTGCCCAGAAATTAAAGGTCAGTTCACGCCAGAGATGATGGTAAACTCAACTTGCACAATGCACATTCTGCCTGTAATCACCCACCTTAAATTCTTGTTATCTGCCCTTTCAGTCTTTTGGTTTCATTTCCAGAAACCTACCAGCATGTTGTTTTTTGGAGGGGCAGGGGTTCTTCTTCAACACCCCTCTAAAAATTACTCAAAAAGTCCTAACTATCAGATGAATATGTGCAGAAAAATAATGGTTGCAGGAAACTGCTTTAAACATTCTTACTTTGTATGAATCCTGTTGTTTTGTTGCTCCAACAGCTCATTTCTGCCAGAGGGTTTAATAAAGTCTCATTTTGTTTTAGCTGATCACAATATTGCCAGGTATGTTTTCATTGTTTTGCTCTTCAGACAGACAGGATGAAATATGACTACCATCAGCTGAGTCAAAGGAGCAATAGAACCGAAAAACTTTTTGTCCCTTTTAGTGCATCTACTGAAAAAAAACCTTTTTTTTACTTGAAGTTAATATAACAAATCTTAGTGCCTGACATGTTATTTAGTTTATATTTACAGCATTGTATTGTCAGTAAAGCATTAATAAACCTAAATATAGAAGATTTTAGTTGAAAATGTAAATATTTAATAAATCAGATGTGCTTTGAAGGAAAAACATTCATTTCAAATGAAAGAATAGAATAAAAAAGAACAAGAAATAAATGGAGTGGCCCATTTTTTTTGTAATTCCAGAATAATAAGAAAAAGCAGAAAACAAATGTGAAAATGAATCAACACAAAAAATAGTTTCTCTCCTAAGCATCCATCTGAGTATGATAGTGTGTGAATGCTAGATAGAACACATTTACATAGAAAAAGCATAGAAAACAGTGCTTGTATGAATGAGTGACTGAGGTAAGTTTTAAAAAGCACTTTGAGTGAGATGATAGTAAATGTTGTGATGTCACCTGGTTTCTGGAGTCCTGTAAAACTACACACTGATTTGGCAAGTCGTTAGCCAATAAGCATAACACAAATAATCATCTCTAAGACATGATATGAACAAGACTTAAAAAAATTGATTGTAACCCATGGATTGAACTCTTAAACTCATCAGGAAAGTGTTTGTTTGACTCAGGACTGGTCTTTTTATAGGCATAAAAAAAAAAAAAAGCTAATGTAAGGCACTTGAACACTAACATCCCTTTTTAAAACCTGGAAGTTACATCCATCTTTTATGCACTCTTTTTTTACGTTGAAATACAACAAAAAATGTTACGGTACCTGCCGGGTGCTAAAGTTAAGCCAGTTACAGCTGTGTTTCCCAACCAGGGGTACACGGAGAATAACTGTGTGTATTTGAACAAGTTTAACCAGTAATGGATTATGTCATGGATTATGTCACCTATTCACTGAAGCCTTTGACCTTTTGCTCTGTGTGTGTGTGTGTGTGTGTGTGTCTGTATGTGTGTGTGTGTCTGTGTGTGTGTGCGCGCGCGTGCTCGTGTGTGTTCGTGTGTGTGTCTCTGTGTGTGTGTGTGCGCGCGTGCTCATGTGTGTGTGAAGCAACCATAGGTTGCAAACATTGTAAAGAAATAATGCTTACAATGGTTTAAATTAAAGCACACAATAATGGTCTAGAAGTGAAAGTTTCTAAATAGCTTTTAAAAGTAAGAATCAGTACGTCATGCTTTGGAAAGTTACATTGGTAGTTACATATAATAGATACATCACTTGATATATGTTTTTCTCAGTGAGCTAAAATATTAAAATATCAATATTAATTAATATGAATGTTAATGAAAGTGTTTTGCTAAAACTAAGCCAGTGACTTGGTATTGTTAAAAAGATATCAGTTAAAGTTTTTATTACTAATGGTATTAAAAAAATAAAGCTAACTATAATGGGTAAACAAACTAAACTAGTAACTTATGAAACATATAGCTGTTAAATTGTAGCAGCTACAGAATGAATGCCTGAAATAGTACGTTATGGTTGGTTGAACATCAGATTAAGAATATGTAGAAATACCGTCAGAACAAGGACAAAGAGACAAAGAGCAGAACTGTTAAACATAATGGAAAACTAAATATGAAGAAAGAGCAACAAGCTATTACATAAAAACGAAGAAGGATAAAAAAGGCAACACTTGTGTAACATATTTACATAATTTACAAACAGAGGATGTCAAATACAGATTTACAGTTTTTCATACGTGGTTGTTTTGGATACATGATCTCAGACAAACAAATGTCCCGTCCTGTTGGTGCCTGCTAGAACAGGACTCATTGTTTCACACAGCTTGTGTTACAATGGTTTTATTAATGAAGGGGGAGGGTCCAATCATACAATTTCAACTGTGTGACCATGTCTATGTGTTTCTTTTGGTTGGCACAATGGTATCCAAATCAGTCATCAAAGTCCTAACCAAACACTCTAAGCTTTATTGTCCCATGTTTGGTTTTTGTTGCTTTTGGCCTCATAATCACGCATTAAAGTGAAACTCCACCCAAAGTCCACCTCATGAATGGGGTATAATCTTGTAAAACACAGAAATACTTCTAAAAGATGCACAACTTTTTTTTTATAGTATACTAATTGCTGTAGAGCAATTAGTATACAATAAGATTTATGTCCATGTTTGGACATTTTTAAGTAGGTTGTCAGAATAATACTTTATTGCTTTAGTTAGCCTTAGCAGGATTGTTGCTCTGTATCTGAATTCTGCATTTTTGGGGAGAAAGGGCTTCCAAGGCTTTGTTGACTGCTCCAGCTCAGTTTCATGTATCATAGAAGGTAATTTTCCACTGAGTTTAGATCACAAGCATATTGAAATGCATCATAATGGAGAATTTTTTTTAAAGTTCCTGGCTCACCTCCAGAAAGAATTCATTCCCATTCCCAGGTCAAACTGACTCCACTTGGCGTTCATGAACATTGAGATTAATGGTTCAGTCTTTCAACAGTGTTTTCTCAGTCATGCTGTTTTGATAGTGAATATTACTCTGTCAGAGGTTGGCAAGGATGCGCACACATTGCGTGTTAATTCATGATGGCTGAGTTGACTAAGCTACCACTGTGTCTTTCTCGCCACCTATTCCTCTCACTCTCTCTTGTCCCTGACCCACTTTATTGAACAGAGGAAGATGAACAACAAGTGTTTTGGGAACATTACGTCCCGGCTCTCTTCCTCTCCCCCCTCCCTCTCCTCGCCATCTCGTCTTTTCTCCCATAAGCCTCTCATCTATGCTCCCATCACCTCCACCACCACCACCCCGCACTCATAAAGAAAGAAATATTTTTAGACTGCAGCTCACGCTCCCTTCTTTTCAACTTTGTTATGTGACCAAATGGAAGGTAATGTTTGGAGGTGATACTGTTGACAGAGCAGGTTGAGACTGGTTTAAGAGCAGATATGTATCTGTGTAAAGTAAACCTATGAATATACACCACAGTCTTTAGTAAAACACCATCACACGGCATCATACAATAGTGGGAACAAAGACCTAGATGTCACACCTCACAGTCTTTTGAGTCACAGTCAGCATAATGTTATTAGGATTGAATGCCTGACCTAATGAGATAGTCTGTCTTTCCAGTTGGCCATTTCGTCCATTTTAACCTGTATTATAGTTGAATCAGTTCTATGGTTGCTGTTAGTTATATGGTTAGTTATATTAGTTATATCCTATTTTAGCACCACATTGGAGGTATTGTACATTTTGTTAGAGATAGCTCTTCAGCTGCTTGTTAATGCAGTTGAAGAGGTATAGCCTTTTTTCCTGTCTCCTTCTACTCTCTCAACTAGTCATAGCAGATGGCCCCACCCCTCCCTGTGCCTGGTTCTTCCGGAGGTTTCTTCCTGTTAAAAGGGAGTTTTCCTTCCCACTGTCGCCAAAGTGCTTGCTCATACGAGTCAGATGTAGTTGGGGTTCCTTTTTAATAGTTTAGAGTCTTTAACTTAGAATATAAAGTAACTTTTGCACCATTTGCAAAAACTGAATTGAATTGAATTAATGCCAGTATCTGAATGGACAATCACATGGCAGCAACTCATTGCGTTTAAGCATGTAGACATGATCAGGATGAACTGCTCAAGTTTAAACCGAGCATCACAATGAGGAAGAAAGATGATTTAAGTGAACGTGTCGTAGTTTTGGTACCAGACGGCCTGTTCTGGCTATTTCAGAAACTGCTGATCTACTGGGATTTTCCCACGCAACCATCTCTAGAGTTTACAGAGAATGTTCTGAAAAAGCGAAAATAGCGACAGTGAGTGGCACTTCTCTGGCAAAGATGTCTTGTTTATGCCAGAGGTCAGAGGAAAGAGGCCAGATTGTTTCAAGATGACAGGAAGGCAACAGTAGCTCAAATGAGCATTCGTTACAACTAAGGTGTGCAGAAGAGCATTTCTGTAAGCACAACACATTGATTCTTGAAGCAGATGAGCTGCAGCAGCAGAAGACCACACCAGATGCCCCACCTGTCATTTAATAACAGGAAGCCGAGGCTACAGTTCGCACCGAAATTGTAGAAACAAACATTTTGGTCTGATGTGTCTCTTGCCACATTGGGGCGGTGGGGTCAGAATTTGGTGTGAACAACATGAAAACATGGATGAACTGTGCCTTGTGTAGTCTAATGGGGTGAGGGATATTTTCTTGGCCCTTTAGCACCAACTGAGCATACTTGAGTATTGTTGCTGACAGTTTCCATCCCTTCATGACCACAGTGTACCCATCCTCTTATGGCTGTTTCCAGTAGATCACATGTTTCAAAGCTCAAATCATCTCACAAATCATTTCTTGAACATAACAATGAGTTCACTGTAGTTAAATGGCCTCCATAGTCACCAGATCTCCGTCCAATAGCACGTTTGGAATGTGGTGGAATGAGAGATTCACATCGTGGATGAGCAGCCGACAAATCTGCAGCAACCTCTGTGTGATGCTATCATGCCAGTATGGACCAAAATTTCTCAGGAATGTATCCAACACCTTGTTAAATCTGTCCTGTAGAATAGAAGATAGCTATTGCTATCTTCTATCTGGATAGCTTAAATCAGTGGTCTCGAATTCCAGGCTTCGAGGGCCGGTGTCCTGCAGGTTTTAGATGTGTCCTTGATCCAACACAGCTGATTTAAATGGCTAAATCCTCCTCAAAATGCCTTGAAGTTCTCCAGAGGCCTGGTAATGAACTAATCATTTGATACAGGTGTGTTGACCCAGGGTGAGATCTAAAACCTGCAGGACACCGGCCGTCAAGGCCTGGAGTTCAAGACCCCTGGCTTTAATGAAACTGACAAACAAATATGCCTCTTTTGGACAGTATCACAGTAGGGAAGTTAGAGGAAATCTGGGAAACATTACATCCAAATAAAAGAAAATGGGATAATAAACCTGTTAATTATTAAATGCAATAAATTAAGTTCACTTTTGAATTATTAACAGGATATGCTACTAACTTAGGAACATGAATATGAATACGTAAAACAACTAATGCTACTCAGTTGTTTACAGTGTAGCGTTTGATCGAAATTGCTTGCCCTGATGCTAAAACGGAACACCATATACAAGATGTAATAACATTGCTCTTTCAGGGTCATCTTCTTCTATAGTTCTAGACTCTTTCCAGACCACTTAGTGAAATTCCCACTTTGACCACTCATTC
This sequence comes from Oreochromis niloticus, assembly GCF_001858045.2. Lineage (NCBI taxonomy): Eukaryota > Metazoa > Chordata > Actinopteri > Cichliformes > Cichlidae > Oreochromis > Oreochromis niloticus. Next base: position 5,132,261 of record NC_031978.2, read on the forward strand.
CACTTGTTCTGTGCACCCTCTTACATTTGCACATGCTGTCCTGCACATGTGCCTTTTTATCTGTGTCAAAACAGCTTGTCTTCAATTTGAGTGTCGATTATGTTGTTGTGTCCCAATTGATCACGTTCCTGTCCTGATGCAACACTTGGTCACCACAAAATCTTGTTTTGAACTCTGCTGTTGGGTGTCTGGGTCAAACCTGAAGACCCAGATCTTTTACTAGTAGCGATTATTGCACATGCACACAAACAAGTGGTGAAGATATGACTATCTGAGAGGAATCCAAAAAAAATGAGCAGTCATAGTAACTGAAATTAGGTAAGTTGTTTTCTTTTTTAATAGGTAAGGTATATTAGGTAAGGTTTTATTTCTTATGAAGAATTTGCAAGTTTTAAATTCTGCTTAAAAGTAATAAAACTCTTTCCTTAATATCTAACTTAAGTATTTGAGTGCTACTCTGTCACATATGGCATGGTTGCTTGTTTAAAGTATAGTTGCACAACCTAATATTCACACTCGCTGACATCAATATAGTTTTTATAGTTTTTCAAATTAATCCTCAAGTTTATTGACTTTAATATCCTCCCAGCCTGATGTGCCTCTCTTGCAGTGATTCCACAAAGAGAAAATATACAGTGGCAACAGTCTGTGTGTGTTTGTATGTTTGACCAGATGTGTGTTTGGAACATATAGTCACACAAATGAGGAGATGGAGGGATGGGGGTAAGAGAGTTGGGAGAGAAGGGTTAGCTGTCACAGAGCATAGGCCCTGCCGCTGGGGACGTAATGGAAAAATCACTCAAGATTACCATGAAACACAGGAAATGCTCTCAATTGGGCCTAATTGCCTTGTGTGTGTGTGTGAACTCCAAATAGAGCTCCTGACAGTGTGAGCAGAGCAGCTCCTGTTTATTGGCACAACTTTTTGAGCATTATTACAGCTCCTCTAAAAGAAACTACAGCAGTGAATTCCCTGCAGAAAGAAAATGACTTGATACTGATTTGGATACAATAAGATACAATTTTCTACAAAATTCCATCCCAGGAGAAAAAAGTAAAAAGTAAAATTTCTGTTTTTCGTAATGCTTTATTCTGTTAGTGCCAGCACGAAATGAATAAATAAATAAATATAATAAATAATAGTTTGTATTTGAAAATTTGAGTAAAAGCTTACCTGCTGCCTAAACTAAGCATTTTGTTGACCTCAGAGTTTGCAAAGGGATAATATCATAGATGCTGATTTTTGGAGCCAGGAGTAACCAGATCTGGACAATTGCACTGAATGCATATTATCAAACAGATAGAGGTACCTGTTAGTTAGAAAAAAAGGAATTAAGAATACAAAAACATTAATATTGAACAACCTTCCTGAAGGTCCCTTTTTACCTTCCCTTTTTATTGAATCATCATTGGAGGCTTACATGTTGCTCCCGTTTTGTATTTCTGTTATTATCATGGGCAGTGTGATATGGAGCAACCTTATTTCTAAAGATGTATAACTTTCAGTCGCAATGCAACTTAAAAGTCTGTAAACAAGTTTATATTTGCTTCAGTACGGAGCTTTGGGGATTGGACACAATTGACACAATCTCAGTGAGCTACCCTGAAGTGTCCGTTTGAGTAGCTGTAGTGTTTTGCACTTCTGTGTTGGCTTTATTCTTTTTTTTACCTTGCAGATTACTACCTCCCCACCTTCCACCCTGTTTGATTCAATTGACTTTGAAGCTGCGAAACTCATTAGATTTGTATATCTCGTACACTCTGACCATCTACAGATGATACATTTTATCATTTGCTTTCATTGGACTTACTAAAAGACTGAAATACAAGCCATGGTACTTAAGCATTAACTGAATATTGGACTCTGATACTGCACCTTTTGATCTTGAATCTTTATGACATATTTTATGATTTTGATTATTGTGTTGTTGGAACAATACGAACATGTTTTTCAGACTTGATATTAAGGAGCACACTGTACGAATGAAACGAGCAAACCATACCATTTATTAGTAAAGTAATAAAGACATTTTAATGTGAAATCTCTATTGAAAGTTGTTCCTCCAAATAAAAAACTAATAAATTTGTGGGCTGTACTGATCGTTAATCTTAATAAAGAAGTTGGTTCAAAGCCCAGAGACCTTTTTTATTTTTTCATTCCGATCCAGGCTGCCGTGCATCCATTAACAGTCATAACACCATAATCCTACCAATTATTAACAGAAAGACTTCATCACTTGTGATAATAGCAGTGAAGATTTGTGCAGAGAATCAAAGTTTGATGATGAAAACGGATTCTTAATCTGCAGTATATTAATTAAAGATAGAACTATACTCACAAAGATTATATAAATTTTGTCTGTTTTCTGGTTTGCAACATAGATTATTAGCTCTTGTTTACACCCACTTCTGAGCCCACAAAGCATTTTCACATTAATAAATATCATTCCATTAGTGCTGCTGAACACCTGCAGCCACTTAATATTGAATTTCCTGCACCAGGGTGATGTGTAATACAAAGATTAACGTCAGCGGGCATTTAAATTCAATCAAAAATGCATTAAATTCATATGTGATTTTTGTACCTTTCCGCAGGCAGCTCAGAATTAATGTGCAGCGAGTCGCCTTGGGGTGAGATATGCAAACAGGCAGCCGGGGGGGGTCGCAGTTGTAATTTTTCATCTGGGAAAGTACAGAACAAGTGTTATTCTTTGCTGTGCCAGTGTGCCTTTTGGCAAGGCACAGCATCCAGCTCTTCAGTGGGACAAAACCGTGGTTGTTCTGGGCAGCTCAGCTCGGATTGATGAGAGTTTAGGGTTTCCAGTGGATTTCAGAGAAATGAAAGCAAACATTCATCAACAACAAAAAGCACAAAAACCACTAAAAAATTGATTTCTTGGCAGGCGAAACTGAATGTTCTTTAATCACCGAGTGAATGTGAAAACAGCGCAGCATTAAACATCATCTTCTCGTGGACTACATTCCCCTCCTCAAGTGAAAATCACTCCAACTTGAAAAATAGCACGAAAACGTTCAGTATTTTTTGTGACCTGAGCGTGACTCCAAGTGTAACTGTTATGCAAAAACGTGGTGAAACCCAGCTGTCAGGCTTCGCTGCATCTAACATGTCACGCTAGTTTTTCCCATTAGCATAGCATTCGTGGCTTAACTTTGCACGAGATCCAGATGCATCTCATAACTGCTCGGACCTGTTAGATTACTGCTAAATACATCACATGACAAAACATTATATAAGTGTAGTTATGAAATATAACAGACAGGAACCAGATAGACATTTTTAGCATATCTGAATTTTTCGTAGGGTTTTTTTTTAATGCTCCGTCAGAAAAAAACACGATGGGTCAGAAAAGAACAAACTTTTCAACAGCACAGGATTGTGCAACTCCCTTTTTTATTTTTGGATCTTACAAAAACAGAACACTTGCATAAGCTCTCGACCTGAAGCACGCACGCTCCGTCTCCTTTTTGGCTTGTCAGGGCGACTGTATTTATGAAAACACCTCGGGCTGAATGGCTGCAGTGGCTGCATCGAGGACATGTTGACATTTTTGTAGCAATCAACCATCAAGCCCAGAGCGGCTGCATTCATGACCAACCTTGTCATCTTTCAACACTGCGGCTCTTATCTCTTTGACTCTCTCATTTTCTCTCTTTTGCCTTTACATGCTTTTCCTGTTCAACCCTTAACTTTCTCTCTTTGCCCCCTGTCCGTCCTCCTGCCATTCCCTGTATTATTTTTTTGTGACTATAAAACTGTGGCTATACCTTTGATTTCTCAAATATACACTCTTGCGTGAAATAAAGTGCATGATATAACTGTAGCTTTAACTAACATGTTTGCTTTCCGAGTCATTGCAAATGAATATTCTCTTCCCCTGTTCCTGAAAAGCTTTTACTATGCCTATATTTGACTGATCTTTCTGAATATGTAAACACTCTGTAGCTATACAACACAGATGTCTGTCATTATTTATCCGTACAACCTCTCTGCTCTGCAGAGACTTGAAGCTGGACAATATACTGTTGGATGCTGAGGGTCACTGTAAGCTGGCAGACTTTGGGATGTGCAAGGAGGGGATTCTCAATGGAGTCACCACCACCACCTTCTGTGGGACACCGGACTACATAGCACCTGAGGTAACCCCAGAAACACTCAAACAATGCATAAACAGAGCAACAGACATAACATCTTCTTAACACTTGAGTTTGTCACTCGAGTATTAAACACTAAGCTGTGATTAGACAGGTATTTTTATAACTAAGCACACCATCCCCGACAGTTTATTAAGATAGACGTTAGACTAAATAGGGGGACCAATGCTCGTCTTGATAAACTGTATATAAAAGCAATTTGGGCTTGAGAGGAGTATTTCTGTTTTTTTTAGATCCTCCAGGAGCTGGATTATGGTCCGTCAGTGGACTGGTGGGCACTAGGGGTGCTGATGTACGAGATGATGGCAGGACAGCCACCATTTGAGGCCGATAACGAAGACGACCTGTTTGAGTCCATCCTCCACGATGATGTGCTCTATCCGGTCTGGCTCAGCAAGGAGGCCGTGTCCATTCTAAGAGCGGTCAGTTAGTTGTGGCACTGTGTCTTTTGCACTGTTGTCGACATCCAGCTAATGAGTTATTTAAGCAGTTTCATACAGATTAAATAGAAACAGTTCACCGATACCAAGGGTGTCCAACTCCAGGCCTCGAGGGCTGATTTAAATGGCTGAATTACCTCCTCAACATGTCTTAAAGTTCTCCAGAGGCCTGGTAATGAACTAATCATTTGATTCAGGTGTGTTGACCCAGGGTGATATCTAAAACCTGCAGGACACCGGCCGTCGAGGCCTGGAGTTGGACACCCCTGACCTACACAGTCTGCTAATGTGGATAATGCTGCGTCCAGACTTTTGGGGATTATTCTGAAGATTCAGAACCAATTTTAGATTCCACAAAGACAGAAAGATATGGTTTCCACATATCATGATAATTCCAGTGGTGACATTTTTGGATATTTAGTAAGAACACAAATTAACATCACCCTTTTTACTACCGTCTTCTTAGTCTTTCATGATTTTTCTTGTGTTTTTCCTTATGCTACATAAGATATATAATTAGATCTTATGTATATCTTATATAATTCTTACTTTTTGTTTGTTTGTTTTTAGCACTAAAACTTGCACTTTATAAAGGATTCAAGTAGAATGTATCACAATTGGACAAATGGAGCTGGCCGTGTGTTTCCATCTGTCCTCATGTTTCCCTGCTTTTGTCTCTTTTTCACATGTGAGTGAGGATGCTGCTTTTTTCTCAGTGTCATTTGTTGATCCATGTTTCCTGTTCCTCCACTAAAGCAACATAAGATAATTCCCTCTCTATTACTTTTGTCTCTGTGTGGTACTGGTTGTGTGTGCAGCACCACTTGTCCATTTGTGTATTTGTTCATCCAGTTTTTCCATCACAAGCTTTGCGTTTACCTTGGCTGTGGGTACAGTTTGACTGCAAAGGCTTGTGGGAAAGTGTGTGTTTATGTTGGACAGTGTCTTGGACTCTGACCGGTCACTTGACCGGTGCTATGGGCTCTGATTGGACATGTCATCCAGCTGAAGGACTTCAAGTCACATGAACAGCTTGTGCGCTACTGCTCCACTAGTTTTTAATTAACATACATGCGAAAAATCCTGAAGGCATTTTAATAAAAAACAATGGCTCTTATGTATCGTTTATATGAATAAGCAACTAATACTCCCAGAATTTCCCCTTTTCTGCTTGAAAATATGGTGATTCTTCACATGCTGTTTTTTTTAAACCTTTGGATCTGAACCCATCCTGAGCCTTAATGCTATTTTTTTGCCTTTACACATAAAAGGTCGCATTAGAAAAAGAGCAAACAACTGTAATGCCAAAAATTAATTTCAGTCAGGAACACAATATTAAAAGAAGATTATTTCCATCAGTGGTAATTTATATTCGGCAGTATGTTCTGGGGAGCAGCAGCAAGACCCTGAAAGATTTTTAATTTTACTTTCTGTTCTGAAACAAAACTTTGTCTTTTTTAGATGTTTGTCAATTTTGGCCTTATTGTGTGAATCTTCCTCTGACTCAGTCTGAGATCTCTGAAAATGATACCTGTTAATTGCTTCTTACAAGATTAGAATCAGGAAATGAAATAGAAATGAATAGTGAAACAGACTTAAAACCTTATCTTAGTTTTTTCTTTCCTTCACAAAGACATTCTTGTTCCCTCTTTAAATCATATCCTTAAAAATGTTCTTACTCTTTTTCTTTTTGTATCTGTTTCTCCTCTTTCTCTCTGGCACTTCTCAGTTTATGACTAAGAGCCCTAACAAGCGTCTGGGCTGCGTGGTGGCTCAGGGTCTGGAGGAGGCCATTAAACTCCACCCGTTCTTTAGAGAGATTGACTGGAACCTGCTGGAGCAGAGGAAGATCAGACCACCGTTCAAACCTCGCATCGTGAGTACACACACGCTAAGTAACTAACCAACTTTGGGGGAAAGCAACTGTAGACTGTTTGCAGAGGATGATGCAAAAATATGAAGATTATTACTATTCTGTTCAAAGGTGGAGAGAAGAAGTTAAAGTTAAGCCTTTGTTGCAAAAATGCAATTTTTTGGAATGACCAAACATTGATCTTACTTGTTAAAGACTGCTGACACTGCTGCACAGCCAGTCACTTCATGTCCAAAGGCTAAATCCACCAAAAGAAGACCTTATCTCTTCTTCCTTTCCTTCCAGAAAACCAAAAGGGACGTCAATAACTTTGACCAGGACTTCACCCGTGAGGAACCCGTTCTGACGCCTGTTGAAGACAGCATCATCAAGCAGATCAACCAAGATGAGTTCAAAGGATTCTCCTACTTTGGCGACGAGACCCAAGCCTAGACACGTACATGCCGATGTGTAACATTAACCACAAGCACCACACCACACCTGAAAAACTTTCAAAGACACAGTATTTAAAGAAGCACGGCCTCCTGAACTATTCCAGATTCTGACCACTCCAGGAAATATACTAGACCATTTGTATTACTCATTATGGTTTCTGTGCTCTTGTCGTTTGTCCATTTGTGCATATCCCATGGACCTCAAGCAGCATGCAAGTGCAGGTCAGTTACTGTAAGAAATGACCCGATGCTCCTTCGGCTGGTTCGGATGTGTTGTAAAAGCAGGCGGAGCGGCGAGCAAAACCAAACTGAAGTAGATACAAAGGCAAGGTCATGTTCTCCGTGTGTGAGAGTGAGAGAGAAATAATATCATGTGTGTACAAGTGTGCATGCATGTGTTGTTGCACACCTCTTCTAGAGAGAGTTGTTTCTTTACATGATGTGCTGCGTCCTGTGTCTCAGTGTTTAAACAGTGTTTTTCTTCCCTACGTGTATGTAAATGAAAAAAAAAAATCATTGAACCAATGATTGTATTTAAACACGAAATATCTTGAAAACTGTTTCATTCGTTATGGAAAGAAGTGTGGAAAGGAGGCGTGAGAAATCAGAGATTTTTCTGACGTTAAAAGTTTAGTCTCAGTATTCGTCAGTGCATTATTACCTTAAATAATAACTCAAGAAGAGGCATCACTGGAGTGACACTTTGGCATTTTAAATTTGAGTTTAGCTTTATCTCAGCAGTTCTGCTGTGCTCCGTTACTAACTTTCTTTTAGCTTCTCAACATCGACATTCCAGTTCCTCGTTAAAAAATACAAACAAAAACAAATGGTACCACAAATGGTACTACTGTAGCTTTCTACTGGGAGTGTCCATTATGGCGATGAGGTTTGCTTACAGTGTTAACAAGCTGTTTTGCATATAACACGATACTTGACACGGAGACACTTGTCTAGTAAAGCCAAATAACAAGCTGAATCGGAAACGTCCGGGGTGCCCTTTAAAAAGACGATTCATTTTAGCTGAAGTGCTTGTTACTGATTCTCTCGATGCACCTTGTGGAGCGAAATCTTCCTGGGTCAGCTCCTTAAACACCTTTATGACCAGTTTATCCTTGAAATGCCTTGTGTGTGCGCGTGTGTGTACAGTAACTGTGTTACCAGTGAATGTACTGGACCTACTGTCTCTAACGTGACAAACCAAACCCCGTGATTCCACAGGAAAGTCGAGGATCGTACACAGAGGAGAATGTGTTCAACTGAATGTATTTGCTCTGCAGTGTGTGTGTGTGTGTGTGTGTGTACATACGTGGAGAGCCCGTTTTCTCTTGCCATTGAGTTGTACTTTTATTTTTAATTTTTTTATTTAATACATCTTTTTTGGTTGTTGTTGAGTAGTTTTTACTGGATTGTCTTGTTCTTTTTGCGTTTTTAGAAATCTTTAAATTTCATGTTGTAGATTTCAGTGAGACTCACTTGATCAGACCCTCCTCTTCCTCCCCTCTCTTGTACGGCCTAAACATGGAAGTAAAATAAGCTTCAAATAAGGAAGAAATTGGACCGATTTTGCTCCATGTTGCAGGTTGATACCTTTATAGCGAGCTGAAAAGAATCCACAAATGTTAAAGAAAACTCCATGTGCAATACTCTGATAGGAGTTTTGTTTTTTTATCTTTTTTGCTCTTTTTTCTTCCGTTGTTCCTGCGTTTGAAGAAAAGTGCAGTAGGTTCAGGTCACAGAGAAGTGACTATTATTCATCACCTTCTCTCAGAAACCATCAAATGCACAAGTTTCTCTCACATTCATATGTAATTGCCATGCATTGATGAAAGATGTTTGCCAAAAATAAATATTGTCAAGAGCAGCAAGTGCAGAAAGTGGCGTGATATTATAAAAAAAAATGGCTACAGCTTGTAGCAGATTTTTAAAAGACGTTGCTTTTCATGTTTTCATTTGTTTATTAAATTCCTTCCAGCATGACAGCAGAACAAAGACACTTATAAAAAAAATAGTGAATGCAACACAGAACAAGGTTTTAAAGTAGATTAAAGCTTTGAAATCTGCCTTCAGATCCTATAAAAATGATCATTTATGTAAACATATCAATAAGTCACCCTGAGGGCATATTCAACAGAAGTGATGACAGATAAAGGCACTAATAAATGCACCAAAACCTAAAGTTTAAAGGGAGCCTATTTAATAGACTAATACCTAAAGTGTATGTGCTTTTTAATTTCCTTTGTACTTTTTCAGAAAGAACTGTGTAAATAATGGTCACAATTCCCAAATAGCTAAGCAGGAAGTAGTCTCTGTACCGCTGATGGGCTCATGCACCGCTAGCTGGAGCAAATCTAAATTCTCCTTGATGCTCAGTCCCAAGTGCACGTTTCATGTTGTGCTGCTATGTGAGTAAATGTGCAAACTTCAAATTCAATTTTAAGGAAATGTGCAACAATGAAGTGCTTGGAGGTCACAGGAGTTGGTATTCTTAACCTGTCCCGTGCAGGTTGTGGACATCAACACCTTTCTTAACTCGTCATGGTGACCATTTAGTTTGGTCATTTGTAGTCTTAGTCATGATTCTTACAAAACAAATAAATGACAAAATTAAGTGAACGGTGTGAAGGATGCTGGGCTGTTACCTTAAAGCCTGTCTGACAGGGGCAGCCTCCACCCATATGTGTGACGCCCCGTCACGAAGAGGCAACAACAGCTCCAGTAGGAAAGTACCAACACGGTAGCCACAACGGAGACAACACCTCGGTTCTGTGCTGAGAAATCCTTGGTTATCTGGGGACAGAAGCAGTTGCAGGTAATCTGTTAAAATATCTGGAACATGTTAGATCTTCTTGACAGATCACGGGGCACACAGTCTCAGAGCAAGAAGGTCCCAGGTTCAAATCCACCATCTGGCCATAGCTTTTCTGTGTGAAGTTTGCATGTTCTTCCTGCATCTGCATGGGTTCTCTCCATGTACTTCTTCCAACCATCCAAAGACATGCAGATAGTAGGGGTAAGGTTAACTGGTGATTCTAAATTGGCCGTAGGTGTGGATGTCTCCGTGTTAGCCCTGTCCAAAATGTACCCCAGCTTTCATCCCAAGGCAGCTGGGATAGGCTCCAGCACGCCTTCACCCTGAATTGGATGGATGGATCATGCTGACCAAAGACTTTGGTTTTGACCTTTTAGAGAAGGACATAACTACTGCACTGGCACTGGTGAGTTGCATTTAATTTAGAACTCACAAAATAAATAAAATAAATAAGAGCTGATTATCATGCTTTTGCAATTGTTGAAACAAACAGAAAGAAAATGCAGTTACAATTAAAATCCAATTCATCTCCGTGCTTTAGTGGCCTAACCTCGAGATGTCACACTGAAATTACAGGGATAGACGATGAGTCTTTTTCAGACACGCCATTCTCAGATCTGAAGATTTTGAGTGCTGTGTGTGAAAAAGCATTATGATTGGAGCAAGACTGGTCCCGGTAATACACCAGAGCCTACTTACGTCCACTGAGCACAATGCTTCCACCAGACATGTAGCAGCACAGTTCAGAAGTATCTCAGAAGCTACTTTTGGTCTCTTTAAGGTAGCACAGAGTAGAGGAAGAAGGCAGGGTGTCAGGGATGTTAATGGCATAGAATAACTGTTCAATTTCCAAATTGATTCCCCATCCAGACTAAAGCCTCTGCTTATGAAGTGCTCGGACATTTCAAGGGTGATACTGCGTTTTTTGGACCGGTACCAGTGCCAGTCAGTCAAAGCTGGACAAACTGTGTGATGACAGCATTTTTAAATGTCATCAAGCATCTTTTATGCTTTTTCTTTTTATGGTGTAAAAGAAAGAAATCTGACAACATACAGCTGTGATAGGCTAATATCAGCCAAAAGATGACAACATAGAACCTTTACTGCGAAATTGGTTTCAAATCGTGCTAAAAAGTTACATATGTGGTAATTTGTGGGAGTTGTGATCTAATTTTATTCACATGCAGATGACATTTAAATGAGTTGACTGTCCTCTTATCAGTTATGTCTAATGACCTTTCATTAAAGTCCAAGAATAGCACAGCAAGCAGCACCATTCATGTAGCAGTAAAACCCATGCTGTAGCAGCAGTTTGAAGAGCTGAAGATGTGTTACTGTAAATACAGCAGATCTATCGATTAACATTATCCAACTTTTCTTCTTCTCTCGTGTCTCCTGTTGCAAGTTTGTTTAGTCTTTCATTTGAAAAAAAAAGTCAAACTATTTGTCCCACTACAACTAGAAAGGGACACCTAGTCCTCCGTGCTAAATCTGTTTCCAACAAAAACATCCTTCATGTAGGAAACTCATTTTCACTCGTTCTCAAATGGAGGCGGTTGGAGATAAATGTAAAACACGGAGGCACGATGTTGATTTCAAACAGTGGATACAGTATTATGATGCATACAGTGTCAAACGTTCATCTTCCCGCAGTGTTACTGTATGTTTATGCGGTTTTTGTTGGTTTGTTCGCAGTCCCTGTATTTGTGAAGCTCTGTCTGTACATTTTGTTCATTGATGAATTATTTCCATGCCCTTCATTTGTGTTCATGTTGATTTTTTTTTTTTTTTGCCCTTTTGCGCTACGTGCCAAATGTACTGTATTTTAAAAGGATGTGAAGGTGTATTTTAATTTTTTGAAATGAATTAAATATCATGATGTCAGAGAGAGACAGCTGTTTGTTTGGCGTATCATTTCAGCTCCTGTGATTTTTAATGCTCACTTTGCACTGATTTCAGATGTGTCAAAAAAAAACAGATGAAAATATGTTTAATAATTTGCTCACTGTATTACATTACAGTGAGCAAAAAGCAGAGGCTACTGTATGTGTATCTTTTCTATCTGAAATATTTGAGATGTTGACTCAGGAGGACAATGTTAAACACCCAAAGCATTTATGTGTTTCTGAACAATGCGGTGCAACCTGCTCTTAAAACCACAGCTCATGAGAAACTTTGATGTTCCGCTCAGAATAACAACAATAGCTGTGACGCAGGCTGTCCTGCTTTATTCTGTCTACTTTGGTTTTTAGTTGTACACCTTACATATCCTAATTAGAAAAAGTGAATATTTAAACCCAGCTCTTGGTCTGTTCTGCAGATGCTTATACATAAACACAAATTGATACAGTCGTGTTATATCTACACCTGACAACCTGCAACATAGATAGAAATCTGGTTTGTAGTTCAACGGACAATGCCAGTAAATGACTCCCAAATGACAACCACCAGAAAAGTGCAAATGGTGAACTTGTCTGGACTTGAATGGTAAAAAATTTTCGTGATAAGAGATTCAATAAAAAAAAATCCAAGTTTTATGTAAAATCCAGAACAAGATTTCAATTTTAACTGAGGCTAAAAGCAGGACAGCAGGGTGTTTTCATTATTCTATTAAAGTATGAGTGGAAGAAGTGAGTTTGGATGAGTATACTTTCCACATCTTCGCCATTTTGAACGTTCTGGAGCCTTGGTGATGGAAACACTGCTGTGGAGACTGACAGCAGATCAGTGATAAGAAAGGCAAACCGAAGACGACATGCGAGGCTGCTTCTCGTGCACAGGCCTCGGGACTGACTCCTGCCCTACTTAATCCAACTTCAAACTGTAGTAAAAACATTTACTACATTTTATACTTTTCAAGTTAACTAAGACCACACGACATTTGATGACGTTGCATGATGGGGACTTTTAATCTGGAACGAGACACAAAATGTCAAGAATTTTTTAATGAAGCCAAGAAAGAAAGAACAAAACAGTTATAATTGTGTGTGTGTGTGTGTGTACATATACATATATATAAACTTAAATACATTTTGAAACTGGAAATTGTAATTGCCATCTGTGTTAAAACTTAACCTTCAAAGTAACAAAGTAATTTAACAGGTTGTGTAATAAAGTACTTACAGTACTACAAACTACAGCAATATAAATGTTGGTTGTATTTTGCAATTGTAGCTTTAGTGTGTTTCAAACAACAGATTGTAGATGCATCATAGTCACGACACACCTATGACATGCAGACTATGACCATGACATCACTCACTGGTTTTGAATTCCACATTTTGAAGTTTCAACAATAGCATTTTGAGTGTCGTCATGTGTTTTTTGTGTTTATTGAGTGAGTGTGGAGATGGTGGAATAATCAACACGGCCATCGCCCTGATTCCAGTATCTGGATGGATCCAGTTGCAAAAAGAGAAAATCATCCAACTCTTTGGAGGCTTTTCACCACTAGAAAAGCAGGAAATGGAAAAAAAAAAAAAAAAAAAATGAGTTACCTGACTCAGAATCTGAATTTACTGACCAAGGGTCTCAAAATGTCAATTCACTTCTGAGTAAGACAAAGTTTTACTTAACTTGAAATTTTAAGTTATTAAGTCAAAGTTTCTGCAAACTGAGCCTAAATTTTTACTTCACTGGAGAAATTACCAGCAACTATCCTAAAGGCGCTCAGCTTTGGAGGTTGAGCCTTACCTGATTAGGATTTCCTAAGTTTAATACATGAACTATAAATAATAGGCAAACACTGGCAAACTTAAGACTGGATTTTAAACTTCTTAGTCTAAGTTGACATAGCATTTCCTCCAGTAAAAGTTCAGCTTCGCCTAGAAAGGTCACACAAGTAGTTAAACTGTGCCTTTAAAGAAACAGAACTAGGATACACTTTTAAAGAGTTAAAACTCACTTTTGAGACAATCTGATCCTGTGTGTTTATGATATAAAGATAAATTCTCAGAACAGTTGTAATCATGGTTTCATGTAAAGCTTCATAAGCTTACATTAAAGTGAGAGGTGACTACATTATACTTCTAGTCTGGTTACTGTAGGCTAGTTTTAGGCCAAAAAGCGACTTTATCTACAGATTGTCTGCACTGGAGCTTTATAACGTCCTCACCTGTAGGAATAAGATCAGCGGTAAGGAGTTCAGCGGCCACAGTGGGAGGGGCGGGGCTGAATAAAGGGGCGGGGTGGTCTCCCGGTGGCGTTTCCAGCCAATCAGCTGTTCGGGACTGAGCTTCAGCTGAGCCTCAGGTCAGAGGCAGAGCAGCTCTGGGAGTTTGCATATCAGCAAGCGAAGAAAAGTTTTGACAAGCGGACCTGCGGGCGGCTTCTGTCAGCAGCAGCAGCAGCTCAGCGTTCAGCCTGTGTGGAGTCTTTTCTCAGCGGGTGAGAGGTTGTACAATCCTCGGCAGTGTTCTGAGACTGTACGGCCCCAATCCCCCAGCTCAATCACCGCCAGCCTGGACTAACTGAACGCTTCACAGGTTTAATGACTTCATCTGTCAGCGGGCTCCTTGTGACCTGCGCACTTCGGTCTTAAACCTGCTTTTTTCTCGTCTCCCTATTTTTTCAATATAATTTTTTTTTTTTTTTTTTTTTTTTTTTTTACTCTAAAGTTGGACTTTACTCAAGACTGTCGTGGAAACAGCATTGCGAAAATATGACAGCCGATAAGGAGAAAAAGAGGTAAGAGATACTGGATTCACTCCTCTCCTTCAGCCTCTCTGCGGTTTTAATTGCCTTCCGCTTGGATGTGACTTTATTAATTCGCGGCTTTAATAACATAGACTGTTTATTTAGTGCAGAAATTGCCTGACATTTGGCTGCTGTGGCACAGAGAGGGACCTGTTGCTGCAGTGCTGCATGTGACTTGGCCTAGCTTTGCGCTCTGTGCTTGTTTGGAAGGCAGCGACAGGCGGTGGTTTCACACAGCTTTAATCTTAGCATTGCATTAATTTTGATGCACCGGGGCTGGAAGGTAAGTGGCCGGTTTAGCCTGTAACTGAACTGAGCTTTTGTTTTGGAAATGAGCTGCCGATTGTTAATGGCTTTAACCACACTTGATTTGGGTTTCACTGCGAGAAGCCGCATTCACATTGAATTGTGCATATTTTAAAACCCCGAATGAACTTTAAAGGACTTTAAAATACTTTCTAAATATATTCAAATTTGAAATTTAATGCCATTTCTGATCTGCTTCTCGCTCATTCTAAGGTTAAACCACACTGCTGACTAATTTCCACATTAAGTGGTCCTGTAAACAAATCATTAACTTTTAAAAAATTATGTGTGTGTAAATACCTCTATAGGGGCTCGCTGTTGAAATGCACAACACTTGTGATCTTTTTAAATGGAAGTTCTTTTCTTCATATGAAACTTCATTTTTCTTGCATAATTAAACCCACATAAAACACTTTGATCCTGCACACAGGATGCAGAGCAGACAGAGAAAAGGCTCAACTTGCATGCAAAGTAGCAGCTTACTATAGAAGAGTACATGTCATTATAAATGTATAAATATTAACAAGATCTACATGAAGTTTTGAACAAGTAGTAACAAGAGGGGAAAAAAAGACACCACACATTTTTTTTTTTCTTTTTTGAGTAAGGCGGCACTTTCTAGAGAGAATCCAAGCTCTTAACCTTTAACCTCCTTTTAACAGAAGTCGGGCATCAGTAAAGGATAATCAGTCATTACAGCAGATATCAGACTGCCTGATCAGGAAAGTTCTAGACCTGCAGATATATTGCGGTACCTTGCTGTGAGAGTGCTTTCCTGCACAGGAAAGTACTCTAACCACCTGATGTTTAGCCAAAATCTCAAAAACTGTTGCTGATATTTGGCGGCATGATTGGCAGCATTCGTAGAGCTGTGACATCTTTTTTTTTCTTAACTTAGTCACATGACACAGCAGATAATCTTGTCCTGTAACCAGTTTGTCAAACAGGAGATAATTATGCATGTTTCATCTAGGTCAGTGTATCCCAGCACTGATCTGACCAAGGCCTGGATACTGCATGTTTTCTACAGTGAAGTTGTTTATAATTTGGCTCTACAACTAATTATGTATTGTATTATTTCAGGTTTCTTCAGTTTCCCTGGCTTTATTCCTTTTTTTTCTGGTTGTTAATTGTTCATCGGTAGCCATGAATCCTCAGGCTTAATCTTGTGTAATAATGCTTTACTGGTCTCAGCCTGTCTCGGTTTGTGTGGTCACAACAGCCCGTTTAGCTTTAACATCTTACCTGTGGGAAATTCTAAATTAGGTTTCCTGCTTGATTCCTGGTGAGAGCGTGAAATGATGCTCAACTTAACATTTAATTAAGAGATTCCCAGAGATTTTCTGCAAATTAATCTTTCACACTACCTGGAGAAGAAAACTAATTTCAACCAGTGCAGCTGTTTTTGCTTGACACCTGCTTGTATGTCCAGTGCACCTCTGACTCTTTTCTCTGACTCTTGTCTGTCAGATCAAGCCTAAAGGTGAACAAAGCAGGGGACTAAGGCAGGATAACTGTTCCAGGGGTGAAAACATTCAGAGAAAGAGGGAGAAAATGACTTGGGGAGATGGAAAGTGAGATGAGTATAGGGGCATTTCCTCTGACTGGTCAACGCCTCGGTGCTCCCACTGAAGACCTATCGGCCATTTTAGGGAAAGGGATCTCTGCAAGTGTGTCTCTGTCAGGCTGCACATGAAAAGCGTGTGTGTGTGTAAGTGTGTGAGAGTTCACTGGTGTTTGTCCTCTCGCTGGTGTGCTCTGTGTATGTGTGTGTTTGTCTTTGTGTCACACAGTAGTATGTTGTCACTGCTGCTGCCTGGAAGTCATAATTGGTTTGATAAGTTTTGATTCATGACAGCTGCCAGTGTTTATTTGAGATGCGGTGTCTCTCACTGGTTTTATTAATAATACTCATGTGGATGTGATGAACTGACTTCTTGTCCAGCAGGCACATATTTTCTGTATCCTGATACACAAAAAGATTTTAGAAGATTTTCACCACTGAGCCACTGATTTTTCTTTATAAGTTGGTGTGTATGTCTTTTTTCTTCCATGAACAAGCCCAACATGTTCATGGAAGAAGGAAAATGAACAAACTGTCAGATATAGTCTGCAAATGGGGAAAATAATAATAAGTGTTTAGTAACTGACTAATCATTTACATTTCTGCAGTTGGAACTTTAAAGGCAAATATTCAAATATTTGATGGGTTGGGACTTCATCATTAACTGAAAATAAAAAAAAATGTATAAGTCAACAAATAGTACAAGACTTGATGAGGGGAAAAAGTAGTGATTTCACACTGTAGTTGAACCCTCTTGTCTCCTGCATGTACTATCTTGGGTCTTTTGGATCAAGCTTCCACCTTATGCGGGCTTTGCCTTTTTTTTTTTTTTTTTTTTGCTTGGAAGATGTTTTGTCAGAGAGAAAATGCATTCCCCTTGAAGCAGAACTGAGAATGCAGTAAAGCAAAATGGGAGGAAACGGGGTACTTTTTAGGTTTTTCTACATTACCATTACAAGTTTCGGCAAGTTAAAGCAGTCGCACAAATTCTTAGAAAAACAGAAAAAACGTAATCGGATAAATCGGTTCATAAGAAAGGGAAAAAAAAAAAAAGTTCAAACTAAAGGCACAAATAAATTCAGGATAGCCTCTCAGCAGTACCTTTTCACAAGAGCCTGAAAAGAAGAGCCCGAACATGTTACAAGAACCTTGAACTGGGTGGGAAACGTCTGATAAAGTCTGTGTGCTTAAGGCCAGCTTTGTGTCTTGTCATCCACTGAGTCAATGCTGATTTGAACTGTCACTGCAATCTTTTCTGAGTTTTGATGATATTAGTTGCTGGTAGAGTTACCACACCTTTTCTGATTTGGAGCAAAGAAACACTTCCTGAGTTTGTATAAGCAGCCAGCAGTGCTCCCAAACCCCCAAAATGTCCTCCAGGCAAGCTGAAATTCCCAAAATAACAATGACTGCAAGGGTGTCAGCCGTAGATCAGTGGGAAAGGAAAGCTCTTATTTTTGAAATATATCGTATATTTTGTGTTATAAATAATATGAACATAATTTTGTTGCGACAATAATTTGGATTTTGTTACTTGTTGAGTTACGATGATGATTATTACAATGGTACAAGTCCAAGTCACCTGATCTGTTATATTCTTACATCTGTGTCACGTTCACATCATGAAATTTCCCTGTTATGTTAGAGTGACTACTATAATCTGCAAGAACTTTCAATTTTTTCTCCATCATTCAAGCCAAAGAATCATCACTGTAATGCTTTGTAGCTTTCTTTTATTCATTTCTTAGACCCGAGTGTTTACATTGCTCAACTGGATTCACAAGTAGTGCTATTTTACTAGTATTTTTCCTTGTTATGTATAACAGTGGTTGACATAGTGTACACTTGTTTGTTTACTTTGGTCTGTAACAACTTCAGAAAGCCGTTACCACAACCTGACTCCGTAATACACCAGCAGCGTTTGTCACGCTACTGAATACATTGAATAGCTTCTTTTTTTTTTTTCTTTTTTTTTTTAAACATGTTGGTCTACTGATACCAGAAATAAGCTGTGGGCTTGTGAGGAACTCCTCTCGCTTCTTTCAGCATGTGATCCCATTGGAAACAATGCTCAAAGGTCAGAGTCCAGGGCAGCTGCCAGGCAGATATACATTACATGACTGCTGAGAGATTGGGCCATTCGGGTGTATTTTCTGTCTCTTTGGAGGACATTTTACCGTTATCATAGTTGGTTGGGGCTTAGCTGTATATTCTGGCAATAACAAAATTGGCCTATTTAAATTGTGGATGTTAAAAAAAAAATATATTAAGAACTGCAAAAAGAGGCTATACCTTCTCATAGCAGTTTCGAGGTATAAAACTTTTGCATTTATTGAGGAGATGATTTGGTTTTAATTCTAGGAGAAAAAACAACTAGTAGTCATGTGCATGTTAAGTCATCTTAACAAGAACCAATTTTTATGGTGTCTTTGAAGTGTTTATATGAGAGCTGTTGTTTGTTTGTTTGTTTGTTTGTTTGTTTTCTGATCTCCACACCAAAAAATAGCTGAATGAATTTAAGACCTTTAATGACTTTGAGTTTAGTTTCTCTTAATGACTGTTTTATGCTACATACTAAGCAGTCTAACTGTAACCTTTCACTCACTCCAAAGACTCAAAGGGAAAATGTCTGAAAAGTTTTTCTTTTTGTGGGAATATATGCTGAGCTAAAATCACTTTATTTTATGGACTGCATGTAGCCCAGTTTAAACCTCAGACCAGTTGAACTGTAATAACTTTTAAAAAAATGCCTCCAATTTTTCCCTGTTTGTCTTAAGAGGTACATATGGAAAACATTGACATTTAATGAACCATCCATTTATAAAATATATGAGCCGGCTGAAATGACTTTGTAAAAACGAGTAATTTAAACAACTTATCGTAAATCAAAGAAGCAGGTCGTCACAGCGGCCACAGGTCATGTTTGTTTTTTCCTGTCAGGAGGCTGTAAAACTTCTGGTTTGGACGAAATTAACAAGCAACAGTTTTATGATTTGCTCCAAGTATAACCTGCAACTTGATTCTTAGAATAATATATAATGAAAAGTGTAAAATGCAGTTTTGATGCAGTGGGCTGGACTCTACCTTGGTGATCTGACATTAGGCAGTGTTAATGCTTGCTGAATAATTCTGGCAGCTTGTTTGACCTGTCAGTGCTGCAGTGCTTTTAGTTAGAACTGCTCACAAGAATTTCCATCATATTGGTCATATTGAGCCTTATCCTGAGTGGTGTTGGTGCTGTGGAGCGACTAGTTTAAAAGCCTGATTTGTGTTTTTAATTATCTCCTAAACACACCAGTTTGGCAACATATTCTTGCTGTTGTTACATCTTTGTGTCTTGCTTTCTTATGCTCACCCACGGGAAGGAGAGGGGAGGGTGAGGGAGGTGAACAAGTTGCCAAAGACAAGACAGAGAGCACACAAAAGGGAGGACAGAAACTTGTTAAACAAGACAGTGAGATAATCAAGTGGATGCAAAGGTGATATAGATGAGCGTAAATCAATGAGGCATTTAAAGACCAATGAGTAAAGTGCAGAAGGAGCAGCTGTGGCGTTGCGTCAGATTACAGAAGCCCGTCAACTCAGTGCCTCCCATCCTCGCAGCGCTCCACAGTGGGCCGAGGGCTTGGTTGGCACGGAGCCTTCATGCCTCTTTTGTGTGCTAACCTCGGGCAAACCCGGCCTCCCGACACTACCCAAATATCACGCCACTTACAGAAGGCACGCAACCTGCCCGCTGCAAGACAGAGGAGAGCAAGGAGAGAGGGTGAAGCCCAAATGCTTAAAATTGGAGCTTGTTTGTTGTATTCAGAGATGGGTAGTGATTAAGTACATTAACTCAAGTAGAGTGCTTTAGTGAGGTTTGAGACTCGGGATCTCGATCCTCACAGTTCTTTAAAATATTTCATATTGGGAACAATATGTCTAAAATCTATCTTCCTTACCGCCCGGGCTAAAGAAGGAAAGCTTTACTTTTCCTAAGAAAAAGTTTGGAACTCATGTAAATGCAAAATTTATGAAGACATCTGGATTCATTGTTTCAGCACAAGTTTTAAGGGCCTCAAGTGGCAACTAGACAAACTGCAGTTTTCGCCTTTATTTCCAGCTCCAGAGGCTGTGTCGACTTTTCTTTTGCCCAGCTGACACCTTGGATGTGCGTTATGAGCAACGCAACCAAAATGTGAGGCCGAACAAGAACGCGTTGCATAAAAGATTACTAACAGTTGCTGAACAGTTAATCAGTTTTGTTTTTTGTTATTTTTGTTTGGTTCTTTTTAAGTTGTGTTGGGATTTCCCAAAATAGTTTTCCCAGAGTGTGACAAAGCTGGAAACTTGACCTTAAATAATACTAATGTTACACTTTTGGTTTGATGACTTACAAGAAGCGCCTCTTAACAACTCGCAATGATTCCCAGACCTCAACTGAACTTTGTCTTCAGTATCAAGTATGGGCAGAATTTATTGCTTCCCTTAAGAAGAGGGGGGTGCTACTACAGCACACTACAAGGTGCTCGCCGGCTCTGCCATTGTGAGTTATTTTCAGTTAAAATCTGAATAAACAAACAAAAGCTTTGTACCACCAGCAACATTAAAAGACACTTCAGTCTGTTTGTCAGTTTTTGAGTCTCTGTGGTTAGGAATGTGTCCACTGTTTGTGTTTGTCAAGCTCTTATTCAGTGTTTTACTCGGGGTAAACAATTTGAGAGGAAGATGAGGACTGAAACAATAGAGCCCAAACAAAAAGAGAGACTAAAGCGAGGTAGATCGAGTGAAAGATTGAGTGGGGAGAGAGAGAGGCTTGGGGTTATTAAGTAGCAAAGTGATACAGACACAGCTACGCTACATTTGCCAGCTGTGTGACTTGTGAGTGATTCTTTCTGGGTGAACGGTTTTAAGCGAGCCCGCTGCTTCTCCTGCTGCTGCTGCTGCTTATGAACAGCAGTGGACCTGAGGCTTTAGAGGCATGTGTAGATTGAGAAAGAGGCGGCTGGCCAACAGCTATTTAACACATCAGCGCTGAGAGCACTTACAGAGCAGGAAGGACACAGAATTTAAAAGTTAATAAAAGTCCATGTCAGTTACTTTGCAGCAACGGGTGTGAATTTATTTCATTTTTTCTATACAGTGCTGTGAATTGAGTGGGAATGCCTGTGAGCCGAATGCTTGTTTGACTTTGTTGCTTTTTACTGAACATGATCTTATTGACACAAGTTGTTTTTACACATTACCCACGGAAAATGCTGGGAGAATCAGTTCAGAATTATCTGAAGGTTTTTCTTTCTCACATGTATCACGCCGCAGGGGATGGTTTGTGTCAGACGTGTTCTCACTACTGGAAGCGCGCTGGTTTGGTTTAGCTGAGGGAGCTGCCTGAGTAAAGGAGGACAATGATGAGCACTCGCCTGCTGTGAATTCACTGGACAGCTTTTAAAAAACTTGGAACGATCAGCATGGCACAGGCTTGATAAAAGGGAACTGGTTGTTTTTTATTTTTTAAATGATTAAAAATTAGAGTTGTTTTCTTTATAAGTACTCAGACTGTTGGAACGGTTGTTGTTTTTGGCTCTCATAACCAGCAGTTAAATGAGAAAACTCATCAACCATGATTAGACATAAAACGATCAACTTCATCTGCAGATTTTTAGTGTTGGGGAATTTTTCACAAACACTCGGAGTGTTTAAACAAATTAAAGAGCACTAAAGATTGCACTTCTTTCTGTAATTAAACTGGACGTTTCTTCAGCTAGAGATGCAGTCTGGGAGTGAGTGCATCAATAAGCTGTAAATATCAAGCATTAAATAAAGAAAGAAGGTTTTTGTTTTCAATGGCAAGAAGAGCTCAAAAGTGAGTGTGTGCAATAAACAAACTGGTAAACCTGAGACCCTGCTGACTGCTGAGGGCCCTGGTCAGCCGTACGTACAGTCCAGCGTCCCATTTGGCCATCAGACCCTTGCGCAGTGAGGGGGAAACAGCAGGGGAGGCGAGGAGTCGGTCTGGGAAACCTCTCTACATCTTTCCATTGTTATTTTTATCTCATTCATTCTCACCCGCCTACGCTACCTCCTCCTGTCTTTAACCTCTTTCTTTTTTGCTTTTCACTCATATCACATTGTCTCACATTTATTCTGGACTCCCAACAGCGCTGTTTACCCCGCTCACTTTGTTGTTGTTGCCACAGCCTCCCCCCCCACACTTTTGTTCTTTGCCTCTCCTGCTTCTCCACATTCTCCTCTTTTTCAGAACTGTGTCTCCTTGCCATTTCCTTTTTCCCGTCCACCAGCTCCCCTTCTTCCTTTTCCTCTGCTACCAAATTGGCTGGGATCCACGATCCACTGTATGTCACCTGGCTGAGCTCCATCTCCCTGTAGACTTCCCCTGTTTCATCTCAAGAGTGACTGTGAAATGTTTGCTCTTCGAAGTCTGAAGCTGGACATAGAAAGTTGTTTGCAGAAGGGATTTTGCTTTTATTACAAATTTCTGAAACTCATCGTAAATAACTGCAGCCACATTTTCCTTAACTTTAAAGATGCCCTGTGGAGTTATATTGTAAACATATTTGTATTTCCCACAAAAAACACAAGTAAAAGTCCATGTAGTGAGAGGTCAGGGTGGAAGGATATGTCAGCAAAACAGGGAATTTTAAAAAGGGGTGACCGCTGTTGTTCTATTTCACACTGAAACATCTGCTTGACTGCAACCATTCCATATCCGCAGCCTTGTTTCTGTTATTGTAACCAATGATAAAGTTTCCTTAACTTTAACAAAAGAGTCATTTTAACCACACTGCATAACGAATGGATGCATGCTCCTTAAACACAGTGCTGCTGCATAACATTTATGCATTTACATTTATTCAAGTGTTCATGTTGAAGACTTGTACATATGCATCTACAATTTCACCTCACACTTGCTCTTAAAGGAAACCTCACCCTCTGTAAAGTGACCTGAGTTTCATGTTGGGGGGTCATCAGTGCTGATGAGAGCTATATCTCCAGTTAAGACTCTTATCCCACATTTCCACATTAACCAGTTTATGCACCAATCATCTTCCAGGATCAGGACATCAATATAGAGTTCTACTGTCATGTCCACAGGTGTCTAAGAGAGAATAGTCAGCACAAACTACCTTAGATTTGGTGTATCGTTGTATGTGAGCAGATGCAGTGGAAAAATGGTCTTCAGTGACCACCAACATCCATTGTGCAGATTTGCATGTCAGAACAGAAGGTATGTGCACAAAGAGATGGCCTCATAGGGAGATCAGCCTAATATAAATCCGATTAGACTATTTCTTTTTATGGGGATTTTTTGATCACACCTCATGCACTCATTAAAAGCAAACACAGAAAAAGCCTCCACATGCTCCCTCATGCTTCACTGTTCTGGAGCTTTAGAGCGCATTCACAAAAGTCTGAAGTCCAGACACTGTCCTCTTAGTCTAGTGGAATACAATGCACTTTAGCAAAAGTCACTTTGCAGTGCTCTGTAAGATTATATACATTTTTTAAATTCACAGTGGAGTTTATGCTGTTTAGAAAAAAAAAAAAAAAAAATTCAGGGAAACTGGTGTATCTCACCAGAACAACAGTTGTCATTTTTTCACTTTTACGCATTTGAAAAGTTTTTGTGTTGAAGATTACTGTTTCCTTTTTTTGTTTCCCCCTCCTGTGTGTTAAAAGCTTTTTCAGCTCTCTCTGCACTTTTACTGTTCAAGGTGAATTTGGAAAATGGGACCAGAGGTCAAGAGCCGATAACCAGGACGGAACAGTAAATCAGGGCTTGGTTTTGACCTTCACCTGGTGCATTTTTTTCTGCCAGAAAAACATTTTGCAAACACTTAAAAAAAAATGCCCCAAAATGAGTTTCACAGCTTTTGAAGTCAAGTAAACTTGACTTGACAACTATGTCAGAAACTTCAGTGAAAGCAATAATAAAGTGAAAACCACACTTACATTCCTCCTGTAATCCTGTCCCTGTAATCCTGTAGTAGTCATTCCTCTGTTCATTCTGTTTGCGTTTAAAAACATGCAAAGTAAAGACAGTCTGTTTTCTCCTTACGTTCTCTTTTTAATCATATCTCTTTATCTTGCTTCAGAAACTTTGAGTAATCAAACAGTGTTAACATTGCTAGGAACTGGATTTTCTTCAGTTTTTCCATGTGAGACCCTTAAACCACAAATACTACAGATTTACCCACTAAAGCTTCTCTCAGGTGCCATCTGTAGCTGCCCCACCAGATTAATTTAGTCAGCTGTCAGCTCATCCCTTTTCATCTGCAGTTATAATAAGAAAATAGATTGCGTACCAAACTTTTTAGTGCTCTACTGATTTAAGTGTTTAAGTTATTGATTGCTGTTGTTGTAAATGTGTTGGTTCTATGGAGCCATGAACAAGACTCCTGTAGTAGTTAATCACTTCAGGTCATCTGATATCTCATCAGGGGGCAATAATTCAGATCACCCCCCCCTCCCAACAGATTTTTTTATTTTTATTTGTAATAACAGCAAAACGTCAGTACAGTCACAACCAAACAGCGAGCAGCATCATATTACAAAGCATGCATACCTTACTCCACCGTACTGATTCTATAGTAAGAAACAAACACTGTAGGTGTATTTATATAATAACAGTTTCCTGTACTTTATTGTAATTTAACAGAGCACTTACTCTCATGTACAACAGCAGTTTCTTACTGTAAAATAGTACAATTCACTGTGTAAAATGACATTGTTAACATAGTTATTGTGATTATATAGAACACAAATTAAAACATAAATTAGGTCTTGGAGAATCTGGATACAGTAACAATGACAATAATGACAATAAAAAAAGATGGCAACAAAATAACCCATTAATTTTAAAATTTTCAAACTTTTTTTCAACTTTCTCTGATGACCTGAAATAAATGATTTTGTAAGGTGCCTGAACTCACCATGTAAATCTTTGTACTTTTACTTTTAGTTTGGTTTCTCGAGCTGAATGTTTAGATTTGTGCCATTCAGCTCATTTGGTATTCTCAGCAGGGTTTCTAGTCTGGTCAGCTGACCTCCTTCGCACCACCTGTGGCCTCCCTCTCTTTCTCCTTTTCCCTTTCTCCATCCCCTCTGTGCCTCTTTCAATCAGCCAGTCTATCCCAACCATCAGCGTGCTGTGGGTGGGTTTGTTTGTGCCTGTGTGTGTGTGTGTGTGTGTGTGTGTGTGTGTGTGTGTGTGTGTGTGTGCGCTGCTCTCTTTCATGGACTATCAGAATCATCAGCAATCTCCTGCATCGTTCTTCCCCTGATTGAGGCGAAGTCGGGGCCCATGTCTGGGATAGCTGTTTGTTCACCCGTGTGTGTGTGTGTGTGTGTGTCTGTGTGTGCGTGTGCGCGCAGGCGTTTGGCTGTGTTTCCAGAACTTGATGTTCCTTAGGATCACAGATTAGCCAGTACTGTATTGTTGCTCTGTGTTTGTTCGGCGAGGCGCCACAACTACAGGAAGACCCACTGTAAGCAAGGAAAGGTGTGTGTGTGTGTGTGTGTGTGTGCTTAGTTGTTTGTGTGTGTATTATGGGTGTGGGCAGGCCTTTTCTGAATCTAGACCACCTTTATAGTGGAAAGCAGCATGTTTTCCATAAATATAATCTAAAAATATGCAAGCAGGATTGTGATTAAAACTAAAGGAGCACTTCAACATTCTTGAAAGTACACTTAAAAAAAATAAATAAAAGTGCCAATATGCCTGTGTGAGACTTTTGTGTGTATTCTCCCTTTTGCCCGGGGAAATAAATGACAAAGAAATATAATAATAATAATAATAATAATAATAATAATAATAATAATAATAATAATAATGATGATGATAATAATGATGATAATGATGATGATAATAATTTTGTAACATTTCTCCAAAGACTACTTCATCAGTTATAGTTTTAGTAACACACTAAAAAAAAATACTTGGTCACTTTTAAATCCATTAGTCTCTCTCTTCTGATTGATCAACATAATATATTTTTGTTGTTTAAATAAAGATTAATTATACATCGTTAAATAATGAAAATTCAATTTAATTTTAAAATCAAAACAATATATATATTTTTTTTTTAATTCAGACCAAAGCCAGACATGTAAACAGCGTACTTTTCAGCAAAGCTGCGCACAACAAGACTTCATCTAGTTCACACTTCATCTAGTTTGAGCGGATTTGATAGCGATCTTCATACAACTGTACTGATCTTTAAAGAAGAGGTGAAGGAATGGTACAAAAGTTCAAGCCTCAGAGTCAACGAAATCTGTCGATCTGTACTCGGCGAGAGTGATGGAAATGACAACAAACTGATTAGAACATTTTTAGTTACTGGGCAAAAGAGCAAATGGTCCATGAAGCACACTCACATGCGCACACACACACTCTAACACAGCCTGACACCTGCTCTGGTTACAGGATCTGTTTCCTATAAGCACCTTTTGGCTTGTTATCACAACAATGACAGCAGGAGTCGGGACCTGTTTTCTGGGCATTTGTCTCCATGTGTTCATGTGTTTATGCGGATGCTTGTTGAACAACCTGGAGATTCAATCCAGAACTTGAATAACAAACTCATAGATTAGTGTCTCTTTCAGCACCTGCATGTTGTAGTTTCTGTTGTCAACAGAAAGACACATCTCCCAGACACCAGGAATATATTTATATTTCTATATATTTCAGTATATTTCACTTTAAGTAATGATTTGGGAGGTTAAATGGTACCAATATGACTGCAGAGTGTTTGTATGACACTGTAGCAGTATCTTCTGTATACCTCTGTTTATGTACATGAACATATTAAAGCCTCTTTAATTACTGTGGCAGTGACTTTAGCTATTTAGGGCAAAGTCAAGATTAAACAGAATTCCAGTCTACACTTCAGAAATATTAGATCAGAAAACAAGTGAACAACACTCATGTTTCCAGACCAAACAAGTTACTCATGTAACCCACATTTCTGCCCCGAACAGCCAGGTGAAGACAATTTTTCTTTTTTTTTGTTGTGTCTTTACATAAGTCATGAATCATAAACTTGCAATGAGCTCGTGTCTTTTAAACTCGGCTTACTCAGCTTAAAGGCTTTTGTGGAATTCTTTTCGCCTGCTGTTGATGCGTTTAACTCCAGCTGTATCTGTTTGCATCTTTTAAGTGATGGAAACCTCGGCCTTGTTGTAATAACACACCATTACATTATGTCCAAAGAATGGGCATTGATGTTCTGTGTAAGTAAAAATAAAGAAATAAATGTGTAACTAGATGAAAGTTTTCCATGCTTAAATGGAAGATTTGCCTTATTTTTTTTTTTTTTAATTAAAAAAGGAGGACTTCTTTAAAGCTTAATTTCACTTGCAGCTTCACATTTGCTGAAATGATCCTTTAAATCAGATTTCTCTGTCGCAGGAAACCTTAAAACCTCCTTCCAAAGACACAAAAATATATCTTTAAGCACCTAAAAATCAAAATTGGACAGATTTAATTAAATGTTAACACTGCTGTACCTTTGAGAGTGTGTGTGTGTGTGTGTGTGTGTGTGTAATTCTTACGCTTATACCTGTACATGAATCTACATAAGATTAATTTTCATACATTGGTGCATGAGATATGATGCACTGTAGGATCACCCTGAACACCACACTCTCTATCTGCTCATGTTTGAATGCAGATCTGAACAGATGAAGCTTTGTGCTGTGCAGACAGAGAGGGCTGCAGGGGAAAACTGTATTAACGGCCTCATTACTGCCAGCAGAGAGGGGAACAGACACAATATGTCCAAGAGCAGCAGCACCAGCAGCAGCAGCAGCAGCTCTGCCCTCTTTGTTTTTGTTTGTTTTTGTTCAGATTAGGCCTGAAAATAATCTCGCGACTGGGCTACATGTGAGTGTGCGTGCACATGTTCCTCCTCACGCTCCAGGCTGCAGGCGTCCAATGGCAAGTTAATCGCAGCGAGAGTACCAAAAGTGATTGAAAAAAGCTTGCGGGTAAGGGGGACGAAAAAAAATGAATGAGGAACGAGGGTGTGGAGCTGTTGTACCACATTCAGATTTCAGGTTTGCTTTCCAAGTAGCAACGCTTCAGGTTGAAAAACATCTGGCTCTGCTGCATTGTTCGAATCCGAAGCTGCCTGTCGGGTGAGCTCATAATTCTGATTGATGCTTGTAAAACGATTTGAGAGCCAAGTGAAAGTTATAAACACGAGTTACAGCAAATTTGGTCATTTGAAGTCTATTCAATAAAACTGTCTTTATTGCAAGCAAGTGTGGATCTGTTAGATGACAAATTACTGCCAGTGCCAAATGATTTATAGATGATGTTTTTTGTTTTTTTTCATTTTAAAAACCATTAAAAGTCATTTTAAAAATACACAAATTAATTTCACAAATCAAAATAGACATGATTTGTATTCTGCTATTCTATTTCACTGTGATTAATTTTATTTCCTCTACTTTGCCACTGTTTTGATTAGTGTTACGCTGCTGTCAGTTAAAGTAATGACTTCTTGCTGATATATGGAAGGAGGAAAATGCAATTTGAGGTTCTGAAACTTTTTAAGAAGCGCTGAGAAAACAGAAAAATAAAAGTAGAGTACATATGATAAATTTTAAAAAGTAGTTGCAGCACAAGCTATTCTGTCCTCACATCCAACTGACCAGAAACAATGACTGAATGACTAGTCACACCACAGTCCTAGATAGTATTTTAAGCATAAGGTTGCAGCTAACCAATAATTTAGGTATTAGTTCGTCTGATAATTATATTCTAAAAAAATTCAGATTACCTAGAGAATATAGAAGTGTTGTATTTGAAGCTGAAGAAGCCGGCGCCATTTAATCTTGAAAAATAGTCTCTGATTTATTGATATCATTGATACCATTACCAATTGTGCTTATAGGCCAATTTGTCTATTGATTCCCCTATTTACTCCTTTTCTGCTGTTTTGTGTGTCGAGGGGAGGAGGGTAAATTGAAGAAGCTGCTTTCTTATCTGTGTATGAACAATGTGCAAACAGAGTAGGATAAACGGCCTGCATGTGCAAACGCTCCCCTGCTGTGCAACGAGTTTGACATCATTATTTTGCAATGTGAGTGAAACAGAAAATATGCTGAGACAGATTTAAAAGAATTGGCTCAACTGGTTTTCGGAATGACAAAACCATGTGACAAAGGTAATTGGCGCCAAAAGCTTCCAAGCAAGTGTTGCATCTGAACACAACACAGAGTACTGGTGAGTGTGAGAGGCTGCCGAGTTGCATAAAATGACGTCTGCTTCAGTGGCGACGACTTGACCACAACTTCCAGTTAAGTCACAACTACTGCAAGCAAACAAAGGAAAGTTGATGGCCTTGCAGGTATGAAAATACCTTGGTATAAAGGTTGGCTTTTCCATGGACTGAGTATCTCTGAGTGGTATCTGCTGCTAAAGTACTATTTCCATCTTCAGCCTTTCAACCACAATTAGTATTGTCACACTCAGGGCTCTACATTCAGTGTGAGTCACTCTCTCGCTCTCTGCCTCTCGTGTTTGTGTATGTGAGAGGCCTTTTGCGTGTACCTGAGCACGTGACTGGCTGTGGTTTAGAGTGACAGTCTCACTTCTCTCGCAGAGGTTTCAGAATTCCAGATATGTGTTTTCTACTTGTTTTAATACCCAGATCCCACACCACATCGCCCTCTTAGAGAGCAGATACAGACGAAACCAAATCATCTGTTCCATCACAAACGCAATGCAAACAGAAATCCTTTTGGAGCTACTCAAACCACGTTTGCGTGAGTGCTTGATGATTAAAATAGCTGGTGACCTGCATCTCCCCCCCCCTCAGCTTAGGTTGCAACTCTCATAGGCCTTTTTAAAAGCAGCTTTTAGATGTGCCAATGAATCGGAGCAGAACAAAGAATGTTATCTCCACGTTTTACATCATTTTCTGGCAAGCATAGAAGTCGGAGCTGAAACTTGTGGGATGTTTTCATTTCAGAAGCTTCGACTTTCCAGGGCTTGATTCATGTTTTGGCCTGAGGTTAGTGAGTGTGCTGTTTTGGGTTTTTCTGTTAGGTGTGTTTTAGCTTTCAAAATAGTATTTATGACTGTAGCACTGACGGGTCATTACTGTCAGCTTGCTGGAGGTCACCTTGCTGTACATGTATGTGTGCCTATATGTGTGGTTGCGAGTTTAGTGTGTCATTCTGAAGTGGCAGAAACTTGTGGTGTGTTGGTTTGTGGTATGTTTAACCTCTGGCTTGTTTGCTTTAGTGCGCATAGCCCAAGGTTAAAAGATGAGGCCCTGCCAGTAGGAGCTGAGAGGATGGCGCAAACGGTATAAAATATTAATCTGTCCTTTAGTAGCCTTTTAAGTGATTTTCATGATGTTTGATCTAACTTTTTGGGATGAGCTGAGAGTCTGAGGAGGGCAGCGACTGGCTGATCCTACAGAATTTTCCACATGGCTTGATTGCATGAACTCGGTACCCTCTGCAGCCAGACTGTTATGTCTTCTCAAATATGCGTCTGTATCGAGCAGCAACTACCAACTACCTTTTTTCCTTTTTTTTAATGCAGCATCTCAAACTGTATCAAAACAAGACAAAACATACAAACTGCAGCAATGCAAAGGCAAGTCTGAGCAGGTACTGTAGGTCGAAGACTTTCTTTTTAAATAAATGTATCAGATCTGGAGTCCTGCATGAGTAAGGTGCAAAGTCTAAGAGCTGGGGTTAACCCTAAAAAGAGATGGCGCAAACAGGAAAGACCTCATTTACCTCCATTTACCAATCTGGGTCAGTATCTAAGCCACTTCAAGTTTGAGCAGTCACTTTCAATGTCCAGAAATCAGGCTTCAGAAGAGGAAACTTCCTGTCTCACTTAAAGTGAGGCAATTTCACACAAGAACTTGAGATAGTATTGAGTAAATTTGGTTGGCAAATTCTCCAATATGGCCCTCTCTCTTAAGACGAGACGCTCCACTTGATGTATTTTCACTACTGGAACAACAATTCGCTCAGGACTCACAGACGTCACATTGTAAAGCACTTTGTAAGCATTTATATAGTTCAGTAGGAGTGCTTTATGGTCTGAAATGGATGTGATGCATTTGTGTCAATACTGTCATAAATGCATTGTGCTTTAACCCGAGCCATGATTGCAAACTTAGTCATGTAGTTTTACTGCCTAAATGTATTCAAACAATGACATAAGGGACGGTAAAAAACAAACAAAACAAAACATATACACATATAATAAACATAAGTGGAAAATAATTGAATATGAGGTATCCGACAAGACCCTTTTCTTCTAGTTTGAGGATGTGTGACTGCAATATCAGCCACCCCACATATCTCCTACTGCTTTTTTTGTGTGTGTAGGGTTTTATCTTTGCTTGTGTCAGAAAGAGCACTTTGGGAGTACCCCTTGTATTAAATGCTTTAAAAAACGGCATTACATGATTACCAGCATTGGTTTTGTTTGATTTGAATCATTTAAGCACAAGTTGAAATAAATCTGTCATACCAGATTCATCTTTTACTGCAGGTCAAAGTGAACACATTTTTTGCAGTAAATCGTTGTGGGAACGATTTGAGGAATGAAGGAAAGAGAAGGTAGGAAGAAGAAAAATACTGGAAATGTTTTAAAGTTTTACTTGAGTAGATGCGCCTGACCTTTAACCTCTGGTATGCACATGCACGCACAGGTGGGTGCGTGTGTGCGTGCACGTTTGTGAATATGAGCGAGGGGTCAGTGAGTACATCAGAAGGCTGCAATGGCTTGGTGAAGCGCTGTGACTCCCATTGTTTTCTGTACTGAAACAGTCTGCTGGGATCTTCAGCAACAATGGCCCTGGACAATCAAAGAGTGACACACACACACACACACACACACACACACACACACACACACACACACACAAAAAGACAAAAGAACACACACATTCACACACACACACAAAAAGACAAAAGAACACACACATTCACACATCAAGGAGCTAGTTGAAGTTAGCTCTCTCAGTTGGCTTGATTGAGTGGAAGCAGTCTGCTGTCTGCTGGCTCATCAGTAATGAGACTTTGGGTGACTGACAGTCGGGGTTAATGAGTTTAAACCTCAGAGAGACGAGCAGGGAGACGCACTGATGGGACATACACTCGATGAGATAAGATAATGGTGCTTCTGTGCTCTGCCTTTCCTGTTAATTGTATGCTATCTTGTCCTTAATGCGTGTTTGCATGTTGGATTTTCTAGTTTGTGCGTTTTGTGGACTCCAGATTTTGGCTGGAGGGAAAAGTTTAATTTTGAAATGCGAACCACTGAAAACGCTCTTGCTTTGTGTTTAGGTAAAAGAGATGATTTGGTCCTGTTTTTGTTTAAAAAAATAAAAAAATAATCTTGTGGTCTGTTAAAAGGAGGGGTTTTGTCTCAGGAGCATAAGCAGATATAAGGAATTAACATTATGGCCATTTAACAGAAGTGCAAATTAAATCAGAAATACTATAAATTTATGTTATAAACTTTCTAGAATTTGTTTTAGTTAAATTACAAAAAATAAAATAATCTATGATTATTTACTTTTGGCAGTTTTTGCTCTCCATAGAAACAATGTTGTGACAAAATAATTCTGATAATAGAAAATAAAAAGCCAATTTACCCTTTTTATTTCTACTTTGATTTTGGATATATATTTTCAAAACATTTATTTACATAAATTGATAAATGTATATCATAGTGACCTTTTGTTAATGCATAAGCATTTATGTCTTGTAGTCTCCAGTGGGAAGGTCATGGACACATTCAGCACCTGTTGAGTATTATCATAACTTAGTTTTTCTGAAGTATCCCTTCACTGCAGCACAACAGAAGCCAGTTTTGGCAGTACACTTAATCACAAAGGGTCATGAGGGTGAACTCCACATGTTTGATTTGGCAGATTGTTTTGTTTTTTAAATAATTTTTTACCCTGGATGCCCATCCTGAGGCAAAGGGATATGTGTCATCGAGCCAGGGCTCATGGAAATGTGAAAACCACTCAATACACATGCAAAGGTAGCAAGTGTTTTTCACCAAGAGTCATCTAAAGTATCTTAAATAAAGTGTAAGCTGAATATTGGAAACCAGTAATATATTGAAATCTATGAGAGTCAGTAAAAACACTTTTAAAAGCCCTACAATGTCCTAAAACAGCAGTGATCCCACCCCCATCAGAGTTCCTTCACCGAGACTGTAAATCTGATCCAAGTGGTGATAAAATGTCCTCCTATATGTACTTGCCGCTGTATGAAATAATGGAAACACGTCCACGACTGCCATTTGTCCTGGCATTTAGCTGCTGTGTTGTGTAAAGCATCGGTATGCACAACGGTTGAATGGTTCAATGTACACCTTCTATATGGGCATGCAGGAAGGTCTTTCTCCAGTTTCCCATGACGTTTTCTGCTGTTCGACCTTGTCATAGCAACAAAACACTTCTTTAGTCATCTCACTTGGTTCAGTATTTCATCAGGTGTTTAATTTGGCACTTTATTCTCTTATCTCAGTGGGTTTTAAGTCTCAGCTTCAGAAGAGATCTTATACGGTGTGAAGGCGTCTGGCTTCTTTACCTTTTAACCTTGGTGCCAAAATATTTGTTTCTTCTGCACTGTTACATTTTTTTTCTGGCCCTGCATGTTGCAGTTCTGCCACAGATGTGATCAAGTCTGATAAACCACATCGTGTCACCACTGACAGGGGGCATGTGAAGTTCAGCAGAGCTTCACCTCGTCTGTTGTGGTTTGTAAAGTTATCTTTTCCGTAGAGCCTGCTCACAGATCTGAGGGTAAAAAAGCTCTTTGTTCACAGCACTTTTTTTTTTTTTAATTTAACCTGTTTTTGGCTCTTGTTAAAGAACAAAATGCTCAATTTAAATCTGTATGAGAAAGGTCCCACTTAATTGTATCGGCACTTTTATTTTAGTTAGCTTTTTTTTTCCTGCATTTTTAGGATGGAGATTTTAAAAATGTTTCTGTCTTGTTACTTAAGAAATTTTAAAGTAAATTTTGTTACTTAAAAAAAACGAATTAAAAGCTGTTTTACCTGAGAATTGATATCCCAAAGCCAAGCTAATACACTTTTATGAACTTAAGTTGCAGATACCTGCTTTTTAATGCCCAAATAAAGTACTACACCACCAGAACTGGAGCCAAGACTTTATAGATGGGTATTTCTACAATAAACTACAATAAACAAGCAAAAGAGAGTATAAGCCTTAAAAAAATTTTAACGAATAAATTAGAAAAACAAAAAAAGTCTTCTATTAAGTAATTCTAAAGGGAGTAAACGGCTATACAGATGAAAACTGATTTTTGTAACAGACTCTAAATAATATGAAAGTCTATGGCAATTGTCTCTTTTGGAGTCATCCTCAGGTGGTTGAGTGAGAAACTGCAGTAACTGCAAAACCCCCCCAGAACTATGCTGTATTCTGCTGTGTATCCATATTGGTCACGGTCCTATTTATAGTGACACCTGTTGCATAATCATGCTGTTCCTGTCCAGGTATTTCTGCAGAGGTGATTCAGTGGATTTAAATGGTGCATGATGAGTCTGGTATTATGATGTTACCACGGTTTTATTATTCCATCCAGCAGCATTCTTCTATCAGTTTCTTCTCCTGCTGCTGTTGCTTTGCAGCTTTTTCATATAAATCTGAACGCTGTTGCGCAACCTTACCAGTCACATGTTGTGCAGACGGTATACAGTGACTAAGAGTTGAATTTGAGCATACGAGGGAGCCCAGATAAAGCCAAACTCCACGTGTGATGTCCTAATATGGATTGTTGTGCTGCTCTCTTGGATCAGCGATTAAGCTAGGACTGTTTGTCTATTTGAGCTTTCACGTCCAAATCTGATGCATTTCTTTTTCAGAGCCCGGAGCCAAAAAAAGAAACCATATCCATGGAAAATTACCCCGAGTTCTGCTTGCTGACATAATTTGGCCCGCTCTTGTGTAGGCTTTGTTGGCAGCATTTTTGCTATAGTTTGACCGCCATGAAAAGATTTTCAGATTGCAATTTGATTGTTGAAGTAAATGCTTTTCTCTTGGAACCTTGGTGCTGTGAGCAAAAGCTCTCTCCCTCAAACAACAAATGCATTAACCAGAGGAAATTAAAATAATCACCTGCCTACACGTCTTTAAGCAGGTTGCCAATTTAAATGTTATTTTTAAAGACCAATTTACATCTATTAAAACCCATTTCCCTCGCATGGAACAAAGACTCCAAACATGCTGCATCATCCTCCTGTTGGCAAAGTTCAAATTGAATTTTGCTCAATAGGTTTCACTAAATCTAAATACGAATGAGAAAGTTGAACAAAAATATGCATGAAAGTGGACACAGGAGGTGAATGAGTTACCAGTGGGATGGTTATTTTTAAGATATTATAATTGTTCTTTTAACATCAAGTGCAAAAAGTTGAGAAAAGCCAGTCTTTAGTTGGTTAGGGACTGAATTTTAGTGAGTATTCAAATCAGAAGCCAGGATGAACATCTTTTATAACAAGTTTAATGCATTTTTTTCACATTTCACTTTTTTCTCATAAAATGATCTTTTAATTTCAGAAAATGGATTGAATGCTAAGTTTTCAGTTTAATTACAACACAAGTAAAAAGATTAGGGATTGTGTTGTGACGAGTTTTGAAGTGTGCTGTTTCAGCAAGTACATATGTGTGTTTTTCATAGATATACGCTGTATATACAGATATACAGCGTTAATGGCCTGGTGACTGATCTCTTCATGCAGGAAGTGAAGGAAATGGTGTCGCGTCATAAGAAGTTATTGTTTTCTTATCTCTAAATACATCTTTTTCGTGTTCCTTCTGTAGTTCTGCCTTGCAGCGTCTTTACTCGTTATACAAGTTATTTCTTTCCATTACACGGAAACCGTTTCTGCAACTTAAACCAGCCTGACTGCCCACTGCTGAAGTGAACTGGCTTTCTGCTTTATCTCAAACAGGGATGTCCCCTTCTGTACTGACAGATACTGATAGGCTTTGAAGCGATACCAAAAGTAGGAGCTGCTGAGGTGTTTGTTTCTGTGTATGACGGTCAATAACTGATGTCAAGCTCACACAAAGTGAAATTCAGGTTCAATCGTAGTCCTTTAAGAAGCAAGTCTTGGTGCCTGGGTAGTTATCTTACAGTATAGCCGCTCTCTAAATGAATACATTATTTAGGACATAAAAGCTACATGTGTGGAATTGCCAACCGAGCCTGATTTAAAAACTGCTTAATAGGTTTGCAACATCATAAGATTTAACAAAAATTGGCGCCATTTTTGAATACTGAATATGTTTGCATAACTTTATCAAAAAAGTGAATTCATGTGTACTGGGTTGCAAAAACAAAGGCAGCACAATAACATTTCTACAGCTCTCTTTGTTGTATCATTGATGTGAATTTCTGATATTGCTGATATTTCCACATGGCCCAATTTGTTTCTGATGTGGAAATATGTAAGTCCTCATTTTTCAGGGGGGGGGAAAAAGAGCAATTATTGTACCTCAGGGCTGCAGAAAAGCTTTATAAACCAACCACTTCTTTGTATTTATACTGAATGATGCATTGTATTCGAACTTGTGAGCGAACCCCTTTGAAACGGGCACATTTGGTGCTTGTCGAATCACATGGGGATTTATGAGATTGGTTTCTTTATACTGTGGTGTGCCGGCAGCAAGGTCAAGTAGGAAATTTTAAAGACCCCAGACAGTGAGTGCATTCATGGAAGATTAACTGCTGAACGATACAGAAGAACCTGAAATATAATTATTAACGAAGACCGACTGTGTCATTAAGCAAACTGACTTCCAGAGTAACCGTATGATTATGTGTCATTGTTCATGTTTAAATGACCATTTGCCCGTCTGTGTTTTGTGGCGCAGGAGCAGCTCAGAGAGACGTAAGGAGAAGTCTCGCGATGCAGCGCGCTGCAGGCGCAGCAAAGAGACGGAGGTGTTCTACGAGCTGGCCCACCAGCTGCCTTTACCCCACAGCGTCAGCGCTCACCTGGACAAGGCATCCATCATGAGGCTCGCTATCAGCTTCCTCCGTACACGCAAGCTGCTCGCCATAAGTACGAACACTACACCACAGGCAGATATACACAGACGCACACAAATATGCAAATGGGTGACAAATTAAAGGGGGAAATAAACTCCTGACTTGGGTTCAGTTATGAACATAGTCATGTCTTTTATCCTGTCTTCCTCCTCTCACCCCAATCGGTTAAAGGACATGGCTCCGCCCCTCCCTGAACCTGGTTCTGCTGGAGGTTTCTTCCTGTTAAAAGGGAGTTTTTCCTTCCCACTATCGCCAAAGTGCTTGCTCATTGGGGGTCATGTGACTGTTGGAATTTTCTCTGTATGTATTATTGTAGGGTCTACCTTACAATATAAAGCACCTTGAGGCAACTTTTGTTGCCACCAATGCTGTGGTTGGTCTTTGCTGTCAAATATGTACGATTTTGGTCCTCCAGACAGGACTCACTACCTCTAGGAGAACCGAATGAACTTGGGAGAATTGGCCATCCCGTCAGTAGAGTTCTTAGTGTGTCAATACCAAGGTGCTCTGAAGATATTCTTACAGCACATCAGCTCTTTACCAAGACCATATGTATTTTTTCCTTTAATTTGTCACACACCTCTAAATGCAAATCGGTGCAAGCTTCCGTGCAGTGAATGTTAATTCGTTAAACAAAGGGGAAAAAATGCAAACGGCAGACCGCCTCCCTCCAGCAGCTTCTTTGACGTGTTATCACAGATCACAGATTTGCGTCGGCACGTTCGTGTGTGTGTGTGTGTGTGTGTGTGTGTGTGTGTGTGTGTGTGTCTGTTGCTATGTCGAGTTGTCCAGTAAAGCAGGAAAGTATTTGCTGGCGTCTTTCTTTGCACTTCTCCTCCTTCCTCTCGTCTTAGTTAAAATTAGAAGCTGAGGAAGCTTGACAAAGAATCAGACCTATTGTTCTAGAATTCCTCCACTGCGTCCGTGTCTCGAAGTGAGATCAGAGAATCACCAAATTTAACAACCAATGTCAATTGTCAGCACTGCAGCTTGTTAAAAAATGTTTATTTTTCCTTAATAGAGCTAGAAAACTTGAGTTCACACAGGGGAGGAGGTAGTAAAGTGAGCTTTTAACCTTTGACACCTGTATGCTGGTAAACTTCCCCATGATATCTTTAAAGTCAAAGCTGTTTGTGCACAGATGAGCAATATTCAGGTTGTTGCTGATTTAAATTACTGTCTTAGTTTTTGTTTTATTGACTGTGTCATTATAACACACGGAGGAGAAAAAAAATGTTGGCATGTAATTTAAATAATTCCTATCATTCACACTTTGTGAGCTGACCTGATTTATAATTTCTTTTAAAACCATTTTTATAGCAATTAATAAAAGCTGTCAGCTCTACGACACCATTGTAATAAAACACAGGAAAGCACTGTGATTAATGCCTTAGCTTAAACTTATCTGTAAATCTTTACACTGCCATTAGTCTATTCTTATGTAACTTTTGATTTGTCTATTTATTGCTCTTTATTTATAATTGACTACTTTCATTGTTCGCAGAGGAAATAGCCATGTATTCAACCAGTGCTTCCTTAAATAACAATGATCACTACTTCCCATTTCTTCTTTGTAGACGGTCATTAATCTGTACATTAATGTGTCGTTTCTTTATTCATTTAGCAGTTCAAGTAGTTTTAAGGATTTTAAAGCGCACAAATTACACAAATTAAATCTATGCTTGATAAAGATGTGGAATATGGGCTGAGTTTCCACTAAAAAAAGAACAATTAATCAGGGTTTTTTACAAAGATAGGAAAAAAAAAAAAGGAAAAAAAAGAAAAAAGAAAAAAGCAATCCAGCAGCACATTCGTCGTGCGTTTTGCCCGAGGTTAAAAGGTTGGTTAACCACAAAAAGAGATAAAAATGCAAATGGTTTCAGTTTCAAATTCCAAGATTTTGAGATATCCACCTGTAAAACATCTGCCTCCATCCAAACACAATGGTAGCTACTGAAACTTTCTCAAAGCACTCAAAAGCAGGGTTCAAAAGTAATTTGGGTGACACAACCAATTTAGGGTAATTAACATTTCCTGAAATTCCAGTAGCGGTTGTCAGACGTGCTCGCATAGATAAAGAAGTGTTAAGGGGGTGTTGGAAGAGGGGTGGAACTTGAGGTGGTGGTGGGGGGAGTATGTATGAGATGTATGTAAAGGGAGATGAGGGGAAAGAGAGGTTAAAAAGTGTGAACGAGAGGAGGAGGAGGAGGAGGAGGCGTGCACGGGGAGGAGCTGTAAAGGTAATGAGGGTAGGAAAGCAGCGGGTGAGAGGGGAGGAGAGCACAAGGAGATCCGTGAGATGCAGCTGCAGATACAGTATTATCAGGCCGGTCTGATTGCTCCGTGATGGAAGGAGAGATTGCGGAGGAAACGAAGAGCTCTGCCCATCGTTCGGCTGGTGCTGGCATTACCCCTGCTAGCCATAACAGCCGACTGCCTTGGCGCCAAACATGCTGGAATGCACGCTCACAAACACACAAACATACTGTATATGCACCCAAGAGCACATATACAAGCTGCTGTAGGGAACACCTCCCTTATGTAACTTACGCTCAGTTGGGACCTGATGAACTTTGATGTACTGATTAGAAGGTACTCAAAGGATTCAGCTGTATTTTTGTCTTGACTTTGACTTAACTTGGATCAAAATACTGTGAAACATATGCGTTCCTAATTGCAGTGGTCCCAGCTGTGTTTGAAGTAGAGTCCTACATTTTGGGAAATATACTGATTTACTGCCCTTTGATCAGATGGCCAAATATTTCGTTTCCATCTGTACGCCATTTGTTATCTGGCAAATTGCAAGTTCCCTCAATTGAGTTCATAATATATTAATAATTTATGTTTTAAAAAAAGTATCTTTAGTATGCTTAACGTTTTCTTAGCATATAACTTAAGATAAATAATTCAAAATAAACACATATTTGCACCACGTACAGCTCTAATATATGATAGAACATGCTGAAATCCTGATCACGTCTCTTCATTTTACTCCTCCTGCTCCTCATGCTTTAATAAATATTTTCCCAGATTTTAAGCAACTACTTTTATATATATTTTTTTATACATGCTTTTATAACATATTTTGAGAATGCGGCTCCC
The DNA here is from genome assembly GCF_001858045.2 of Oreochromis niloticus. Taxonomy (NCBI): domain Eukaryota; kingdom Metazoa; phylum Chordata; class Actinopteri; order Cichliformes; family Cichlidae; genus Oreochromis; species Oreochromis niloticus. Next base: position 5,172,738 of record NC_031978.2, read on the forward strand.
TCAGAGACTAGAAAAGTTAATGGAAATCAAAATAAATATACTTGAGATACTTAAGTGTTTTAAGTGTTTAAAGCCTATTTTATGGCTTTAAAACTAAAATTATGAGCACAGCATCAGTTCAGGGTCTTAGTGACACAAGACTGGCTCTAACCACCTGATCCCCTGACCAAGACTGGGATTGTCTTAAATCATCAGTCAAAAAGAAAAAAAAGTATTAAAAGTTTGAACCCACTGTCCAGCGGAGCCCTGCCTGTTGTTAATGGGTGATTGCCGTTGGGTGTGAATGTGGGCATGAGTGGTTGAATGTTTCCCATGGTTAGCCTTGCGATGTGTCGAGGGTGTATCCCGTCATCTCTTTCATGACAACCAGGATATGCTCCAGCATTCCAGCAACCCCAGCGACTGGATAAGGAGTAGAATAAAAAGTAGATTGACCAAAAAAAAGGGAAAAAATATAAAAATTTCCAAACAACTATTGTAACAGATGTTTTCAGTAGAGTTTTTTTTATGTTAAGTTACTGCTTTAGTAACATGCGCATAAATGACACACAACTCTCCAACTGGAGATGTGCATATGGATCTTCTTTTTCTTTTTTCTATTCTTGGTTCTATTCTGACAGTTTAGGCTCTATCAACAAGAAAGAAAGAAAATATTGTTTTTGTTCAGTTTCATGTTTTCTTATCCTCGTTTTAAAATCAAATCCTAACCAAAAAAATAGATGCTCATTTGAGCCTCAGTCCCTGAAGCCCACATCGGGTAGGTGACATTGTCAAGGTTTTCTTTTGTGGCGTCCTAAGGTGTAGCACACCCTAAATTCTGTCTTTTTTGTTTGGCATGTGAAAGATATTCCGTCTTTACAAATGTGATGAACAGGAAAATGGTGGAAAAAGAATTCCCACTATGACAGTCACATAATGTTCTGAGTTCATACTGTGAGAAACTCATTTTGCCTCACTGCTCTGTCCCTTCATTCTGTCCAGTATGACCGGACAAATGTCAGAAAATAGAGGGGAAATGATTATCTTAGCAGCAGCTGTCCCTATCAAACGCTCTGTTCTGCTCCCCATTATTCTGAAACGAGGGCAGTTACGCAACCAAAGAACAGCACAGAGAAGAAAAGTGCAACTCAGTCCAAATGACTGGTAATCACAGCTTAGTATTTAGGCCAAAGGTGGCGCTGGTCTTTGGACAGAGCCTTGAGAGTCTCCCCAGCTCCCTGGGGCCCTTGTGAAAGCTCCAGGTCCCCCAGGGGCTAATGCTATCTGGGCCCAGCTCCAAACTCAAGCCCCAGGCCTCGCTGGGAGCCTTGAGAGTTGCTCTCTCTTATCTCAGGGAAACACACTGGAGGAATTGCAAGCTTCCCACCCTCCACCCCCATCAACTACTGGGCTTTGTTCAGCGTGAAGCCAGCGTCTGCAAACACATACGCCCTGCCTCTTGAGTTGGGGCCAGCTTGAGGCTAGAGGTGTTTTTTTTTTTCTATCAATTAGCTGAAACAAGACACTGTGGACAGACTGGAGTTACTGTGTGTAAATGTTTGGATACTGCGCTGAGTATATTTGAGCATAATTGCAAGTTATGTCCTAAAAGCGGTGCGCTTGAGCAGTTTGCCTGCAGTTTGTCAGGGTCGAGGATCAGGGGTGGCCGGAGACGCAGGAAGAAGCTACAGTGGTTTGTTTTGTCCCCGAGCCAAAGCTTCAAGAGGGAAAACAAGCCTGATGCGTGCACACAAACACACACAGATTTACAATGATATCCATTTATAATCAGCACTGAATGAGAGAAACAATTTGTGAGCGTCTCCTATTTGCTGTCTCTCCCTCCAGGCTGCAGCAGCAACAGCAGCAGCGACAGCGAGGACAATGGACAGATGGACAGCCTGTACCTGAAGTCTCTGGAGGGCTTCATCACCGTGGTAACATCAGATGGTGACATGATCTTCCTGTCCGAGAACATCAACAAATTCATGGGACTCACGCAGGTACACAGCCATTAAAGAACACTAAAATAAACAGACATGTGCAGACACTTCAGCGTCACATCGGCTTCTAAATGTGATCAGTTCCTGTTTATTTCCACGCAGTCATAGTTGATGCTTTTTTTGTTTTTGTGGGGGGCGGGGGGTGTCCACAGACACAGAATAAAGTGCCATATAAATACAGGTGAATTTGGCTTGTAGTTTAAAGTGCTTTGAGTGGTCATAAACATCACCAACGCCTAACATCTTTGCACGTGACGTGTGGATAGATTTTTTTTAAATTTTCTTTAACTTCTCAAGAAGATTGGAAGGAACACATTAACCCAGTCAGACAGGACGCAGATGTGGATGTTAACGGGTAGCCAAGAGAGAGAGAGTGGGGTGTGTTTGTGTGAAATGCTTCTCATGCAGTGTGTGTTCAGTCAAGACGGTGAGGTTCAACTATAAACACATTGTGCATTTTCTTTCCCCACCCTCTCTGACACCAACTTTAGCAGCAAATCATAAAGGAGAAGTTTACTGTAAATGATGAAACAAAACCTCTGCTTTGTGACCCTGCGCTGCCCTCAGCTTTCTGATTTCAGGCTGTCCTTCTGACCCATTTGCTTGAACTCGATGTTCCTGAAAGAATGTATCATTTGTGGTAGAAGATTTGTCCAAAAACTTAGTGGTCTTTCTTCACTCCTTACACCATTGCTGTGGAACAGAAGGAGAACACGTTTCACTTTTGGTTGGACACTTGTCTTTGATGTCCAAATTAAATTCTGTCAGTGTGTTCATCACATATTTTATATTAAATGGGGCAAATATAAACTGCATAGAAAGTGCAGCTTGACTGGTTATCAGAGGATTACAATCACAAGCTGCTAAACTTTAGTTTTGTTTGTTTAGTGTTGAAGCATTCTGTGTTTCTGGAGGTGACACACTTTTGTGCATTTGTTCATTCCTGGCGGCCGCCATTACTCACGCTCACTACCCCCTCTTCATCTATTTATCCCAAGCAAACTGCTGGTGCTGGTGCCAGAAAAAGAAATATGCAGAAATATGTCTAACTGATGGGACAACTACTGTAAAATGTAGAGAAAACTGTAACAGAAAGACAATTGTATGTCTTTATTTAACGTTCCTTATTTCAGGATTTTTATTTATTTGTTTGCTTTTTGTTTTTCAGGTGGAGCTTACTGGTCACAGCATCTTTGACTTCACTCACCCATGCGACCATGATGAGATCAGAGAAAACCTCAGTCTGAAGACGACTGGTTAGTACACAATCTCATACGCATTATCCTCTATCCACCTATGACAGCCGTTACATACACCTGATTATGGTTTACTGATTAAAAAAAATATGCAATCATTCTGACATGACAAGTGATCTTTTCATTCTCCTCCTTCTCAAAAAATACCCCCTGAAATAAAGTAGAGGAATGTCTGTGGAGTCTTATCTACTCAATAAAAGAATAAATTTGCTCAGCAATTCACAAGCTAAGCTGCCCATTAGATAATAGGATATCCTGTGTACAAAGTTGATGTTTTGTCCCACCCATGTCACCATGAGGAGATCATAGAAAGACCTATGTAACAGAAAACAAATTAAGCAAATCACTGGAGAGCATTAATACCACGCAAATTAAAAAAATAATAATAAAAAAATTATTTTTAAAAGATGTGCTCACAATACAAATAGTTAAGTCTTCGAGCCCAGAAGACAGGATTCCTAAGCTTTGATTCAGACTGGAAACATTTAAAGCTCACCTGTAATACTCATTACCAACTTCATATTGTTAGTAAAGGAACAGTTCGCCCTTCAGTTCATTCTGTCTGAAATCAGCTCCTCCTCATTTATGGTCACCCTGCCTATTGAGGCCGCTTTCATGACCATATTGGGAAATCTACTCACAATGACATCATACAGTAACAAGAGCAAAAGAAACTGTGTTAAACCGGGTATTATCTAAACCTGAGAGTGTGCCTCATATTAATTGCCTGTACATACTCTGACCTCATTATTTGAAATCGTGGCAGTGGTTCATCAGGTCCACTTTTACAGCATTTTGAGATTATGTAACTTTGAAGCCATGCCGGATAACTGGAGGCTTAATCTAAGTAAACTTCCCCCAATCATGTTAGAGTTTGTATTTTAGTTCTAGTTGTTTCTGATTTCAAATCATTTTTTTTAATGTAGTGCCAAATCGCAACAACAGTCACATCAATTATAAAAGACCGTACAATAAACCAATATTATGTTAGTTTGCTGCTTTCTAGACATTTCTGTGGACAAGTAACACCAGTGTGACTTCAGTGTGTGGAGTCACACTGGTGTTACGTATCCGCAGCGTGACTCCAGTGAAATAAAATATCATCAGCTGATGTTAACGCAAACAAACTCTGAGGCAGTATTATGTGATTTTTTTTTTTTTTTTTTTTTTTTGAGAATTCCAACTCTCTTTCCCCTGCATGTGTGTGTGTATATATAGAATATAAGAACACACACAGAGTGTTGATAACACTTATCAGCACTGACCGCAAAACTTGCAAGTAGAACAATACTTTATATTTTATAGACCTGTTTCTATTTAACAAACTTTCACTCAAAGTCATTCACATATTAACGTTCGCAGTTGTTTTTGGCCTGAAGAGACGTTCGTCTGGTGTTTGTTTTGCTCAACCTTAGCTATACGGAGATAAAGACTTGTGAGTTTGGAGTTTGACACAAGAGACACTTAATTTCTTGGCTCTGAGGCATCGCTCCAAGGCTGAACTCTCATTTGTGATGTAACAGCTTGGCTTACTTTCCAACTCCTGTCATGTGGGCCGAGGGATACAATGACTGTGTTAACTTTGACTCTTTTTTTTTTTTAAGGACATTAAGTCATAATAAGCATGTTTTCTTCTTCTTAATAGTGTGATTTTTTTTTTTTTTTTTTTTTTTTTGATTTTTTTTTTTAATGCCCTTTATCCCCGCATACACAGTTCAGCCATATAATTAACAAAATCCCTTGTGCTGCCCAAACACGTCTCACTGGTCCAGGCGTTGACTCGATTTGATGTCCGTGGCTAATTCCATCAGATAAATGCTCACTTTTTAGGGTCTGAGGAATTTAAATTAACTTAAATGATTATTCAGGAGTTCGCACTGTCATGAAAAGGATGTGTCAAAATTTACATCGCAGCAGATCACGATGGTGGGTATCACATTACCGTTGCTAGCTTGTCTTCTTCCTATAATGCATCCCTCTGCCTTGTTTCCCCCAGATTGGGTTGTTTATGTGAAAATATATCAGAAGAGCCCTCCTTTGGTTTGTGGTTCAGTTTTGATACTCGCTTTCCACCTTTTTATTTATTTTCCAGGAACCCATTACAGCATTCTGCCACCTTTTTATTTAAACTAGCATTAAGGGTTTCTGCAGTTTGTTTCTGTATTAGCTCTTCTATATGCCCCATTTGCATCACTGTTCACTGCTTGTCCTTGGTTACACTACAACATATCTAGCCAAGAGCTGCCATTTATCTTTTTTTTGTCTTTTTTCTTTTTTTGGAGATGTTTGGTTGTCGTAAAAGTTGTTAAAATCCCTACCCTGTCCATTTTCTTCCTAAAAACTTTTGAACTTCCGAAAACTGAATGCACAGTTACTGATATGCCTTTGCAGATACTTATGCATATGGAAGATTCAAGCGTGGTTGGTGTGTTGTAGTGTAGTGTGGGTGATGTCAACACTGACCTAAACACACCGTGCATACTTGCAGACATGTACACTTTAGCTTGGGTCTAACCTCGACAGGTTCTTCACTTCGTGTACCAGTGGCTCAATGCTGAGGCCAATGTAGATTAGTTAGAAGTGTTTGGCTGGCTTTGGTGCTAGAGGAAAGTTCAGGGGCTTGTAAAAAACCATGCACAATCCTACAGGACGATGATATTCCACAGTACTGTCAGCTTGTTGTCAGCAGCTGTCTTATCTAGGAGTTGACCAAAGTATTTAATGGACCCTCAGACATCTATATCCTCTGAGTTTACTTGAGGATGAAAAATCATTCTTCTGAAGTAGTAAATCTGTGTAACGCCTGACATCTTCCACATGCTTTGTACAGCCTTGCAGCTCTTACTGTTTCAGAGCCATTCAACTCTCCTGCTTTTACTGGTGGGACAGAAATGATCTATGCAAAACAATTCAAAACATGAACAGAGTGTGGTTATTAATATTCTATATCTGATGGGTCCACAAGGGAAAAAACAACATGAGAACAAAAGTTCAAAGGTCATACAGAGAGCAACCTATAGACAGATAAAGTAGAGGAGTTGTAAAGTGCATGTGCAAAGGCGAAGGAAAGCCGATAAGAGCTGCTACTGTGAGGAAGAGCAGACGAGAAAAGGCGCTGAGAGAGGAACACAGCATTATGGGGTAGAGATAGTGACCTTAGTATGTTACACATGCAGTGCAAAGCAGAGCCAGAAGTACACCCATGTTTTCTGTCTGTGAATCTACTTTCTACTCCTTCTCTCTCTCCTGCACACACACAGGGTCACACTCGCTGTGCTGTGGTTGATAACTCTTATCAGCAGTGACCACAAAGCACACAAGCAGAACAATACCTTCTGATTTATAGACCCTTTCTATTTAACGCACATTCACTCCACACTCATTCACATCTGAACATGAACGTGCTTGTAAGTGTCGCGGGGAAACATTTATGTGGTGTTTGTTTTGCTCAAGTGTAACCATATGGAGATAAAGACACACTTTTAAGAGTGGAGTTTGACAAAAGGCACACTTCTCTTTGCTCTGTGGCTGCAGCTCCGGGGCTGAACTCTGACCTTGTGATGTAACAGCTTGGCCTACTTTCCAAGTCCTATGTGACTAAGCTGGAAGGGAGATAAAGGAAGTGAACTTCCAGTTTATTATATTGCAAAAAAAAAGACACTGAACTTTGTTTTAAATCTCCTCATACTTATAGGATCCATATATTACTATGCTTTAATGTCAAGGGAATTTTATATACTGTGCAAAAAGCTAAAAAGCTGTTCACAAGAGCAGGATCTGAATCATTTAAATGCTCATTTATGTTTGCCCCTGCTCGGTGACGTTGTATTATTGTATGATGATTCAGATGATGACTTCTGACACACTTTTTTGTCTTCCAGGAAGTGGCTTCGGTAAAAAAGGCAAAGAGCTGAGCACAGAGAGAGATTTCTTCATGAGGATGAAATGCACGGTGACCAACAGAGGACGCACCGTCAACCTCAAGTCAGCCAGCTGGAAGGTAAAAGCTGCTATATCTACAAAGCATCACATCTGCAGCAACTGCATACACAAAATGAGATTATTACATTGTGAATAGATTTAGCCAGATATTGGATACAGGTAGGTTTAGATTTTAGAACAGGGGTGGGGGAACTCCAGGCCTCAAGGGCTGGGGTGTCCTGCGGGTTTTAGATGTGTCCTTGATCCAACACAGCTGATTTAAATGGCTAAATTACCTCCTCAACATGTCTTAAAGTTCTCCAGAGGCCTGGTAATGAACTAATCATTTGATACAGGTGTGTTGACCCAGGGTGATATCTAAAACCTGCAGGACACCGGCCCTTGAGGCCTGGAGTTCCCTCACTCCTGTTTTAGAGCAATTCATGATGCTGGTAGAAGTCAAGCAGCCCATATTAAAAGTTTAATGTTATATCCTTAAAAAACAATTCCACAAGCAATCTTGTGCAGCAACACAAAAGTAGTATAACAAATAGTGTAGAGAAATGCTTTCTCTGGGTTGTATAGCAGTAATGCAAAGCATTATTTTCAAAGGTAAGAAGTAATGTGTAGTACTTTACAGTTTTTTGAGTAACTATCGCAGCCCTGGCCATTAATATCAACTAATGTGGGGGGAAAATGTCTGCCAAAAAAGACACCACTACAATAGGTGTTTTCGTCATGGTAAATAATGAACACTCAAGATAGGGAAAACTGTAATAATCGCGCTATGGCTGCATGTTATTCACCACAGGGGTAACTGTGACACTGTGTAAACTTCATCTGCGCTTCTGCTGCTCTTCCTCAGGTGCTCCACTGCACTGGACAACTGAGGATGTACAACAGCTGCCCTCCACGAGTGCTGTGCGGCTTCAAAGAGCCTCCGCTCACATGCGCTGTCCTGATGTGCGAACCGATTCCACACCCGTCCAACATCGACACGCCGCTGGACAGCAAGACCTTCCTGAGCAGACACAGCATGGACATGAAATTCACCTACTGTGACGAGAGGTAGGCAGAAACATATTTTTTTAGATTTCTTATTAAATGATAAAAATATATTCACCAAAGCATGTATTATGCACCTATATTTGGTTTGAACCTCAGCAGAGTTCAGTAGAGCAGCAGATTCACATTGTGGACTGCTGCCAATTAAAACATAACCCTTAAAGTCTCTCACACACACAAACACAGAAGACTTGAGCGATTGCAGTGTGTTCACTTAGCAGGTAAGAAAATAGAAGTTGGTGATGAAACATAAATTAATAAGGCGCTGTCATGACGTTGTCAGAGCGTGCCAAATGTTAATGACCGTGGATTAGAGCGTGAAAAGCCTGAAAGCTGAAACATTTTTAAAGCTGCCAAACAAAATGACATCTGACATCATGTCAGTTATCACTCGTCACTTCTGCGTCAGCATGAAAAGCAGCTATCTTAAACCCAAAGAACTGCATAGTTTGCACCCAGATATTTCTTTCCCACTGGCACGAGAAGGGAACACAACGCATTTTCAGATTGGTGTTACACAATCGCATGCACGCAAATCTGTAATCTTATCAAGCTTCTCATGCAAGAGAAATGCTCCTTTTGTGTATTGCATGCACAGGTCTGTGCGTGACCACACTACAAACAAGAGCCCATTTTCTTTTTCACCCTTCTTAGTGCAATTTAATAGCCGCCTAAATCTTCTCTCCAATTACGCAAATGAGTTTATTGTAGGTGGGTCGACCCTCCTGGCTCAGCAGAGACTTACACTCATTAGAGGAGGGACAGAAAGTTTCTTCAGCTCATGCCTGGCAGTGTGAGAGATGGAGGAAACAAAGGAGGAGAGAGAGAGGACAAGAACAGAGACTTATCACTTAGGAATAATTAGTTCTTCAAGAGGGGTAACAATCAGAAGTTTAACCTTCTAGTTTGCTTAAACTCTGCTTGACCTAAGAAGAACAATTATTTCCTCCCCTCAATATCCCTGTTGATTCTTTATAATTTACTAAGTACAGTAAGAAAGTCCATTTTATGATTAAATACAAGCTTTATAAATGAAGTATGGCTATTGGCTATATTCTCAATTCTACAGTATAAGGAATACAAACACAAAAGGACACAAAGGGAATTTCTAAAGTTATACAACTTGGATAATTTAGACTTGGACAACACTTCTGTGTGTATTATGTTACTTTTAAGTGTCACTCAGAAATGTCATGCAAGTAATCATTACTTATTACAGTGCATGTTGTAGATTTAGCAGTAATACAGGGACATTGACCCAAATAATACACCCAATTAGATACAATTTGTGTACCGTTGATTCCTGTGTTAATTAATTTTAGAGTTTTAACTCAAACATTTGTATAAAATCATTCGTATGCAGACGATAGTCCGCAGGGTAATGTGCTCTTCTGCTTTGGTCTTACTGTCATTTGTTACTTTTATATCTGTAATAATGTAAAGTACACCATGATGCAAAATAACATAGAAATAACAGTGAAACGCTTGTATTTACTTAACATGGAGGAAATGAATGGAAGGAAAGAAAAGAAAGCGATCACCATCGTAATCACCATTATTATAATTTGACGCTATTTTAGTTGTGACCATGTTTTATTAATGCTTTTGTTTCGTCTCTTTCCGCACTCTGACTCTCCTCTCTGGCCTTAATGCATTTTTTCCTTTTTTTTTTTTTTTTTATGTGTGTCTTTCTCTTTTTTTTTTTTTTTTTAAACCCATTGTGCCTATGTACTCCTCTTCCCTCCAGACATTCATCCCCTCCCTTTCCTCCCTTCCCTCCCTTTCCCCACTGCATCTGTCAGCGTTACGCAATCTGAGGGTCTGCATCACCAGACCTCTCACTCTGTCCTTCACACAATAAATCCACCGCATCATCATCATCATCCGCAGACTGTTCATCTCAATGAAACTTTGGCTTCACATCTCCAAAGCTATCCAAAGGCAATATAGATGATGAAAACTGTATTTTAACTGATTTGACATCAAAAAATGTTGAGTATGATGATCAGAGGTACAAATAGGATAAAACGGAGTGAAAGCGTACATTTATACCTATTGGAAATTTGAAACTTTTTTTATGCTGCGGTGTACCCTATCCCTAAACTCTGAGTCACATCCACTCAGTCAGCAGCTTGCTTATCCAAGGTGATGGGGTCTATCCTCGTGCCAGAGTGAAACATTTTGGTGGCAGTTGGAGTTAAATAAAATCACATTCCTAGCACTTTAATTTGGGTTAAGTACAACTTATCTTCATTCTTGGTCCCAGTTTACCCTCCCCGGTCTCCTTATCCTGATAAAACCTTGTTTTCAGGGGCCCATTTCCTGTTGTACGTTTGGATCATGTTCTCACAGCACAGTTTGTTTGGAAGAGGCTCTGCTTTTGACCCTTGGCCTAATTGTTGGCTTCTCAGTGAAGTCAAAATTAAACTAAAGTTAATAACGTATATAAATAAGTGTATTTGCTGTCAACACAGCCTGAAGCTAAGTATGTAATTATTTTCAACACTCAAAAACTTCATTTAAATTAGTGCACCTGTAATCAGATTACAGTAATCCTGTTATTTATTCTCAAAACCTCTACTTACTGGCGAAAGAGTTGGAGAGAAATAAAAGGGAGTTTTATAAACGTGGTTATTGAAAGCCAGCAACAAAATCCTGATTAACAACGTGAACTTGTGATGAGAGATGAGAGATTAGCTGTTCCCAGAAGCACCGGGAGGTTGGAGACAGAACGAGCAATTCTTATTTTTGGAAAACTATCCACCTCTCAGTTGGATTTCCAAATGGTACATGATGTCTTTTGAAGTTCAGGATGGAGTGCAGGATTTGTCTTTTGAGTCGTACATGTGAGAAAAGTTCAAATAATAAGTAAAATCCCGTGTCTTATTAGATGTGTATGTCTGTGTCTGTGTTACAGGGTAACAGAGTTGATGGGTTACACTCCCGAGGATCTGCTGGGTCGTTCCATCTATGACTTCTACCATGCCTTGGACTCGGACAGTGTCACCAAGAGTCATCAAAACTGTAAGTACACGCTCGGACCTTAAAAAAGACGCCTCAAACATCAAATATGAAGCAAAACAAGCGACACTCATTCAGCTATGAACACAATCTGCATGTGTAGTTTTCCTTTAGCTAAGATCTGGGCCTGCGTATCCTCAGATTTTGCTAGTAGCAGTAAGCGATGATTGGTTCAAAAACCTGATGAAATATGGAGCAGCTCTTAAACAATAAGAGCTTAAGTCAGAGCCTTTCTGCATGCTTGCTAGTATTGGCAGCCATCTTGAAATGGCACATTTGAGGCACTTACTTTGAAGGATTCCCTAAACGAACTCTAATTTTAGTGATCAGGATGTAAAAACCTGCATAATCACTAGCCAGATCAGCTAAACGCTTCAAGCTTGCAGTCAGCTGGTAACACAGCCTAAAGTTTATTGAGTGAAGATATCAGGGGTTTTTTCTTGTCAGACATTTTTGTTTCATTAAATTTTCTTTTTCTTTTATTTATTTATTTATTTATGTTTTAGGTAGACAAATACATTTATCCTTGTTTAGACATATGTGGATGTCTGTGTGTATGTTTGTGTGTATGTAAAGAGCAGCAGCATGGTATTAAGATGTCTGTTATTAAATTAAGTGCATCCACTGATGGCCTGATGAGGTTTGCACATCTGGTGCCACAAACACAGTGGACAGGGGACCAGGTGGCCTCTATTACAATCTAATAACAATGTATGTGTGTGTGCGCATGCACGCTTGTGTCTGTGCATGCGGACAAGGCTCTGAAGTGTCATGGCTATTCTCTTCACTGACAGTACTGTATCATTAGAGGCTTTGACAGTGCACGAGGGAAAGTGGTAATTTAGTTCCTTAAAACCACCCCTGCAACATAATGGCTGTGTATGTGTCTGTGTGTACACAGCAAAAAATGCCCTTGTTACAAAGAGGATTATGCTTTTTTTTTTTTTTTTTCTTTTTCTTTTTTTCCTCCTCCTGGCATATCTGGGCCAACACTAATCTTGATATTTTCTTTGAAACGAAAAACTGTACTTTCCAAAAAGTTGATTTGCTACATCCAGATGACCATAACCAACTTTCCTTACTTAGATGATTGAGCATGCATCAAGACACAAAACTGTACCTAATTTGATATTTTACTTTTCACAGAAAATAATATTTTCATCCAAAGCTTTCATCATTTAAAAAGACGTCAAGCAGAAACTTAAAGAAGCAGCACAACCCAAATACTTTTCCCCTGTAGTGCCGTGTTTCTATCTAGATTGCTATGATGTGTTTCAGAGCTGTATAAGTCTTTGCTTGTTTACCAGTCAGATAAAACATGCAGCTAGCCTAACGTTACTGCTCAATAGAGACTGGATGACATTAATGCGCAGTTGGGTCTTTCTCCACAATCATGCAGTTGATGGGTGTAGTTTAACTGAACGAAAATAGTTTCTGTGGGAAACTGCTTACAAAACAATTAAAGACAGATTGATTCATTTATTTTGAGCAATTTTAAATGCAATTTTTGGTACTTTGATTACCATAAGAAATCTAAAATATGACCGTCATATTTTAGTATTTAAGAGACGACAATATTTCCAAAAATGGTAGTTCACACTGAAACAGTCTGGATGGATAAAAGCAATGATATCTAAAAGCATCTGGGGTAATAAGTGCCTTCTTTTTAAATAATAAACCAAAGTAACTCACATTCACAAAAGTCAAATTATTATGACTTTTTTTTAATCAAAGAATTACTTTGAAAGGTTGGCTCAAAAAACAAAAAGCAATAGGCTTAAAAAAACAGATCCATTGTGCTTAAAACAGAAATATTTCAGCACATATTGGGTTTGTTTGATGCGCAGTTGTTTCTTTAAGTTTTGCAGTTCCAAAGTTGTCCTTTTAGACATGTTCTTTTGGTGTCGGTGCACTTTAATTTTGCATATCAACAAAAACCAAAAAAGTGACTTGAAAGAGGATTGTAGTCCTCAGATTTCTGTTTTGTGTGCTGCATGTGGATTTTTTTTTCTTTTAGCCATGTTCTCTTTCCACTGATCTTAAGTCATCTGCATCCGCAGCCCTTAGCTGTCTGACATTTGCCAAGATAAAGGACTCTCTATCCATCCGACCGTCTCACAAACACAGACGAGCCGCTCTCACGGCCAACGTGACCAGCCTGTCGATCAGCACATGCTAACAGTGTTCTCTGCTACATGCAGTGTTGTCCCCTCCAAGCTTTCTCAACACTCTTACTTGCGCGCGCGCGCGCGCGCGCGCGCGCGCACACACACACACACACACACACACACACACACACACACACACACACACACACACACACACACACACACACACATGCAGGGAGTCACTGGCCTTATGTACGCTTTGTGACCATTCCTACTCCTTTCCCACGCCAGTGCTGAACTTTGGACTGTAGCCAGAACATTTCCTTCTCGAGAAAAGTCAAACATCCCGCCTTGTCCCGCTTACAAATATTTGCTTGATTTCTAAAGGATTATGCAAATATTTAACAAATAATTAACCAATCTGGACTTTAAACACCTAAATAAAAACAAAATATAAAAATCCACCACATACAGTTGTGGTCAAGAGTTTACATGCACTCAAAATGGGCATGAATTTAATACTTTCTTTGGTCTTTTCTTTTCCTAGAATAGATCTTTTAATAACCTTAAAAAGCAAAAATTGAGTGCACCAGTTTGACTTTATTTGGATTTCCTCTAATACACACATGGTCAAAATTATACATGCAGGCTCCAATATTTAAACTCACGTAAATCTTTTAATAAGTAGTACTGAAGGTTTACACCGTCTTCTAATTTGACCAGCCTGAGGCTTATGAACTTCTCGTTAGAGATCAACTTTACTACTGATGTGACCTTTGATTGGAAAGTTGCAACATAGAAGATTAAACAGTCTGTCTGTCGGTGACATCGGCAGACTGAAAAGAACCGTCAGTTTATTTTCTCTTTGGTTTTGTTTCCTCATCAGAAGATTACTCACTGGGTTATACAACAACGTGAATGTGTCACAATTTTACGCATGAACAACAAAAACTCAACAACTACTCTCAGTGAGTAATTTCTGAGTAATAAGGAAAAACACTGATTACAATAGCCCTGTTTAAAGCAGTCCTGTGCACTGGAGGACATTAGATGAAATCAAATTCAGCTCAGTTTTATTTAGTGCCAGTCAACAGTCATCTCATAGCATTTTAAATCGTTATGTAAAGACTCTAATAAAAATGACAACAAAAGGTGAACATGGAGAAATGACTGAGGAAAACCCTGACCAATAAAAGATGGAGACTTTTGAAACTAAAGACAAGTAATGTTCCAGATCCTGACATTATTGTTTCCGTGTCATTCACTTTCGAGTCAAATCGGTTGCCACTTTTGAAGAATAAAGGAAGTATGCTCACAGTTTCAGGAAAAATTTGTTTTAAACTCGCTTTAAACTTGCAAGCGATAACGCCAATGTTATTCATAGCTTCTTTTTTTTCTTCTTCTTCTCTTCCTTATGCAGTGTGTACCAAGGGTCAGGCAGTCAGCGGTCAGTATCGTATGCTGGCTAAGAACGGGGGTTACGTCTGGGTAGAAACCCAGGGAACTGTCATTTATAACAGCCGCAACTCTCAGCCGCAGTGCATCGTGTGCATCAACTATGTCCTCAGGTAAGAGTCTTCATTTTTAATCCAAGTTACCCTAAATTAAATGCCATCTTTGCCTGGATTTAATCATAAAATATTCTGATTTCTATATCTCAAAGTTCAAATTTGCTGTGTTTTCTCCAATCTGTAGTGACATCGAGGAGAAGTCGATGATTTTGTCCCTGGAGCAGACGGAGTCCCTGTTCAAGCCACGACACATGAGCAGCTTCTTCAGTCCTGGAGTGGGCATGAGCGCAGAGCCTGGAGATGCCCTCTTCACTAAATTCAAAGAGGAGCCGGAAGATCTCGCTCAGCTTGCTCCAACACCTGGAGACACGATCATTTCCCTCGACTTCAGTCAGTATTTACTTCTGTAACCTTCCTACTGCGTCTGTTATGGTCACAGTATTCTTACACCTTACTTTGGCAAAAATGATATAGCGGAAACAACTTTTTAATACAGTTTCCTTTTGTCTTTTTTAAAAAAATTGGCTCAAATTTGTGATTCTTTTTCGCAGGTCGTGTTCAGTTTGAAGAGCCCCAGCAGCCAGCATACTCCCAGGTGTCTGCTTCAGCCATGGCCCCTCTGGGACCACCGTCCTGGACCAGTGAGAGCCACAAGTCTGCCTCCAATGCCTCTGGCCAAACCCCAACTCCAGCTCCAGGGGACGTGGGTAAAATGGCCGGTGGTGCGTTCACTGTGCAGCAGAATCCTCCACCGGGCAGCGCCACTCCGAGCCTCAGCAGCTGCTCCACGGTGAGGACAGCGAGACAGGGCACGACTGAGAGCCAGTTTGTGAAATTGAAAAGAGTAATTAGTTAGTGAGCGAGTGACTGGTTGGTTACACTTGTTCCATGGTTTATTCTTTCAGTGTGCGGTGAGGTCACTAAAACTGGGCAGAGTGTGTGAGAATAACGGGGGTGGTTATTTGGATGGAATAGGCTCTTAGCAGTGAATAGTGCCTTTGTCAAAACTCATCTCTCTTGTTTCTCTTATGTATTAGTCCTTTTTGTCTGTGCTTATCATTTTCTTTCTCTCCACTTCTCTCATTCCAATCTAATTTCTTCCTTTTGTTCATCCTTCCCTCTGTCCTTCACCTCTGCAGCCCAGCAGCCCAGACGATTACTACAGCTCAGTGGAGAGTGACCTGAGGGTGGAGCTCACAGAGAAGCTGTTTGCTCTGGACACAGAGGGAAACAGTTCTGCAAACACTGAGGTGTGTGCGTGTGTGCATATGTGTGAGTGAGAGACACACCAAAGTTTTATAGAGTTTGTGAATTTTATGTTAAATCAGACAAAGAAACAAAAAAAACCTGAATTAACCAGCTCAACATGTGTATTCTCCATCATGAGCTTTTTAATTTACTGCTATAGTGTCTTTGACCTTTAGCTTATAAATCTGTGAGAAAAACATCCAGGACATTTTCCATTTTATGTTAGTATTTCTTCAACTTAATGAGTACTAGATTAAACAAAACTATAAATCAGTTGTTTTACATATTTGAGTGGATGCTGATAAAATACTAGTGCTCACAATGATGTTTTTATTATTGAGTTCCTAATGTAATCATCGTAATCCTGTTAGTCTAAACTGAGTGGCAGTTTTTAGAACACTGCAGCATTATCTCAGCCACAGACACTCAAATGTCTAAAGCAATAATTTATATTTTTCCCAAAATGCTTAAAAGGATCTCTTTTCTTAAATATTTGTATTAAAAAACAAAACAAAAATTATTTCTGCTATCCAGAGGGACTTGAGTGATTTGGACTTGGAGACTCTGGCTCCTTATATCCCTATGGATGGAGAGGACTTCCAGCTCAATCCCATCGTCCCAGAGTCAGAGCCCCTGGAGGCAGCCCCAGCAGGATCCATGGGGAGCAACACCAGCCTGCCCCAAACTAACCAGACCACCCAGCAGAGTTTCAACAATGTGGCCAGCCTCTTCCAGCCCCTGTCCACCTCCTCCCAATCCCCAGGCCACTACCAGCGTGCAGCATCTTCATCCTGGGCTGGAGGGGAAAAGAGAGTCTCCAGCCAGGGGAATGCAGATCCCCATGGAAGGTCATACATGATGGGGCATCTGCACAATCCCCCATACCGGGCCCAGGCCAGCACCCCGCTGTCCTCCATGGGTGGCACTCAGAATCTGCAGTGGCCGCCAGACCCGCTATTGACTTACCAACAACAACCACGGCCCACCAAGGCCTGTCTGATGGACACGATGTTGGAAGAGCGGCCATCCTGCAAGCAGAACATGCCACATGGCATGCAGAAACAGAGGTGACTTAACTATGAGTCTCTTATTTTAGTGCTCAAGGAAAATTTAACTTGATGCGTATAACTGTGAAAATATAGGACTAAAAGGAATAAGGAATAAAAACCTTAACAACACGATTTAAATGATAGATTTAAATAAAAAAGGGTGTTGACTCCCAAATTCTTTTTATTAATGCTGCAATGATTTATTATTAATTAATATCTTTTTTTTAATCCACTTTGTGTATGCAGGTCCATCGACAACTTTGTACAAGCTTACAGAGACATGAGTCCAGCCAGAGTGGCCATGGCCAACAGTATGAAGCGCTCCTTCAGCCAGATGGCTGTGGTGAGTTCCTCCGATTCCTATCGTACAGCGAAAGTTCCACTGCAACTGAAAGTATTCAGTTTAACATGAAGCATTATTTTGAGGCATTAGTGTTCCACGCAAGATTGCATGTTAATTTTCAAACCATGGTTTAAATTCTTGAGTTTGATAGTTTGCCAAAAAAAAAAAAAAAAAAAAAAATCTACATGCACAAACTGCTAATCAGTTGAGTATGACTGTTTCAGGGTGAAAGCAAGCCGCCAGAGTTCATATGGAAGAAGATAAGGAGTGACAGTTGCATGGATCGTTCCCTCTGTGCAGGATCACTGGCAGGTATGCTTATGCAGTAAATGGATGGAAACCATGTTTTATTATCTCTTCCACGCATCAGCTGTACCTTTTTAACCTCTCGCTCTCTTCTTTCAGAGTCGGAGATGGCGAGAATGATGCCAGGGAACATGGCTCCATGTCTCAACTCGCTGCAACAACACAGGAAGTCACTCTACGCAGGAAATGGGATAAGTGGTGGAAATGAAAAAGGCTTTCCCCAAAAGAGCTGTGACTACAGAGAGTATAACATGCTGCCTTCTAACAAGTCTGAGGGTGAGCTGAAATTCCTAACATTTACAGATTTTAGTCAACTAATATCACTGTGTGGACAGCTAAAGCACTCATTTAGTCTTCTATTTAATTTAAAGTACTTTTACATTGGAGAATATATTAAACATATATGACTGAGCCATTACCATCTTGCTCTGACTAAATCTACTCGTGTCAAGTGGTCTCTAATTCAACAAGTAAATCACTGACACACAGGGATTTTCTTTATTTCTGTCGTTTTCTAGGCATAGCCAGTCGTTTGCTGGGGCCTTCATTTGAGCCCTCCTTTCTGCCGGAGTTGACCCGCTATGACTGCGAGGTCAATGTCCCGCTGCAGGGCAACCTGCACCTCCTCCAGGGCTGTGACCTGCTGAGAGCCCTGGACCAGGCCACCTAGAGCCCCAGATTCAAACACCGACATAAACCTGGACTTACTCCCTGCCCTGAGCCTCCACCTGCAGCACGAGACTTAAGCCTTTCTTTACCTTTGTACCTCTAGGCCTTCTATGAGCCCTAAAGCTCAGCTAACTATAGAGAATGGTATTAATGGCCACATCCTGCCTTATTTAGCCCCACACTCTTTTCCCCATCCCTTTTTAAGTTCTCTGTGTAGACCAAGCTGAGTTATCAGGGTCAAGCCACATGCACCCCTTTCCCTGCCAAGCTCTTTACTCATATCAGATGCAGGTTGACCACCATTGAGCCAAACATCAAATGACCCGCATGTATAACAAACGGTCACTGGTCAAAAAAAGGTCAATGCTGGACATTTAATACATGACAAAGGTCACACCATCACATTAATTATTTAAGAGTCTTGACACTGGGATGTCACCGGGTTTGGTGTAGATGCCTCCAACAGGGTGGCAATGCTATGTTTGATAACACATCCTGAACTCGGGTCTTTGGTGTAAAAGGGGTGTTAGTGGTGTGGAACGAAAACCTGCCTCAAAGGCCAGCTCTGCTCAAACATCTACAGCCACACCACCCTGACTACCAGCCGATTCCTGCTTAGGTTTAGCAAAGCTGGAATCTGTCAGCAGTGGGTCTCTGACCTACGCCCTGATATGGACTCTATGCA
Source organism: Oreochromis niloticus (assembly GCF_001858045.2). Lineage (NCBI taxonomy): Eukaryota > Metazoa > Chordata > Actinopteri > Cichliformes > Cichlidae > Oreochromis > Oreochromis niloticus. Next base: position 5,191,902 of record NC_031978.2, read on the forward strand.
GCTTAGATCCCAGCCCTACTACTCTTCTAGCTAAAGCATTTGGCTCAGAAGAGATGATATTATACTACCTACACATGAACAGAGACACTGTCTTCTTTCACATTTTCATGTTTTACCAGCAACTTGTAGACACGGCTCAGTTGAAGCTTCAAGCAAGAGTTGGGTATCATGAACTGTGGTGAATTGTAGCCATTTTAAAGATTTCTTAAGAATCCTTTACACTATTGTATCCTCTTTATGGACACCCAAAGATGATTTCTTTTTAATCATAGTGGTGCAATATGCTGCACTGGAGTACTTTACAGTGTGGCCAGATGTAATGTTGTAACTGTGCGGTAATCGATATTAATTTCATGTTTTTTTCCTCTATGCCCAAGACTTAAAATATACTCCAATTTAAGTATTATTTTAATCTTTAAAGAATTAAAGATTGCTTTAGTTGGAAGGCTAAGACCAGAACCAGAACTGATGAGCAGAATCGGAAGCAGTAAAAGTGATACCCAGCCTTGCTCAAGCCTTTTTCCACATATTCACATTCATCAGCCTGCCTCGTTTTGTCTGAATCCATCCCATAAATCACTGTAGCATTCTCTGCTGCTTTAGTACATAAAGTAGCATTAGATCGGTATGTTTCAGTTTCAAATGACATATCATTATTGTAACTAGTCTTTTCTTCTTTTCCTGAATTGAGATATTGAAGCTTTTATGAAATTCCCCCAGTTTATTCAGTCTAAACTGACAGGACACTTCACCACATTAACAGTGCCTTTTTTTTTTCTTCTTTAGTTCTTACTTCTCTTATTTTCTCTGTCTCTCACTCTCTCTCTCTGACACTGTAATAAATATATTGCAATATATGTAATCTGAACATTTAAGATTTAAGATCTTCGTCTTAAATCTGTCTAAACACGCTTTCCTCACTTTAGTGTCTCTCAGTCAGGTAAGTAGCTTGTGTGGATACAGGGTTATTTTCTTATTGTGCAATTATTTCATTGAGCTAAAGCTTAGATTGTCAGTAACAAAGCTAGACTTTATGTACATAATCAATAGCCTGCACAAAGGAATGTGACATGCACACACTGTAAGAGTTCATATGATTATATGTTATTAGCTAACACACATTGTATGCAATACAGGAAACCATAAAGACCAGACCAGTGGTGTGCACAGACTCTTAGGGGACCAGGGACTGTTTGAAAAAGGGGACACTTATGTGTGGTGGGGGTTTCTTGGTTTCGTTATTGTCCTGCACCTGTACTTCGGGAAGCTTTAAGAAAAAGTTTGCATGATTTGCTGAATCCTGTCGTGGCACGGTTTTACATTTAGTTTAAGACAGTTATTAGTTTGAACTATGTACAGTACACAACAAAATTGTTAGCGGACAAGCTGTACGATCATTGTAGGAAGCATGGCTTAAAAAAGAAATGTGGTTTGCAGAATGCTTAGAGAATGGTTAGGCTGTAAAGTATGTGAGATTTGTCACTGGTATGCTCTTTTAAGCCAACTGGAGGGCATTTGAGCCCAACACAGGGGGCACTTGGGCTAATCACAAGTGCCGTGGGAGGGATCAAAAGGGCACTTTAGCTGATCAGGTGGCAACTTGAGCTGTCTAGACGGGCAGTTGAGGGGTGCTTTTTGGGGGGCCCAGTAGAGCCGAAATAGCGCTTAGCTTAAGCGGCTCTAGTAACCTCTGTTGACCCTTGGTGTTTTATTAGGGCAAAAGATCATGATTGGATGTCGTCCCCCGCCCCGACTTCCTGCGCACACCACTGCACATACCAGACAGGGTAAAGTCAGCAGCGTTGGCATGATCACTGACTCATTCAGACAATGCATATGTACATAGCAGCAGCCATGGTTTCAATGCAGTACAGCAGCCTGTGACATGACTTGAAAGTGGAGTTTATATAATTTTCTTAAAGATTAGGACAAGGCCAGTTTCTCTTTACTCACAAACCGAGTGGCTGCCAGTTACAGAAAGCTTTGAAGCTTTGATTATTACCTGCCATAAGAGCAGATTTTGAAACTAATTTTTCATCCAAACATTGTCAGTATGTCTTCAGTGAAATACAGTTTTTCTGTTCTTTCCTCTCAAAGTATTTTCTTAAGCTCAGTCTATATTTTTGAGGTAATTGTCTCTGTGTGGTGACCACTTTGAGCTTTGTACACATATGTTATGTATTTAAAACAGAACTAATGTTGAAGATGGTGTTTTTCGTGTTTGTGTCCTGGTACTTTGTCCTTACCTTACCCCCCCATAGATGCAGTTAGAGCCAATCCCTCACAGTGCTGTTTCTCCTTGTGCTGTTTCTGTGTTGTGGTGGCATTTTTTTTATTCTATCCTAAAATATCCATTGAATCTGTTGGCTGGCCAGTACAGTTGTTGTTCTTGCTTTAAAAATAACAAGAAAAAAATCGGATTTTAAAAAAACAACATAAAAAAGAGGTAAATATCAGTTTTCTAAGTTTCACTTTTCAGATATGTAGCATTTTGAATATTGTAAGGAAGGTGAAGTTGCCACATTGTTAATCACATAGTTTTCCAGTTGCATATATAAAAGCAAAAGGTGCTTCATAGACCTTGTATCATTGTGTCATTTGTAGAACTTTTATTACATCTCTTGGATCCACTAACACTGTATTTTGATGTTCTCTGCCTGATGTGCTAAACTTTTCTTTCAAGTTCATTTTAATCATTATGATGTGCCTTATGACTTTATGGTTGTCTCAACATACCGAGGTCACCCTTCAAGTGCACAGTTTGTTCCTTTAGATCTGTAGATGGCATACTGTAGGTCTGAGGAGGATTATTATCAAATGCAATCTTAACTCGACATTGCATCTTAAGTTAAAGGTAAATTATTTTCTCCTGTTTGCTGCATAAATCTAAATTTGGAAATGAAATTGCGATATTTTCTAGTAGTAGTAGAAGATATCGATCTAAAAATAAAACGCCAAAAAAGTCGTCTTCTTTTTTTTTAAGAAAAATGGATTATTATTCAATACAAATTTGTCATGTGTTTTACAATATTTGGGAAAACATTCAGTTGGAATGATTTTGATGATAACTCCTCAGATTTTCCAGTGAATTGCGCCTTCGTAGCTTTCTTTCACTTGTTCCTTAAATATACCCAAATCTAAATAGAACTTTTGAGATCTATTTTGATCCTAATAGATCAGCAGTGATGAGCCAGCCTCTTGGATTTGAGTAGAATCCCAGTAGAACCAACCCTACATTTTGATAACAAATTAAGCTTTGTGTGAGGCTTATCAGATGACCTGTTTGCTAATAAGGCTGCTTGTGGGTTTTTAGAATTAGTTGGGTGGGGAAAAAAGATTTGACTGTAATGTTAAGCTCTTATATTTTAATATATAGTGTCTCAACATGCTGCTTCAGTCGGCACTCATGTGCCTATAAGGGGTTTCTGGCACTCAGTGGTGCTAAAGGTGTCTGTTACAAGCATAATTTTGTGAAATATCAAAAGATTATGTTGAAACTGTGCCAAAACAGAGGAAGGGGACAGTCCTGATAACAATTCATATAAAAAATGCAGTAGGTAATTACACAATGAAAATGTGCAATTACTTACTTCTAAATTAACTACCTCTAAATTTCCTCTAGTATACGTATATAATTAGGCCAAATCTGTCAGGAGGAAGAGTTTAAACAGTAAAATTGCAACCAAAACTTGATCAAAATTTGCAACAATCCCAAATAAGAGATGTAAAGAAGTGATGTTCAGTTGAAGGACAAATGAAATGGCAGACTTCCTGCTCAGCCCGCCTACCTGCGCCATATTTCTCCACTTGTCCATTTGATAAATCACTTCCTTGTTTCTCCTCTCCTCTTCACTCCTTTCACTTTACCAAAATGTTTCTTTTCAACCCCAAACAAGAGGCCATTTATACCCTCGATTAAATTGGAGGTTTTTCATATTTAGAGTAAAAAGAGGCTTCAATAGAATGCTAATAATGTTTGCAGGATTATGTACAGTATTTGAAATATATAAAATTATAGAAACATTGGTTTCAAGAAAAGCACCTTACAGCATGTTTGAAGCATGTTATCATTTTTTTTATTGGAAATTTTATGTGCAATATAAAACTAGTAAAGAATCCCAGTGGTAAGTGAAATTTTACAAACCAAAGATGTATTTAGTGTGAGGAAATATGCACAGTGACAAAGAACAGCACCTCAGATGAGTTTAAATGACCTCATCAGATAAGAAAGAATCTGCGGTAATGCATGTGGAAAAAGTTGGCTACATGGAAGTTGATTTAAAAAGAAGAAAGAAAAAAAAAAAACTCCACTAGCTTTGGCCAGAAAATGTAAAAGTGATTATGTTGTTAGCATTCAGCGGCTACCGTGAAACTTGTTGAATGCTAAATAGGTGAAATGTATGTCCAGTGTTGAAAGAAAACAACAACTAAGATATGTTGCCAAGTCAGAAATTAAAGGGGGGGGGGAAGCAAAAAACAAAAAACACCCTTCCCTGAAGAAATGTCGAAGAGACACGAGTGCTAGTGACGCTAACCCAAAAAAATCATCGGGGCTTTAGCTTTGTGTTTTAACTCTAGGAAGCTTATCACCAGTGCGCAACATACTGTGCTGCTTGAAGGGTAAAGTGACAAATCATTCAGGAGTTAATCCACTCACTCATCGCGCTTCCTCTTTAAAAAGATATCAGCATTTTATCTTTGTCTTGTGTAACAGGGTTTTTGTTTTTCCTTATGGGATCCATGTTAAGCTACTTGTATTCTGTTTTGTCAATGTCATACAATGCCATTTTGATTTTTTAAAAAATATGCTTAAAATCTATATTGATTATATTATTATTATGAATATTATTATTATGAATATTATTGTTATTATTACAGTATGGGGAACGTAACCCAATAAGAAGTTTCTGTTTCTGCACTGATATCTTATTAAAGCATACTGATCTTACCCTCATTCATCAACTATATGTGTGTATGGCTTTTTAAAAAAAAAAAAAAATAAAAAAAAAATATATATATATATATATATATATATATATATATATATATATAATATATATATATATATATATATATATATATATATATATATATATATATATACATATATATATATGATTGAGGATTTTTTTTTTCTCACTCAAAATCCAAAGAATTTCCATGATTTGTGTTTGTGTTCAATTTATTTTGATCATGTAAACGATACACAGAAGTTCATTTAGCAAAGAAAAGAAAAAAATGCTCACAAAATAAAACAAAAATAAATTTAAATATCGCTTCACATGTTCTGAGTCAGTTACACATGGAAAAGGGGTGGGAAGAAGTGCAGACTGATTTAATCCCACCTCTTTACCATAAATTATCAATCAATATTTTTTCAGCTTCCTTACTGATATAATCTGCTGTAATAATAATGAACATATTTCTAATAAAATATATACACTTGCAGCTTTGATGTTACAAAAATACCTTAAATGATAACTTCTCTAAAGAAAGCCATGCTTTGAATATTACCTGGGAGTTAGCCATTCTGGTAGTTGCATACAAGCATTGTATGTAACTAGCAGAAAGACAGCCACTTTGTTAGGTACACCATGCTGCAAGGTTTTGCTTTTTTTTTTTTTTGGCATAGATTCAACACGATGATGGAAACATTCCTCCGATTTTGCCATTTTGACGTGGCATCACACAGTTGCTGATTTGTGGGCTGCAGTCATGATGCATGTCCGGTTTTATTTATACAGCACCTCACTGCAACAGTCACCTGAAGACCAAAGGTTTTGAATAGGATTGAAATGTGGTCACCATAGACACTGAGTACAGTGAGCTCACTGTTATGATCAAGAAACCAGATTGACATGATCTGAACTTTGACATGGGGTGTTATCCTGCTGAAGGTGGGTACACTGTAACCAAAAAGGGATATGGTTAGCAACAATACTCAGGCTGTTGCCCAAAGTGTGTCAAGAACATATCCTCCACCCCACTACAACACCACAACCAGGCTGAACTGTTCACACAACGCAGGATGGATTCATGCTTTCATATTTTTGAAATATTCTGATCATCCAAATTTTGTAGGAGAAATTGAAACTCATGAAACCAGACAGTGATTGCCCAGTCGTCTGTGGTCCACATTTGATATTCAGTCTGTTTCCTGTGATCAGCTGCACCAGTATGATAATCTGCTGCTGCCATGTGTCTGCTATTGGGCATTCAGGGATTCTTTTCTACACATCCTGGTAGCAACAGGTGGTATTTTTGTTACTGCTGCCTTCCTATCTGCTTATAGCAATCTGGCCATTCTCTTCTGACATCAACAACATATTTTCACCCACAGAACTGCTGCTCACTGGATATTTTCTCTTTTTCAGACTGATCTCTGTAAACATTAAAGGTGGTTGTGCAGGAAAATCACATTTTCTGAAACTCTCAGGCTGCTCTGTCTGGCACCTACAACCATGCCCCATTCAGAATCACTTAAATCACGTCTCTTCCCCATTCTGATGCTCGGTTTGAATTTCAGGAGATCTTTTTGCCCAAATGCCAAAGGCTGATTAGATATTTGCAGTTGAAGAGGTGTACCTAAAAAAGTGAAAATAAATAGTCAACAGAAGCCGAAACCTAGTACGTGTGATATAGATAACTTTGACATTCTTCAACAACTTAATCATCTTTTTTGTTTTTGTTGAAGTACATGATAAAAATGTGATTTTTTTTTCTCCCCCCAGTTAAACATCTTTTTAGATAAAACTACCTTTTCGATGTAATTATTTTTGATTTATAGTCTAGATATCTATCACATACGGGTTTTTACAAAACATCCAAACCACCATGACTTCAGCAAAAATAGACATGACAATATCCCCTACCCTTATCCCTTAACCACATCCTGCTAATGACTGTTAAAAGACTCCCTTACGCTGGTTTGGTTCATAATGTCTGAGTCTGAAGCTTGGAGCACTGCTGCTGTGGGCTAACCTGCGGTGTCAAGTCAGATAACTGAAGATAACACATAGTTATACGTCTGAATTATTTTTTTGAAGGATATTCCTTTTGACTGTCATAACGTTTGAAAAGTAATAGAAATCAGAACTGTCCTTAATAAAACAAACAAAAATCATATGCTATTTAACTGTATCATAAGGACAGTTCAGGCAAATGGCGTGGAAGCTTCTGGGCTTTTTCCTGTAGACAGAGAACTGTCTATATATGCCCCCTCCTTGGCACAACAAGCTGTTCTCATTTTCATGCCCTACCCTACCTCACTTTTTCAATATATTCACTTCTCATTAGTACATGGGGATCTGCCCAGCCCAGGAGTCGCTGCCAGTCCCCTCTGAGGCCTTCCCCAAACCACGGCCTCAATTCATGCTCAAGCCATCTGCCATTGTCCACTAGAAATGCTGTCAAACCTAAAATGAGGATGTGGTCCCAGCTAGTGAAACCCATCTTAAATGTATTTAAAGGTTCCAAAATATTACATGTCACAGAGGTACATGTGGTACAGCTTTGCTGAACTTCAACATCAAGTTACATTGCTTGTGTTGCTTAAACCTGGCATATTTAAAGGATTATAACGTGAGATTAATGTTCACTTCATCTAAAAACAAGTAAATCTCCAAAACTATAAATAATGGTGTGTTTTGCACATTAAAACTACACTGTAAATACCCACCACATTAAGTAAAGTTGCTTACATTCCACGTCTGGTTGACAGCCAGCTGTGTCACATTTTTCAAAAGCTGGTGTACTTTTATCATGTAGTGTACTCATCCTTGTTAAAATGTTACTGTGACAGGCGGGAGTGTTTACCAGATGATTTGAGTTTGCACAAGCAACTTTGTGCGCGAGCTCGTGTGTGTATTCTCGTGTTTGAGTTGGTCTAGAGCCAATCGAGTGCTCAGTTCAAGACCATTTAGCAGTTTCAAACATTTTAATTGAAGAACATTCTGTAACAGCGTGTTCTGTGTTGCTGGTCCCGCCCTCTTCCTCGCTCTGTGTGCACTCTTGCAGTGCCATCTTTGTGAGCACGGGCTCAAAGGAGAAATGTTACAAGTTAAATCTACGGGTTTTAATTTGTTTTGGGGATTCAGGTTTAGTCTAATGTTAAAGTTTGGAGTTCAGCGTTCTGTTGTGATAGTTGAGGTTTTCTTAAAAGGGAATGTTTCTACTCGATCTTAATATTTGCAGACTGTTTTCCATGTGACTACCTCATGAAAATTATCAATCTTCTGACTATTAACAGTTATTTAAAATAAATAAATAACAAGACTCCTGTTCCTGTTAAATCCCCCCTCCCCCCAACACACACACACACACACACACACACACACACACACACACACACACACACACACACACACACACACACACACACTTTGAAATCAATAATTACATAATACTAATATTTGCATAAAAGTTTTTTGTTTTTTTTAAGTGTTCTGTTTGAGACGAAGTCGTCTTAACTCTTACTTAACTCTAACTTTTGGCCAACCTGAGGCAACATACACCAGGTGAAAAATTAAGTCTAACCCTACACTAGAAGCACCTGGCAGCTTTCTTTGTGCAGTTGCAGAAACTTTACTTGCATGGCCAATGAATGGTATTGTTATAAAAGGGATATTAATCCTTTTCCTCACCGCATTTCTCCCTTAAACATAGGACAAGGAATTTGGTCATTTGGGAGGGGCTGTTGAGGTGATTTAGGTATCTGACTGGGATGCCTAGGGTGTTTCCCAGGCGCTTCCTAGGTAAGGGTGTCTTAGGTATGTTCAACCGAAAGTACGCCTCAGGGTAGACCCAGGACGTGCTGGACAGATTATCTCTCAGATTGCTTGAGAACGCCTCAGCATCTCACCAGAATAGCCGGAGTACGTGGCTGTTTAAAGTGTTGCCCTGCGACCCACACCCAGATAAACATCAGAAAATGTATGGATTGTTGAAGTATATGCTGTGATCTTGACAATCACCAGATTGAAACTCACCAATAGGAGATTTGGGGCTTACATTGCAAGGTGGAAGCATTTAGCAATCTCAGGCATAAAGTGACAGACCGAAGTTACAAAGTGAGGTCCCTGAGTGTGAACAAGCGTAGTAAGTAAAAGTCACCAAAATCAGTAACTCTGCAGAGTTTTAAACCTTCTCAGGTATTAACATCAGCATAAATGTAGAAGACTGACCATGCTGTCTACCATCACCACAATTATCAAAACAGAAACAAAGTGAACATCACCATCACCAGAACACCAGTCTGCCTGTTGTGGAGGAATGTGGTGGCCCAGTTTCATTAAGACAGTTGGTGTTTTTTGTTTCTATTGTTTTCTATCTGTCTGTACAGTTTTACAAATGAACTGTGATGAATTGTACTTTATCATTTTAATATATTTGGCATTGTTCCATCTGATTTTAAATGCAAACTCAAGATGGGCATACTTTCAACCATTAATGTTCCACATGCTATTAAAAACCTTTTGATGACAGTCTGATCTACTTTCCTGTTGCATGGAAAGCCTTTTTCAAAGCTTTACCTTTGTTGTTGTGCTTTTGTTTCTGTGTTTTTATGTTGCATTGTGACGCATATCCTCTATTTGACTGGGAAATACTGAGAGATCCACACAAACAGACCAAAACGGGCACAGAAAGGCAATTATAGACTTATTGTCTCCCCATATTTTTGCTTCCCAGGTGAGAGTGGTTCTGCCACGTTCAGCTCACAACGCTGAGGATAAACTAAACCACAAACCCACAAGTAATGGAAGATTTTCAGGTAGGATGAGACAAACACCACCACGTATTCAGCTTCCTCCAAGCGCTACACCTACACAGCAGCTGACTATAGCAGCTATGAATACATATATTCCGCACCATTCAAGTCATTGTGCTATGTGTCAACCATGTAGTTACATTTCTTGGGAGGTGCACATAAGGTTATGTAGAAGGTTGTGGTGTAGGGTTAAAATGGGGTTCTTGTTATGGCGTAGATCTGACGCAGATGTATAATTCACATGTCACACTTGTGGTGATGTGAGTCTTTTGAGCCTTGACTGAATGTTTCTGCTGTACCCTCTAAGGCTTCAAAAACCAGACATAATCTGACAGTGCAAATAACTGAGACAACACCTCATTGGGCGAATGATTAAGAAGTGAGATCCTTTTCTCACTGACTTTGCAGGTTTGGGGAAATTTCCATGTTGGCCTCTCTTTTCAAACCTGCTAGCTATGTCCATCTTTTCCATGAACTCTATAGGATAATCTGATTCACAAGCAGATTATATACTTAAACAACCATTACCAAACAAAAGTCTTTGGAGAATTCCTGTTGCATTTATTTAGCTCAGTGTTTTCCCATAATTCAAACGAATGATGACAGAATTTTTCCCAGTCATTAAAGCAATGGGAGCTGACGGCAGAGGCTCTTGTAAAGTGTTATGCCAGCACATCCTGATGGCTTATCAGCCAAAATGCATTCAACTTTTAATGTTTTGTACCTCTTCCTTCCTTTGCATCAAGACAGGAACCCAAACTTTTTGGCCATACAAATGCATGCATGGGCCATTCAGAGAGGACTGCAGGTAAACAACACACACATCTTGCATCCCTTTGTTCCATGCTGATTCAGAGTGTTTTGTTTCCTTCAGGTAGGGAGCCAGGAAAACACGGTGGAGGTAAAAATGGGCGGAACCGGCGACACAGACCAACCAGCTTCCTCTCATTTCAGGTTTCCAAAGCAAGTCTTTATCCAGTGCTTTCTGCAGAACATTTAATATGGCACCAAATCTTTTCCGAATTATATACACTTCCATACTCAGTAGCATTCATCTACTAGTGCCTAACATTTTGGAATTGTTTTGTTGTCGTGTGTTTTAAATTATTCGACAGTTGCCTGTGAAATCTGTGTGTCAATTTACAGAATTTATGTAATTACTTATATAAGAAATATCAGGCTAATTATCAATCATGATGTTCTTAAAACTGGCCAAACTTGTGGATTAAAAAATGAGTAGAAGGAAGTGTCAAGAAACAGCAATTCCTGTAATGACCAGCTGAGGCTGGCTTAAAAAAAAGAAAAAAGTTAATCAAAGTCTAGTCAAAGTTTAGTCAGGCTGGTGCAGCTGTTGTTGGGTTAGTTCTTAGTTGCACTGCACTGCAGCATGTGACTATTAAAAACTACACTTTAGAAGTGGCTCAAGGTCAAAGCAGTCATTCCATTCACTTACCACATAAATTCCACCCTACTCCATCTCTTCGTCTTTAGGGTTGTGGTCGTGGCCCTTCTCCTGCACTTCTCCACTGCTGGTGCTAGCAACAATTGCCCCAACAGCTAACATATCAGTTAACTTGACACATTCTGCTGCATTTATTTTTAGTTTCTTTTTCTGTCTTATCTTTTCAATTTCACCTTTTCACCACTTCTTTCACAATAAACGCTGTTCTACACAACGAAGGTAGGGGTCGGGTGTTTGCGTTAAGAGATTTGATTGGGTAATACAGTGTCAGTAATGAAAATGAACGAATGAGCTGCTGTCAGTGCTTGTAGGGCCAGTTGACCCATTGGCCCAAAAGTGCATTGGCCCACTGGCCAGCTGAGGGCAACTCCTCTTGTCAATGTAGTGATATAATATTTAAAAAAAGTAAAAGCTTGTCAGACTTTCTCTACAATAAGAGTTTTTGTGGTGTCTTTCAGCACTTTTTGAAAAGGATCATTCCATTCAGAGGCTACAAAGGTAAAATGAATATCTATATTCAGCAGGTAAGCAAAGTTAAATCACACATGCACACACAAACACACTTAATATAAATTTAGGCTCAAACAATGTAAATCAGGTAAAGTATTTTTGCAAAGGTTGCGACTTTGTGCATCTCTCACTTTGCCCATTTCATGTGCCAAACTAAAAGAGAGTGGTGCTTGACTCATAGATTCTGAGAAGTTTGTTATCTCATTCTTGCTTTTTTTGGACAAGTTGGACAAGTTTAATGTTAACGACAGGTTAATATGATCCTCAGGCTGCCAGACCCAGTGATCCAGATGGCAGTCTGCCACTGGTCTGTGGAGTTTACTTTCATATCTATGGTATCAGTTTATTCTTTCAGCTTGAGTGATTTATTAATCACTCTTAGTCATACTGGTGAGAAAAACAAAAAATGTAATGCTGCTTGACAATAACAACTTAGATTATCAAACCAGGATGAGGCTTTTAGTTTGAAGACCAAACAGCATATTTCTTACCACATTAGCATGATGTAATGGGTGTATAATTGAGATGGGTCTGCAAATCTATATTAAAAAGTGTCTGGAATAGTAACACAAGCAGAAACAAGTGAGCAGCTGATGAGAGACAGGTGAAGAAGCACAAATGGCAGGCACTACAGTGCTTGTTCTGGCAAACCACATTTTCAACACAGTCAACAAGTCCCTTTATCTATGCCACCATGCCTTGAAGGGCTGTGGCTTTTACTGCATGCATCAAAAATAGCTTCAGTTAAAGCTGCATGCCATGCTTTTCTGACAGTGAACTGGCTGGATCACCATGGGAAATGAATAACACCAACCCACTTGACTCTGGGGTTGTGGAAAGGTGTTATCTGAAGAGGTGAATCATCACCTGTCAGGTTTGCTGGAAGCCAGGAGAGTGCTACTTTCATTGTCTGGGCATGGCTGTTCATCAACTCAAGTGAAACGAGCATTAATTCAAGCATCAATCACTAAAATTCTCCTGTTTTTCGGTGCAAGGTAACAAACTTGGGGTCAATAAATGCCAACTCACCAAAACCTTGCATTTTATACAATACATTTTCTTGGGGAAAAAATAGTTTTAAAACCTTACACCTTACAAAAGCCTAAAGCTGAACTCCAAATATGCATTAGTTAATTACACAGGGATTTAAATTTGATCTTTTTTGCCATGGACTGGTTTGAAATTTGTTTTGAACATCCAGAAAAAGTAAAAGAAAAAGGCTGAATCTCTGACGTTTTACTGAATGTTTTACAACTTTAAAAATATGTATTTTTAGCAGCGCTAGTAAGTCTTTTTTCTTTTTACCTAAACAAAGAATTGAGCTTAATGTGTTGATTAATTTTTACTTCAACTAAATTGGGACTGTCAAGCGGAGCACTGCATTCTTGGTGTGCATGCTCACACAGTACCAATAATGATATAATTGATATAAAATAATCTTCATGGTGAAGATTCCTCTTTCAGCAATTTATAGCTTCTCAAAGCTTCATATTATCCTCACAAACACATGTCATTTTACTGATAGGAATCGTCAACAGACCAACTGATAAAAAGAGGAAACTTTTGTAAAGGTGTGACCTGACTCAGTCATTTTTTTCTGTCAAAACCTTTCTCTGTCCACTCTTATATTAGCCCAATGCAGTGGGGATTCAGCTTGTTTTCCAACAAGCTGATCCAGGAACAGTTTGTTTTTTTCCGTTTCAGTCCCAAGACACTGCGTTGCTTCAGCTGGGACTGACCCCCCCAGTATAGCTCAAATCACGCTGTAAACAAACAGGCACTTTCCCATGTTAAAATCAGTGAGCACTTTTAGATTATAACACGAGAGAAGACGGAAAGACAGTCGTGGTATAACTTAGATCTTGTTTTGACACCCAAGTTACTGGATCCTAACAGCGGTTAGAATTAATTTTCTCACTATATATTCCTTTCACAGATACTGAAATTATAGTTTAAGCATCTCTGCTATCTCTACAGCAGAGATTGCTCCGGTGTAAATATAATGGAGAGAATAAATTCTGCTGAGGACACATAGGCTCCCTGGAGGAGCGTGTGTGCTTTGGACCATCAATGCTTGGACAGTACTTCGGAACTGCTTTCTGCTAAATCCCAAGTAAAAATTAAAGAAGACAAAATGTACTTAAAACATACTTAGTCCCTTTAACAGGGGCTTGGTGTCTGATTTACATTCTGCTGGAATTTTCCCTCAGGGTATCACAAACAGCCAACCTTTCAGCAGGCCGAACTTTACATTGCTTTTCTAGCATACACTGAGGTAATTTCTGTGGGAAGAAAGTCATAGCAGGTAGAATATGTAGAGGGCAAATGCTGATAATAGGTCACTTATCTTGTGCAAGCCCCTCCTATATTAAATAATGTCCATTAGTCCTTTGACTTTGGCACAGACAGTTTTGGTGCCAGGTCAGTGCTAGTTTTTGCTGCTATCAGCACCTCTCTTTGGGATAGAAATATAAGGAACAATGTTGGGACTCGGAACAGTGTTACTGGAAAAGTGCATATATGAGAATCGTCATTATAAGCACTGATTTTAACCATGCTACAATTCTAGACAATAGTTGAGACACAGTACAGGAAAATCTGAGCTGACCAAAGATGAGACTGAAAATCTTGGCTGGACACAAAAACAGCCAAGCATCAACACAATCGAATACTTTCCAAAGAATCCAGTGTTTATCTTAACTTCATTATCTCTCTCAAAACTATGTCTGAAAATTTTTATTTATTTAACCGTTTCTGACTTCTGACCATATAAATATCCAATAAACTTTTATTTTACCCCAAATCCATTTCCAGCAAAAAAAATCCCTGCTCAGTACAGCCACACACACCTGGGGGTAAGACCTGACCAGTCAGCCAGCGAAATTTGACCTCTTAGCGATTCTGGTGACATTTCTGTGTTTAGCCTGTGATGATAGCATTGTGTGAATGTCATCAACAAAAATAAACCAAATAAAAAATGAAGCAGCAAAATGAAACACAAAATTTGTGCCATTGCCAAAACGTTTTGCCTTGATGGTAAGTAAAAACAGTAAAACTGACTAACAGCAGATATTTGTTGAATAAGTGAGAAGTCTCAGCTTTCTGTGTAATTTTATTATCTCTCCCTCCTTCCCATTCGGGGAAATATCTATTCAAAAAAATGAATTCATTAGGAATAATCAGCAATGTCTGCTACTCTGGAACCCAGCTATTTTTTACTGTGACACAGTAAGACAATGGCTATCTGACATCACATAAGTACTGACAATCTGATTGTCCTATGTCTGAGTTCATCCTTTGTTTTCTGTGGGAATACAGTCACTCAGCATTCATACAATGCTTGGCCAAATCAAACCGTTTCCAGTCTAGAATTTTGTTTTCAGGAACTGTTCTGATCTGGGAAGCACAAAGACAAAGAGCTTACGCAATGATTATTTAATCATTCTACTGTTTGACCCCATCAGAGCCCAGTTTCCCTGATCAGGAAAGGCGACAAAAATAAGCCTTTTGATGGGACAGGGTGGCAAAGCGGTCAGTGGTTATTCACTATTAATAAACATAAAAAGCACTACATTAATAACACATCCTTCACACACTGTAAATAAAGAAATAATTGGTGAGAAACAAAAGAAAATGTTTTTCTTCTGTTTCTTACTTATACAAGTACCTCAGAAGTAGGAAACAATAGAGTTGTGATTTTACAGAGGAATTACCATAAAATGAGACTGTGAAGTAATTTATTTGCAGGAGTGTAACCAAAGTTTTACACTGTGCTGCAGTCTAACAACAGATGATACAAGGGTACAGTAAGATTCAACCTTTTATTCTGTTCTAGAATTCTGTTGCAATCAAGCAGACTTGGATCATTAAAATGCATCACCAAACTTTATCCTGACCGAAATGGTGTTTTTTACTCCTCCCTTATCTTTTCATTGTTGTTGTTTTTCAATCCTCTTTATTGCTTTATAATATATAATTCATTTTCTGTTGATCTAAAATACTCAAATTTACCTTATGCTCTTGTTTCTTTCATTTTAGAACCACACTTAAGTCAGCCATATTTTCATCCAGATGTAAAACAATTTCAACCTTCACTGTAAAAACATTCCTTAAAAATACAGTACAATGTACTGTATAAATGTGAAGGAATTTTCTGTATTGGTTATCTACAGGTGTTTTATTACAGTGGTGCCAAAACCCACGATTGGCCGAAATGTTGGCCGAGCTAGTGGCCATGCGGAAGGAACAGGCAGCGGTGGCACGCCCTCACCAGGAGGAGCTGCAGAAGTGGACCGAGCGCCAGATGCAGGTGATTGAGGATCTGTCAGCTCAGATCAGGTCCTGGCCACCACCGCGGCCACCACCATCAGTGTCTCCCAAATGCGTGGGAGTGGCTGAGGTCTGGTCTACTCTGGCACCTGTGCCGGTTTCCTAGGGTGAGGGCAGCCAATGCACAGCCTCCCTCTGCACCTGTACACACTCCGTGGGAGGGAGCAGCTAGTGCCCAGCAAAAGCCTGCACCCGTGCCTGTTCCCTGGAGGAGCTCAGCTGAACAGCTTCCACCCCCACCACCTGCGCATTCACCTGTTCAGAGGTTGAAGAGCCAGCGGGTCCTGCCCAGCCAGAGCCGGAGGTTGAAACGTCGGAAGGATGTGCTCGGCCTGGGGTGGTGGACAACATGTGGGCGAGACCTACCCAGCCGGGGTCGGAGGTCGGGGTGCGCGGGGAACCTGCCAGGCCCGCGGGTGGCGTGCTGTCCAGATCAGCCTCACTTTCACCAGACACAGCTCTGGCAGAAAACCCTGCCTACATGCTCTTCATACCTTCCATTTGCAAGGGCCAACCAATCAGAAGAAAGTTGATTTAAAGCGAGGGCGGCAAAAATGGCTTATTTCATGCAAAATGAGCTGAACGACTTCATCATGGCTAAGGATTCAAATCAACTGTAGTGGATTCCAAGAATTAAAATATGAAGCTGAGAATGAGCAGAATAGCTCCACTATAAAAAAAAAAACTAATGGATTAGTGTCAACATTAAAAAGTACTTTTATATTAGAGTTTCATAGTTTTTCAGCACTAGCAGTTGCTGCTCCACCTACAGACAGGTGGCAAACAAAAATAATGGATCCTTTGCAAATAATTACAAAGTTGTTATGAGTGATAACCTTTACTTTATGATACTTTTTTAAACCCCTATGGGAGGAATTGAATGGTTTAAAAAATGGTGTGAATATTATATTTACAGTTACACGATCTCACCCAAATTCAACAATAATGTGACATTTTGGAGTGACTTGTTAGAGAAAGCACTCCACCTACACTGTAAACCTTTTAGAATACTGATGTTCATCTGTCCAGCTGATTCAGACACCTGCTAGGGTGCACTGAATCTGTTCTGGTACAATGAGCTGACCCAACACCATGCTAAGGCACTTAATATTGTTTCTGGCTTTTTTTGTCACCCCTGTGTTTGTAAAGACCTTTGAACTAACTTGTTGAAGAGCGGTGCTGTATAAATAAAGCTGCCTATTGTGGCAGACGGTATCTACTTGTTCCGTATAGAAATATCTTGCTCTTTAACTACTAAGTGCTTTATTATGTGCACCAATTACTACACAACCACATCTGTCTGCTGTATGTCGCCGAGCTTGAGCAATGAAAATAAATGCCTTTGGCCAAAAATGGCACTGTCTCAGCAGACAGAGTAAACCAGAATAGCAAAGTTGTGGTTTTGTGGTTTCGATGGCCCAAAGAGGCGCTCAATACAAAGCTCTGTCTTCTAAGTAAATTGTCACAATTTAAATGCTGAGTTTTAGTTAATTCAATACTATTATTACTTATTCATCTTTATATTCAGAAATTAAAAGTTATAAGCGCATTTCAGTTATTTTGTTATTCAAAAAAAAAGAGTTACAATGTGCTACATTTTCTGACCTTGTGTTAGTGTGGCTTCATTAACCTCTCGGCGCCCTCGAGGGCACTTCCTGTGCGTAGGGGAAGCACACAGACATATGGCCGGGGAGACGTTTCATCCGTCAGTGTGTGTGTTTAAGTGAAAGCCACAGACAGTGCAGACTGTATAGCTTCCGCAGGGTAAACATCAGCTTTCTCATGAGAATGCTTCTCTCTTTGACTGCTCAGATGCTTTTCATGTGTGCATTTGTCTGCATGTGTACTCAATATCGAACTTTATGGAAAAAATAAAAGATTGTAATTTAGAAAGCACTTCTCTGTATATTTACATTCATAAAGCTTTCCTCTCTGTGTTGACACAAATCTTCATGTTCTTTAAAATAAATGAACATGTATGATTATTCAAAACAGCGTGTTTAAGTGTAGGTAGTCTCTTAACTAGGAAACATCTTATTATAAATATATAAATAAATGGACCTACTTTTTCTTGGTTTTTTTTTTATTTTCTGCATTTTAGAATGAGAGAAAGATGTTAAAATGAAATGTAAATATTTTCCTTTCTTCATTTTCTTGACACTCAGCTCTTCTGGGAAGGCTTTCCACAGGGTTTAAGTGTGTGTTTATGGGAATTTTTGACCATTCTTCCAGAAGTGATGTTAGACGAGCCCGGCTCACAGTTTCCACTCTAATTCATCCTTTGAAATGGGTTGAAGTGAAATGCAATGATAACAAGGTTTACCTGTTAAATGGAAACCATGGGACAGATCTCTCCAGTTTGAGTATAGATGCATTTAATCTACAGTTGTTTATACACCGAAAGGATGCAAGATAATAAAAGTTTTTAAGGAGCTTATTTTTCCAGTTTTGTGTGGGTACAGTTGCTATATATTCAAGGTCAATCCGTCACCCACTGTCCAGAATGAGCTGTTGACTTTTTTGCACGTGATATTTGTGCCAACCCTTTAACTCTGTTAATGTTTCCCTTTTAAAAAGGTTTGCTTGAGGACTTTTATATAGTATTGTATAAACTCTTTGCTTTCTTACAAGTCTTACTGCTGTGTATCAGTCACGTTCATTGCTTTTAGTGTGGGCTGCTGGTTTATACTGTTTAATGCTTGATTAACAAAATGGTGAACCACAAACAATCAAAGTCCATAAGGACTTGTATCCCTTTTTATCCTTTTTATGTCCTGTACCTTAACATTTTTACAACTTCTCCAGTTGTTCTTAATGTGTAGTCATACTACTGTTTAACTGTGTTGAAATATAACAAGTGCACTAGACACTCTGCCATTATGAGAAAATAATGTTAAATACGGATGACAAACTCTAGCTTATTACTTATTCAGTGTGTAGATCCTGTCATTTCACCTGCTGTAGCTTGCTGAGCTTAATTTATCTTTATAAGAAGAGGCTACACCACCACCTAGAGTCCAAATATGGTCACTGCCGTAATGAAAACCCATTGTACTTGAGCATGACTTCAATCAATTTCAGATGACTAAAACACTTGCTCAGTCATTAAATACAGATTGTAAATTTAGCTAAATGTTGGGTTAGGGTCATAGATTATCAGTTTTAATTTATACATTTATATACCTTTAAGTATTCTAATACAATCATCTATTGCTGGTCTGAAAAAATAAAAACAAAATTAAACATTTTTAACCTTCTAAAATGAACTACATTTCCAATTTGGATGTGTTTTGCTTATCCCATTTTTTTCTTCTTTTTGCTTTAGTAGCATTTTTCTCTTTTTGTAGAGCAGGAATATAAGAACCCTGGAAATCAGAAGAAATGTGGGATTTTCTTCTAGTATGAAAAGGCTAAAGAAAAAGACAAACAGCAATTGATTACTCAAATGTAAATCATGTAGGATGCTTCTGTTTTACTTATATGTGCAACTGCGGGTCATCACCCTGGAATGCTCTTCTCTGGATGCAGTCCGTCCAGGTTTTACTTCACTGCTATGAAGTGAAAATGGATGGAAGAGCTTCAAAACTAAACAGTCCCTCACTCTGGTGTTGTCCACTGATGTCACTTCCAATTCAAATTTACCAGTTTTAAAACTTCTTATGAAAAAAGCCACTATGGTCACTTTTATATGTTTTGTTGAAGAAAAACAGGCATAAGTCTTTATGTGCTCTGCTCTACTTCACAACACTGGTTTGTCTGTTGAGTTTAGGTACCTTTTTATGTTTAATGGATTGATAGTTCAATGGTAAGTGGCTTAACCGATAAGCAAACAAAAAACCTTCAGAAAGTTTGAAGAACTATTTCTCAAGAACACTTTAAAAACATACAAGAAACTCTGGCTCCTTGGAAGCAAAAAGAAAGTGGCTCAAGACTTTTGCATGTAAGTTAAATAATCTAAGTTAATGGTTTAAATTCTTCTTGCAAAAAGTTATTCAAAAGAAAATTATGTGCTCTTCCCTTTTTTCATGTTTTACTACTTGATGTGGAAAATATCTACAGTGTATTTATTTATATCCCAATATTAAGAACATGTGTCTTCCTCCAATTAAAAACTGTGCCTCTGATGGACTTTTTTGCCCCATAAAAACACACACACAATCTTGTGCTTGAAGACATGTTTATTCCCAAATTTGGAATGATTTTTACAGGTTTGCAAGTGATCATAGCCAAATGTTATCCCACCAGATTGCTTGAAATCATCACAGATGTTTGTGATATGATTTCGATGAGGAGAATGTTTTGAACATGAGGAAATCTCTTGCTGATGCAAATTTGAGCTTCCAAATTACAGTGTTTAATCATCATGCATATTTGCGCAGGTCAACTCCCAAACAAAAAACACAAAAGCAGCATGATAGCATGGCACTGGTAACTTTTACATGTAGCTGGGAAAAAAACACACACAAAAATGCTACAAAAAGAGGTTCAGTTCTTTGATCAAAAGTTGTTTACTAAAACCAGAAATAACTCGAATACATTTTAACCTCTGACTATTTTCAAAATGGTTCAAACTGAAGTAGGTGCTAATTTTCAGATGCCCCCTCTTTCTAAAATATTAATTTAAATTTGATTCAGTAGGGATTATATGAACTTTAATAGTATCCAGCATGAAATGCAATTTTCAAATTCAAATTTCAAATTGCATGATATTCGACCTTTTGGCTTCTACTCTTTAATTTTCCAAGTAGCAGGAAATTGTAAAGCTGAAAAGTAATTTTTGTGCAGTGTGCAGATGTTTCAGTGGAATTGGTTGTAACATTTGCAGTTCCTCTATTGTTGGTCTGCACTCTTAAATAATTAAATAAGCTTGGTTGGTTGAGACATCCACTGACACACATGTAGCCAAGCAAAACAAACATATTTACATGTTGTACTGTTCTGTGTAATTGATTAAACTGACCTGTTTCGATGTCACAGCTTCCTGCCTAGGCACATCTTAACCTGGCAAGGCAAGCTGGGCTCTAACTACATTTAGTATGTTTTTTAGTTTATCTGTGTGAATTAAAGTAGTGTTTCTTAACTCTTTTGTAGATGTATCTGTTTCTGATTTTTACATTGTTATTAGACTGTTACGCAATGAAGAAAGGTGAAACATCAAAACATCAGAAACAGATGAGAAGTAAAACAGTTCATGACTAAAGCTCAACTTGATAATGTACACAGGTGTAAACTGTGAGAGAATTAATATCTTAGAAGTGCTATCCAGTCAGTTATTTTAATTGTCATATTTGCTAACTAGTGACCCTTGAGCATTACAGCATTATGTCACATCATTTCTGTCCTAAACTTATGCAGAGTGGAGTGTGTCTGAAGCTCAATTGTTCCTGGAAGAAGGACTAACACGTGTAAGTTAAAATGTGGCTGAGGGTTATCAGTGGATGGGTTACTAACCAGCCTGGCTTGTCTGAGGCATTTGCCTTAAAATCTGCATTTTATTGAACTGTGAACTTTGTAGAAGGTACCCACACAGAGACCCCGAGACACTGAGATCAGATGAAGAACATTTTGCCCTTTCCCAGAGTCACTTTCGCTTACTGATTTTTATGAAGGGAAATGTCACGAGCTTTTATGGAGATCATTTGTTTGCTCGGTTTTGCGGTTTGCATTATTTACATTTTATTGTCCTTACATTCATGTAGCAGGAGGGTTAAGGGGCATTTGACATTTGTACTAACTTCTCCAATGTGTAACTTGGAGTACCAACTTGGACTTTGATATATTTTGCAATGTTACAATGTCCAAAAGTCATCCTGAAGTTAATGATCAGGTCAGTTTGGCAGACAAATTTCTGAAGAGCTTAAATCCAACCCTGTCATATAAGGGGGCAGAGAACTCAGAAGACGACATTGCAGCTCAAGTGCATGCACCCTATGCAGCTTTTTATGCAGGTGAGTAATCTCAGTCTTTGTATTGATACATGTTCACATCCTTAACCTTCTGACATTTTAAACTAAATCTACACCTGTTACTTTTGAAGTCATAAGCAGAGTGAGTATGAAGTTTGAGTCCATCCTGGAGGAAATTGATGGGTTTGGGCGTTTCCAAATCGCCATCCTCATCCTGCTGTGCACCTCGCGGATGGTTCTCCCCTGTCACTTCTTGCTAAATAACTTCATTGCTGCTGTGCCCCCTCACCACTGTGACATTAGCACGCTGGAGAAGTCTTCAGAAGAACTCTTCAGAAATTTAA
This sequence comes from Oreochromis niloticus, assembly GCF_001858045.2. Taxonomy (NCBI): domain Eukaryota; kingdom Metazoa; phylum Chordata; class Actinopteri; order Cichliformes; family Cichlidae; genus Oreochromis; species Oreochromis niloticus. The sequence continues at coordinate 5,214,219 of NC_031978.2, forward strand.
CTCAGGAGCAGAAACTGACTGTCAGCCTTCCTGTACGAGAAGATGGGGAGCCGAAATCCTGTGAGATGTTCGCAGAGCCTCAGTTTCAGCTTTTATCCAACAGCTCCAGCCGCACTGACCTGCCCACAGTTTGGTGTCAGAGTGGATGGGTTTATGACAATTCCACCTTCATTTCCACGCTGGCCACAGAGGTACAGTAAAAATAGTGTGTACTGCAATTTACAGTACAGACAACAACTAACAACTAATATTGTAAAAAACAAAAACCCCAAACATGCACATTGGGTTATGCTGCAATCATAAATTGACTGTGATGAAATTCTAAGTTTATTTTAAAAAATTTTGACCCTTACATTGGTCTGAATAGAAGAAACTGGTATCAAATTAAATGATGCTTTTCTCTGTGGGTTTCTTTTCCAGTGGAACCTTGTCTGTGATAAAAAGAGCCTGACAAAAACCACAAACACAATATTCTTCGTTGGAGTTATGGTCGGGGCCCTAGCTTTTGGATTCTTCTGTGATAAGTAAGGAAATTCTAGCAGTTCACTTTTTACTGATTTTAATGCATTTGTTTTTCCATCGTTCATCTGTCGTGTACAAGGAATAATAGTTGTGATAATTCTTTGGTCAAAACCACCCTTAAAAAACATGACTGTACTTTTACATTTGACAAGTGAAATCCCTTTGAGGCCTTTGTAGGTTGTTATGGAAAAATGTACTTCCTGTGCTGTTTCCAGGTATGGGAGAAAAACCATGCTTCTGGTCTCTTACATTTTGTCGATCGTGTTCGGCTTCTCCAGCACGTTTGCAAACTCCTACATACCGTTTGCAGTGCTGAGGTTTTTCACTGGATTTTCACTGACTGGAATCAGCATCATCTCAATAGTTCTCAGTAAATGACTTTTTTGCCTTCAAAAATGTTGATACATCACATCTCGTGCCCCTAAAATCAGTTGTTGTAGGTTTAATATTCATAATAAATAACAAATTAATAATCATTAATTTTGGTACTTTTCATACCTTTCAGCCATTGAGTGGGCTGACATAAGTCACAGGTCAACTATTGGGGTGATTGGCAGCCTGGCCTGGTCTGTAGGTTACATGCTGCTGGCTGGGATTGCCTTTCTTCTCACTGACTGGCGGACGTTGACCATGACAGTTACAGCCCCGTTAGGATTCGCAGTTCTAACCTGGTGGTAAGTGAAGTACAACAGCAGGGGAACAAAACAGATGTTTTTCATTCATTACAACATTAATTCATGACATTTTTTGGAAGTGTATTTCCCACATCTGACTTATAATTGTTGTAATTAATAGTTGATTATTTTGTATGATTATAATTGTAGGTGGATTCCTGAATCTGCTCGATGGCTTTTAGCAAATGGTAAGGTGGAAAGGGCCCAGTTTTATCTCGACAAATGTGCAAACATCAACAGAAGACAAAAACTTTCCAGAGAAAAACTAGAGGTAAGGCTGGGCTTCGTTTACAAGTAACGGGTGTAACCTGTCTTGTTCTTTTGCAGTGTATGAAGTGTCTGTGAGGGCCCCCAGTGATGTGAAATAATAACTTCCCTCAAATACGTCAAACCAAAACTAACAAGCCCATTTTGAAAATGTAAGAAAATGAGTCGAAAGTACAGATATTTGTTTAAAAATGTAGGGAGTAAAAGTAAAAACTTGTCAGAAAAAAACTACTCAAGGAAAGTACAGATACCTGAAAAATCTACTTAAGTACATAACAAAGTATTTGTACTCCTTCCCACCTTAGCAAACTACTGCATCCATGAGTTATGGCATGAAACTGATCAGCATGTTGCACCGCAGAGGTATTATTGAAGTCATGGCTGCTTTCTCTGTGTGTTTTCTCTTGAAAATACAACAAAGATTCAGGTCGGTGGTCAAGTCAGATGAGTTGCATGGGTTAATCAAGCAAAATATTAACAATTTTTAGCACTGTGAGAAGGTGCCAGGTCCTACTGGAAAAGAGATTCAGGATCTCTATAAAGCTTGTGAGCAGACTAAAGAAATGCTCTGAAATCTCTTGGTAGACGGTATGGCACCCCAAATCATCACAGACAGCAAAAACTTCACACTGGACTTCACACACTTTAGATTCTGTGCACTCTTCCTCCATACTCTTGAACTTTGATGTCCAATGGACTTTGTATCAATGAGCAACAATTCAATTCTTTTTCTCCTTAGTCTAGGTAAGATGCTTCTGACTTTGTCTCTGGCTCACGAGTGGTTTGATGTTAGGGATGCAATAGTCAAAAGCTCCTTCCTTGAAGATGGCTGTGGATTGTGGCTCTTGATACAGTGACCACTTAGCCCACTCTTTGTGAAACTCTCCAGAGTTCTTGAAATAATTTTTCTTGACAGACCGCTTAAAACTGCAGTCATTCCTCTCGTTTCATCACCTTCTTGCTTCAGCATTCTGAAGGACAAAACACTTCACCTAGCAGTTAAGTTTTTTACTGCTGGATTTTTATTTAACCTTTATTTATACAGGTGGTCCTTTTGAGACCCAGTGTCTCATTTACAAGAGAGACCTGTTTCAAACCAACATATTAAAATAACAACAATAAAAGAAACAGTAAAAAATTAGAAAATCAAATCATGGTTAACTGCTTATTATTTCTATGTTTTTCTACAGACTCTTTCCAACATAGAAGTTGAGGAAAACCAGGCCAAAAACTATACGTACTTCCACCTGGTCAAAACACCGAGAATGAGATGGTTAACTTTTTTACTTGGAATTGTGTGGTGTGTATCAGCATGAAGACAATACCAACAACAGAAATCAGAAATCATCAGAAATCTCTTATCAATATTTGAATTTTGAATACTGTAGGTTTTATAAAAATACTTTTTTATATTCTGCAGGTATGGAGTCGCCTCAACATACTATGGAATCAGCTTGAACATCACTGGGTTTGGTGTGAATATGTACCTCACACACTTTATCTATGGAGCCATCGAAGTTCCTGCCAAGCTCACTATTTATTGTTTTCTCAACATCATTGGACGAAGGAAATGCCAATCAGGCACGCTGCTACTGACAGGGATCTGCATCGGGATAAACATCTTTATTCCCAGAGGTCACTGAGAGCTTTTTGTTACCTGTTTTCCAGAAGTTATGTAACCACACGGACTGCAGGCTGGTTTGTTTATATGTAATACTGTGAAAACTAAAGTTCACTCATTTTTTTGTGTAGTTAAAAGAATTCCATCACATTTTATTAGCAGAGGTATCTTTGTGAAACCAATAACTTCTCAGTTCAGGTGTATTCATTCACCCAAACAAGGTCACTGTAAAAGAGAGCACAATAAAATCATACCGTGAGATTTTAATGTGCTCTCTTTTACAGGAAGAGGAAGAATGCAGATTTTCTTGTGTATGCAGTTTTTACAGCCAGTCGTTTGTGGATTACTGATTTGAAGGCTTGAGCTGGGAATTTTGGCTGTTGGCATTTTGTGAAGATATACATCCATCTATTTGTCCATCCAGCCAGCCATCCATTCTGTTTTTTGAAAACACATCCAGTTTAGGGTCATCGCAGGGCTGGAGCGTATCCCTGGTGTCATATTTGGGAGAAGCGGGGTAGACCTTGGACAGGTCACCAGTCTATCGCAGGGCTAACACACAAAGAATGATAACCTTTGACTTACACTCACATCTATGGCCAATTTAGAGTCACTAATTAATCTGAAATGCTTGTCTTTAAGCTCTGGGATTTCCCCTGAGTGCACAGAGAGAATCCTCACAGCTGGAGGGAGAACATGTAAACTCCACACATATAGGACCCAACTAACCAAGCTTGCTAGGTTCTGCTAGCCTGTTTTTTTCCCAACATACATTGTTAATTTACTATGATATTAATGTGTATGCTAGTTTTGGCATCCAAATTGTATTTAATGGTACCTGTCAATCACAATGTAGCCATTACCTGAAGTATTACTATCTTTTTTACTGTAAATTAGACTTTTTTTTAAAGATTTTTGTGACTGAGACTGTTAAGTCATCACTTAAGTTTTTAGTCAAGTAATAACTTACCAGCAAATTAAATACATATTTAATAGAAGAAATCACTACTTGACTTCTTTTTCACAACCATGGGAGTAGCCCTCTGCTTAGAAAGAGGTTTTTAGGGCACTTTTTTGTTAAGACTTTAAAGCCATTCTCCACTGTTATTTACAGATGTTATATCCTTAGATTACCAGACCACTGCTGTAAAATAAATACTGCAGCTAATACTGCAGTGGTCAGGCTGTTAGGTTAATCAGCTTTCCCTTTTGTTTCACAGTAACTAAATGTAAATCATTATTATTATTATTATTATCTTTTTCCTTTCTTTTTTTTTTAGGTTTGTGGCATGTGCGTGCCATTGTTGCCACACTTGGAAAAGGCCTTTCAGAAGCTTCATTTACAACCATCTTCCTCTACACCGCTGAGCTGTACCCTACCGTGATCAGGTCAGTGATTCACTTACTTCCAATCCCTTGACCCATGCCAGTTATTTTTTATTTTCATGGGATTATTGTGCATTATTCCGGCATTGGATGTTAGGTGATCTTTACTCAAACAATAATTAAGGTCTATAAACTTGCCTGCCTTCAGCAGGGTTACAGAGGTTTCACTTCCTCTGACTTATTTTCTGTCTTATCAGGCAGAATGGTTTGGGCTACACTAGTTTCATGAGTCGTCTGGGAGTATCAATTGCTCCACTCATCCTGCTGCTGGAGGATGTGTGGACTCTTCTTCCTCAGATCATCCTCTGCTCTTTAGCCATTATTTCTGGCCTTGTGGCTCTGCTCCTTCCAGAAACACTGAATGTGAAGCTGCCTGAGACAATTGATGACATAGAAAATCCAAGGTTAGTGACATAATACAATACATATATTAAATTAATTAAATTAAATTAATACATTAAATGTGTAAAATTAATTTTAATCACCTAGTTTTTCCACTGGTAAATCTTAACAAAGACATTTCCTATATATATATATACACACAAATATACATACACACATTTTTTTATATATATATATATAAAAAACACCCATCTCGCCCCTGTGGGCGGTTTATCCTTCAAGCTCGGGTCCTCTACCAGAGGCCTGGGAGCTTGAGGGTCCTGCGCAGTATCTTAGCTGTTCCCAGGACTGCGCTCTTCTGGACAGAGATCTCCGATGTTGTTCCCGGGATCTGCTGGAGCCACTCGCCTAGCTTGGGAGTCACCGCACCTAGTGCTCCGATTACCACGGGGACCACCGTTACCTTCACCCTCCACATCCTCTCGAGCTCTTCTCTGAGCCCTTGGTATTTCTCCAGCTTCTCGTGTTCCTTCTTCCTGATGTTGCTGTCATTCGGAACTGCTACATCGATCACTACAGCCGTCTTCTTCTGTTTGTCTACCACCACTATGTCCGGTTGGTTAGCCACCACCATTTTGTCCATCTGCATCTGGAAGTCCCACAGGATCTTAGCTCGGTCATTCTCCATCACCCTTGGGGGCATCTCCCGTTTTGACCTCGGGACTTCCAGGTTATACTTGGCACAGATGTTCCTGTACACTATGCCGGCCACTTGGTTATGGCGCTCCATGTATGCCTTGCCTGCTAGCATCTTGCACCCTGCTGGTATGTGCTGGATTGTCTCTGGGGCATCTTTACACAGCCTGCACCTGGGGTCTTGCCTGGTGTGATAGACCAGGCAAGATGATATCTCCCCCCCGACCTGGCGTCCTGACTCCTCCTTGCCGTAGCATTTATGTTGTACCTCGTCAATCTCCAGCTGTGATAGCAGTCCCTTCTTTCGAATGTTGGAACACTGAGCTACTAGTTGTTTCGCCGTCATTGTGGATGTTGGGTATCGAAGAATCCATAGGCCCCTCATCCTATTCATGTAACCCCTTCCGCCAGGGTTACTTGCGTAGTAGCATTCCAACAACGCCCTGTTTTCATCTCTTGCCCACCGATGCCTTCTTGTTCCAGTAGCCCACTTGTCGTCAGGGTGCCCTGGTTCCTCAACAGCTGACGCGGACCTTGTTGATCCGGGCGACGTCCGAGCCGGCATGCCGTCATATTTATCTGTCTCGCTCATGTCTGCGGTAGGCTCGCTTAGCATAGGGGGTCTAGCCTTAGGACCCTTACTGGATACAGACGCCCCCAGGCAGGAATCGAACTTGCGATCCGCTGCTCCAAAGGCGTGTAGTCTAACCACTACGCTATCCAGCTGCGTAAAAGATTGCGTCACTACAACAGAAGAAAAGTCTGACTCGAGCTTCATCGGGAGAAAAAATAATAATAAAATAAAACAAAGTGAGAAACGCAGCTGGATATACATATATATATATATATATATATATATATATATATATATATATATATATATATATATATATATATATATATATATATATATATATATATATATATTTAAAATACAAGCTGTGTGATTTTTAAAAGAATGGAAATTTAACTTCTGCCTTTTGTTGAGCTACTGATTTTTTATTGAACGTATTTTTGAACATAGATTTAAATATTATGTTGGTCTGTATTTATTTATTTTTTTTCATTCTTTTTAATTTCAGAAAGAAAGATGTCTCCAAAGAATCCTCGCCTATTTTCCTGGAAATTAAGTCACAATCAGGGGTTAACGAAGAATGACTTCAAAATCAAAAGAGATTTTGACCAAAAATGTAAAAAAAAAAGAAAGAATAAATGTCATTTTTTATAACATTAAAAAACTGCGCTGACCAATGTTCAGTTACAATTTTATTTGATCTAAAGATGATGCATTTTTTGTTGCTTTGCAAAACAAAATCACACTAAGATGTTTTGAGTAGTTTTATCTACTGTATTAGACTTTATATGTAGACCTTTTTTTTAATACCAAGACAGTTCCCCACCTGATATTTACACAATTGGAAAAAAAAGAAAAGCAAAATGAAAAAAGGAAAAAGAGAAAAATGTAGATGTGTAACTGCATTAAAATCTAAGTACAACAAAATTCATAGGTTTAATAAAGTACATGAAGCAAGAAGTATTGTGAGATCTTAAAAATTGTACAAATCAGCAGGAATTTACATTTTTACAGTTTTTTTTTTTTAAATTTTTAATAAAAGAAACGTATACAAGATGTATGGGAGAGCTTCACCATGTTATTTTTTCATGTATGTGAGGCAGTTCTAATCTTAGAACAAGCTGTTAGGTGACCAAAAGTGACCTTACTGCTCAGTGTAAACACAGACAGGTATGTTCTTACAAGTCATTACATTTCTACTTGTACTTTTTACAACTATCCAGCAATACCGAGCTTTGCATTAACTAAAATATGAGAACACAGCAAAAATAAATGGATCCAGCAAGATCCTGAAGGGAACAGCCATCAGCTCGCTTTTTAGGCTGCCCTTTAGATGCAGGTGTGTGTGTGCACATTCCTGCAAGAAAAGTTGGTTTTCCAGTACTGGTAACAATTTCCTGCAACTGTAAATATTCCTAAAAAGGAACGTTAACTTGTGAAAAAGAGATTCTAAAAAGAAATTGACAATGAAAGAAAATAAGTGTTAATACAAACAAATACAAAGCATTTCAGACATAGAGAGAGACGTTATGATAATAAGCTGAAATAGATGAGTAGACCGTGTTGGTAGCTTTGGAGTTAAAGTGGACAATGGTTAATCCAGTGACCCTTATTTTGATTGTGCATATGAAGCACATGTGCTCGTATGGCTGAGGAAGGATTCCAGTATATCCAGTATTTTAGTGTTGGAATAAAGCCTCTCATTCTGTTTGCCATCTCATCAACCACCTTGCTACCAGCTGACCTGTAACATCCAATTATATTCAACCTGACACTTTTCATTGACACTACTTGTGTGGTCTTGCCAAAGCTAATTGCTATCAGATTTCTCTTCTCTTTGCCTGCACATAACTGCAGTCTTATGTGTTTACAGTAGTTTATAGTTTTACAAGTTTAGAGTAACAGAATCGTTCCTGTGTAAAATGCCTCAGACTAAAAATCTCTTTCATAAATCTGACAGACTTATGAACTGTCCCACGCCAGATTTGTGAATGTGTTCCTTTCTTTGGTTTACTTTTAGAAAAACTGTACTTCCTCTTCAAAGTCTCGTTTCTACTGTCTCAGACACAGTGTTCACTGTGGGTGTCATGTTTTCTTTCTGACTACGCCTTTGGCAGCAGGGCAGTGCCTGCAGCACCTCTTTGGGACCCTTATTCATGAATATATAGATGAAAGGGTCCACCAGAGGGCTGAGGTAGAGCAGCAGGTGAGACACTAGCCCCAGATAGCTCACCACCTCTGTCAAGGACAGAGCTTCTAGAAGGAGGTTGAGGATGAAAGGGACATAGAGGACAGTGTAGTTGGCCCAGATTGCACCGATACCCACCACTGTCCTTCTCCTCTCTGGTGATGAAGGATTAGATCTGGAGCAGATCAGAGCCCTCCATGAGTCCACAGCAAAGAAGAGGAGAAAGGGGAAAGGAGCTAGGAGAGCCACAGCGAACCAGAGGTTGTACTGTAGCACAGCGAGAGCCAGGATGGCGAATGGGGCAGCCCATGCCACCAAGGCCACTATGGGATGCCTCCTGATACTGGTGCAGCAGGCAAGGCACTGTGGGTAGGCCACCTGGAGATGGCGCTCCTGAGCTATGAACAGCATGAGGGTGATGTTGGAGACGACACCAAAATAAAAGATGAAGTCGGTGGGATTGGCGGAGAACGTGGACCCACTGTCCACTTTCTGACTCACATTAGGACGTCCGAAGAAACTGATGATGTCAGAAACCAGGAGGAAGACGACGTGCATGGGAACTTTATTCTCACCTGGAAAATAAACACAGAATTTAAATTAATTGCTGAACTATTGCTCTTAAATACTTCACTCGTACTCAGGTAATACTAAAACCTATCATGATGATGACATGTTGTTAGAAACAGGTGCTTATCCATTATTTGCTGATACAACAGAAGTGCTGAAGATATTTGTTCAGAAGCGTAGAAGTCCCTGATCACTAGCAGTTGGCTTAACAATTATACATTTACCAGGCATGACATTATGGCCACCTGTCTAATATTGTGTTGGTCCCCCTTTTGCTGCTAAAATAGCCTTGACCTGTTGAGGCATGGACTCAGCTAGACACCTGAAGGTGTGCTGTGGTATCTGGAACCAAGACATTAGCAACAGATTCCTTAACTTGCGAGATGGGGCTTTTGTTTGTCCAGCACATCCCACAGACACTCAATTGGATTGGGATCTGGGAAATTTGGAGGCTAAGTCAACACCTCAAACCATTCCAGAACCATTTTTGCTTTGTGACGGGACACGTTATCCAACTGAAAGAGGCCACAGCCATCGGGGAATACTGTTTCCATGCAAGGATGGACATGGTTTTGCAGCAATGCTTGGGTACAAAATTCCGGCACTAAGAAGCATAAAACTGCTTCACCATGTTTGGTTCTAACAACAGGTATTACCTACAGATTCCCCTCCAGTGAGGGGTCTTTTTAAGTCTTTCTAGTACATAGTGTACTTCCAGTTTTTGTCCTTATTCAACTTCCTAGAAAAACAGCATGCTAAACCCGAGTGGGTAGGAAAGGCTAGACAGAGCTAAATAAATTGAACTGCTGGGATGTTAGTGTGTCTCTCCCAGTTTCGGTGCCTCAACATCGCCCTCCATTCCAGAAACTCTTGCCACCAAGGGGAAAATGACATCTCTTGTGTTACAGTGAAATCCTAGACCACAGTCACCAGTAATTAGGGCTATTTGTTAAAGTGTGTTAAGAGCCACTACTTGTCTGCGCCTATGATTCCTTTGCTGTGGTTCAGTGACTTTTTGCTTTTCTTCTCATTTCCTTTTACATTCTCTGAGGCATGTGTTCTACACCCAACAGTTTGAAGGTTTCTGGTACAAGAAGTATTCCAGAAGGTTATCAGCCAGGCTGTTATGATGCCAGAGACCCAGAGTTTATCTTCATGTGTCTGTGCTGAATTTTATTTCAGGTCTAGCACCTTTTCGGTGCCATCAGTAAGCAGTCCCATTTAGATCAGTGTATTCTGCTACTGTCATCACATGAGCTGTGATATCAGCCTATCGGGAGCATACGCTGCATTCCTGTAGACAAATGTCACTGTTTTCAACCTCCTTATCCCTCTTTGATGATATGGCACAATCATCTCCACTGTCTTTGGTTTTCCTGTCTAGTAGCTCAGTAGATTTATAATAGTGGCTATATATTTAGGGTGAAGAAACAAATTTGTATTGTCTACATTAGCTGTTACCTTGTGTGTAAATTTACAACTGCTGGAAGCAAGACATGAAGTCTTTACAGACTCCTAGTGTCCATCAGGATGCTCAGGAGATGCCCAGAAGCTGTTATCTGCCCAGTTTTTGAGGTAAAAGTAATCAAAGACAATTCATGTTAGATTCAGGGGCTGTTTTCTATGGTTCCCTTTAGCCACACTTGAAAAAGTGTTCAGTGGTGACAAGTAGTTAGAAGTGGGGGTTAAAATGATGCACAGTGATAAAATCCCAAGAATGAAATAAAATAAAAAGCATATCCTGTGCTGCACACACTGCCAAAGTGCCAACTTTGTCTCAGCTTTAACCAAAATGTCTAACTCAGACCTCTGCATCCTTAGCTCTGAAATGCTCTACTCTAATCACAAGACATATTTAAACACAGAGAAGACAAACCTTTGGAGAGATTCTTGAGGATGTAAAGAGCGAGTCCAATGGCGGGCAGCCCAAGGCTGAAGGTCAGCCAATTCATCACTTTGGCTAAATGGACATTGGCAGGTGTGGTGTTGTTCCCAGTGGCACTAGTAGTGACACTGAGGAGGTCAGGGCCAGCTATTGTCACCGTGGTGTTGTCAGCCATAAGAGGCTGCACAGCAGCTCTTTATGTGTTCAGCTGTTTAGATGATCAAAGAGGTGATGCTGTGAAGGCAGCAGGCTGTAGTGACCACCTACTGCAGTATGCAAAAACACAAGGACAAAATCATTTTTAATGTGCCAAATAAACACATCAGATGTGTACATGTGAGACCTTAAACACAAACCTCAATATAGACAAATAACAGTGCTTAGCTATCCACCATTCTGTCTAAACTAAGCACTGAGCTCCCATTTAATTTAATACTGTATTTCAATATAAGCACGTTTCCTTTTAAGAAAAAAAATGTTTTTTGTTAACATGGTTAGTTTTTGTCTAAATAAATATATATTTGTCATCAAACTGACGGAACATACCAACATGACAGCAGCAGAGAAGGGAGTTAAGTTTAGAGATCGTTTAAGATACAATTCATCCCCACATTTACATAATTTTCTGCTTCCCTGCAGTGCTGCTTGTCCATCCAGAACGTCTGAGTGAGAGTTACCCAGTTTTTGAGGTCTATAATGGAACTAAATGGTGCATTCCTTAAATAAAAACGTCCATTGCAATGCAGAATTCAGAGAAAGGACAGACTGTATTTTTATCATTTTTAATAACTTTCTTTATGTCCTACCTGTGGTGTATGTTGTGTTTACTTCCATGCGTCAAAACCACTTCGGGTGTGATCCCAGCCTTTTTTCCAGATTAAATTCAAAAACTCTTCAAATATCTCAGTTCCATCTTAAAATGTCAGACACCATGTGTCTTCTTGTGAATCTACGTGTCATGGAACTTTTACAAAGCTGTTTATTGCTGCTGTGCTGAGCCTCATTATCTCAACAGAGCTCAGAAAGCTGCTTTGAATGAGGCGTGGATGTGCTCAGTCTCCTCTGTTGGTGTTCGTGTCTGTGACACAGCAGGATGAGAAGATTTGCATTAAAAACTGATATCAGTATAATTTAACAGCCTTTATGTAAACTTTATTTCTGTATGTTTGTGTCACACTAAAGTTAACTGCCCTTATTTTTATTTCTAAAGGGAGGAGCCTAGATTTTATTTTTACCCACGCTCAGAAAAATAAAGGTGCCAACTGGAACCAAAAGTGGTTCTTTAGACTGATGCTATAGAAGGACCTTTTTTGGTGCCACAAAGAACCTTTCAAACAATGGTTCTCTGAAGAACCATTTCTTTCAGTGGCTCATTGAAGAACCTCTGAAGGTGCCCCAAAGAACCATCAAGAAATGGTTCTTTGGGGCACCTTTAATGGTTTTTCAAAGAACCTTTATAAAAATGGACTTAAAAATGGGTTTAAAACCTTCTTTGACGTATGATGGTTCTTTAAAGAACCATGAAGACATCTGAAGAACCATTTAAGAACCATAATTTTTCTGAGAGCAGGAGGATTATTTGCCTTAAAGAGCTGTTTGTTTTTATATCAAATATATGACTCTCAGGGGCAAAACCGACCAACAGAAAAACAAAAAACAGGAAACGCAACAAAAACAAGCAAAAAACTCAAATTATTCAGATTTAAAAAAAAAAAAAAGAAATACTGTCATTCCTAAAATGGTAGTTGTTTTTTTGTTTGTTTGTTTGAAATGCTGCCATATTTTCTGCTTTGTTTTTCTAAATGTTCTTTTTGTTGTTGTTGTTTTTGTCTTTTTCTTTTCACGTTCTAAAGCTCAGGGTTATAATCTGGTCAAAAGTGATCAGATAGAACAAATTATTAACCTGCTAAAGTGGGAAATAATGATTTTCCTCTTTCTAAAACTGATCTGATAGAAAACCCAAAACAAAACTTTTCACATGCGCTAAATAATAATAAATGGAATGTCATGTTCATTAGTTTAGTATTAGCTACACAACCTGATAAAGGTTTTTACTTTATGTGACTATCCAGGAGAAAAACTGTAAATGAAGAATGTGAGCAGAAATTCTTTGTACATTGTGCATCAGAGTAAAATATACAGGAGCTGAACAGGAACCTGGACTGAACAATGATTCCCTTCTTAATCTGTTTGATGTAGCCTTGCATATCTTACATCTTCTGCACAATGTTTTAGATTTCTCACATACTTTGGGTTTTTCCAGTTTTTTGCTTTTTAAGGCAGATGAGATATAAAACTACTTTTACACTCCTGTTGCATGTCCTGTAGCTGGTACCAGGAACTCAGTGAAGACAAAAAAGCAAGCTGACTTCATACAGGAGGGCATACTAACATTTTCTGACACCAAAAGCATTTGAAATAGTGTAATATATGTAGTAAAACATACTGAATATTTTTTAAAGAGGCTGTTTTGATATTAGAATGGACCTACGATGGCCTGCAGTACTACAAACAGGAAGGATAGACAGATACTTGCTAGCCAACATTTTACAACATTGTGCCAAGAATATGAAACCACTTGAACACGTAGAAAAACTGATCAGTTTGCAGAACCTCCGTTTTAATTCAGCTGTAAAGGGCAAATAAATGTGTTTGAGTGTGGACCATGAGCTCTATAGAAATAAATAATACACAAGGGAAAATGAGTAATCATAATCAGCATTCTCCACTCAGTCAGCATTTATCTGCACTTAATGTTCCTCTATAAATAAAGCAGGAGTCAACCAAATTCAAATTCAAATTCAAATTTTATTTGTCACATGCACAGTCATACACAGTACGATATGCAGTGAAATGCTTACACAACTGCTCGTGATGTAAAGAAAAAAAAGAAAAGGCTATGAATAAGATAGGAAATAAATATGAAAATTAAAAGGGGTAAGTTTAACTAGGAAGGAATAAAATAAAATATATATATGAATTTGTTGAAAATAAAATAACTGTACAACACAAATTAGAATGAAGGGTAAATTTAACTGGGAAAGAATAAGATAAAATATATATGAATTAAAGTTTAAAATAAGATAACTGTACAGCAAAATACACAATACACAGTATAGAAATATATAAGAATGTATGAAGAAATATAAATATATATACAATAACAGCAGCATTTTACAAGTATTAAATGGAAATGAAGAAATATAATGTCCAGTGTTGTGCAAACCACATTGTAGGTGTCTTGTGCAGTGCAAATATGCTTAAAGTGATTAAGTGTAAACAAAGTCCAGACTGTCCAGTGTGTGTGTAAGAACCATATGTGTGGGTCCGTTCTATGTGGTGGTGTGATTGAGAGACCGTATCGCCTGCGGGAAGAAGCTCCTCCTCAATCTCTGTGTTGGTCTTCAGGGAGCGGAATCGCTTTCCTGACCTCAACAGAGAGAACAGTCCGTTGTTGGGATGGCTGAGGTCCTTCACGATCTTCCTGGCCTTGGTCCAGCACCGCCTGCTGTAGATTGAGTGCAGGTCAGGGAGCTCGGAGCGGATGGTGCGCTCAGCTGATCGCACAACCCTCTGTAGAGCTCGTCTGTCCTGCATGGTGCTGTTCCCGAACCAGGTTAAGATGTTTCCCGTCAGGATGCTCTCTATGGTGCACGAGTAAAAGTTCCTGAGCACCTTGGAGGGCAGTCGGAAGTCTCTCAAGCGTCTGAGGTGGTAGAGACGCTGTCGGGCCTTTTTCACTACGGTGTTGATGTGACAGGACCATGACAGGTCCTGCGTGATGTGAACTCCGAGGTATTTGAAGCTGTCCACTCTCTCCACTGGGCACTCGTTGATGACGGGGGTCTGGTAGTTCCTCTCCTGCTTAGTACTGAAGTCCACTATCAACTCCTTTGTTTTACTGACGTTTAGAAGGAGGTTGTTCCTCTGGCACCAGGTCTCCAGATTCCTAACCTCCTTCAAGTAGGCCGTCTCGTTGTTGTCAGAGATAAGGCCCACCACGACGGTGTCGTCAGCAAACTTGATGATGGTGGTGGAGCTGGTAGTGGCCACACAAATTTTCCATGTGATTCTTGAGTTGAAATCAGCTTTAACTTGAGATCGTAGATTTATAAATTGTATATGTTCGAAATTTCATACATACGTAATCCCTACAGTAAGAGGCTGACAATCTGACAGCTGCCTAACTATCAACACAGTCTTTAGATTTTATTCTGAGCTGAAAAATCTAAACAAACAAAAGTAACAAATTAATATCGAAATGGCAACTTTGTGATCGAAGAAATGAAAAACCGCCTTGGTCAGCTGGTTCAGTTGCAGCTGGCGGAGCCAGAGAGAAGTTCAGTTTATTAAAGAAAACCTGCCAGTAAGCTAGGATCACAGAGACTGTTGCCCTGGTAACAGACTCAAAATTTAAGCTAAACCTAAATTTAAGGCTCACAGTAATTTTATTAATAGTTGAATCACAGAAAAGTTTATAATAACAAACACATCAATTACAATTTCTCTATGAGGCCCTTGTTTTGGTTTTTAATTTTAATTGTTTAATTTTGAAAGCATGTAACTGTTACATATTAAATCATCAAACCTTCAGGGTTACAGTGAATTTAAAGACTGAGTCACAAATCCTGCTGCTCTGCACTCTGTGGGACAAACCTTCAAGTATTCAGCACATCCAGACAAACACCACTGAAAAGACTTCAGTACATCCTTATTTTCATTCATTTGTGATACACCTTTTGATTCTGTTGCTTTAATAAGTTAAAACAATAGTTCAGATTCATACTAGCAGTTTTCATTTTACATTATGTAGAGGCTGATGTGTAGAAAAACCCATTAATAACTTAAAGAATATGAGGATTATTACCTGATCATCATTTTAAAACAAATCATTTTAAAACAAACAAAATCAGTACTTCTTTTATTAGTTTAGCATTAGGATACAGTGAAAATGAGTCAAAATCATCATGTTGGGGACTGGAACATGAAACTAACAGTCTTGCTTTGGTGCTTCCAGATTATGAAAGAATTTGAATAACAGAGAAAGAGCTGCTTAACACTCCAACACAGAAAAACATCCATAAAATGTTTCTAATAATGTTGTCCATCTGTTCAGAGACACTCAGTTCAGTCCGTTTACCCTAGCTGCATTCTCTTTTGTCCTCCGAGGGGAAAAGAGCTAGAGGTCACGAGGGGCCTGAAGGTGCTTCTGCTTTGCCTTTTTTTGTGGGGTCCATAACAGTTCCTTCATAGGCGACCTTGTTTTTGATGCCTTCCTGTATCAGCCTCTGCTGCACACGGAGCTTAGCGTTGTTCATCCTGCAATAAAACCTTGACAGTGGGAAGAAACACGAGCATTCCGATTACAAAACAGAGTAGTAAACAAGCTAGACAGGGGGGAAAGAGCCAAAAACAGAAATGTTTATTCTGAGTAAAATGTGAAAGGCACTGAAGAAAAACGGTCCTTAAGACGTACCAGGACCCGAGTGTGGTGACCATAAAACCCGCAAATCCCACGTCAAAAGACCTCTTCACCCGACCTGAGGAAAACAAGAAAACATGTCAGATAAATATAAGAACAACTGGAAAAACTTCTGTTTGCTTGTATTTCTGTTTAAATGGCCTATGATAAAATGTATACTAAGGTTTGGATACATCAAGAGGTTTTGGCTTTGCATGATGAACTGTACAAGAAAATTATAGTAAATTACTTCACATTCCAACCGAGACACACGTCCCCTCTGATGCTGCATCAGGAAGGGTATTCCATGTTGTGTCAAAAAGTGATTGCCTGTATTTAAACTGTTGTAAGTGACTTGTTGGCCTATAATCTGTGAAATGTTTGCCAAATAGATTACTCGTGAAACAAATAAAGTCATTTTGAGTCACAAACAGAATCCCTCTCACAAGGTAGAAGCTGCAATCAGGTTTTCCAAAGTGACTATTAGATTTCCTGTTTTTATCCAGCGAAAGTCACATTGTTATCAAAAAATCTTTTTTTTTTTTAATGGACTGTATTGATTATAATATAGATACAATAATGCACCATCATAAAAATAACTCCAAAACACATCCTTTCTTTATTTTATGCATATCCCCTTTATAAATCCTGTTGACTACAGTCTACAGTTTATTGCTACCTGCTGTGGCGACCCATTGTGGCAAGGGAGCATCCAAAAGTAGCTGTACTTTAACAGTTGAGTGACAGTAATAAAAAAAAATCAAGCAGTAAATTCAGAGACATCTCAGACTCGAGACTCACTGGTAGCCAGAAAATAAAGCAGCCCAGCAGCTACTGAGCCTCCGGCTCCATGCAGGATGGCCTCTCTGGCACAAGGAGTGTTCTGGACATCCAGGATCCCCAGCAGCCTCAGACCCTGAAGAACAGACAGTAAAGACATTTTCCCCACACTGGACAGAAATGCAGTGATGCTATTTGTGCTGCAAACCAAAAAGAATATATTTACAGTTTACTACACGTTAATGCTTTCCAGTAACCACTCACAGTCCGTTGTTTAATTTAAATGTGTTGTCGTGAACTCAGACAAGTGTTTTACAGAAAGCTTGAATAATGGGGTCAATAATCGGTAAGCCGACGTTTTCGGATTGCCATACTGTTTAAGAAAATCGTTGCCTCACTAACAGGGATGCTGGTTTCATGTCTGCTACTTAAAGTTAATGTTTCAGCACCAAATTTCCAAACCGGGTCTTGTCTGAAGCCTCTTGTCTCATGAAGGTTATGTGTCATTCAGCTGTCCTCTTTAACTGGTTGCTTAATTTAAACGTTCGGAATGTTGTCATTACTCGAATTGAGCTCGTTTTTAACTTATAATTTCATAATTTTCTCCTACAGTTCAAATGAAATAAGCTGAATCTGTCGCCTGATGTTGACCTTCTGCAAACATCAAGGCTTTTCCGCCGCGATTCCATCGAGTTCCTTCAAGTTCTCACCTTGGTCTGAGTCTCCCCATCTTCTCCTGCCATATAGCCGCCGTATGTGTGTCCTTCTTCAACGTGCAAGTTCAATTTATGTTAAAAACATATAATCACTTTCGTAACAACATTGCCTCTGTACGCATGCGTCGTACCTGTCGAATGGTCCGTTCCCTATGAGTCGCCGACTCGAACGTGCTGAAGATGTGTGGTTCCGGCGTCTGCAAAAAAAAGTGATTTCCTGTTTTTCTGTGTTTTTCACATCTAATATCGCTACTTCGTTTAGTAAATAGATCGTAGTGAACAAGATTTATAAAGGGGTTAGATATAAAAAATAAGTAATGACATGTTTAGCAAGTATCTTTATGACTCTTCATTATTGTGCCTACATTATAATCAACCAGGGCCTTTTTGGTCACTTAAAATATGCTTATAGAACTGTGATGTTATTTATTTTATTTTTATTTTATTTTTTACAATTTCTGTTGCCCTCTTTGTTACTTAAAAAACAAATTTTTAATATCAAAGAGAATTTTTTCCCTGATAAATGAAAGATATATAAAACTGACTGTCAAAAATGGTTGCAGTAGTAAGACAGTCAAAAACAAAAAACAAACAAATAAACAAAACTATCCTGTTTGCTACAGGCTATTTGCCAACTTAAGCAAAAATATAAGACCTAAAAAAACAAATAAATAAAGGACAGAAACATTAGCAATCACTTTTCACCTTGTAGATGTGCCTAGTTGCTTTAAGAAAAAAAAAACTCCAGTAAACTGGTTGAAGACAGTATGTTCTAGATACAGACTGTGCTGCGTTGTTTTATGTGTTATAGAAAATGGATACAGGAAATAAATGGTTAATTAGTTAAATGAAAAGGAAACTGAAGTCACACTGCTGTGTCATCCTAACCTATCACAAACATTAATCCTGACGGGAATTATGTGACACGGTAAATGTTTCCAATAAACAACATCAAACAGGAAGCCTGCATGTCACAGTGATCCTCCATTTAAAAACAAGGTTATTTCACTACATCCACAACAGATTAGCAGTCATCCTGTTTTGGTGGTAATTATTTTTTCTATCATTACATCACTTTAGGGGTCTGATTGAATATAAAAAAAATGAAAGAGGAAGATTAAAGACTTGAGCACTGTACCTATAACAGGGAGAATGACTAGAAAGAAGAGATGCATACTAATGAATAGTGTAAAACATTGTTTAAAGTGTGTGTCAAATATATTATAAAAGTTATTTGAACAGATTTTTAAGCATTCTCTGAACCAGCTTTTATTTTTAATGGTTAAAGGGAAGACTGCATGTTTAGAATTGGGTAAAAACCAGTTAAATTTTTGGTGCTTCTGTGTCACATAAGGTTTTAAAAATACTTTTTTCCTCTTAAAAATATACTTCTGCCAGCTTGTGGGTAAAGAAAAGTTTAAATGTTTTATCCTTCTAATAAAAACAGGTAGTTGGGATTAACACTGATATCCTATCCGAGCTTGTTTGGTACTAGATACTTGACTCCTGTGTCCTTTATAAAGCTGGACAGCTTACCTCCAGACACTGCCTGCAGCCACCGGAGAGGTAAGACATGCTGCTCTTACTAGCAGACAGATGATTTATATGAATCTTGTTTAAGTGTGGAGGGCTATATAGATATTTACATATCTATATTATTAACTTTAAAACTTTATTCTGTATTCCAGCTCCAGTATTATAAGTATGGAGCTCAAGAAATATCGTTAATAGAAATGCTGGTATTTTTGCAGTATATGCTGACCTAATTAATAGATATTAGATGAGTTATTAATGATTTATGTGCATATATTTTATGTTTTACTTATGTATAAATATGCTAGTGACACAGATTTTCACCAGGGATAGTGGTGTAACACCCTATAAAGGCTTATTCTTTATTTAATCTGAAAAATGAACACAATAAGAGGACAAAACCTTTTAATTTTCTCACTGAAAATAGAATTACACCCAATACAGTCAAAAAAATTTGGTACAATGCCCCCCATCATTATGCTTGCTAGCTGAAAAGTCTTAAGGAATAACTAACTAACTGAGTGACTAACTAATCCAACTTGCCGCCTACAGAATGATGGCACAGATTAGCAGAATGCTCCTTGCTCTGATGTTGAGTTTGTTTGTTGGAGCTTCAACTTTCATCTTATCTCCTGCAGGTAAGAGAATAGAATGATTATTGTAGGAAGCTTATATTGATCTAAGATGTTATTGGAAATATTGTGAAAAAGGCTGAGGATTCTGTCATTCTTATATTAAAGATGCTAATAATATATATTTATATGTGTGCAAGGCTTTTATAAAGAAAATTTATAATAATAGAAAACAAACAAACAAAATATAGAATTAATGGTTGTGTTCCAGTTGTGTTGTCCTGTATTACCACAAACATTACAAATACCAAAATCTCTAACAAGGTTTAGACTTTTATTTTTGGAACCAAATAAAAACTTATTCCACCTCCAGCGGCCTTCCAGCTGCCGCCCTGTCAGCTCATCAACCAGACAGTGTCTCTGGAGAAAGAGGGCTGTCCCAGCTGTCACCCAGTAGAGACAACCATCTGCAGTGGACACTGCATCACCAAGGTAATGTGGTTCATGAGTGTAAAGGAGAGAAATATAAACCAAAAGAAGTTCAAAGCTGCAAAAATCAGGAGATAAAAACAAATCATTTGGAGGCCCGAAAACCAAAAATAATACAATCAGAGCTTATTTGATTCTTTACGAAAACATATGTGGTAACACTTTATAACCCGACCTGCAAATAAGGCGCAAGTGCTCTGTACTTACGCACATTTTGAGGTCAACAAGTCAGGTTTTTGCAAGAAACAAGTACATTGTAAGTATCCTGCACTTGCCTGCAAATTGCAAGTGTAGGGTACTTGCACCTTAGTCACTCCATAACACGACCCGCGCCCCAGAAAGTACAGGGTACTTACAATGTACTCGTTTCATTGTTTCTTGCAAAAACCTGACTTGTTGCCCGCAAGATGCACGTAAGCACAGGGTACTTGCACCTTACTCGCAGGTTGTGTTATAAAGTGTTACCACATATTAATATCAGACTCTTTTCTTTTTTTCTACATTTTCAGCTGCTGGTTATAGACACCACCTATACTGACTGGTGTTACAGTCCACATTTTATGCACTGATGCACATTATGCAAAACTTCCACTTCATGCGTATACAAATTGGGAAAATATTCTAAGCAAGTCAGTCAGTCATGGTGCCTCTAAAGCCAAAGCCAAAGTGCTTTATATCGTAAGGCAAAAACCCAATAATAATACAGACAAAATTCCCCCTATCAGATGACCCCCCTTAGAGCAAGCACTTAGCGACAGTGGGGAGGAAGAACTCCCTTTTAACAGGAATAAAACTCCAGCAGTTCAAGGCTCAGGGAGGGACAGCCATCTGCTGTGACTGGTTTGGGCTGAGGGGAGGAAGACAGGAAAAAAGACATTGTGGAGAAGAGCCAAAGATTAATAATAAATAATGATTAAAAGCAGAGTGATGCATAAAAAAATAAATACAATAAAACCACATCACTTGAACGCCCTGAAGATGTAACACTATTAACAAGATAATCAACCTCTGTGGGAGTAGCGTCTAGGTAGCTCCTCTGCACTGTGTTGGCACATGATTCATTGAAAACATTAACTTTCCCTCACTGTGATGTAGTTTAACAATAAGAATTTATGCCTAAAACCAGGACTTTGAAACTTAATTTAAAATTTTAGGTGAATTTCTTGTTTAAAAACAGTTGCTTCTGTAGTGTTATAACAACATTTTTGTAAGGATGCTGTTTTCATTTCCCCTCCCTTTAGGACCCTGTCATCAAGATACCATTCAGCAATGTGTACCAGCATGTGTGCACATACCGAGACCTGTACTATAAAACATTTGAGCTTCCCGATTGCCCACCTGGTGTAGACCCGATCGTCACCTACCCCGTGGCTTTGAGTTGCCACTGCGGTCGCTGTGCCATGGACACATCTGACTGCACCTTTGAGAGCATGCAACCGGACTTCTGCATGAATGACATCCCTTTCTACTACTAAAAGAAGCTCAATCACATTTAAATACATTATACAGAGTATATGGAAGCTGCCCTGTCGTTTAGAATCAACCAGTAATAAAAAAAATATATGTTTCTGCAATCGAAATAAACACATGATGAATATTTCTCTCAAACAGTGTCTTAAAAAAAAATAAAAGGTGATTGCAGTGTCTTAAAATTGATGCCACAGCTGGAGTAACTTTAACTTTCATGATATCTTAAGGCCAGCAGAGATTCAAAAGGACATCTGTGTCATGGAAAAAAGTTCTTTCTGCAAAGTGATATATGACCTAATTCAACAGTTTATGAAGAATTTATGTCCTCATTTGCTAGTTTCAAGTCTTACTGATGTGACATGATGCATTCATTTCATAAACTGTGGATCCGATTACAGTCAGCCTTTGTAACTCTAATTTGTGACTCTAATTGGATTTCATCTACTTTAATTGGACATTAAAGTAGGCAAGAAAACTACACTGAAGACATTTGAGCTGGCTCACAGTAAATGATATGATGTACACATTTAAACACAGGATCCAGAAGTCTATTCCAAAAGGTTTGTCTGTGTCAATTAATCAGGATTTGGTGTTCTTAATGGATGGATGATTAAGTGGATGGATGGTGCACAATGTACATCTACTCGTATGGTCTTTGCCTGTAAGAGCTCCATTGCCTGCTTATATTGCTTTGAGTAATCACATTTTCATTTCTGAAGATAAGGGTATCAACTTGACACAAATGTTCAACGTGTATTTTTCTTCCTGCGGGTTGTTTTGTGATTACAGTGAATAGAAGTGGCTCAGGTGACTCACCAAGAGACGTTATAATGCCCATCCCAGCCTTGTCCTTACTGTGGCAGTAAGGATAAGGCTGTGCTCTCTTAGGTCCATACTAAAGCTTTTCTATAGGTCTGATAACGAATGGTTAGTCAGATCCAATACAGATGTGAGGTTTTACTTTGGAGAAGCACTTTAGTTAGGGGACTGTGCAAATTGGGGTAACATTACTTAAATTTATCCAGATAACTCTGTTCAGCAACATTAATTAAGTCAGAGGTGAATGTACTTTCAACTGAAACCCCAGAGTCTTTTTAACTTAGTTCTTTGTCCTCTATCTGCTGGTAAAGATCATCAAAGATGAATTGGTCAAGGTCAAAATGCTCATTTTGAGGTTTCAGAAATGGGATTTCACAAACCAGTGGGCAACATCACACTGACTATGTCCATGTTTTATAAACAGCCTATGACCATGTCATGGAAAAAAGGTGAGTAGTGTTAAAGAACAGAGGCAATAATAAGAAAAAAGAATTAACAAACACTTTTTGTAGGTTTTAAAGTTAATATAAAAATATACTTAAATGTTGCTTTAAGTACCAAAGCTACAATATGTTGTTAAACTTCTAGTTTTATTACAAGCATTTATCTCAGGTAAATGTGGAAGCACTTTTGCAAATATGTGATATTTTGATAAATTAAGTAGATATTTGAGCATTACATAGCTACATTGTCACCTGAAAATATCTTAAAAGGTTATTTTGTGACCCAGAAAGGGTAGTCTGGGGAAAAGGAGGATCGCATTTGTCGGCCACGGTTGTCGGAGCCTGTGCGTACTTGTAAGCGCGGCAATGGCGGAGGAGCGCCGCTGAAAAACTTATTACTTTTTCTGGGTCACAAAATAAACTTTTAAGATATTTTCAGGCGAGAATGTAGCTGTGTAAATTTCAAATATCTGCTCGATTTATTAAGACATCACATATTTGCAAAAATGCTCCGACGTTTTCGGAGACGTCTATTTTTTTTTCATGCTTTGTGGCAGCTTTAGAACATCTGTGGCATCTATTAATGTCAAATCTAGCCTTTATTTAACAACATAAGCAAACCCTATGTTACAATGATTGCACAGTCATTAAGGATCAAATCAGTTTCTGAAAAATGTTCTGTTTTTTCTCCCTCTGCTTGCTTCTTACTGTCTTTGAGGCTCGGGACCAGCACTCCTGCTGTTGGACAGAAAGACATCAGTAAGTGTTTTGGTTTTCCAATATATTAGCAACTGTCAGTGACATTTATATTAATCAGGCTGAACTTTAATCATACTTTAGATCAGCCTGTTTTACTTATTGTTTTATTTGTGCTTTGGTTTGGGGAAGTTGTTTCTTTACTGATCTTTTCCTGTCTTCTGTTATTAGACTTGAGATATGACTGCACTATGCTGTTGCTGGTGACTCCAGTTAATTCTACAAGACTTGCTGTGTAAGTAAACAAACAACAACAGTTTGGTCTGCATTTCTTGAAAGATCACATCCCCCAAACTTAGTTTAGAGGGTCTACACTGTATATAGTGAAGTCTGCAAGTTTTCTAACAGCAAAATCTGTTTTGTGCCCAAAATCATTTTGCACATCATTAGAATGAAAGTTATTGGCCATGTTTGCATAGCCCTTTTTAAAATGATGCTTTCATGACATTATTGTGTGTTGGGTGGTGGTCAGGGCTATCCAGACTGACAATTTGGGACATTGAATGTCACCTCTCCGGTGGGGAGGGAGCCTGAGATTGTCTAAATTGGAGTCTGTTCTATACCAAATGCAGAAAAAAATGTTTTAAGAAAGCAATTAAGTTCATGTTCCAAAAATATGATTGTTTGCTTGCAGGACACCAGGAGAGATGAGTCCTCCGTCACAGATGGTGTGGTCAGTGAAGATGGTCGCCTGCAGGTTCAAGCTCATTGCATCTCCAACCCACATCCACTGCCACTGTACTTAAGGGAAGTTAAAGACTTTCTGCACCTACATTTGGATTACCTCGATCCATGACAGTCATTCAGGCAGTAATGCCTGGACTGGAAACAAGCATCCTTAAAATAATACAACATTCCAGCTCATGTGTTGAAATGGAAAACAAATGTGTTGTTTAAATTAGAGACTGCACTTGTGACAGAACAATAAATATTTTATTTTGATTATATAAGTAATGTAAGTACAAAACAAACTGTGGTAGACCTAAACTTATTTTCAGAATAATTACATCTGAGACTTTGTTTCATTGTAAGATTATAACAGTGATGGCAATATAATTGTTTGTTGTTCAGCAGAACAGTGTCCAGTATGTTGGCTGTTATACTTTGTTGTGTTTGAAAATAAAAGTTGGGCTGATTTTAACATCATTACAAAAATTGTTGTTAATTATTTTTAATCATATTCAGGTTACCACAAATTGTTTTTTCATTCAGTTGAACTTGAAATGTTTGTCAGTAGGTAAACAATTAGTATTGTACAGTCAGAAATATCAAGTTATTGTTAATACTGCAGACTTGCAATGTATAAGTTGTCCTAACAGTCATCTTAAGTAAGCTTTACTTAGTTTTTTTGAGGCAACGAGTTTCCATAATTTTTTTGAGTTCTGGGAACTAACAAGGCTGTACAGTGTACTCAAAATGAGTAAGTTGCCCTAACTTGGTCATCTTAAGAAAACTTGATCCAATTTTTTTGAGTTCTGGGAACAAATGAGCTTGTACAGAGTACTCATAATAAACAAGTTGTCCTAACTTAGTCATTTTTAGCTAAGCTTTACTCAATTTTTTTGAGGCAACGAGTTTCCATAATTTTTTTGAGTTCTGGGAACTAATTAGATTTTACAGTGTGGGGGAATCTGTCCATAGGACAACTATTAGTCGTGCACTGCACAAAGTTGGCCTTTATGGAAGAGTGGCAAGAAGAAAGCCATTGTTAACAGAAAACCATAAGAAGTCCTGTTTGCAGTTTGCCACAAGCCATGTGGGGGACACAGCAAACATGTGGAAGAAGGTGCTCTGGTCAGATGAGACCAAAATGGAACTTTTTGGCCAAAATGCAAAATGCTATGTGTGGTGGAAAACTAACACTGCACATCACCCTGAACACACCATCCCTACTGTCAAATATGGTGGTGGCAGCATCATGCTCTGGGGGTGCTTCTCTTCAGCAGGGACAGGGAAGCTGGTCAGAGTTGATGGGAAGATGGATGGAGCCAAATACAGGGCAATCTTGGAAGAAAACCTCTTGGAGTCTGCAAAAGACTTGAGACTGGGGCGGAGGTTCACCTTCCAGCAGGACAACGACCCTAAACATAAAGCCAGGGCAACAATGGAATGGTTTAAAACAAAACATATCCATGTGTTAGAATGGCCCAGTCAAAGTCCAGATCTAAATCCAATCGAGAATCTGTGGCAAGATCTGAAAACTGCTGTTCACAAACACTGTCCATCTAATCTGACTGAGCTGGAGCTGTTTTGCAAAGAAGAATGGGCAAGAATTTCAGTCTGTAGATGTGCAAAGCTGGTAGAGACATACCCTAAAAGACTGGCAGCTGTAATTGCAGCAAAAGGTGGTTCTACAAAGTATTGACTCAGGGGGCTGAATAATTTTACGCACACCACACTTTTCAGTTATTTATTTGTAAAAAATGTTTGGAATCATGTATGATTTTCGTTCCACTTCTCACGTGTACACCACTTTGTATTGGTCTTTCACCTGGAATTCCAATAAAATTGATTCATGTTTGTGGCTGTAATGTGACAAAATGTGGAGAAGTTCAAGGGGGCCGAATACTTTTGCAAGCCACTGTATATAAGAGTTGGATATAGCCACCATGCCACCACCCATTAGTGAAGTTAGTGAAGTTGCGGTTCTAATATTATCAAGAATATGATACATGGTCTCAATTATATTAAAAGAACAAATGCATGATTTTCAGTGTTGAAATAGGAAGCAGTATAGTTGACTGCTAATTTAGATTGCCTTAAGAAGGAGTCAAGAACTCAGCCAGAACTCAATTGAGCATGTGCATTTGGTCATGCATCCACAATTTTTTTAGCATAGCACTACACCTCTACTCAAAAAGTAATGGAATCACTCAGATAGCTATGGTAGCTCCTGGCATCGCCTCCAATCAGCTGTGGCATTGCCCTCAAAGACCCTAACATTACCTCTAAACAGCCACAGCATCACCTGCCAAACGGCAGGTCATGGCATTACTTCCAAACAACCAGTGATGCCACAGTCAAGTGTCAATGCCATGATCTGAGTAACCTCCTGCTGTAGAAACAGGTCCCACAAAGAGGCTGTGTCCTGTTGTAAATTCCTAAGGACCAGTCAGGAAGTTCTGGCAGAACACTATGGGCAAAGTCAACTTTTCTGTCAGAAAAGCTAAAGTGCAGTTCAGACACATTATCAATAATGCATTTCTAAAACTACAAAACAATGGCCAGTTTTATCTGGAAGCAAGTGTAAATAATTATTTTACAATTTATTAAGGACTAAATGATGAGCACCTTCTGATGCACACTCACAAGTGAATACCAAACACTTTCCCCCCAATGGGATTAACAGGAAGAAGAATGATTCTCCTTGATTAACTCTATTACAAAGCCTTAAGTTTGAGTTATCAGCACGAAAGGTAAGTATGGATGGGGCTTCATGGGGGACACAACTGATTAGAATATTATGTATGCGAATGACCTTTACCTATAGAATAAGGTTATGAAATATGGCAATTTTCCCATAAACCTCTGTACAATCAAACGTCTTTTTTTTTGCATCAGGCATCAAACTTATGTTTTATTTTTTATTCCTAATTAAAATTGCTACAGTGGAAGTTACTTTCTATACTTTCAAACTGTACCATTCATTCAACAGCCCCTCACTGAGTAATAAACAAAATAAATGAACTTAGAGCAGCAATTAAATTGATATCCTACTTTCAGTTACCTTACTGAGCAGTGCAGGCATGTCACACCCACGTTCCACAGGGGAATAGTTGATCCATCTGAGGATGGCCTCAAACACAGTGCTCTCCTGCTTCACATTGAGCTCATCCTTCTCGATAAGATCTGATAGTTGCTGCACAGAGAGCTGCAGGAACTCCAAGGAGAGTGCTGCAACCTCTTCAAAGTGATGGAGGATGTAGAGATAGGCCTTTCCCCTGAGGTCAGGACAGTTGTGTAAGTCTGCTAGGTTGCAGATATTGATGCAGTTATTGAAACAAAGTTTCCTCTCCAGGAAGTTGCAGCAGGCTTGAATGACGCCAGTGACGATGAAGTGGTCTGCTTCCACCAACAGCTCCAGTACATTGTCCTCTGTCACCACAACAGATTGGGTATAGGCATATTCCAAAATGAGGCTCATTGCTTTTGGGGACACAGTGGGGAAGTTGTAGACCTGGTTTGATGGTAGTGGTTTGTGCAGATTCAGATCAGCATTTTCACATTGTCTCTGTCATGAAACTGAAAAGTACCTGATGTCATGCAGCTTGTGGTTAAATAGCATTTGTAAAATTTTGCAGCTGCATGCTTACTTGAGCAAGCTGTGATCAAGAGTTATGAAATTAAAAAATCTAAAATGACTTGATTTCAAATGGGCAATCTCCTATTTAAGGTGTCTATTCAGGCATGTGCAGAAAAACTTTCAGCATTGCTGCTATGTTAAGACAGACAGAAAGATATAGAGTTGTCTAGGCATTATTGCAAATATTCCAGTAACAGGGGACAGCAGGCATTAAATAGCTGCAAATATAATAACTGAATTTTACATTATCAAATTTACTGACTAGACAGAATTGGAAAGAGCGGACATGTCCCACTGCAACAGGAATGGCATTGGCCACCTCTCAGTCTGGCCCTAAATCGATTACCTGCCAGTTTAGACATACAATTTCAGCTAAACTGGTGAAGGCACAGCTAATATCACCACTGATGTGGTCCCATTACTTTTGGTGCAGGCCAGTTTGTGCACAACTTTATTAGAACTGCTGCTGCTGCTGTGGTGCTGATGACATAGAATGAGAAAGCCAGTTTATAGCGTCTGTTATCTTTCAAACCAGATCTTAAAGGCTCATTGTGGAGTCAAACACAAACATGTACTATATAGGTATCCCAACAAACCCCCCAAAATAAATAACTAAATAAAAATACAGGATTGATTTTTTTTACCCCTAAAAATTGCTCCATTACATTTATAGTGATCAAAAAGTATAGGTTAACATTGACCTCCCAATACCTGCTGCACTGTGTTACATGAAACCTTTGAAGTAGGATAAATGCAGAAACAAACCACAGCCAAACAACACAGGCCTGCTCATCTGAAGTATGCGCTGCAGTTGCAGAGGATGATCCTGTGAATTTTAAACTCAACATCTCCAGCTCGGATCACAGAGTCACACAACTGTCCCTCCAGAAAAAGCTCACTAAAGACAGTACTACAAGTGCTGTTCATTATTCAGATGATACTCAAGAGGTTTAAACTTCTCAAAAATCTCCTGTTTAGTGTTTTCCTTTAGAAATCTGCCTACACTTTGTCTAAATTACTGATTACCTTAACTTATGCTGCCTGGAAAGCGTCACTAGTCTGTTTATATTTGAAAATCATGGTGCTTCATTCCGTTCTTCTGTTTATTAATCGGGCAAGTGATTACAAATAAACCAAATTGTATTACAAAATCACAATTTCTACCTCAGCAAATTCAATTTTTGCAAACCTTGTATTTTTAATTAAGGAACGTACATAAGTATATTTTGCCAAATAACATATTCATAAAAATATCAGCGACAAAAACAGATATTAAATAAATGTAGGAGAAAAAATTATATATTTGAACTGAAACGATATTTGCGTAAATTCAAGGCAAATTCCTTTCCGTATTTTTGCGTTCATGTGGAATGGCTGCTCCGGGACTCCGTAGAGAAGCTGGTGGTTTGTTGACATTTTTCTTCATCAGCTGAGTGGCCAGAAGTTAGCCGTCGAGTTTCCGAGCAGCTCAGAACAAATCAACACCTCATCTTTATTTTTACCCGCTGACGCTGTCATTCAGCCGTCACAAACCACAAACACTTCACTCATGTTTTACACAACCAGCGGCGCTACACAGAAAACCAAGGGTTACTGCGACCGTTAGCTACATATAGCTAGTGTTCGGCTGCAGCTAGCCTGGCTACGGAAAAGGCTAGCGACTTTAGCCGATGTGAAGCGAAGACATGGAGGGGATACTTTACAAATGGACGAACTACATGACAGGTGAGTCTTTCTAAAAACTGATTTGAACTAGCCGTGTTAGTATTGAATAATGTCAGACAATTTTACATATGTTACAAGCTTCTAAATTAGCAGGTTAGCTAACAAGCTAATATTAAATTAAAAATGTACATGTTACTGTGCGGCTGCTGTTTTTGGTTGTAAATTAATGTAATGTTGGATTAGTCAGAATTATGTTGCTAATGAGCGTCATGCCAATACCAAGGTACTGCTGCAAAAACTTAGTTAAAGCATTAAAAGTCAGGAAATACCATTTCGACATGGTGAAATGTAAGACATCACTAGATTGTTAATGCTGAGCTATCAAAGTATTCCAAGTAATTAGACGTGGAGAAACAGTAAATACATTTTTCTAAGTTTTAGCATTTATTATGTTCACCGTTTTACCTACTCATGGGTCTTTAGCGCTTAATTAAATTAAAGCATTGAAGAATTTAAAAGTCAGTTTGTTATGATCTTCAAAGACAGTTAGAAGCAGAGTTATTCAATCTCCACTGCATGCCAGGTTTACTGGCAAAAGTCACAATAATTCAGCAATTTACAATGTCCACATCACACAAATTACAAGTGTGTTTTGAATATCTTTATTTAACTAAAGTTGTTGTTGGTGATAGTGGTAGTTGTGGTGTGTGTGTGTGTGTGTGTGTGTGTGTGTGTGTTTGCAAATCAAAGAAAACAAGGTCATTTTGGTGAATGCTGCTGTCTTAAAATTATTCACCTTGTTCTTGGAAAGTGCATTTAGTTCTTTGTAGTGCACCAACGTTCTTTTAAGGAATCTCAGCCGTTCCTCAGATCCAAAGGCCTCCAGTTAGATTATATGAAACCCAGCTTTGGTAGATTAGATATTTGCTGGAGCCAGTAGTTTTCCCTATTGTCATGGTTGCACAAACTGGGCTGTGCTGGCTTGACAGAAAGGTAGATGTATACAAATTCCAATAAAAAGCATTATATATGTCAAATCAAATGACAAAGTAGGTAAGCTAATTGCTGTGTATAGCTGTTATGGGCAGTGGTGCAAGTGAATGGATGACTAAAGAGATTGTGTATGGAATCTTGTTTAGTGCAAGAAACCAAAATCCAAAGGAGGTTTCTCAGGGAAGAGAACTACACATCAACTAAGCTCTAAGGGCTTTAATAGAGGACTTGCACAGAAGGCCCAGATGTTGCCAGTGTTGCTGAATGAAAATAAACACAAACATAGACTGAAAAGAAGGTGGGGTGGAGTGGGTCTTCACAGAGTAAAGAAAATTAAATACATTTGTGTGTCTAAACCTAAGAAGGAATATTTGTGGATATATCAGACCAAGAATGTCAGATATGGAGCTCCCAGTTTAGAGCAAAAGAACTGTAAATGTAGTAAATGTTTATCACTGTAAACTCTAAAATGTAATAGAGCAGAGTTTAAAGTAGCAAATAAGCTACTGAAATACAGGACTTGA
Source organism: Oreochromis niloticus (assembly GCF_001858045.2). Lineage (NCBI taxonomy): Eukaryota > Metazoa > Chordata > Actinopteri > Cichliformes > Cichlidae > Oreochromis > Oreochromis niloticus. Next base: position 5,245,468 of record NC_031978.2, read on the forward strand.
GTGAATGTATTTATAGCATTAACTTAAATGTTGCTCAGAGGAGAACTGACAGCCACACACAACCACTGAGGGACGTATCTTCTGATGTAAACCAGCTGCATGGTAACAGGACCTGAAGTGGTGTTTGACCTTAATGATGCCAGCATAACATGTCTATTAATAATAGTGGCGGAGGACAAACTATACACTGCTTGTGACCTCAAACACTCCCACTGTCATCTGCTTTTTTCAGCTGGAAACTGAATGTCATCAGAACAATCTCCTCTGAAGGGACATTTCTAAAGACACTTAAATTTCCCTTTTCACTTCATTATATGATCCCTTGCCAAAAACTGTTATAGTCGGAGTTAGAGTTCAGACACTTGAAGCAGGAAATGGTCAAGATTTTTGGCTTCAAAATGCATTGATTCAACCTCTAAGTATGGGCCCATGTCTTTGTCATATTTAATGATAAACTGAATATCTGTGGATGTTAAACAATGGGGTTAAGGCAATAAGATAGAGTTTATTCTTGCAGAGTTGGAAAATTCAGAAAGTGGCTTTCATGAGGTTGATCACTATCTTCTCATGTTGTCGATCAGTCAAATTAAGAAAATAACCTACTGGGCAATAACAAATAGGGATGTACCACTTACAAAATTACAATGTTTAAAATAAGAATATGGCTGATAGCAGATGCAAATATCAAGGTCAGTCTTTTTATGTTCTTTTTTAAATTTTTGAGCCATCATAACGCCATGTTTACAACAGATAATTATTGGCCATTATATCCGTATCAGCACTGATAACAGTCAAGAAATGAAAGTTTAAAAAGTAAGGAAGTGATGGGAGAAATATTGATGATGATGGTGCATAGTTTGCCCACTAGAGGGCAAATGTCTAAAAAGGGGAAAAAAATATCAGCAGATTTTTAGATCACCACATATCAATATTGGCCTTGAAAATTCTGACTATCCAGGCTCTACATGTAATTTCCAGGTGGTGAAAGACACATTTTACCTGTTTAAAACTGCAACCAAATTCATTTTACTCCGTGTCACAATCTAGTGCCAGAATCTTTTCAAAAAAAATTTGTTTAGGTTTTTTTGTTTTGCATGTTTTTGTTCTATAACCAACTTTTTTGCTACATCATGTTTTTTAATTAAAAACATTTTTTAAAAACAAATGTTAAACTGTTATATTGAAACTAAATATCATTTTAAAATAAACAAAACTGGGGTGCAATTTTGAGAATATATAAAACCTAAAAATTCATGGAATTATAAAGTCAGTGTTGTTTTGTATTAATTTTTTTTGTATTAAACATGTAAGTTTTTTTTATCATCAGGATGGCAGCCTCGCTGGTTTGTCTTAGAGAACGGAGTGATCTCTTATTATGACAGCGAGGACGATGTTGGCAAAGGAAGCAAAGGATCCATCAAGATGTCTGTATGTGACATTAAAGGTTAGCTCCCCTATATCTCGCCCATTCACTCTCATGGTGCCACAAAAGCAAACATATCTATCACACTAACGTCCTCATATTTTATGTCCCAGTTCATCCAACAGATACGACCCGTCTAGAGTTGATAATCCCCGGCGAACAGCATTTCTACGTACGAGCTGTGAATGCTGCAGAGAGGCAGAGGTGGCTTGTGGCTTTGGGGTCATCCAAAGCTGGGACACTGGACAGTAACAAACACAAAGGTAAGTCTCCTATGTCTGCTCTTTTTTCTCAGGATTGATCCGTGGGAAATTACCTAACAAAAACTGGAAACCATTTCAGTAAGCAACAATTTAGAATGAATTACAAAGTAAAAGAACAAGCAGCCCAGTCTGCTAGTTCACTGTTATTCTGTGCGTACTTCACCACACGTCAGCCGCAGGACAGCTGATGTGGCATAGAGAAACTTAAGAGGAAATGGTTAGCAGTTCAGAGATATTTAACAGCTGCTACACCAGCAGTTTTTATCTGTGTGTTTACAAAAACTGCAAGCTGAGGTTAGGTGAGCCGACGCGATTGAAAGACTCAGACGACAGTAATTCTTTGGCTTATCTCTCGCGCTCGGTCATTGTGTTTGGTCAGAGAGACAATATATAAAGTGGGAGTTTTATTACACTTTTTGTTACACTTACAGTAACAGCACTTTATAATCAGCTTGATTAAATATTTCACTTCTGCTATCTCTTGGCAGCTCTGTATATGACTTGTTTGGTTAATGAGGAGGTTTAGAAAAAGGAGAAACAGCAACTGCAGATGACAGCAGTATGCAGCATCCTAATGAGATTGTTTTTATATTACTTGGTCCTGGTGTCATTTTTTTATCTTACAAACTAGATTAGTAAGTTTTGTATTGTGTGTATTGTCTTGTCTGATGTTGCCTTAAACCAGGGTGGGCAATTATTTTCCCCAAGAAACTGGTTTTGTTGTGAAGGGCTGCACCAATGAGTTAAATTTAGTTGTGCTCAATATTAATTTGATCTCTTTAGAAACTGCTACTGGTAGCAGTAGCAGTGGCTTTTACAATTAGGCAATAAAAATGTGATATAGACATAATAAAAACTCCAGCCTTTCATAACTGTTTAATCAACATTCCCAAAACAAACAGAACAAATTGTATTGTTTTTGCAAACTTTTAAAGACCTTTAAATTTATACAAAATGCTTTGCTATTTTACTCAGTCAGGATCAAAGTACGAGGTGGAAAAGTGAAGGACAGTTGCATCAACATATGATATGCATTACAGAGTGTGGATAGAGTTTACTGAACCCAACATTTGTGTCTGTCAGGTCCAGACTGTCTGAAGACAAAAATGTCTGAACTCCGCCTGTACTGTGACCTCCTCGTCCAGCAGGTCCAAACTATCCAATCACAGTACAGCGCTGACTCAGAGACCACACCGACTTCTGAAGTAAGAAACGGGGGTTCTTTTTACCTCAAACTTTATCTTATCTATCTTTATCTTTACAATTTTTCAAAGTAAGACTCAAATTATAAGAGTGTTTCTTTCTTTATTCAGTACCTAAATGATATTATTCTGCTTTATTGTGAATATCAGAAATAAATTATTTAAAAAGGAGGCATTTTACCATTTGAAAAAAAAAGGAACCCTTAGTACACACAAAAGACCTGTCAGGCAGAAAGATTACATCTAAAATTAGATAAAAACTATTTCTCAGTTTGAAGCTTGAAGGTATGTGAGTAGAAAAAAGATGATTGGTATTCGTCTGTGTGTCTTCAGGCGTCGCTGCTCAGTGCCACATGTGCCACTTTCATCAGGACTCTGGAGGAGTGTATGACCCTGGCCAACCACAGTTTGACTCCTGACCTCCGACCTCCTGAAAGGGTAATTTCACCTTCTCTAGCTAATCAAAAACCTGTAATTTAGGTTTAGAGTAATAAAAAAAAAAGGTCAATAATATCTATTTTCTTTAGCTAAAAGTTGTTTAATTATTCTGTTATAGTAGATAAAAGATGTTTAATACAACATGAGTAATAATATTCCAGAAGAAAGATGCTTAGTAAAATAAAATAAAATTTTGTATCTTTGTTGACACGACCAATTTTTTTCATTTATATTCCTACGGCTTGTTCGAGTTTCACAATGTGCCCGTGATGTTCAACAGTACAGAGTGCTCTGGTGCACAAAACCAGGGTGATTAGGCCATTCTGTAATTGGATAGAAATATTTTGTAGTTGTAGACTTGGCAAATAACAGTGTGGCATAATTGTTTTATTGTAGATTTTTATTTTGTACTCACTCAGGGTAAAACATTGAAGCAGATGTGACAGGAGAGGTTAAGAAAACACTTGACCTCGAGCAAAATGTTTTCTTCACTGATTAGTTTACTATATTTTTACAGTAAGAAAGAATTCGAATAGAATTCAATAAAAATGTTACTTTGATCTTTTACTTGTTTAATTTATAAGCAGACCGATTCTTTTTTTTTTTATAAGGTGATAACTCTGTTTTGTATTTTGAAAGGTGCACCAGTCACTCAGGTTACCCTCACACAATGCACAAAAATCATCAAACTGTTTAGTCAATTTTCATTTTCAGTCTCAGGGACTTTTTATTTCCTTTTATTTATTTTGTGTTCTTCTTTTCACTGTACTTTGAGCGTTGTAATACCAATACCTACAGGCATGAATAATAATAAAAAAAAAAATCTTAATCTGCAACAGAATAATTCCAATAATGCTCAAGAGGCAGCTCTTTATTTAGACGTGCCAGATGGAAATAAAAAGTTAGCAAAGTGGCTTAAAGTCTAAATGCTTTCTCATTTTACAGCTGAGAGATCAGAGATATTTAGAACAAAAACAAAAGTGAAGGTCTTGAAATTGTTATCAGGTTTTAATTGAACTTAAAAAAAATCTAAATGCGCGAATGTCTCTCTTTCTGTACAGATGAAGCGGTCAATCAGTCACCCTGGAACATACAGCTTTGACAGGTGAGTGAAACACGTACACAAACCATCATGAACTTAAAGTTGTAACAAAAAAGAGGTGACTTAAATTAATTCAAAGTCACATTTAAAGTTTCTTGTAGACTATACTCAAGTTTGTTTATAAAGCATATTTATTACAAACATGTTGCTCAAAGATCTTTACATGAAAAGAAGAAAAAAAACCCTGGAATGCACCAGGGGTGATTCTAGGTTCATACTTTTATGCAGGCTCAGCCTCCAATCATAATGTTGTATGCATGACATTATGATTGTCAGCCTCCATTATGATTGGAAGCTGAGCCACAATGCTGTAACTGCCTTGCAGTTACAGCATTGTGTTACAACTTGCCTTTAAAATCAATTCTCAGTTAGTTGGATGACCTACATTAGTGTCTTAAGAACAATTCAGAATGCATATTCACAGATTTAAATATAATAAACTGGTTTTAGGGTGGACCCTTTAGTCCAAGGCAAAGACTCAATCAGAATTTTCAAACTAGAATTTTCAGAAGGAAGTTAAAGAACAATAAAGTAGATACAAACATGCACAACATTGTTTCAGTGTTACTAATTAAAGTAAGATTATTCAATACAGACACTGAAAAATCACCCTGGACAGGAAGCAGACTTTTACATGAAAGTTTTTGAATTCATACAAACCCTCCCTTTATTGGGCAGACTCAGCACAGAGCATCATGTACCCCAATTCCAAGAATGGAGAATAGATTTATAGTGGCAAAGTAATTGTGTTCCCACCTAACTTCACTATCTACCAATTTGCTTACCTGGTTCTTCCTGCTCCTGTACAATCTCTCTATCCTCTCTCTCTCTCTCTCTCCATTCTCCTTCTGTGCGTTGCTATTCATACACAAATACATGGTATCCAAGTAGAAAATAACATAACAATCAAATCTTTTGTTGTTCTAAGAGCAGGTTGGGGATCCATATTTGATTTCAGTATAACACACTGCTAGTTATGTGAAATCATTATCAGTGAATGTGGGCATAACAAGCCACACTGGCTTCATATTTTTTGTTGACTTTGACTACACGACACCTTTTACTCTCTTCTTCCACTCTCTCCTTTCTCTCCCTCCCTCAATCTTTGTGCTGTCACTTAAAAGTTAAACATTAAACAGTATTTACCATCCAATAACAGGCATAAAGTGATCTGTATCACTTTACGGCACTGCTGCTGGCCATTGACAGGTAACACCCTATTGACTTGCTGTCACCTGGTACTTAACTGTACAGTCCCAATTCGACTAGAATAGTAATATAATTTTTTAACAAAGCAAAATGATAAAGCACATCAACTTCTTGGCTCGCAAACAAGTGGTATGCCAGTTTTTCTGAAACTATGAGGAAAATAAATGGAAACAAAACAACATATAAAATCTGATAAAACATTGGTTTTTGCAAACTGGCAATCCTACAAAACAATATTGTTCAGATATTACAGAAAGGAACTTGATGAAATAAAATATAACACCAGAGATTGCTATTGCATTAGGATTTAATATTACTTATTAAAGTCATATTACATAGACAGATGTTTAATTCCTTTTTAAAAATATTGCGCTTTCAATCTGACCCTCATTGATCTGTTCTCCAAATTAGTAAGGGAAAAAAATCCAGTTTGCTGGAATGCTGATTTTGGCCTCCAGGAGGCAGAAATGTAGTATTTTAAATATGTCAGTCTGAACTGGCACAACTCATTGTAGACTTTACCACAGCAGGTACGTACTGAAGAGAGCTCACAGTGTACTGGAGGGTGGAGACATCACACACTGATTATTATTGTCACATATTGGCCTTTTATTGTCCGTGTGCAGTGCTTTGACACACTTCACCTTCTGAGAGCAGAGTCACCATCTACCTGAGATCTCATTCAACAAAGTGACTTGTTTTGTGTGTTGCATGATTGCCATTTATTTTATTTTTTTAAATATCATGTTTTCTTGATGGATTCAGTAAAAATTAATGTCTCATTCCAGTGGTTGGACAGTCTGAGATGCATGGCAGGACACTTTTTAAAGTTATGGTGTTACATACATCTGTTGCTGGGAGATGTTAAAATTATAAATTAAGTTCTTTTTCAATTGCTGATGACTGCTGCATCCCCAGAGGGTCAGTATGGAAGATTCATCCTGAAACTGTCACATAAGAATGAAATAGATGTTAGGATATTTATCGGACTCAACTTCATTTGTTCACTTTAGTGATTTAAAATCTGCTGACATTAATGGCTAGCATAGACAGCAGGTATTATTAAAGCAAGTAAAATCTGTTAGCCCCTCAAGCGACTATGCTATTTTAGCCACTGAAATGACTGAGTGGGTTCATTTATGACTCCATTAGATTTTGTACAGGAAACTTTTTTACTTTTCCCTTACAGCTTTATGTGTGTTAATGATGCCTAGACTATTTACTTTTCCCATGAGAATATTCTAAACTTTCTAATGTCTTCAGTTATTCTTTATCAGTAATATGTTTTGGGCATAAAAGTGTCAACCTCACAAAATGTCAGTTTAGCTGTTTTCCTCATGAGTTTGGGTCTCAAGTGTCTGCTACTCTATTCTCGTGAGCGCCACTTCAATGCGAAACATCACTTTACACATGGAAAATTACACCAAAAATGTGTCCTCAGTGTTAAAACAATATATAAATGACCCACCTAACTACCCATTACCCCTGTCACACCTGTGAAAAGTTGTAACACAACACTTGGTTACTTCAAGGTTAAGTGTTCATACGCCACTCTGCTTTATAACAGACGTTTGTGACAGTTGTTACTGTTTCTACTCCTTCTGTACTTATGTGTTGGATTTTTTTGGCTAAGCTGTTCACACACCATGCAAAAAATAAACAGTGAATATTTTAATTTTTGTTGTTGTTGACCTTTACAAATCAAATTTAATGGCTCTTCACCAGTTTCTCAGAAACTAGTTCTTTAGGTTTTCTGTATCTCAAATCTGCTGAATGAAAATGACTGTGAGGATTTAAATGTCCTTTCATTTTTGTTCATTTAACTTTCAGAGGATGTCATTCTCTGTAAAGAGGACAAAAAGCAAAGCAAGTGATAACATTTAAACTCATGATTGTGAAAAAAAAAAGTTTTCTGTGAGGTTTGATGTGCAAATGAACACATGAGACATCGGGATGAAACTAAATATTTACAGCACAACGTGTAAAGTCCAGTGTGATAGTGCCGAGTCACAAGACTGACAGATTAATATGAGTGCAGTAATAATGTTTACAACGGTGAGTGGCTATGAAGCAGCCCGGTGGTTTGAGTGGAAATTGTACAGTATTATGAATATTATATATTGCATTTATTTAATGAGTAACGACAACTTGTTTATGTTCTTGTGTTTTGGAGTCTGATTGCGTGATGAGCAAACGCTCCTGCATCGTCTCAGATGGAAGCGGGGCTTTGCTCCAGAAGCAGGTTTAATGGAAAACTGGAGGCAACTCTGGGTTTTCTGTTGTAGTTGGACTGCGTAAATCCCAGGTCACCTAACTCATTCACTGGCTGCTTTTCTTCAACAAACCCTGAATGTAGTAATGATAATATTTATTAATAATAAGAAGAAGAAGGAAAAACAACAATAATAACTAATAATAAATGAACTATCTCTGTTCAGCTGATAACTAACTCAAAGTTTATTAAACTTGCTTTCTGTAAAGGAGCAGTTGACAGTCTAGACAGTTCATTTATTTTTTTTACAGATTTTGTTATTGTTTCAACAACTCATAATTAAGCTGGAAACAGTTGGAAGCTTCGTATATATATGTATGATTTCTTCTCACATGTTCAGGACTTCTTTAGCATTATAAATGTTTATTTATATAATTTAGCACGATTCTGATTGCAGTTTGATCTCTAACTGGACAGGACTGTCCAGTCTGATGTCACTTTTGCTTGTTATATCAAATGTGATTGGTAATTGTTGAAATAAGGCAGTCTTAGTATTATGGAAAAGCACCTAATAAGCTGCCTTTCCACAATTCTAATTGCCATGGCACCTAGTGTCTGCCTTATTTCCAATGTAGACATAAACATTTGCCACACAAAGGCTCATTTGACTGCAGTGCAGATGTGTGACAGGCTGTGCTGCATCAGCACTGTAGCTCAATAATTTCAAAACATATATAATGATTTGGAAAAAAGAGAAGTTTTTGTATAAATTTCCATTTCTTAGATTTGGAAATAAAGCAGACACTAGATGCCATGATTGAAATTAAACAATACTGAGGCAAATGCTGTATGCGGCGGCTAACCACCTGAACCATGTTTGTGTCAAGGTTGGCGGGGACCAAAGTATCCGGAAGTCAGACAGGGTAGTCAGACAAACACACAATATTTGAAAATATTTCAAGTTTGGAGAAGAATTTGCTTGACGCTGTGTTGCTAAATCCTATCAGCTGAGATTCTCCGTTGTTGTTATTTGAGGGCATTTTCTGCTGCTTATCTGGGTCAGGGTCCTGTGGGCAGCAGTCTGAGGAGAGATGTCAAACCTCTCTTCCTTTTACTTCTTGGTAGTTTAGTTCTCCTTCTGACTAATAGGGGCGAATATTTGTGGATGATTTTTTTTATTTTTGGGGGGGTTTTACTGTTCACAAAACCTCCCCATTAAGTTACAGCTGTAAGACACACTTGTTAAATAACTCTCACTGAGGTGAGAAAGTTTTCAGTTTCTCTCAATCTTTTTTATTCCTCCTCCTCAGGTCAGGTGTACTGAAGGAGTACGTGAGTGGAGGTCAGAGGTCAGCTCAGCGGAGAAACCGTACAAACTCTGACAGCTCTGTTTACGATACTGAACGTAAGACATAACATCTTTTTATAGTCTGCATAAGTGACACAACAGAACTAAATAAAGAGAAAATAGTAGAGAGAGAGACTTAAACATATTAAGTTTTTAAGTGATATTATATAAGATAATTAGTATAAGCAGGTATAGTTACATTCAATATGAATTCTTACCACTCTTAGAGTAGGAGCTGAAAACATGTTTTGTATTCAGTATTGAGAGTTAAAGTCTGTGTGACCCTTGGTTGAGTTTACCAAAGGCTGTTTCACTGAGTGGTTTGATTACGTTCTTTGTAGCTTTCTGCACTTTCCGCAGTGTAACTCGACTTTGAGAATCCTGAATGAAATTGAGCCACCTGTTAATATTTTTGTTGTTTTCCAGGTTTGCTGCCCACTCTCAACGGTGACTCGTCCTCCATTCCCGAGGAGAGGGCAGGCAGCGTGAGCCCAAAGACCACGCCCACTGACACAGACACTGACCTTTCCATCTGAAGACCCCAAGATGCCCATCCAAACCCTGAGAAACTCTGGAAGATGTCACAAACGCCACCAGATCATTATTTGCTGAGATACTGACACCATTACACCAAGGATGTTCGCTGTAGGAACGTCCTTCACGAGCTTTTTCTCAGCTAATTGCCAAACACAAGCACTTTGGAGTCGTTAGCGTTCATTTCTTGAAGTCTTTCAGTTGCACAGTATACAATAGACTGACAGCAGTTCAGTCCCAAGCTGAAGTTCAAGACATCGAGAGTATGAATTATATGAAGCTTTAACCTGATGAGGTGAGAGGACTCCACACTGTTAACCTTTCAGATTTAACCATGGATACTTTTGTAGTCATGTAGTTGTACTTGAAGTCCACATCCTGGATTCAAGGAAAATTAAGTATCCCCAGTCGAACCAGCGAATTTCCTCAGCTGGAACCAGATGATTGTATCACGCAGCTCCGTGACGCAGTGTGGACACGATGAACTGTGAATTCCTGGTTTCTGGAACAATTAGATGCCAGGGCTGCTTTAACCAGAATGTACTGAAAGTTTGTTGTGTTCTGAGGTTTGTTTGTGTATCCAAAAACTGATCACAGAGCCAAAAGTTTTGTTCAGTGGCACTTAGACAGGATGCTGAAACCCAGCAACTGTGACGCAAAAGCATCTATTTTTCTGGCTTTTCCTAAAGAGCCCCAAATTACTTCTTTCCTCCTGTCTTCTGTGTTCTTCCTCCAGGCCTCCAGCTGAGCTCATTGCCGAAAGCAAAGGCAAAAAAGAAAAAAAAAAAGTTCTCCATCGCTCTCCGTCCATGCTTTAACGAGTCTGCTTGTGTCTCCAGATGTTTGCCAAAACATAATCACCCGCATTAAAGCTGCCACCTTTCTTTTTCCAGGCAGTCATGTTCAGCCTGGACCGTGTTACGCTCTTTGCAGCTTGTCCTCGTTTTGAGCCGAGTTTCACCTGAACTCCTAAGACAAGTGAACAGAAATACTAAATTGCAGACAATCTAGCTGGGAATGTGAGCAAACCTCTGAATTTCTTAATTATTTCCTTGAAGATGTGACCCTGACACCACTCATTTTAGGGTGAATATGAAAACTAAGCTTTTTAGCAATCTGTCACTGACATGACTGAAGCATTAATGCTAGCTCAGATCATATGATATTTCTGTGTGTTATGATGGTCACTGTGTCAGATTAGGAGATGTTTTAGAAGATGGATTCAGTTTTGGGATTTAATGGAGGCGGAAGTGCCTTCAAGCTGCATTCCTTTCGATTGCCAGCAGAGGGCGACTCTTTGTGCTGTATAGTCTTTGTGAAGCCGTGAAGGTCGTTTTGTAATATACTAAAGTCAGAAAGGAGAACCATCATTTGCACTCGTAGACTTACAACTTTTCAGTTATTTGTCCTCTGTTTCTCGGTCACATTCATCACTTGTTCATCAAAATTCTCTTCAAAACCACCAAAAGGTGGCAGATAAAAACTTTGCCTTTTGTGAATGAGAGTCACCACAGATGCCACATCCCAATCAGTCACACTTGTTATCCAGCCATTTCAAACAAGAGAACCAAAGTGTTGTGTATAAACTGGCTTATACTCTGTTTTACAGTCCTACGTTTCCAACACCGGCAACATCGTTTCTCTTTTGTTTTTGTCATCTTCAGCTTCACAGAAAACTCCAGAAGGTTCTGGAAACTGAAGGGTAAAAATCAAAAACCTTATCTGAACCTTACTGTGATCTGATCTCCTCTTTAAGGTAATTTTTAGCATGTCTTTTTCTTTCCTCCGTTCTGGCCACTTTCACTGTGCGACTTCACCATGGACCTCAAATTTGTGCAAAGAACAACATCAACTTTTACTTTAAACTGATCCAGATTTCGTGCATGATCATCGTTGGTGATGAGAGCTGAATCTTTAGCTATGACCAAGCAGTTTGTAGTCAAAGTCCAAAGTTTCCAAGTCCAGAGGCAGCACATCAGATTGAGGAAACTTAGAAGAATGCGCTGCATTTTTTTTCAACATTTATCTTGTTGTGCATCATGGATTCGTTCCCCAGCACAAGGCTGTGGATACAGAGTTCTGCTGTAACATCCTGAGGTGTCTGAGGAAGAACATTCAAACGCAACAATCTGAACTGTGGGGATTTTCAGCCACAGACATTAAGGCTTCGCTCACCACCTGTCTCACTAACCGGATTTGCCTCCCTATGACTGCGTTCACTTCCTGAAAGTATAAAATCAGTGAGAAGTATAACTGTTCAGACACACGAGAGGCGATCAAGCGGTGTCGCAGAGGAGCGACTGCAAGGAGACGTAGCAGGAGTCATCTAGAAACTGCAGCCACGCTGGTAATCAAACGTTTACGGTTTTTGATTTTCACATGTTGATTCCCAAAACTTTATCAAACCTAAAAATATGTAAAGCTTAACATGTCAGGTGATGATGTATTGTTTGCAAATTGCTGTCTTTGTAAATTTCTTTCTGAGGAGCTGCAAGGAGGAAAAAAAAGTGTTTTTGCCATTTGAAAAACTGCCTGCAGAACGTATCCAAGGCAGGATAAACAGTGTTCACCACCAGAAAAATGTAACAAAACAAAAGATATATAATTTTCTGCGGCTCAGAGACTCTAAAGGTCAAAGTGACACATTGAGTGGAGGAAGACATTTAGAATTGTGTTTGCTGTGTGAGAGACGAGGAAGGCTGGCCCAAATCTTCACACATCACCTTTGAAGTCTGCACAGTGTCGTGTCACGCCACGCCACGCTTGTGTTGTTTTTCAAACACACAGAAAAAGTAGTCATGTGAAAACAAAGTAAACACAGTGATGCTCACCAACTTTCCGGGCAGAATACTGAACTGAAAAATCCCCAAACATTTGATGCCGTAGTACGTTTTGTTTACCTTAACGTCACTCGTGCCAGTGGAATTTAGATGGACCATGTCTGTTGTATTCTGAGCTTTGTGAATTCTGTGGGTGTTTTGAAACAGACAGTTTTACTGGTAACTTTACAGTACTTTCCCTTAACATGCATTTTTCTTTTATGTGGTGATTTTTGCACTCCAGAGTCTTTTTTTTAAAAATATTTGAGAACTAAATAAGTGGATTATAGTGACAATGGTACTGCGTGTTGGAAACAGTGATGGCTGTGTAACTTTGAAAGCTGCAGCCTTAAATATATGAAAACTTCCTTGAAACTTTTCTTCTGTGTATTATTGTCTGTTCATTCTCTGTGATGAACACCCAGAGGTGCATTTCCTGTGTATAATCAGAGCTGCACACAGTTTAAACTTTGGATGTTAGCTTCATGTCCTGTTACTGACCTGTGATGTTACTCTCATCTGCAGAAAACTGGTAGATCTGTATTTAATCGTTACGTGGGGCCATATAAAATAAAGTCTACATTTTGCCAAATTTTCAGACTGGATAGCACAACGACACCACTTAATGAGCTTTTGTTTCTCCTACTACTGACGTGGTCCACCGGCTGGTTCGGGACATATTTGGGCCCCATATATGATCCATTTTCCTGTCCAATAACACAGATAATAGATTAAATTGATCAAAAACTGGATTTTTTGTAATCAAATCACTTTCAGGATCCTTATTAATACAGTGAATTAAAAAAAAAAAGTTTTAGATTTACCTTCACCTTTGGTCGTGAGCTTTAGTTGTTAGTGACCGTCAGAATACAGTTGACACTGCTTCTCTGAATTGAAAGAGCCAGCCAAGGTAGTTCAGGCTTCCAGGGGCAGATCCAGCACACTCAGGAGAGATTGTGTCTCTCAGCTGGTTTAGGAATTTCTTTAAGAACAGGAGGTCTGAGCATCCATGCCCCTGAGCCTAGAGAAGCCGTAGACCATGCATAAACAATGAGCTGATGAATGCAGGGGAGAGAACTAATCAGAATATAGTTTCTTAGCTATGAAGGAGGAATATTACAAACTTTAGATATATGAATTTTAAAACAAATATAAAGATGCTTTTCTTGCTGTTGTTTTGCAACCAGATATTAAGATGTCGCCGGTATCTTAATGAGTCATCTTTGAAGGTACGGGGAGGCTGACTGTGTTACGTGTAAGCCACCCTTTCCACATTTCCATGCTAAGCAACCTAATTATCTCCTGGCTGTAGATTCATGTGTGCAGGATTCTTTGTAAGAAAGTCCCCCCCCCCAAAAAAATAAATAAATGTTCTGTCCTTGAACACTTCAGTCAACAAGCAGCTCTGATGTGTGAGAGGGAGAAGCTTAAATATTACACTCCTGATTTATTCCCAAATCTCTTTTTTTCTTCTATTATTCTATTATTTTCTGTTTGTTGTGGCTAAACCAGCAGAGATTTTCATGCCTTAACTGTCTCTGCAGAGTGACGTAAGTGGTTGTATCAGATCAGATTTTCATTGTCTGAATAAAGAAATGTTTGAAACTGAAGGTGTTTTTTTTTTCCTTTCATATTTAAGGGTTTAAATAGACCTTTAACACACACGCATATACTACCTGCCCATAAATCAACTGCAGTTTAAGACTTTTAATAGGAGCTTTGTGTTTATTCAGCTGGTGGGAGGTTGTGGAGGGGCCTGGACGATGATCCTGTTGTGTGTTTACAGAAGGCGTGTGTGCGTGCATATACATGTGTGTCGATCTGTGGTTGGAAGTCGGCTCTTTATTTTATTTATTTTCTGACAGCGATGAGCTCAGTGTGTCTCTTCCTCAAACAGCATATATCAAGACGCACTCACCTGACGCTCATTTGCACAAACACCCGCAGGTGTGTGAAGCAGAAGTATCCCGGACCTGAGGGAGAGAACAGGGAAGCATGGGTGAGTGTACTTTGTGATAAATGAATGGCTTGTAATCTTAAGAAGTAGCAAGTACAACTTTACTATGCCACACATTAAGCAGGGTTAACATCTGAAAATGGCTAGGACTGTTTTTCTCACCAATTAATCTGCTCAGTCTGTACTGCTGAAAAGTGAGTGAGGAGATATTTTGTTCATTTTGTACCAAAATGAACTTGTCCTCATATAGCGAATGTGAATTCAGGTTAATCTTAAAGTACTTAAACCCAGATTCAGTCAAGTAAATGTGATTTGTAACATTTTGCTCAAACACAAGTAAATAAGTGTAATTTCTCTGGTTTGCTTTCCAGCTGGGTTCAGATTTTTAATAGGGATCATCATCATTATTATTATTAATGGGTTGGTAGTAATTTTTATTGACAGGATAAGAAAATGTAACTGTTCTACTTCTTCCTAGTGTGTTAAAGGAAGAGGAGTGTTTTCAGTAAATGTGGTGTAATGAGAGACCACAGGTGGTGATGAGTTTGTAGATTCATGTAGAATCTAGAATTCTACATGAATCAACAAACTGTAGTTTTATAAAAAAAAAAAACAAACAAACTGTCAAACCCCCTTCCCCACACCCAAATAACCACCTGTCTTTCTTTTTTGTTATGCGTGTAGTTGTGCACCTTATTTCCTTCACGTTTTCTTCATCTGATTTCTAGATGAGTCTGGAGGACGTCACTCAGATTCTGAGCAAAACACTGAGGACCATCAAGCACATCGTCAAAAACAATCAAAGGTATTATTTAAATGATATGAAAAATTGCCCCTTGAAAGAGATCTGTTGGTTTTTAAATTCTTAGATTGTATCCGAGTAGAGTTTGTGTGACTCACAGCTCAAAATATTCTGCATCTGTCAGACAAAGGCTTGGTGCAGCCCTGACAGAGCGTTTGTATCAGTGGCTCCCAGACTCTGGAGCTCGCTTCCTTTGAGTTTGAGATCTGTAGACTCAGTCATTTCTTTTAAAAAGCAGTTAAAAACTTATCTGTTCAAACTTGCTTTTGGTTGATTTTGTTTGTTTGAGGTTGTATGTTCGTTTCTGCTTCTGTGAAGCATTTTGTGATTTTTATCTTGAAAGGTGTTATATAAATAAAATTTTACTTTACTTTAGTTACTTTACTCAGTTCACTCTTTGTCTGAAACGGTCAGTATTACTGTCTAGATTTCTGGTAACTTTCCCTTAAGTCAGTGTCCTCTGATTGGCTGCTCCTGTAAACAACAGGTCAGAAAATGAAGGGGTGGGGCTTAACCATAATAGGAATTTTCCATCTGATTTTTGCATCTGTATCTATGAAGCCTAAGCTCATTTCATCAGTGACTTTTCCATGCTCTTACAAGGCATATTATCTATCAAATAATTTAATGCATGAATGCCACAAATGCATAAGAGCTCAAGTTCAGTAATACAGGTAAGCAGACTTTATCAATGTTTATCAATCCAGAAAAGGTGGGCCTTTTAATATCTGTTGGAACTGACTCACTTTTAGTGCCAAATTCGGCTTCATTTTTAACTCCTGGATGTTTCCAGCTGGTCAAAATATGGTCACTTCTGAATCCTAACAAACATGGCAGCAGCCAAAATGCTAATACTGAGGCTATAAGTCCAGGTTTATGGGTTAAATGTTTTTTCTTTTCTACAATATTTGTGTAAATCTGGGGAATTGCCAGCATTGTTTCAGTGCTGTAGGGGGATTTTGTGACTCTCTGAGCCTGACCTGCATGCATGTCCTTATCTCCTGCTGATTCTAGTCCAAATTGAGCCCAGAACTCCAGAGTTTATCTCGCTGCCCTGACTGCTACAACCACAAGGCACACTTCAGGTCTCGGTGGGGGGGCAAGAGTGAGTCCAGCTCATCTGATGAAGACTTTGGATCAGAGGTTAACTCCGACTCAGAAGCAGAGTCCAGTTCTAGCAGCAGCTGCTTTACTGGGAACGTCATAGAAGAGACACCAGTGAGGCCTGTATGTGAAGACACTGCTGAGCCTGATTCTGGAGGGCAGGATGTTGACGGGCAAGCGGAGACATCCGAGACTCCAGAGGATAAGGGAAAGCTAAAGGAGATGCTCAAAAGACCTCAGCTAATCAAGTCTCATTCTTTGCCCGCCTTCAAAACTCCTCACCTCACTCCTCTCAATCTCCTGCCCCGCCCTCGTCAAGTCACCTCCACCCTTCACCTCCAGGTGCTACTCCAAAAACACAAGAATGACACCACCTACACCATCCGCCGACCAGAGAGAAGGGGAACCTTAAGAAGAGGAGGAACAGTAATAGGCCCTCCCTCTGTACCATTTCCATGGCAGCGGCAGCCACCACATCTTCAGCCTGACTATATTCCTCCTCTCAAACCTCAGGGTCAATATATACCTCCACCTCTGTGCACAGTTCCTATGATATATGCACCTGTATCCTACACACAGCTGCAAACACTTACTGCACAACCATGCCGGTGCTATTACTGTATGTACTTTCCTCACACACACTGGAGTCATTACAGCAGTACACAGCTGCCCTGATAATAAAGTGCCCTGCAGTGTTGTATATAGCCCTTAAGCATGTGAAAAACCCAATAAAGAAATGTGAATATAAGGCATTGAATTAATGTTTTGTCATTGTAAACAATAATGCAACAATCCTGTCTGGGAGAGTGGACCTCCCATTGCCTGCATGTCACATGCAGGCAATGGTAAAGGACAGTTTCGTTTGAATGCTGCGTGGAAAGCTCATCTAGTAGGAGGTGCTTATAAACAAGAGACACATAAGGACTGTTCAATCATCACATTTGTATTTTTTTTTTATATTACAGGTTTAGTTAAATGTCATTTTGGGAAGTCTGTGTCCTTGAGTAAAGTATCAGTCAAAAGGGCGATGAAACAGTATTTCTTTGTTTCTGTCCTGAAGTTCACATCTCAGGGAAGGTTGCTCAACAGGGTCCTGTGCAATGTAAAAAAGGAGTTACTTTTTATCAGTTGTAGGTGGGAGGCCTTTTCAAACACCAGGGTTCAGAAAGTACCAGCTCGTAACAGATTGTTGTCTTGAGATGAAAGTGTTTGTGATGAAGCTGTAAATCTGAATTCTGATGACCTGCATGAAGAATTCTGCTACTTTCAGCTGGATTCACAAGATTTCACCAAAGCGAGTGCCTCTGTATCTGAAAGATTTTAATGCTGGACTCTTGCTCTGAAGCAACCCCTGAAGAATTTGTGTCATCTCCTGGAATGCTGTATAGATTTTTATTAAAGATATCGACACATTGAGCATTAATGAT
Organism: Oreochromis niloticus; assembly: GCF_001858045.2. Classification (NCBI taxonomy): domain Eukaryota; kingdom Metazoa; phylum Chordata; class Actinopteri; order Cichliformes; family Cichlidae; genus Oreochromis; species Oreochromis niloticus. Next base: position 5,263,308 of record NC_031978.2, read on the forward strand.
ATTCCTGGCTCCAGTGATATTTTCTCACTGTGTTGCCTTCTGGTCTAAAGTTTCTACATAAACCACAACACATTCTTACATTTCTTTCATCGGCATCAGTCGACATTTGTTTTATCCTTTGTTCTGATTTTTATGTTGGATGTATCTATATATAGTAGCCTATATCTAGTAGCAGTCTTGATAAATAACATCTCATAACAATCTCAGGTGGGGGTGATGATATCTCCCCCACCCCAACCTGTCGTCCTGGCTCCCAGGACGTGTGTTGTACCTTGTCCAGTCGTGAGAGTAGTCCCTTCTTACAAATGTCAGAAGACTGTTGGAACACTAATGAAGCTAATAGTTGTTTTTGTCGTCAATGCGGCTGTTGGGTATTAAAGGTGCCTATAGACAACATATGTCCCTCATCCCATATAGAGCACTCTATTTTCATCTCTTGCCTACCAATGCCTTGTTTCTGTCCCTTACTGGATATACTGGGACTCGAACTTGCGAGTCTGGCTCTAAAGGTATGTAGTCCTACCACTACTCTATAGTATATCTAGCTATATCTATATCTATATATATATATAAATACAAATACATTATTTGGGTTGGTGTGGTTATCAAAGGTTTTGTAACGTGTATGGTGTTTTGTGGGTGAGAGTGAGACTGAGAGCTTTTAGCATATTTGATTATTTTATTCTACATCTATCTTGAATATTTATTTGTTTGTTTGTTTTTTTACAGTGGATATTATCATGTAAAGTTTTTTTTTTTTTTTTTTACTTTGGACCAAAACGGGTTGACTGATGGATACTGCATTGCTTAAATGGCTAAAAAGACCAAGATAAGATCGGCTCTTAGCAATCTGTCAGATGTTCTCATTTCTTTCCTTTTGCCTTAATGTATTCCATTATGCTCTCAAGTACTCACAGCAAATCTTGGAGAACATGTTACCCACGATCTCGCGTCATCCCCCGCACAGAGGAACTCGACTATTACGAGGGTAAAATGCAGGTGCTTGTCAGCTGCAGATAACACAACAGTCTTTTCTGTCTCACCTTCACAGAACAGCAATGGACGGTTTCCAAGTGCATGAAAAAACTAACAAGAGGCTCTTTGTATGATGCGTGTGTGGTTTGTTCCACCTACAGTAGCCACCAAGTTTCCAGATGTCTCCACTGGGACACACTGTTTCCACTATGGCTGCCAGCACACGCGCAAACATGCGCTGATGTCATTGATGGCAAAGGATGGCGTTTTTTCTGAGTTGGGGGTAGAACATGTAAATGATGCAGATCTGCAGAGAGCCAAAGAGGATGATGACTTTTCTTCATCCCCGTTCTTCCTTTTTTTACTCTGAACTTCCCTCAGTACATATACAAAATTATTTTATACATGCTTCTGTAATCAAACACCAGTAGTATAACTTCACCCCACATTAAATGTATCATTTAAACTCATGCATTTTCCTCTTATATTTCACCATTTAAAATGACATAAACTAATGAAATCTTTCATTGGTGGCAAAACTCTGTATGCAGCAAAACGTTAGCATCGCATTAAGATTTTCTTTTCTCGGTTTCTAAATGAAAAGATGCAGACGTGAAAAAAATAAACTGAATAATTATTGTAGCAGCTTTATGTGTTTTTCAACCATATACCACCAGCGCAGCTTCAGTGCAGCTTGGCATCAATTCTGCGGAGGCATACAGCACAACTCGTCGTTTTGTGTTTCGGTGATTGGTCCAAAATCTCCCACAGGTGTTCTGCTGGGCTGAGATCTGGTGATTGTGAAGGTCATGGCAGATGATTCACACCATTTTCATCCTCATCCTCGTTTCCCATGGATGTCATCCAGGAAGAGATGACTCCCATCAGGCAAAAATATTTCATTATGGAATAAATGTGATCCCTCAGAGCAGCTTTGTATCGATTTGCAGCAAATCTTCACTCTAGAGCACCCAAACCAAATGTAGCATAACAGATTCACCAGATAGCCGGCCTGCAGGGGTCAAGGGTTTCAGGCTTTTCCTTTAAGTGGTCATCTGTCTGTATACAAGCATTCTGAACTAAAAAGATTGCCATGATAGATATACCTGCAAAACCTCAGTGCTGGTATTTACCTCCACCATGCCTAAGCGGAGCATGGCTGCAGATTCCTACTCATGTTGCTAAATTGAGAAAAAGTTACAATGGAGGACTGTTGTTGCCATCTTTGGTCACATGGTCTTTTTCCATCATAAAATCAATGCCATACTCTTATAACTTCCAAGCGTAACAGACCTCAAATAGCATTGATCTGGGGCTAAATGTGGCTGCTAGTGGTGAAGTGAAAGCTGTAAATTGAAGCAGCTCAAGTGAACATGTGAGATCAGGCCGGGCACATCTGCACTCTATGAACAGAATAATATCACGAGATTGGAAATAATTGAGTAAATTTACTATTTCAGTAAATATCAGATGTTGTTTCGGAAAACACTGCACTGACTTGGCTGCTCTCCCCCCTCATTTTCTCTCTAGTGCTTCACATCTGTCAATTAGTGATAATGGACCACATCGGCCAAGAGGAGACCACTCCCACACTCCCTCTCTATTCCCTCCCTCCTTGACACACACACACACACACACACACACACATCTACTCTCTCTCTCTCTGTCTTTCTTTCTATCTCTCAGTCAGTAATAATGGAGCCCAGCAGTCCAAAGAAGATCCAGTTCGCTGTGCCTCCGCTGCAGGGACAGCTTGACCCTCAGGCCGCCGAACATGTGAGTGTATCCGAGCATGTGTGGGCCAAAGAGTTTGGCTCATGCATGTGAGAGCTGAATGGGGCTTTTATGTCCTGTGTGTTATCGGGAATTTTCGGTGTGTGGGTGCAGAGCATGTGCGCAAGTCGGCATTATGAAAACGGCCATTTGTGTATCTGGCTGACAGCATGTGTATTTAATGGGTACGCCGTGTTTGAGCTGCAGTGCATGTGACACTTTTAAGTGCTTTGCAAACGGTTTGTTTTCACATCTGTTGGTGAGGCGTTTAAGTGCAGGAGATTTATGTGACTTTGAATAAATGATATGAAGAATTACAGACAAAAATACACACTGAAATACCATTTAAATAATTTAACAGTGAAAAGAGACACCCATGACTTATTTACTGTAGCTTCCACACACTTTTACATAGTGTATTTACTCCCATCTCTTCCAGGAATCAGAAATGCTTTTCCTTGTTTGTTTTACAAGTAGCTGATGACGGAAATCCCAAGAAATCTTGCTCACCTTTCCTTCTGGGTTACTCTGGTTCAAATGGGATACTTCTTACTAACTGACCGTTTCCTCAATAAACGTGGAAAAGCCTGGCAGAGGCACAGTTTTTCTTTAGCTGATCCTGAGTGGCTCTAAGAGGAAGAAGCATAAGCTGCTTTTACAAACAAGCTTAACCGTCATATATCAGGGAGTTGCTGCTCTTTGCTTTTTCCTGACATCTTTATGGACTGTTTGAGGAAGTTGGTGATGAACAGTGACTGATTAGGGCCCCCCTGCGTCTAATGTTGGGGGAGTGACTGCCTCAGAAAGTGTCAGCATTCCCACAAATCACAGATAAATTTCACAGATGGTTTTAGGAGATACCATCGCACCAACCTCTCCCTGTCAAATAAACAATGAACGACAGTGTGCATTTTTTACTACTACCTAACAGCATTATTCATTTTTTTTTCCTGAAAAGCCACCTTCCAGTAAGGGTCAAGTGATCTTTTTAGTCATATAAGATTACAGACTGAATGCCCTTACTGTATAGTGTTTACTTCACTGTGCAGTTGTACACCCACAGGCTGGTTCTGAGCCAGGAAAATCCAGAAAACATGCACTGCAAGGATTAGGGATTGTTGCCAAAGTGTCTGCACATTAAATCTTTGGGAATATAGACTACAAGTTGCAGTTAAAAATTAGAAATTTGGATTTGAAATGTCCTCAATATTACACCCTTCCAAAGAATGAGGTAGAAAAATAAATATTAAGAGAAGCAGTTGTTAGTTTCTGAGTTTTTCTTGTTCTTTATCACAGCGTGGTTTGTGGGAAAGTTGTGCTTTTAAACCTTGAATCAAGTATTAAAAGTTTAAGTAGCAAACTGTATTTTTAATATGCACTGAGGATCATAAACCCATAAACCTCACCCTGCTAATAAGAGTACACTGTTACGTTTACACAGATGCACAACGTTGTGTTTCTTTACACTCCGATAGTCAGGACAGTTTGTTCCAGCTGGTATTTTTAATAAAGAATTATTTGGACAATGGACTGAAGTTGGTGTTCCCAAAGCCAACAAATGATTTCATGGGTTAATGATGAAAATGTGTGTGTGTGTGTGTTTACCTCAGATCCGCCGCAGAAGACCAACTCCTGCCACTCTGCAGATCTACAGACAACCTGGCACAGGTGAGACAGAGGGAAAGAGGAAATGAGAAAGGGGCTCAGAGTGAGAGGTAGAGTGGGAGACGGGCTGCTGAAAAGCAGCAGCTGTAATGGAACCTTTATTAGATTACTTTTGGTAAGTGATCTGAGCGTTTAGAGCGGGCTGATGGATGCCTACAGAGTGTGTGTTTGTGCTCTAAGCTGTTATAAATCCCTCTACACGGGAACCGACTGATTGAATAATCAGGCTGATTCCATTCTGTGAGCTCAGCTCTGTGAGGCTGGTCCCATTACAACTGCACTGAGCTCTGCAGGCGCCCGATGTGGTTTTAAGATGCCATTTTGTCCATTTCTAAAGAAAGAGAAATCCCAAAAATGTTGCTTAAAAGGAAACAAAAAAGCCAGAGAGCGAGACAGACAGAAACAACTTCAGTATCTTCAACACACAGAAAGAAATATTCTCAGGAGACGGCAGCCACAAATCAATTCACAGAATATTTCGATTTTGCTGTGCATGATTGGCTATGCTATGCACAAAAAGAATCTAAACCTCATGATTTTCAAATCTTAGTTAAAGAAAGGGCTGTTTTCATTTTTAAACCTTGGTTATTTTTCACTCCTTCCTCTTTTTCTTGCAAATGACACTCAAAACACAACAGTGAGAGTCTCGAGAGAGTCTGCACATAATTCTAAATGTTTTATGATCTGTGGTATTATCATGAATATTCTTTTTAATCTCGCCATTTTCATTAACCAATTATGACCTAAAACCACTTTAAATTTGTAGTTCTTCCTAATTTTCAGTCAGTACACCTGATGGTCTGTAGGAGGAGAAGCAGCTGGCAGCTGTGAAAGCAAGAAGCAACCACATGCTTCCAAATAAGGTCACCGGGACAGGAACCGCAGACCTAATGTTCTGAATTTGCTAATTAGTTTCAATATTTTTCTACTCTTTGAAATGATGACAGATATTTTTCACATTAAGTTACAAAAAAACCCCAAAACATTACTGTGGCTGCAGTTTGCATGCCAAAGTGTTCTTACGCAACACTTTGGCATGCAAACCCTGAGTTACTCCTGATGCGTTCAGAGTGTGAATGTTAGATAGAAAATACTTCTGTGCTTGTATGAATGTGTGTGTGAATGGGTGAATTTGCCCTGTTACATACATCTTTTTGACATATGCTTTCCCTAGCTGCTTACCCTAACCATCAAAAATGAATGCCTAACCATTACCTAATTGTAACCCTGACACTAAAACCACATTTTGAGCCTCAAAAATGCCTTCAAACTCGTAAGGACAGGCATTTTGTCCCCATAGGTGACTGTTGGTCCCCACAAGTATAGTAGGATGTCATCTGAAACATTCACACTGAGCTCAGGTTTTTGAATCTCACAATCTATTTTGGGTGTATTAATTTTGTATGTTTGTAATTTCTTCTTATTGTCAGCAGCTGCCAAAACACAACAACCAACAACAGACGTTAATGAGTCCAATATCTATAATAGGTCTCAGGTTATCAGTTCCACAGCAAATTGTAGTTCATGCTGACTTAATCTCACCAACTTTCTAAATGTGTATTAATCTAAAGATTAAAAACATCCCTGGCTAATAACATGCTTTATTTTTTAATGATAAAAGTTCCAACCTAAAGAAGCAGAGACGTTTTGGTGTAGATATTCATCTCTTAGCTGATGACATTTGTCAAGCAGCTGGTGAGACACTTGTTCCTTTGTTTAAGATAAGATAATCACCTGCAGGTGAAACATGGGCGCAGGGCCCTGAGGAGTCCCCGTTCCAGAGAATCTGAGAATCAGTGCTTGTTACAACTCCTGCAACATATCGAGGTCAGGTTACAAACCGTGATGCACTGGTCAAACAATAAAACTGTTCTTTATTCTGCAAGTGTTACTGGAGTGAACTTACTGAAGTTTTTTAGATGCATGTTCTTCTCTGTGCACCATGAAAGTAGGTGAAGTTGTGCCAGAAATCTCTGTTACATTTCTTTAACAGTTGTTAGCGAGTAAACCAAGTGATTAAAAAAATGCTACAAAGCCAAAAGACTGCAAAGGACTACAAAATGAGACAGAAGCAAACGTCAAAAAGGGGGAAATGACTAGAATGAGATTCTAAACAGACCATAGAAGAAGAAAACACGAGATGGGCAGAAATAAGCCTCTTTTCAGGAACCTGGGAAGAGTCAGGGCATTTCCGACACAGGGACCGGAGTCAAAATGAATTCTGGAAGAATTATTTAACCCACAAGTTGCAGAAGAGTCACTAATATTTTATAAAAATTTAGGAACTTTAGGAGTGGCGATTGCAGCACTACTGTGTTTTCTCACAGACTTTTATACAACCAGTCTTGTTTTTGCAAACAAAGAAATCGCCCCCTACTGGTCATTAGTAGGAATGCAGGTTAAAAGCGCTGCGATCCAGAAGCTACTTTTGTACTTTCTGCGTTTATACCAAATCTGTCACAGTGGCCATCGTAACACACACGCCTTAAATTTCAGATCTGGATGCTACATCCATCTTTTGTATACAGTCTGTGGTTTCAGTGAGCATGAGGATGAGTCAGCAGTGGTGGCCACCCGGAGAAATAAAATATTATTTTCTAAATTGCACACAGACCTGCAGCCCTGACACAGACTGAGGACAGAGATGGAGACAGCTGAGATGTAACCCACGTGGAGAAACAGTCATTACTATTTTAGCAGAATCATTTGCACAAACCTTTTCAGGCTTTACGAGTGCAGTGGAAACACAAGCAAACAGCAGAATAGGAACCTTTTAGCTTCTTGTAACAGGTTCCTGGCACCAAAAGCTTTTGGTGCTTTCAGTGGGAATGTGGCTGTTGAATCAAAGCAGACACAGAAATACAAAAGCTGAAACGTTAAAAGAATAACATGAAAAACTGCCAAGAGATGCAAATCAACCAAAACAAGATGCACAACAGAAACAGAGGTAAAGCAATAAAACAAAATACAGATGCCATTATTGACAAATAAAAATGATACTTTAAAATGTGTTATTTATACCATATTGATATTTCAACTCATCAATAATATCATAACAGTAACTGTTCTTTCTGTTAATTTGTGATTAAAGTTTTATGTTTGCCAAAAATAAATAATTAAATAAAATAACTAATTATTTTCTCTACAGATTAAATTTTCTATAGATAGCAATGACAAGTTTTGACCACAGTAATGATGCAGTAAAAATCTGACAGCCAAAAGTAGGTGCAAAAATAATAGAAAAAGATCCGAGCAGACGGTGAAGAAACAACCACAGAGACTCAAAACTGAATTGTTTTGCACCTTTGCACCTCCTCCCATGTGGGTGTATTGTAACTGCATGCATACTGGGTGAGGGGCCTTTTACGTGACCAGGGGCCCATTCTCTCATATTCCCTCCATGCCTGTAAGGGCGATCAATACTGATTAACACAACCAGCTCTAGTACATGTTGCACTGGGAAGCGTACAAACTGCAGCTGTGCTGTTTTTGAAGTGGATCACAGCTTGGCTTCAGGCCACAGAGGAAGCCAAATTACTAAAACCCGCTACCCATTACCTATGGTGTGAACTAGCTGGCAGACCCCGCCCCCCATGAGAACTGTTAATGCCAGCATTCACACTACTGAGCTGGAAACCTGTTAATAAGAAAACAAAGAATCAAAAGAAAGAGGTGAGGTTATGGCAAATGGATTTAAGGATAAACGTGCTCACTTGCTGCTGTTTTATCTCTCCTGCAGATGTTGGAGATCAGCACAATGCCAGTGGAGACTCACAGGTTTGTATAGATGGTTGTAAATGCACACAGATACAGGGAAAAGAGAAACTCAGCAACAGGTAAAAATTCGTCAGATGAAAATAATAATAATCTTCTCTGTATAAGCAAAATTTAAAAAAAAAAAAGACCTTCACAATGTTAATGACTGATAAAGTACTACAAAAAATGATTACTGCAAGTTACATTTCTTTTTCACATGACTGTAATCAGTCTCATCTATAACAGAAATGCAAAAATCTTTAAGGTTTTCAGTCATTTTATGAAAAAAGGAATTTAAAAATACTAACTATAAAAATTAGACAATCTTTAATAAATCTAGAAAAAATCTAATTTTGATTTTGTATTACTGTTTCAAACTATCACTTTAACATCATAGTATAGATGAACTGGAGGCAACCCATTACAATGAAGTGATTATAGTCAAGGTGTTTTTTTTCATCCTTTTAAAAACATATTCATGTTTCAAACCATTTGACTGTTAGCCATGGTTCACTGCAAAAAATAATGTATTGATTATTGAATGAAAACTAACAATATAATCAAAGTCCATATTTCCACATATCTCATCAGTGAGAATTCACCAATTACTGTAAAAAAATATTGGAATTTTTATGATTAAAGATGCAGGACAGCAGATAAATAGATATGGTTGGACTCCACTCGGTCATTTGACCGTTAGAGGAGAATTTTCTGGAGCTTTAAACTTTTGTCACAACGATGATTTTATTTTCTTTTGCTCTGCAGGCTTCAGAGTCCTCTCAGAGGAAGCAGAGCACCTATGCCCCACCCTCCATGAAAGGTAAATACACAGCTGGTTTCAGCCCCATCTCCATTTAATTACAACAAACAAACAAACAAAATGTGTATAATGTCTATTAAAGGCATAAAAGCTCAATTTTCCCTCGAGGAGAGGATTATGAGGATTTATGTGGTGCATCACAAGCCCCAGTGCTATCTATTGTTTTAAAAGCCTCATTTTTCCTATAATTAAAACACCAACGAGATGCACCAGAAACAACAAAGACACCAGAATGTGCATTAAAACAATAATGAAAAAAATGTAGCATTACTAATAGAAAAGTAAAAATTCTACATGGTTAATGAGGTGCAACAGCGTTTGTGTTTGTAGTCTATGAAAAGGCACAGAAACAGAAATAAAAGCATCTACTGTTGATGTTTTTTATAAATCAATTACACATCTTTGACTCAGAAGAGCTTAAAGTTCTGGATAATTAGCAACAGACTCTCGATTGTATCTCTTTGGCATCATCAAAATCAGTCTGATTTGAGCAAGACTGAGCCGACAATCAGCATGTTGTTAGAACATGTTATCCAACTGGCAATATTCAATAACTAACACATGATTTATAGTCAGAATAAGAGCTACAAACTTGTCCTTATGCGTGTCTTTTCGTTCAGTCTATTGATTTGATTTTCTACAAAATTTCGATATGATATCCTCTAATGGCTGCAATGTCATTGCTTGCAGCTGTGTACACACCAGTCTCTTCCCTCCTCTCTTAAGTTTCGCGCTATCTGTATGTTCTGCCTTTAGGATGGAAGCTCTGTTTGTTTTGCTTCACATATTTGTTGTTCTTAAGATTTCCTTTCTTTAGTCTGAGTTTCGGCCTTGTTTGTTCTTTAGCCTCTGGCCCTGTTTTTCCCAGCCTGTGATCTGATTTCCAGCTGGCAGCGTGACAGAGAGAAGATAGTCAGGGTTACTTCTAATGGCTTGTCTTTTTTCCTCTATTTCCTCTCATATATATATCTCCTGCCACAGTGGTGGGTGTTTATACTAAAGGGAATCAGGCAGGGGTTTTTTTTTTTTTTTTAAAAAAAAAAAGAAGAATCCTCTGAGGGCTCATTTTCAGACGGCTTTTTCTAGTCTTGGTTCGGGATGAGAGCACATGTCCCCAGGAAGATGGAGACAGCTCTGGGTGTTCAAACTTCTACTTATGAGGAGAAGCCAATGACAAAATCTAGAGGAAGGGTGGGTTTAAAAGCAAAGAAAGCCAAAACAACCTGGTTCAGACAGAAGAAGATGAAGATAGGGTCCCAGCACAACATCAATAAAAATGATTCTGAACTGTTAATCATGTAATTCTAGAGTCCAAGATTACAGAATTATGGAGCTGGAACTGAGCAGAAGAGGTCCTCTTTAAAGTATGGATGGATTAATAACCACTTATCTCAAATATATCTCCAAAAGTTGATTCTGTTCATCTGGACGTAGTGTTTTCTGTGGGAGAAACGTTTCGTCACTCATCCAAGTGACTTTTTCAGTAACTATATCTATCTCTCAAATATAGTTCATAGAAATGCTGTACTCTAGGCCTAATAATAATCCCTCCATCAATTTCTCACTCTGCTCTCTCCTCACTCATGAACAGGACTCAGAGATACGACCTAAACTCGTCTACTTAGGGCAGCAACTTGTCCCATTCCTCCCTTTTCCAACTGAGAAGCATGGCCTCAGATTGTGAGGTGCCCATTCATTCCTGCCGCTTCATAATCGGCTGTGAATAATGGTCTGATGGATGCTTTGATCAGAAGCACAGATTTGCAGGGACTTAATTGTTTGAACAGATTCATTTGTCAACTCAGGCAGCGTCTCAGCTGTCGCCAGCAAAACAATGCAAAAAGCACCTGTTTGATGTCTTTTATCACTGCACGACTTTCCTGTAGCAGTTTTTGTCATTTTGTTATCTTCACTGGAGCTGAATAATTGATGAAACTATTATAGAGATTCTACATGGAAAGCAGGAATCAGAGTAAGTGATGCAACTGCTGCAGATCAGGAGAGGCTGACTAAGAAAAACGAGGAAAAAAAACACACTGGTGATTTTTTATATCCGGGGAGCACGGACAACTCTGCTTTAGGAGTATGCAGAAAAAGGTGTGTGTTTTAAGGAGGAAATTATAAAGAGGAAAAGAAAAGAACACAGCACATATAAGTCTGTGCAGAGAGTGCAGCACTGACTTGATTCCGGGAAGTGGAGACTGTAAAAGCTTTTCTTTTATTGATCCCAGCTGAGTGTGTGTGTGTGTGTGTGTGAGACTGAGTGAAAGAGAGTGTGTGTGTGTGTGTGTGTGTGGCTAATAGTCTCTTGAGTAACTGCCTATGCACTAAACCCATAGCAAGCATTTACATTTTGTTGGATAAGAAAAAAACTTTTATTTATAAATCTACTTTCCCAGCGCGGTGTTTGACATGTTTTCTCTCACCGTCTTACTTTTTTTTTTTTTTAAATATTTCATTAAAGCCTCATCAGGCACACACTGTTGACAAAACAAACTTAATTAACTTAATTCAAACAATAAACAATTTTTTTAAATCATTTTTTAAATACACATTATAGTTTTAGTTTTCACTTTCTCTGGGTTCATCATGATTATTATTATTATTATTATTATTATTATTATTATTATTATTATTAATAATAATAATAATAATAATACAGTTTTTAAGTTTAGTTCTAACTATATTAACCTTGACCTGTGTGTGATTCAGTATTATTTTTGAAAAACTTAAAAAATACAAAAGTTCTTCCATAAGAGTTTAAACTTTTACAGTAAATCAGCAACTGCTAAAAATCTACAAGTGATAGTTTAAGGAGCTTGGAAAGAAAAAGCGTATGGATTTTTTAGGTTTCTTGAAGACGTTTCACCTCTCATCCGAGAAGCTTCTTCAAATCTAAGAGCAATTGGTGGAGAGTCCCAGATTTTAAGCCCTATTCGAGTGTTCCCAGGAGGGTCATGGACCCCCTATTGATCCTCTACCTAATCACACGAGCAGAGGTGTGAAAATGGGTGTGGGTTACAATCAGCCAAGGTTTCGGATGAACCCACTGTGAAACCTAGCCCCACCCTATCATGTGATTTCCTGAGGTCAAAAGGCCCAGGATGTGAGTGGGCTTTAAGGCATCTGGGAAGGGATCTCAAAACTGGATTATAGATGGCAGACAGTTGGTGTCGTAAGCCACGGCCTCTGTTCAAAGATGGCCGTTCACAGTGGACAGAGATGGCTTCTTTCACTCCTCTTTCAAACCATCTGTCTTCTCTGTCCAAAATGTGAACATCCTCGAAAGAGTGACCTTTGTCCTTTAGATGCAGATGACTCTCCAGCAATTGCTCTTAGAACTAATGAAGCTTCTCGATGAGAGGTTAAACATCTTCAAGAAACCTATAAAGGTCCAGACGCTTTTCTGTCCAAGCTCCTTGGACTACATTGACCTGGATGACTGAGAACCTTCACAGACTTCTTCTACAAGTGATACATATTCCCCTGGTTTAACTCTGATGTTACTAGAAGCCCAATCTGTTTTGCTCTCCTTCAGTTTAACTTTTTGGTCTTCTAATTTGGTCCCTTTCATTTTCATTCTACAAATTCCTTTTTACTTTTGTTATCTTGAGCCGTTTCTGCGCTAAAGTGAAGTGCTTGTAGTTGAAGTGTATCTCCACTAGAGGTGCTCTTCTCTCCTCAGAGCTTCAGCTGGGGGTGGAGCAACACCTTCTGGGGGCAGGGCTCTGTGAGACAGACAGCGAGCTCAGCCCAGTCACAGCAGAGCTCTATGTTACCGCTGCAATGTGGGGTAATCACAATGGGCCAGAGGAAGCCAATGGGAATGAGGCGAGTCTGCTGTTAGCCAATCAGGAGAGAGGAGTGGCAGAGAGCAACAGTTCAGGGGGTAAAATATTTTTAGCTGGACATACATAACACCAACTGGTCAGCAGTGTACTCCAAAAAACCCCAAACCAATCACTTTTGTCTAGTTGTAACACAATAATGACCTACTTTGACCTTCAAGGTCAGCTGGTTCAATGGCTTCCATGCCAACGAAATGTTGGCATAGTAAAATCGAAACCCAAAACACCATTCTCATGCCATAATCTGACTTTTTGGAGTAAACCGTTGGCCTTACACACACACACACACACACACACACACACACACATACATATAAAATGTTCATTTCAAGACTAAATTATAATATTATGAAGTTACCAGCAGCAAAAACCAGATTAAGTTGCATGCAAGTACTGCAGCTAAAGTGCCAGCTCATGTTTACAAAAATAACAAGAAACAAAATTATATTTGCATTCACACATGGCATTACCTTTTGGACTATGGGTATACAGCCAGTGCAGACATGCTTGTGCAGTCCTCTAAAAGACCTAACATTAAATAGCCCATCAGTGATGATGCGATTTAAATTGCTAACCTGAACAGTTTCCTCTGTTTTTAACGCTCACTTCACTACAAAGTAGTTGTTTGTTATGACTTTTGTACCTTCAGGTGTAGGCATATTAAACAGCACAAACATTTGGCCAACACCAGTGACAGTACAGCGCTATAGCATGTAGACGAAGGTCTGCAAAGTTGTGTCTAGGACCAATGTACAGCCCTGCTGGTCCTTTGAGTCCATGGATCTGATGAAGAAAGTTGTGTCACTTGAACCCGTGCAGATCTAGCTATGCTTGCATGCACAGAAACTATATCAGTGTCATTTATAGTACTGCATTGAATATAATAATAGGTATGGGCCCACAGGCCAGCAGATCCATGTTATTTTCCTTTCTAAATCAGGACCCATGCATTCAGGCCTGGCCAGACACTTGTGAGCAAGCTCCCCTCCATGGTCAGGCTGAAGGGGGTTATTATCTTCTGAGCAAGGATGACCCATTATCCTCAGGAGATCCTCCAGGGGCCACAGACAGCATAGTTAGAAAAGGGGGGGATTCATGCTGAAAGCAGACCGTTGAAGTGCCTTTTTTTAATAAGACTGGCGCCTCCTGCCTTGGAGGTTTTCAGGTCACACACAGATGAGAGAAGACTCAGGTATAGCTGGAGAGATTACCTGTCCCAGGAATGCCACAGGATCCACTATGAGGAATATGAAAGTGTTGGGGAAAGACATTTACAGTACTGTGCACTAAAGTACACTGAAACCGAACCTTGGATAAGCAGATGATAATGAGTGCATAGCTGCAGTGCAAACAGTTTACTGATTAGCCCAAGGACAATATTTCCATAAAACAAACTGTAATGGGATGTAGTTGCATCGAGTTTGCTCATTATAATAATAAACGAGCTCGCATTTTGCCAGTGCAAAAACATTTCAAAGTTGTGACAGTGTGTTTGCACTCAGCTTTAAGTCTTCTCTCCTTCCTGTATATCCATGAAAGTAACTGTTGTTCAGGATTTATTAGCGGAGTTTTACTTCTGACAGCAGAGTTATGCAGACACACCAGTGTATAAATTCAAACGACATCGATCACTACAGCAAAGATTCAATGCAGTACTATAAATTAAGCTCTAGTCTCTCAGCTGCCTGCTCTTATCAGCCACCGCAGCCTAGTCCTGATAAAACCACCTCCCAGCAACGCACAGCAAACAGAAAGTCAGATACGAGCAGGTGAGGAAAGCTGAACATCTAGCAGTTAAAGAGCCAGATATTTTTCTTAGCTTAGTCTATTAAAAAGGAAGAACTGCGATTGTAAACTGCTGCTGCTTTTACTCGAATCCCGAGTGTCCAAAACCTGCTATTTCTCTAAAATAATCACTGATGCACATACTCTAATCTTCACTGTATGCTCACATTTCCATTCTAACAGTCTGTGATTTGAAATTTGTTGAGAAGAGACTACTAACAGCACAACTCCTGTGTCTCCCTCTCTTATCTTCTTGTGGGTTTGCATGATATTCCACTTTTCTGCCTTCTTCCATCCTTCCTGTTTCTCTTCCTGTTTCTCAGATTTGTCATGTGACCACAAAAAGGAAGTGTCCAGTCCGGACTCTGTCTCCCGATAGCCGCCTTTCATCTCCTCGTCTCTCAGTAACCGACTTTCCCCCTCATCTTTCTCACTGGTGTTCATCACATCCTATTAACACTCTGCTTCACTCTTATGCTACACCTATATGCAGTATGATTTGATTTGGTAGCAGCTCTCACGCGCTTTCATGCGCACACACAAAGCACATAAAAGATTTTAGCTGGATGTACCAACTTTAAAAACTTTGGCTGTAAAAATAAAGATTATATTCAAGCACGTCTTTGTCCTACTTTCTCAAGACTGTTTTCAAACATACGTTTAGGGTGAAACATTTTTGCATTTGGGGTTGAGTGTGGTTTTAAGCAACAGCACATTTTTATCCTTCCCCAACAAAAAAACAAAAAACAAAATGTCTGATGTCTTATTCCTCCTTTAAATGTGCCACATGGGATAGAGCAGAGCAGACTGAGACAACCATTAAGAGATTAAAGCATTTATATCCGCAGCGACGTGACTATCTGGAGATCAGCATCTCCACATCACTGCATTTACATGTGGAGTTGTAAAGGAGTGCTTGGTTTATGCAGCACGAGTCCTGGTGTTTTTAAATCCACAGACAGGATGCACTGTGAGAGGAAGTGGCTTTACTATCGTAGATGGTTAAATGCATTGTTATCTGGTGTATCTTTGAATCCTGCTTAAAACTACATCCTGTCAAAAGTGGCACAAGTTCAGGTTAGGCAGCTTAAAACTGAAAAATTGAGTTTCCAGGTTTTCCAGAAAACCTGAAATTTTGACTCATGGATGGAAAAAAAAAGAACAAGAGAAAAAAAGGACTTTTTATGTAAATATTTAGCACCTTATAATAATGTCACACTATTAAGAATTATAAGGTATTATAAAAACAGGTATATCATTATGACTATGGTTATTACTAGCAGTGATGCCTTTACACGGTGTAACAGTAACAGATGGATAAACAAATCTGTATTTATAAATGGGAATACTAAGGAGGACTATGATAACTGTATGGTAGCAAGCGCTACCAAATACTTTTGTGTGTTCATTATTTTTATTTTTTGTCCTCCAGTTAATGAGACTTAGGAGAAAAACTTGAAGGTCTTCACCAGTTACTGTGATCTCACCAGGTTAACTCTTTCCTTGCACTTCTGATTCATGGACATAATGGCAAAATTCATATTTTCCACTTTTAAAAATCTAAGAATTCCTAAGAGGTTGATGGTGGAACAAATCACTTCACCACTCACAAAAGCAGCCCTAATGTGAGGCACACACATCTCAGAGTTTCACACTTCATTTGTGTTATTAATAAACAGTCCATCGTTAGGTGGTTGCTAGGCTGTTTGTGAAGTAGTCAAATAGTTAACGTCATTACATATTGTGCATATAAAAGGCTTGTTGATATAAAGTGCATGTTACAGTCATGCAATTAAAATCATAATATGCTTTTACAAGGTGTTATAGGAGCACGAGCTACAAATGTGTAATTTTGGGAAGCATGATGATGTCATCATATGGGGTGGACGATGTACCTGTGTGCCAGATCATGTAGGAGGAGTTTACATACAGATTTTTGTATCATTGTAAGACTTTTTTTTTTTTTTTTTAAATGTATTGACTTTTTTGGAGGCACTGACCAGCGTGTCTGTCATGTTTTCAAAACCCGGTTTCTTGGTTACTGTTGCAGAAAAAGTACGTGTCACAGATGTTTCTGATTACTACTGAAACCCAACACATTATCTACAAACTTGTGCTGACAATTCATGTTATGTGCATGACACAAATAACTATTTCAGATTCTGCCTTGACAGCAGGGTGTTTCATTATAAGCCATAATTGCAGTGTCATTATCTTTCCTGTTCTCACCTGTAGTTTGGGTTTCGTCATCTCTCTATGCTTCTCTTTTCTGCTCTGTCTCTTCACCCTCCAGTCGCAGCTGACAGCTGCCCCTCCTGATTCTGCCAGAGGTCTCTTCCTGTTCTGGGCAAACATTTCAACTAACCATCAGCTGACCAACTTTTCTCAAAGTTTATCTTAGTTGATTTACAGTTCAAAATAAAAGTTGTGCTGATGTCAGAGATGTGACCTTACAGCTGGCTCAGTGTCATTTAAACCACTGCCTTGATAACACTTGATATGTTATTATTCTATTGATTTGAGAAAAAATATTTTAAAATGAGAGAAGAGTAAAAATGCTAAGAAATAAACATAAAAGCCTGACTGAGCTCTTACTCTGATTTCAGTTTCTTGATGATGCTGACACTGTTCATTATGCAACAAATGAGGAAAGACTGTAAGGAAGCTACACGTATGAGGACACATCAAACAGAATTATCCTTATAAGGGGAAAAAAACAAACAACCCCAAACAACACTAAAAGTTCTTGCTGCATTTACCGTCTGATACGTTAAGGCTGTAGTTATGTCTGGATGTTTACCTCTCATTTTCCAGTGTGGTACAGTGTTCTCCTTTAATGACTTCGAACTGCTAGAAAACTAAAAGTTGGATATTGCCCATCAAACCTCCTAAACTCTTGTACTCATGCAGCTCATGGAGGGGTCGGGTGGGAGCTTACAGGGCTCAGGAATAACTGCATAACTGGCATGAAAAAAAATAGTTTAAACAGAAAATACAAGTAAATATCAGTAAATACTTGGACACCCTTGCTTTTTTGATCCACTAAGACATTAAATATGATGTTTCTGTATCTCTACATTTGTGCTGCTGAACATGAATGTATTTCAGTAGTCAGAAGCCAAAGACATCCGCTTTATAACGTTAATATTGTTAAGTATTAATTATATAAAGCTTCTAGAGAAAGCTTTTACAAAGACTGAAGTGCTACACTCAAGTTAATTATATGACCTAATTATGATCATGTAATGGTTTCTTTTCATTGTATAGGTAATTAAATGCATACACCTTCAGGGTGTATGAGAATCATTCAAATACAGTAGAAACTTAAATTCACTCAGCAGACTTTGGTACATTTGTCGCGTGTGTCTGTGTAGGTAAGCTGGAAAGCTCTGTACCAGAGGAAGAGGAGGAAGGCAGCGCTCAGGACGACTAGTCCAGCAGAGAAACCTCAGCACTGAACAGGCGGCCAAATTTATTGTGGATATTCTGGACAAACCCCAAGACGGATTCAAACATCCATCTCCATCCAAGTCAAGCACCTACTGTGCATGTCCAGGCTTGTTGGGAAAGCTGACCTGTGTGCAGGTTATAGAAAGATCAGTTAAGGTTTTAATCACAGTAGGTAAAGAAACGTGTTCAACAAGCATCTTCTCCTTCACTTTAAATAAACGGGGAACAGCCCAGCTGACAGTCACCTGACCACAACTAACACCCAAGTACATGAGAATCAACATGAGCTCAGATTTAGTTTATAAATAAGGACAGAAATGTGTTTTTTCCTTAAACAGAATTGATTAAAGAAATAACTTTAAACGGTCTCAGATTACTTTTAAACGCTTCTGGTCGGAAACTAAACATTATCATCTCAAGCTGGTCTTAATATATGAAGGAAAATTGTTTATACAATTGTTTGTTTATACATTTTATATCATTTTAAAGTTTTTAAATATCAAGGAGGAAATAAATCTAGGTACATTTAATTGTACCTAGATTACATTAGCTACATTGCATAGCCAATTAGCTCTAACATGGGATCTAATACATAGTTGGCAAATTTCTTTCCTAGAATTTAAACACAAAAATATAGAATAAATGAAAATATAGCAAAATTGTTATCATCCAACTTCACTTCTACATGATTAGGATTTTCAAATATGTATTTATACATGTATTAATTTTAAATTTGTATACGTTTCCCACCATTAGTTTTAAAATGTCCACCGTGAGATTGCAGGTTGTTGGAAAAGCATATATTAAACACACAGTTACTGCAATAGTTATTGCAGTATTTTGATCGAAGGTTGCACTGATTGTCGGGTTGACCCTAAAGGTTTATAAGACATTCTTCAAACATTTTGTCATCTAACTGGAAAAGCACAAATATTAGAAAATATTACTGGCTACACTCAGGTGCAAAGGTCATTGTCCCTCCCCTTTCTTTTTGTGTCTTATTAAAATACACGCCATGTAAAAGTTCTGTTGTGTTGCATTTAATTTTAAAGGTGTTCTTGAGATTTAATTCTAGCAGTTTGTTGCTGACATTAGAAATGTCAACTTATTATAGCTTTTCATCATTTTACTCACTGAATGGTTTCAAAAATCTGCATCCAAGCACTGGAAACTGCCATTTTAATTTGCTGCAATTCTGCATCATGATACATTTGTCTACATCTACTTTTGTTTTTCTTCAAATAAACTGGATTTGATGCGGAATTACTGAATGTACCACTTATTATTATGATGGATTACTTTGAAGAGGAGTCATATTTTTTTATTACCATGTTATTATTCTGCGTACATAATCTGCATCACCGGCACTTATAAATAACTGCAATAACTTGTCAAATTTGACAACATATATGCTACACCCTCAGTCACCAGGAATTTACTGCATTTACTGTTTGTCTTCATCTTACAAAACTTTAATGGGATGCCTCCTGGTGGCTTTTCTATGACACAGCAAGGCTACCAAAGTAGTTGGCAGTAGCAGAACGCCATAAAATCTTGAATACATTTGTATAAAAATAACACTTAAAAAATAATAATAATAATGAAATGGCTCGGAGGTATTGGTCTGCATTACACCAATAGTTCTATTTAAGGGAAATAATCTTTTATACATGAATAAAATGAGCAGCCGTAACTGTAAATATTCATATATGCACACTCCAGTAGTTAAAAGTGTTCTAGTAATAGATGACGTCATGAAGTAATGTCATGACCAACTGTCTAAAGGGCAACTGGTTTTTATCCAAAAAGCAACATCTTATTGATTTTTTGAACAGTTGTTTACTACTCGAGTCCTGAGTAGATTGGTTACCTGCTGTTTAAAGTCTAACTTGTCACCTGATTGGGAATTACCCTTACTTGTGTGTTCATACTTACCGGTTTTTACCTCATTCATCGCAGGTAGTGGCACACGCTCAGAGTTCAGGTCTGACACAGCCCTAAAGTTTATTTTATTCATGTCATTTTAAGTTACAAGTTGGAATCAGAAACACAAAAAAACAAAAGAGAAGAAAACAAAGGAAGTTAGAAAGTAAAACAGCAACCATTCCACATCAAATGGCAGAATGTGTCCACGGATCTGTCCTTACAAGCTCATAATGCAAACTGCTGACTCGCCACAGAAGAAACACCTTTTTGAACATTTTTTTCTGTGTTCCTGCTACATTCTGTAAATATGACTTCACTTTGCAGCCACTTGCAGATTTAAATCCAGCAGTGGTTAAAAGTCATGAGCAGTATGCAGAATGAACCTTCAGACAGAGCCCTGGGGTTAGTATTACACCAGCAAAGGGCTAACTTAAGGAGAGTAAGGTTTGTGTCTCGTTACGTAGCCCCTGCTGTGCTCTGATTGAGGAAGAAAATAAAAATCAGACTGCACTTTGTAAAAGTTGTCCATCTGTCCTTTAAGGTCCCACACAACCATCGCAAATATGTAAAGGTCATTGGTGGATGCCCCTTCCACCAGAATTTACAAATCCAGTGAAAGTGGCACTGAGGATGAATAATAATTTATTTTTTTTTAATTCTTATTGCAGCTCCAGTTCAACTTATGTTTTTTCATTAGTGTTAAGTGGTTAAAATGACCTTAGTATTAAAGTTAAACATTTATATAACCTGGAGTATAGATGGTCAGCTATCATCAGCTGTTGCTAAGGTGCCTTTGAGTAAGGCGTGCTTCCCCCAGCTACTTCAGTAGGGCTTCAAAAGAACAACGAAGCTCTTTTCCAGGAGTCACGAGTGGACTCGTTCTGATTAGGGGTTATTTTGTAGTTTTACTCCACCGCAGACAACATGTAGCACCTACTGCAGCGTCAGTCAGGGGAGCTGAGGGGAATACTTGCAAGTGTTTTCTTTTGCTTGTTCCCACTGTAAGAGATTAACAGAGCTGCCGCAGAGCTGGCATCAACCACCCAAAGTGCCCAAAATGGCATTTCTCACCACTTCTCAACACTCCAATCTTTCCAAGCCCTGATACACACTTTTCTTTTTCTTTAGTGTCAACACATTTGGCAAATCGTCATTGTCGTCGTCATAAAAATAACAAAACATAAACATTAAAAACAGACAGCTTCACATCAAAGTAGAATACAGATATTATATCTTTACCCACAAAATGTTCATGTTACGACTAGCTAGAAAAAAAAAGAAAAAAAAAAACATCACCATGTTATACAAGTGTGTGTCCGTCTGAATGTGTGCGTGTGTGTGTTTGTTTGCTAGGAAATGGTCAAAGATTAGTGTTTGGAACCGTAGATCTGCTCGGGATTGTGTATCTGTACGCGTGTGTAAACTCAGATTAACGAGCAACATGTCTTTCAGTATCAACACAGGAATCCTCACCCTGCATCCATAAAAGAAATATTATAATAAGAATAATAATAAACCCCACAAAAACATCAGAATCATTTGCATTCTCAAAGTAAGCATCCAAAAATCCATCACCACATAGTAGTTATCAGCTGGCCACTAAAGTTCTCAAAACTTTCATTGAAAAATAAAAACAAAACAAAACAAACAACAAAATAAAAACAAAGGAGAAAAAATATTTTAGTGTCAACTATATATATATACTATATATTTATACTTTTGTTCTTTTATACCAACCAAACATTATGTATTTTTTGTGTTGCTATGGTCGTGGTCCCTGGCAACATCATGGAAACGGTACAATTAAAATAAAGACACTGATCCCCCAACTTCATCCAGCTCGTGAGTTTCTGTTCATATGTTGTGTTTTTCCCTCCTCTTTTTAATTTGAGCACTTTTGTTTCATATGCTCTTCTTATATTTTGAGTGGATTTGTTTTAAATGCTACGCGTTTAGTGTTAAATGTCGACAGTGTTGCTTTTTTTGTCCGAACACGCTGAGGCTTTGTAGGCAAAGATTAGTGTGTTTAGTTTGGATTTAGTGTACTCTGGTAGTGTGTATTTGTTTTGTCTGTACCCCCATTCAATAGCAGACTATAAGGTATGCCTTTGCTGTGTGGTTAGTGTCTGTGTGTGTCTATGCATTAGCGCTGATGCTCTGTTTGTAGACGGCGTGGTAGGCGTTTCGCAACAGGACGTAAGGGAAACAGGACTCCAGCAGGTCCATGGTAAGGAAGGGAGACTCCTGCACAATCTGAGGCAGAGAAGAAATGCAGAACAACTCTTAGACTTTTGGAAATATACAGTAATACTCAGAAGTATACTTTAATTTTAAAAATAGTTATGCACTTCAACTTGAATCCATTTTTTTTAACATTCTGATATAGCTTTGATAGTTTATTTTTAGGATGTTTTACTTTTAAAAGAGGAACAAGTCTCGACAGATAAAGTCTCCTGTACGTGAAGTTTTCTTACCATGTCCAGCAGCAGGTAGACAGATTCTCTGTTACGCGTCGTCATCTTGTCCGTTTCCTGACCGATCTTCAGCAGGCTGGATGAGGCCAGCTACACAGAAACATGTTACAGAATGAGTCTCTCAAGTCAAGCTTTGGTTTTGATTTTGCATCAGTTTTAATTCAACTTTAGAATTTCTTGACAAAAATTGGGAAATTAGACACCATTTCCAAATTTAATAAAGAAAATCTGTCTTAACTGCATAATTACTGGAGCTTCAAAGACATCTAAGCACTTCATGACTGCTTGTCTACTCTGTACTTCTTACAACACAGACTGGTGGTAATAATGAGCCACAATACAAAGTCTTCTAGGGACAGCAGTTGTCCTTGAAATTGATTCTGTAAGTTGCTGTAACTTGAGGGATGAAACTCATTTGTCTGAAAGATACTTGTTGATGAGGGTGACGACCAAAAAGCTCACATAGATGTTCAGCTGGACTCAGATCTAAAGACTATGAAGGTCAAACCATTCAGTGAGTCCATGACCCAAGGTTTGGGACACTGTCATCCTCAAAGAGACCATTCCCTTTAGGATAAAAAGGTTTCATCAAAGGACAGAGCTGATCAGGATAACTTCGAAAGGGGACCCGAATAACGGCTCCAAGCCATATAATAGTCACCGGATACCTCAGTTGTAGATTTTTCCTTTAATTTGTTACCTTGTGTGTTTGATGTTGACATTATGATAAGAGATTTTATATCCCCCTAGAAGTTTAAATGAATCTAATTATTCTGCGTATCTTCTACATCAGGATTCAGACATGATGCCCTGCAGAGCTGCCATCACAGCGCAGCGCTAAACTAGAAAAACTAACCCCAGTTATATGTACTATAAAGTTCTCTAAGAGTAACAAAAATGCAGTGTCTTACAGCCAGGAACTCTTTGAGGCGGTCCTCTATGCTTCCCTTGTGGATGGTGAAGAGAGCAGCAGCAATCTGGTTGATTGCTTTGGCCAGGCAGTGGATGTTGTTACAGTGGCCTGTAGGAGGCAGCAAACACACACGGTTAGCTGAAGAATGAGAGATTATTGACTCTGGTTTAATTTCTCACATGTGACTTTCACAGCAGAGGAAATTTCAGGCTTATAAAACATGGATCTGTCAATCCTGGGCTTCATTTCTGTATTGCATGTGACATGGATGACAAGTACATGAATATAAAACGCGCGTGTAATCGTAAGGTTGGAGAACGGTTAGCGTCGCTGCACCGGTGCGACGTCTTAAGACGTGCTCCTGGCAAAACCAATCACTCGTCGGGACACAGTCTGCATACTAACAATGGTGGAGCCCATTACAACTCATTATCCTTTTCAAATGTCCCTTATTAACAATGGCGCCTTTCATTTCAAGGTTGTTAAGTGGCACTGTCTTGATAATTTGTGACCTTGAGTGATGACTCTCTTCGATACCTTATCAAAAGGCCTCATGTATCTGCAGCGATGCCCCTCTGTGGATCTAAATATCAAGTCTGTATAAGTGAATAAATCTTTCAGGCAAATAAATAAAAACAAACACAGGTCACATGGGCTAAACAGACATTTAAAACAGATTCATTATTTAAAAAGTACACATAATGAAGATGATAATATGGCTCTAATGAACACACATAAATCAATCTTGGGGCACAAGGTCGACGTCATTTGCATGCAGAAACAGTCTCGCGGTAAATTTTGTTTCCTACAAAGTGTAATTTTTTTTTTCCCAGCAGTGAGTCACAAGACGGGCTTATTATCCCCTTTATTAATGAATATTAGAGCTAGAAATGGAGGGCAAAATGATGGAGAGGAGACCATTTGTATCACAAATATATTTAAGTGCATCATGTATTATCATTTCTGTTTCGTAATGATTTGAGTCACAACAATTACTCCAGAATTTTTCCTCCCATAGAGTCTCAGCCAGCTCCAAACCAAAGTCAAGTCATTAATCAAACACTTTTTTAAAGAACACACCTGGAGTGCAGCAGAATGCATGTATGACATCTTTAATTTCCAGAAGGTAACTACTGCTTGTTAAACTAACAGCAAAAGTGAACATGACAGAGATTTTTAATGTGGGTTAAACAAACCAAGAAACTTAAAGCGGGGATGTCAAATTTTACATCGTGGACCACAAATGCCCCACTCTGATCTTAAGTGGGCCGAACCAGTGAAACTCCTCTTTCTGTTGGTGTAAACACATTCAACTAAGCATTTAATCCTTGATATATCCTAATAAAAGAAAACAGAGTGTTCAGCATTAGAAATGTGGAGATACTGGAAAAACTGAAACCCTCTGCATATCCTCCTTCAGTACATACATGAATCTTCTCAGCGGTCTTCCTCTTCTCATCCTGTCTGGCAGCTCCAAATTCAACTCCACTATCCAAACCATCTCATCCTACCTCTCTAACTTTGTCTTCAAACAGCTCCACCTGTGCCGTCTCTCCAATACACTCATTTCTAGTCATGTCCATTCTGGCCACTCTCAACCAAACTAATCTGAGCATCTTGAGAGAGGCCGCCACCTCCAGCCCTGCCTCCTGTCTTTCTGTCAGCACCACTGTCTCAAAACCATACATCATAACAGGTCTCAGTAAAACCTGGTAAACCTTCCTTTTCACTCTTGCTGCTCTCCTTCTGTCATAAATCACTCCTGAAACTTGCCTGTACCCACTCCACCCTGCTTGCACTTTCCTCTTCACCTCTGGCCTGTAGTGGTTTTTTAAAAATCAGTCTACTAGATGGCACTTCCTTTGTGGTTCTCAAACGACAACAAGAAAAAAAAATAAGATAAGATAAGATAACCTTTATTAGTCCCACACGTGGGAAATTTGTTTTGTCACAGCAGGAAGTGGACAGTGGAAAAGTTATATAGCAAAATTAGAATACAATAAAAATAGAATAGAAATAAGAATACTGTACACAACTGTAAAGAATAGAATAAAATAAAATACTAAATATAAAGGAAAAAAAAATGTAAAAAATACCTCACCAGCCTTTTACACGTTTCTTTCCACTGTCTACATCCTCCATATAAATGAAGCAAGCAGCGAGCTATCATTACCGCTCAGCTTGAGGGGGGGGATGCCATTAATTTTACATCCTGTCTCGCTGTCACTAGCGCACGCCTCTTGTCACGACAGACTTCTTTCTGCACACAGATACGACTGGCAGATATAGTTTGCTAGACAGAAAGTAGTCCCTGCATGAAGATGCTCGCTGCAAGGTGGGTGTGTTTTTTCAGAGTAACTGGGTCAAAATTTGTGGAAAGAGACATTAATGCTGAGTTTTTCCAAATGTACTTTTTGGCACCTTAAATACCAAAATGTGAGAAGCGTTTCTTTCTATTTGAATCAAGAGAAAGCAGACATCTCTGCTAATAATATCTACAGAGCTGGGTGACTCACAGCAAAACAGTCTAGATGGAGACACAGTACTGCAGGCCACAGGAAAAATATAGAAATTTGATTTTAGGATGAACCGCCACTTTGAGTGTTTGAAGTTTTGTGTCTTCTCTTTATTGCACTTCATGCTGCAAACATAAAATCTGTGTGAGAGTCACTTTAATAAGATCTTCTTAACAAATCTACCAAAAAAAAGAAAAAAGGATGGCGTCCTACCTTCTATGGCTGGGCTGTACTGTGACATCACGTTGCTGGCGAGTGTTGGCAAAGAAACAGCCACAAAGACCATCAGCAGACAGGCGATCTTATACTCCTCCTCTGGGCTGATGTTCTCTGCAGACAAACATCGTGATGGTCATACAGATGAATTGCGTGGCTCCTGGATCGTGTTTGTGTGACCGTGTTTGCGACTCACCGCTCTTTTGAGAGGACAGAGCCACCACCAGAGCTGGGTCAATCTCACAGGGTAAACCTGCTGCTGAGGACAGCTCGTAAACGTTCATGGCCACCTGGAAACAGACAAAACATCCACCATGAACACAAAGAGCGGGACATCCGGAAGCTTATCTACCTCGATGAGCTCGTCAGTGTGTTTTACCTTCATGTCCGTCTCTCGGGGAATGTGGTCCTTGAAATCCTCCACCGAGCTGACCAGGAAAGGAATGTGACAGGACAAAACCTGGAAAAAGCAAAACCGACACAGACCACTAAGACGGAGAAAGATGGAAGAGGAAATACTCTAAAATATTTATAAGTTTGCTTTTCAGCAGCCACTATCAGGAAATCTCAGACTGAATGAGCAAGGGCCAATAAAAGAGAAACATGTACCTCAACACTTACACTGAATGTCTTAATTTAATGTGTGATTTCAGTGCTGGCTGAAATTTTTATCCTTTCACTTTTAATAAGGCGGCATTTCCGGAAACCAGCTAAATGTCAGTCTTAGAAGGCTTAGGTCTGTTAATCCAGTTCTGGAACTTGGTCCAGAAAGCAGATTTAACAAACTTTGAGTCAAACTCCAACTCCTAAATTGATTTGATTTATTCATAATAACTCAGCTTTAAACTGACAGGGACATAATGCAAGCTATTGTGGCTGTCGATGAGACAGTCTAGTAAGACTGATTTTGGCCATTTACAGTATAAAAGATGACAAGGTTCAATATTAAAATACCTACAACATCTACTGTACCTTTCTAAATGAAAACAATTTTAAATGACTCTATTTTAATGCCATGAATATGACCTAAAGCTGAATAAAGAAATGCACATTATTATAGTTTTGTATTTTCTAGTTTTAGTTTTGACTTTTTGTTTTTAATTAAGTTTAGCTTCAGTTAGTTCCCAGAGTGGATTTTCTTATTTCAGTTTAGTTCTTACTAGTTTCAGCGTTCGTTTTAGTCTTTTTAATTATTACTGCATGCTATTACTCTGAATGTCTCACAGAAAATTAGTACAGGTTTTACAATAAAAACAAATTTTTGAAAAGCAGCTGACCCACGGTGTGTCACAGTATCGTAAATAGCAAAACTATTTCCTTTACATTGTTATTTTATTCTATTCAAGTTCACACAATTGTTTGAGTTAATTTATTTTTTTCTGTATTTTTTTCCACATCCAGCTTTAGTTTTAGTTAATTATAATAACCTTGATTGACACAAGTTGCCCGTATCTATCACCCCAAAGTGGTATATGATTATGTGTGCCTTACGTCTCTCAGAGCCTCCTGAGCGAGCGAGCGGAAGGACAAAATGACCCCAATGATGGTCATTCTCTTCAAAACGCTGTCCACAGCTACAAAGATAGAAAATACAGTGAGTGAGTGGATTACATCAGCTGTCATAGTGATCAGTGTTAATTCAGGAGTTCACCAGTCACAAAAATAAACTCGCAAGGAGGTGTATCAATTTGTACTTCAAGTGTACTAACTTGAAGTCATTTCTAACCATTCACTTTCAATGGCAAGTTTAATACAGATGTAATCAAATCTCAAACAAGAGACTGACACTGAGACACTGACATGAAACAAGCCAAGGCTGCTGATTGTAAACAGCTAAACATCACAAACACAAAAGTGGCATAAGTACTCCCATCGTGTTTGGATAATCACTTATTGTTTGGCACCATGATGAAAATGTAGCTGCAAAGATCTGTGCCAAGTAAGTGTAAGCACAAGTATTATCGTTAGTGTTAGTAATTACAGGTGAGTTTCTTGAAGAGCGCAGCCATGTGGTCTGGTTTGTCAAAGCTCGTCCTCATCTGGGTCAACACCTCCATGTTTTCTACCACCAGTTTCTACAGAGAATTGCAAATAAACAAAACACAAATATATGTAAGAACATTTTGTTCAAATTTAAAAAAAAAAAAAAAAAAAAAAAAAAAAAAAAAAAAAGACCGGTTATGAATGGAACCACTGCCCTTCGAAGGCGTCAGACTACGCTAAACACTCAATATCAGCTCATTTTTTCCCCTAGTTTTGGCTCTCTGATGTAAGGAAGAAGGGATATCCCCAATAAGGCCAGGCACACTCCTCTGACTTCTCACAAAAGATTACAAAATATAGAAATGAGTTTTCTGAATGTTTTATTTTAAAAAAAACCCAAAACCAACCAACCAACCAACCAAACAAACAAACAAACAAACAAAAAAACTCTTTCACTAATAATATCACCTGTACAACTTGGTATAACAGTTTCTATTATTAAATATGTGAGTATATCTTTATGATTGTGGGCATGTTTATACCTTCAGCTCAGCAACCTGAGATGAGATGTGCCACATCAGGCTCTCACTAAGAAACTTCATACCGTATGGGCCCAAGAGCTCTGACAGGGAACGCATCTCTGTGGAAAAGGCAAAAAATAAACACTTTCAACAAACTTTCAGCAGAAAAATAAAGACGAAGAACAGAAAAAAACCCAAGATGGCTAAACTCTAAACTTTGTTCCTCTGTATGACAAATGAGATTGTTGTTAATATTAATACACAAAACCCCACATTAAGGTTTCTCTTCTATAGCTGATGTATTTTTTTTTCGTCATAAATACTAAGTTACTAACACTTTCAAGCACAAAGTGTGTTTGTACGAGTAAACAATCTTTTGAGTGTTTGTACCGGAGATATCAGAGTATTCTTCAGCATTGAAAGTCAGTTCGTTCTCAGTGGGCAGGTTGACGAAAGCCTTCATGGCGGGGAAGTAGGCGATGTGTCCGTTACTGACCTGGCGGAGCAACGTTTCCAAGTACCTACAAACACACACAGGATGCCGTCTCAGTATAGGTTACATGCTTAGTCCTCAAAAGAAAAAAAAGAAAAAGAAAATCTGAGCTCCATTACAGTCTATGGGGTATAATAAATAAGTAAAACTGTAGCCACTGAGTTTGCAAACCATTAAATTTTTTATTTGGTTTTCTGCTTGTTTTGGTTCCAGGATTTACCCCTCACTGCTGTGGATGTGCTTATTTGGTCCTCCATTCAAATAGTGCATCTTTCTAAATTTTATAATAAATTAAATTTTAAACTAACTAAACTAACTTTTCAGAAGAAAGTTGGAGTTAAAGGCAGGGTGCACTCAAAACTGTTAGTTTCAGACAGAAGGTAAACAGAGAGGCTGAATTAAGGCCCCCCAAAAAAGCTACTGTAGTAGAGCCCAAGAATAAAGATATGGAGCTGGATGTGAGGAGAATAGAAATTGCTCTGATTAAAAAAACCAAAACAAACAATCATCTGAAACTACTGAGAAAAGTCTAGTGAGTTATTTGCGCTGTTTGTTGTTTATTTCCTCCTCAAATTACACTTCTGCTTCCTTTGCTGTATGATTTTTTGGTATTTTATTAACAATGTTTTTGGAGAATTGCAGAAGTGCTAAAAATCAACACACCAGTTTGTGTATAAACTGGTGATGGTGGGCTCTCCGTGGCTGTCCAGGTGCTGCGTCTGCTGCAGGAGGACGTTGTTGAAAACTCGTGTGATGTCGATGGTGACGTAGTTCTCTATGGACTGCAGCACGGTCATGTATGCTCGGACGCTCGTCAGCAGCTCGCTGGGCTTGGCTATCTCCTGAGTAGCCTGGTTGTACATGGTCATCCCCACTATGGACCTGGACACGATCAGAGGTCAATAAGACATGCCTAAGTTAAAGTAAATTTAGTAAGAGCACTTTTAAACCTCACAAAGTTGCACAACTTACTTTAATTACCTTAATTTTAGCAATCATAAAGCTGCAATCCCTTAACTTTCCATTCTGAAACACCAAAGCTGTTTACACCTAAACTGCTCAATTAATCTGCTTTTAAATAACTGCTTAAAGCACAACCTCTGGACTGTGCACTGCTTAATAATTACTGTCATGTCATGATGAGGTAGTAATTTGTACTTTTTCCTATTCACTGAAAGCTGTATGTGTAGTATTTAATTAACACAGAGGTGGTGAAGAGCAGAATTAGCTGGGCTGCGAGGTCGACAGATGCAACTCTAAATTGGACAAAATTTATCTGTAATTATACACCTTCACTATGAAAGCATGCGTTCGTGCTTATTTACTTGGTAAATCGGATCTCCAGGTGCGAGGTGAGGTACTCCCTCGGTGTGAACGTGTGCTCCCACACAATCAGGTTGGGGACGTAGTTGATGGAGAAGCAGAGTTCAGATAAGGCTGTGTGGAGTTTATCCAGACTGGGGGGCGGGAGGAGACACATAAACAACAGATATGATTAAAACCTGATCTGTGCAGAGAAAACAAGCAACAATACCAATAAAACCAATAAAGGAGAGCAAAACTATGACACTTAAAATGAAGGCAGTATAGATATATATGTAGGTGAAAATATAAAAACTTAATTGGAAAGCACTGGCACATCTGGGAAACAGTGATAACAACACGGTGGAGGGTTTAAAACAATAACAGATTCGATGTGTTAAAAAATAATATTTCAACCATTTATTGGAGAAAGAAACAACTAAATATTACTGTTTTCATTTTTACTGCATGAGTACAGATGGATACTCATCAATCTATAAACAATTACAGATCACTATAATTAAAACACACTCAACAGTAATGAGTTTTAAAAGAAGCATAAAGAATAAGCTGAGAACAGACAGAGACAGACTGTGGCTCTGCAGATCCTTGAAAAACAAACATTCAGATCTTCACGTTCCCTCTTTTTGTACTAACTTGGTGACCAGCAGTCTGTTCTTCCTCATGCTCTCCACGCCTGGTTTCTCCCTCTCCGGCTCGCCTTTCTTCCCCGTCGCCTTCTTGCTCTTCTTGTTCACAGCTTGGCTGATGGTTTTTGCGCAGTGCTTGGGAAGCAGCTAAGGTAAAAATAAAAAAAGTTCAACATTTTACTACAATTATTAAGCCACTGTCATTTAGTTTTACTGTGCTCTTTAGATTTACATGGGACCTTTTTACTTATTTAAAGAATTGTTATTGTTTTATATTATGATTTTTACAATTTCATTTATTTAAAATTTTACTTATTAAGCTCCTTTTTTTCCCTCATTTAACTGAAATCTTTTCTATTGATTACGTTTTAACTTATCGATTTATTTTGTTTTGCCTTGATCTCATTTTTTTAGCTATTGTATTTTATTTAATTAAGGTTGTGGATTTTTTGAACTTTTGGGATAAATCAGGTATATTTCATCTCATGTTGAAGACAAAAGAAGCTTTTAACAACAAGTTTCAACAAATGACTAAATATTTATATGGAAAAACATCATTTTATGCTCTGGGTATTGATGTCAAAGTGTTGGTTGATATGAGAATCTATTTCAGTACTGGGTCAAACTTACATCATAGCAAAATTATCAACAACATATTATTGTTTCTACATTTATTAGCCAGCAATTAATTTCTTAATGCCCCAAAAAGGGATTATTTACAACTGAATCGACATGTAGCAATTACATGTGGCAAAATATTTTACACAGCCTGATTCGACCTTGAAATAAAGTATTTTTTTCATACTGGAAGAAGGAAATAGACTCCCGGATGTATTTCTCCTCTTGTGTGGAAGTCTGCACAACTATAGCCCTGCTGTTTTGTTCCTAGTGGAAAACCTGACAGTAGTTTAAGTATAGATTAAACCAGATGAACTGGTCAGTTTATCTTTGGATTGATTTTATTCTCAATAAACTCTGTCAGAGTCTAACCAGCGTTCAAACGGAGGGTGTTGGAGGGGTTGGCTGACACAGGTTGTTAACCTGTATCACTGTCAGTCTGATCAGCAATTTGTAGCATTTGTATTCACGCTACAAATGTCAAACTGTCCCTGTTGGGTTTGTGTTCCTACCTGGTCACTGAGTGTACACTGCTCGGTGCAGATGTCGGTGATCAGGTTTCTGGCCTGTTTGGCCATTTCGTCCAAAAACATGTTGCACAATGACAGGCTTCGATCCCCTATGTGGTGACGCTGAGGAGGAGAGCAGGAAGAGACAAAAAGACTCAAAGTGAAATCATTATCAAAACAGCATAATCATCATACATATCACGCCTCATGCCCAGGCTCAGAGGGGAAGGCAGCTGTCAGTCAATGATAAAAATTGTATCGAATTTAGAATCTGTTCCAAAAAGACCAAAACAGTTACCCCGGGGTGCCTGTTTAGATGCATTTTAGATGGCTATAAAAAAAAGGAAAGCCCAAATGTCTGCTGGTTCCAATAACAAGTGTATTTCTTACTTACAGTGTCCTTCAGGTAACAGTTTATGCCTATAATGAGTCAATTTTTGCTTTTCACTTACAACCAGCATTGATTAAAGCCACACTCGACTGGCTGAACATCCTTGTACTGTACTGTGAGTTTTTTCACATGAAAAGTTTCTTGTTCTTCCATGTTTTTCCTTTTTCCCCTTTAATTTTTAAACATTTAAATCACCTGAGAGTGAAATTGGATTAAAACTGGGAAGTCAAAGACTCCACAGCACCATATTTGGAAAATTCACTAAAAGTTGACCAAATGGGCACATTTTTGTAACTTACATTTGCTACTGACATTTTGACCAACTGATACCATCAAACATACACCGAAGTGGCCATTAGCAGATCCTATTTGAAGTTCAGCAATGGATGTACAGAAAACTATTCCTAGATTACTTTTAAATAGAAGAAAATGTGTCTAGGTGGATTTACTGACCTCTCTATGCATTTCCCTTCATTATATCCACCCCCTTCCATTACATCTCCCCATCTATCCCCCTTCCTCTGTACCTTTTGTTCAACTCATAGATATCCATGCTTGGGAAATTTTCAAATGTCCTCATCTCCCCATCTACAGGCCCCATTATGTAAAGAATACCACACAAACTGGGTTTTTGTATGCATGTGTGTATTTACCTCCTCGGGACAGAGCTCATGTGTACAGGACATGAAGTGTGTACAAAGCAGAGGGAAACAGATTGAGTGGCGGCTCTGGGAGGGAAGCTCCAAGCACTGCTGAAACATCTTCTCGAATGCACGGCTGTAGAAGCTACACACAAGAACACAGAAAAAAGGAAAATATACCTATTTAAAATCATGTCTGAATTATGCACAGGACTTATCAGAGTTTCAAATGAGTGTCTCACCAGAAAATAGACAGGTCTGATGTCTCCACAAGCATCTCCACCAGAGAGTCCACCATCTTTGTGTGGAAGATGATGGTGTTCATCATTTTACCGAGCTCTTTGTGATCGGCTAAACCGAGACTGGCTTTAGAGACACTTGTGTAGGCCTAGAGAGAGGAATAACAGTACAACCAGGGCATAAAAGACAAACCCTAGTTCTTTATTGTTACATATTGCACTACCCCAACTTACTGAACAGCATCGTTAATATTACATTAAATATTTTATTATGTTTCAGTAGTCAAGGAAACTACGTTATGCTTGAAAGACTTATTTCAAAATAATTTAAGCACTAAAGTTGTGTTTATACCTGCAGTCTGAACCAATCCAGTCTCATGCCTCTGAAGTCAAACACTTCTCCATCCTCCACTGAAACACACAAATCACACTCAGTATTTTAGTAGCTTTAATTATTAATAACTACTACGATCAATACTGCCAGTGCAACTGCAAAAATACCGACTTGTCCTGCTAAATCTTACCTTGTTTAACACTGAGAGAAGTCATGGTGTTGACAAATGAAGACATGATTATAGATTCATCCTCTGG
Source organism: Oreochromis niloticus (assembly GCF_001858045.2). Classification (NCBI taxonomy): domain Eukaryota; kingdom Metazoa; phylum Chordata; class Actinopteri; order Cichliformes; family Cichlidae; genus Oreochromis; species Oreochromis niloticus. The sequence goes on from NC_031978.2 coordinate 5,297,363, forward strand.
ACACACAGACAGGTTCTTTAAATTAAAACAAAAAGGAGGTTGATTAGACAGGACTATATAGATTCAGATTAGATAGATTAAATATGACAAAAATGTTAAATAAATAGAGTTCATTAAGAAGTGTGAAAAGGATTAACCATAGAAACCAGAGAAATGCAGATTTTTTTATATTATATTTTTATATTAATTTAAAACAAAAATTCAATTACAACATTTACAATAAATGTAACTCCTGTATTTTGACACCTGACACAAGCAGTTTCACATCCATGCTGGATGGTGACACCAGCTCAATATTACCATGTTTTAGGAGGAAAGCAATATCAGATTAAATGTGACTGAATGCAGTAAGAGTGCCTAGTCTCAGGAGTTTGTATTTTTATATGTGTTCCCACCTGAACCAGTTCATTCAGCACCACAGCATCAAACCCAGAGAGGTACTGGACGTAGTATCGCTGCATCACAGGGCCGTACTTCCTGACATGAGCTCTGAGCTCCTCCATGTAGAATATCAGCTCAGCTATGTGTCTGCAAAACACACATACACACATTAGCAACTAAAGAAACACAAGTGGCTTAGTGCACAACAAGCAGGTGTGAAGACGCAAGTGTGTTTATACAGGCATGACGCGTGTACACAAACACACTTGTCCACGCTTACTTGTCTATGAAATCATCTGTGCTTTTCTTCTGGATGTTGTCTGCGTGTCGAAGCAGCCAGATGATCTCATCACGGGCGAATGACAGTGCCATGAACACAAACAGCGCCTAGCAGACCAGAAATTTGGAGGGAAGTGGTGAGAGAGAAGCTGGCAGCATCTGCTTTCTCAGAATCTCTGAATACAATCGGATACTTTATGAATGCCTTTGCATCTATTGGTGCAGTATACTACATCGAGTTCCACTAGAAGAATTGGGCTGGTAAAGACTCTAAATGATTAAATAATTTAAAAGACATGTTATAGAGGTAGTTTACTGCATATTTTATATAATCTGTTGCACTCTTTCACCTATTCTGTTTATCCTGTCTGAATTTCAGGTATAATGAAAAAACAAAAGGTTATTTCAATCCGTGTTAGTTTTATATTTAGTGGGACCTGTTCTGGGATCTGTCTGCTCTCCCACGCACATACATGACAAGCTGAAGAAAGGTAAAGCAACAACAACAACCCTGTACAGAACTATAAACATCAATGGCAGCAGAAATTATATCACTAAAGTCTAAGAGCATGGAAAGGATGAGGGCAAAGCAACTTGTAGAATTGCATTAATTTCTGTAAACGCCAACCTGCTCTGTAGAGAACATAAAATGGCTGAATGAAGATGGCTTTTTGTAGCTTGCCTGAGCTAACACTATTGTAACTGTGGTTTGTGGTGACCTCTCAGGCTCTGTACACAAGATCTGGTTAAATTAATTAATTAAAATAAATGAATTAGAAATTAGTTTAGGTCTATTTAATGAGTTTTGGTCAATTAAAACAATAGCAAACATCCTGAGCAACAAAAAGCAACTTAACAGGTGATACTGTAGTATTTAAGGCAGCTTTTTATAATTCATCAGGTTGCAGCCCCTTTCATTTGACATGTTGTTTTTAAGTTATGTGAGCCACTGTGAAATTAACCATTGTTTTGCAAAGACCACTTTTTGAAGTTTTGAGCTGAATGTGTTCACCAGCTTAGTGTTTTTGACGCCTCACTAGCAACTAGGCAGATTTGATTGTGAAACTGAAATTCAACACAAATCACAAGGCTGGCCTGGCCTTAATCATGTCCTGCCTTATAATCAGTCATGACATGACTGATTATAAGGCAGTCATGTCTGTAAAGATCATAAGATATATAATATATTGTAAAATTGTAAAGATCATAATATATTGTTATATGATTTACAATATAAAGATCATGTTGTACTCCACACAACTTGAAAAATAGAGATTGAGACAATAAACATCAGCGATAAGGTCATAGATCAAATTAATTAGAGGATATTTCCCCCTGGACTTGCATAAAATCCAACTTGTTTTTGTAACAAAAACTAAGTCATCTCCTGCTGAAAGAATGAAAGTCTATGTTTACAACTGAACAGAGTGTTATTTGCAGTGGTTTTTTATATTACCTTTGGACCAAGCAGTCCTGGTTGGTCAGCTAAAACAGTGGCCAACTCTTTCAGAGCTGATCTGAGGAACTTGCGCCTCTCTCTGTGCATGGAGCCTCTGTAAGCAGCCAGACAGACAGAGGAAGTCAGAGCAGTGCATCAAAACATACAAAGCATTGTGATTAAATGGTATTCTGACACTTTTAGGACAATCCCGCAGGAGGACAAAAAGTAAGTAGATGACAGTGATGGCAGAAGAATAAGAATGAAGATGAAAGGGGAAGACGGAATAAGTAATGAGGATAAAAGCAGAGATGAGACATGGGGGGAAGACGACGACTAGAGGATAAAATGGGAGGAAAGAATGAAAAAGGATACAGAGGAAAGGGTGATGTTTCACAGTGAAGCTTCCTGAGAGAGGGTAGAAGCAAATGCTAAAATGACAGTTAAAATCTTTAAATAAAAGACCAGGAATATAAATTAATAATATAGAAAATGGGGGCAGTGGAAAATAAATATAAAATGTGAGTGTATTTTATGTTTGTATGAGAGAGTATGAAACAAGGTTATACATACGCATGAGACAGGGCCTGTTCTTTGCACTCCCTGATGTCATTGATGCGTTTGTTGTACCTGCAAAACACACAAGAGGAAAGGATGCTTTAAAAAGAGCAAAATGGGAACACTGACACAGAAAATGTCGATCAAATCATCAAATTCCTCAATAAAAATTCAAACCACAAAGATATTCAACAATCATATCAAAGTAAAAAAAGGAGACATGATCACAGTTTGTGTGATTGTGCACCAGTTAAAGAGTGCCTGCCTGTGTCCACAGAGACAAATTCTCATACCCTCTGATGTTCACAAAAAGGTCCTCAGCAGCCTTGTGGATGTGGAAAACTTCATCCCTGAACAGACAGAGACAGGTGGAGCTCTGCAGAGCCAACTTCCACAAAGACAGCGCTGCTGCGTCGCTATTCAGCGCCGCATGACACAGGATAAAACCAACTGCAGAGAGAATGGAGAGAAATACAGAGCTAACTGCAGACAGAAGCATTTTGATCATCTGGCACCCAATTCACATGATCAGAGCACTAGATTCGACTCTGCTTCTACACTACTTACAAACAATCCACTTTTCCATCGTGTCCAGTGACAGGTATTCACAGGGCATCTAAAGACAGAGACACACAGTTGATTTCAGTTTTTCCAGTATCACTTTGCACAAAGAAGCTCTGACATCAAAAGGCTACACAGAACAAGTTAATAGATTATTAAGAAACTTTAAATGATCATTCAGATCATACAGATTATTTTAAGCTAGTAAATCGTGATACTAACAGTGTCAGACTGAGCAGGATTGAGCATTGTGGAGGGAGCAGAGATGAGAGAAAGCAGCTGGGCGTTCCTCCACTGGTCAGCTGACAGATTCCTCCTGGGATAGACCATCTGAAGGCTGACCAACGCGTCTGACAGGGACTGCAGGAGGAGAGACAGGACGAAATATTTTCGGTATAAAACTGACTTTTGAAACTAAATAAGCAGCAATTTCAGAGCCACTGTACGCAAACTAGGAACTTGAACAAAAAAAACCAAACAAACCCTTTATAGTGTTGTTAAAGTTGTTTTCAATTAAGTTTATTTCAAATATCAAGCTTGATTTAGACTTATGCAGGAAATCAATGTCCTATTTTTTTTATCATAACCGGAAACTCTCCCCAACCCTACGCCATTTGAGCGTAGGGTTGGGGAGAGTTTCCGGTTAAGCCTCTACACCATTTGAGCCGCTGCGAGCTGTGTCGACCCAACATGAGGCGCATGTCAGGTTACGGAAAATGTTACAGAGTAGGTCTTGATGCATTCTCAATCATCCAGGAAAGTAAATCTCCAAAAGTTGAATCTGTTCATCTGGACGTAGCGTTTTGTGGGACGCTCCCACAAAACGCTACGTCCAGATGAACAGATTCAACTTTTGGAGAGTTACAGAGTAGGGCAAAAACAGAGTTTCCAGTTATGATGGAAGTCACAACATAGATTTCCCACACAAACATAATTCATGCATGATTTGAAAAGTAGAAGTCTGTGTGTTTGTGGACAATATGCCACATGGACTAAGCTCAGTGAGGCACCTGAAATGCTATGGCAACTGAACCTCATTCAAAAACAACACTAACCAATATAAGCAGATGTATCTGTAAACACTGTAGATCATGGTGCATATACCAGGGCTTTTGATCAAGGAAAATCAAACCAGTGATTATTTTGATCAGTACTGACATCACATTAATATACAGTACAGCTACAGATGTATACACAAGTGATCTACATGGATGAACAGAATAGACAGGTTCCTTTACAGAAACCTTTTTCCAAGTTTTAATATAGATCTTGCAGACCAAAAGCTCTTTGCATCAACTATCTTGCATTTGTACAATGTTAAAAATCTACATTTCACAATGCACAAACAATTCTCTCACCTTTCCATGTGGAACAAACTCCTCCATCATCTTCTTCAAAGGGTTCTCATAATCCACAATCATTTGGCCCAACCTGGGGTACTCCCGGTCACTGCAGCAACACACAGAAGTAGTGTTTCTACTAACAGTTTATGCTGCTATGATGTCTGTAATAGTGCGCAAACTTCTCACATCAATCTAACTTTTGCATGTATGTCTCAGTTACCTGGCTCCATGCGTCATCTCGTGGGCATAGTTGTAAAGCCCTATGATGGCTTTCCTCTCCTCTATGCGAGAAAGTATTATCATCAGAGTAGTGTATGTTACCACCAGATCCAGGTAGTTCTTAGTCAGGTCAAAATTCACCGTCTGACGGGGGAACACAGGTGTGCCATTACATGAAGCAAACAACAAGAAAGGCAGCGATTACACAGAAACAAGAGACTATATACCTCCATCAAGGCCGAACACTTCCTCTAAAGGAGGGGTAGGCAATTAATTTTCCCAAGAGGCCATATGAGATACTGGGACTGTGGTGGAGAACAGCACCAATAAGTTTTTAAAGAGATAAAATTAACATTAAGCAGAATTGAGTTCAGCTTATTGGAGTAGCCCCCACAACAGCCCCAACAGGCCCTGGGGAATTTTAATTACCCACTCCTGCTCAAGTATGTATAAATTGAGTTTATACATGCGGAGGTGATCTGGATCCAGTTTAGTCTGTAATATTTTCAAGGACATCAAGATGATATCTTCCAAATTCTATCACTTTGACGTATCTTTTAAAGTATGACACAAAATGTGCAATTATGCTCTAATTCACAAAGGTAAAGAATCCTTTTCAAAGATCCTAAACTTCAGTGCAGGTTAACTCCCAGGATTTGTCCCAGATTAAACCCACCCTGTGGTAACATTTTCATGCAAACGGAAAAACTGAACCAACCATATAACTTCCTTGCTGGAGTTAAAAGATATTAATAAATACTTGGCTCTGGAATGCTCAGGGAATGAGGAAGAATGAAAACAATAGAGGAAAGAAAGGGGAGGAGAGAATCTCTTTAGGATTCTTCATTTCTGAAACATGATGAGGTAAGCACAGGAGAAAGATTTCACTTAATGGTTCTAATAAAAGATAGGACTTAAGTCTAAAAGTCGTCAGTGGGGGAAAAAAATCCTCAATAACTTTACAGCTTATTGTAGTTCAAGACTTCTGAGTGGGATCTAGACTCTTGCTCTTCCTTCGGCCTCGTTTTCAGTCTCTAGGAGTCTTTGACCCATTACAGAACATTGGAGGTTCTGGTGGGTAATTCTTCCTTTTTTAGGCTTCTTTCTATGTTTTCTGAAGCGTTAAAACATTGTCCTGTTACATGTGATACACATTCTTTAAAAAAGATAAATAAAAATATATTTGCTTACAATGTCAAAGAAGACTTGGCAGGCATCAATGGTGTTCAGCAGCTCACACACATGATCCTATTAATGGAGCGAAGAGAAATGTTTTCATTAGAATCACCAAAGTAAAAAAGACACGTCCTCGTGTGCTTCACGTGAGCGCCACTGTGTGTTTTTCCCCACCTTGAATTCCATGACATCGACGAAGGTAAAATAATAGAGAGCCAGGTTCTTCAGAATCTCTGACTTCTCCTTCTGCAGCTGGGCCAGCTGTTGCTATAAAACCACACGGCAAAGAACACAAAGTTGTGAATTTTAGAAGTGCTGAATGAACCCGAGACTTAGGTTTTCCAGTAACTAAGTACTGCTTTCACTGTGTTCCCTTCAGAGTAGTCAAAGAGAAACTTCATACAGCAACTCAGGACCGTTTACTCTTTTACAGCTGGTATGATTAAAAGATGGGACTGACTTTGGACATTTCTTAAATGAAATCATCAAAATCATCTTTTAAATAAAAAAATAAACTCTGGTTAAGTTCTATTTAACTCTGGAAATATGTTTCTTTGACAATTAGATTTTTTTTTTTTAAACTCTGAGGAGAAATATCAGCATATTCCTATCCCACCCAGCTAAAAAGATGTAATTATCAAGTTTCCCTTCAGGGATCCGCAGAGATCATCAGGTCTTGAGTTTCTTCATTTTGAAGTTAATTAATTGAAACTTAATCAACAGCAAAGCGGCAGAGACCACACACAGCTGCTAAATAATTCAGTTATTGGAGCTAAACTATTCTTAAGACGATTTAAAAAAAATTACTTTATATTCCATGTATATACATGAAAGTTATTTTACTTTGGTGAAGAACTTATTTCATTTAATGATTTTCTGGAACACTTTGCATACAGGAGAACTTGGTTATCAATTTTCTTCTTTTGCACCTTGTTATATGTTAATAAAGTTTTGAATAACTCGTTTTCCGTGTGGAGGTTTTCCAGAAGCTGTAATGAAATGTTTCACCAAAGTAAAATCTGCCTATATAAGCAAAGCAGAAACCATTAACCCAACAGCACCTTAAAAAATAAAAAACTCTTCCTGTTTTTGTCAATACGAGTCTTTAGCTGTGGATACAAAGTGTTTTCAAATCCCAGTTTACCTTTAAAAGATTGCTGCATCAATCTTTTAAAGTCTAAAAATCAACATGAAGTATCTCACTTCAGCACCTGAGAAGCAGTGTATTAACATGCTAGAAATGACTGAAGCATACTGTATGTAAATTTAACCCAGCTCCAGAGCAATCTGAGGTCAGAGCCGCACCCTAAACCAGAACTGGCCTAATAGGCAAAGGTGGAAAAAGGTCAAAAACATGACAAGTGTAGGAAGCGTGAAACACTGCTGCTGCAACAAGGAGTTCAAACATCTGTTATTTGGCTCAAGTCAACTAAAAGTGGAACAATCACTGTTTATTTTTAATTCCTAAAAAAACCCCCCAAAAAACAAATAACAAAATACTTTTTCCTGCACAATTTCGATTATCTGCTGAGTGACACTCCTTATTGCATGCAGTCAGCAAGTCATTCAAACACCAGCTGATCAGTCATCAAGCAAACCTAACCAACTAGCCAGGTGGGTAACTAGCCACGCAGTCATTCAGAGGAGGAAGAAGAGAAAATAAAAATGCTGGCAGAGAAAGCTGAGCAAAGCAAAACACACCCCAAAAGAGCTTTAAAAAAAAACAAACAAAACAAACAAAACCAAAATAAATAAATACACCCCACCCCCCGCAAAAACAAACACAGGTACAAATAAAAATACATAATATTACAAAACTTAAGTGCTTAAATTAAACTCAAAAAAGTTACAGAAACTTAGATACAAAAACTTACCAAAAAGCACAAGTCCGGATTAAGCCAAGTTTAGCATGCAGAACACAAACAAACACAGAAACAAAGCAGAAAAACAACATAAGAGACACATTTTTAAGCACAGTTATACTGAATAAAGCAGTTAGCTACACACACAGTATAAACACACATAAGCACACACACACACATACACACACACAAACAGCTTTTTGCTAAATGGTGCTCTGACATAAACACAAACGCCATAAGCTAACAAGTAAAGCTAAAAAGAAAAATCCGATGAGCAATGACTTTAGTTCACTTGACACACATGCATACACACACACACACACACACACACACACACACACACACACACACACACACACACACCCCTGACAAAGTTGTAAGAGATGCTGGATACCCAACGCTACCATCACACCAGTGTAGTCTTTACCTGGCCAGCCTATTTCCAGCCACCACTAGAAATTAACAGATCCTCATGCATATTCTGTCTCATTTTTATTTAATTTTTTTTAACTTGTCTGAAAGAACAAGGTCCTCAGTAATCAGCAGTTATTCCCCTTGCTCTTATTTTGAAAATTTAGTCACTGCCCTACTCATCTCATTATTTTGATTCCCTGGCTAGGCTGCTGTAGTGGCAGTCTTTAATTTAACTTGGCTGCCTCTGTAGAAAGGATATAGTCTCGCCACCTGACGAACTGAACTTGCTGTTTAAGCTGGAACTAATGATGGAAGTCTTTTCTACGCTCTGGAGAAAGTTGTGATAATCGTGAGGTAGCTGATTATATTTCTCAGTTTCTTTGTCACCAAATAAGTCTTTTAAGTCTTTTAAGAAAATGTGCACACACAAGCACACTCACAAAACTAAACCTGTGGGAAACCATCTTCTCAGCTATGTTGACCCATTTCTTTTTAGAATTAAACCCAACTCAAATTGCATTACATGGTCACATGACTATGGAAGAGGATTAGGGCCACCCGAGGAAACGTGGGGATGTCTTTTGTAAAATTTTGTAATATTGTAAAATTATCAGGCACACTCTAATAGGGAAAAACTTAAATAAATAAATAAATAAATAAATCCTCAGATCTTCAACAAAAGACCAAAGTTTCCAAAAGCAAGGAAACAAACCCAACCAAACAACCAGATCAACCAGCCAGATGGAAACCCTACTCGATTCACGGGCAGTCAACAATACTCCAGCAGTTTTTTGGGGCTAGCTGAGCAATCAAATGCAAGATTAAAGTACATGTGGGCTTAATTAATAAATGGGGAGAGTAATTTGCCTGAGACAGGGTGTCAGGGAGGACAATGGTTTGTTACCTTACAGAAATCTCCCACACTGACTGCTAGGCACCTAAAAACGGGCTTAACATTTACTGAAGCGCCAAATCAGAGTGATGTAGCTACCTGAGTGGGAAGTAAGCTCAATGAAAAAAACAAATATACAAGTCCAATAAAAAAATATATACATATCAATCACATTCAGAAACAACATAATTTGGCAATTGCCAGACAGAGTTTATATAAACAAGTTAGTAATGCAAGTGAATATCTTGCTAAACATTATATAGAATTAAATCAGCAAAAATACATGTCATGTTTCTTGAGTATTTTGTTTCTGTACATTCTGTACAAATTATCTGAAACAATGTAATGCATGCCATTTAATAAGATCTATTTTAATAAATGACAGTGCTTGGGTGTATTTCTGCCCTATATTTGTAGTGCAGGAGCTTTTTTATTTATTTATTTTCAATAAGCTAGCAAATTACAAATGCAACAATAAGAAGATATGGAGAGCATAAAAATAAAGCTGCACCCTAGGTTCAAAATGTGTAGTAACGAAGACAAATCAAATCATCTATACTGCTAAAAAGACATTTCTTCCTTCCACTTTTCTTTGCATAACAGACGTATACATAGGAATACTCACATTGTTATTCCGCGTCTCCACTGCAGGAAACTTCCTGACAATAAATTTAACCGCAGACTCCAAGTTCTTATCGACGAGATAGGAGGGCTTAGCCTTGGGATCACCACATGCCTGTGGAGGAAAAGAGAAGAGGACGTGAGGAGAGAGCGGAAAAAAAAAAAATATGACAAATACAGTGCTGCTACTGAAACACCTGGCTCTTTTACCCTTTTCTCACTTTCTCATAGTATGGCATGTTAAATTTGTTGTATTTACTGGGGTTGGATTTAGTGCTCATAGTGAAACCTGGTTTATCCCAGGACTGATATCGGAAGAGGCGTTTGAGTGAATGAAATATCAGCACTGCATATATTCAGTGGTGTTTCCAAACCAGAGGCATATTTAAGACATGAAAACGAACACACACACAAACTTGATGCAGTGGCATGTGCAGTCTTATTTTCCATTAAGATGCACATGCCAAAAAAAGGATTAATAGGGTAGATTTCCACCAGGCTGAACAAAGTTTGGAAGTCTGCGGTTTTCATGTTTGGATAAACCAGGTTCAACTGAGCAAGAGCCTGAACTGATCAGTGGTTCTCAGCTGCTGAGCTGTAGAGATTAGAGATTTTAAATAGAATAAATACTTAAAATGGCTCATTTCTACTGATTAGACAGTTGCTTTTTGTGAATAATAACCATATAACCCATAACTGACAGAATTTTAATTGAAATTTAGTTCATGGTTATTTTATTTCTGGTATTAAAACTGATAATATTTACCAACTGGTAATATTTTAATATCTTTTTTAGTACATATGAAATTACATATAACTCAGCAGACAGGGTGATGGTAGCATAATTCACCAGGCTTTATGAACCTCATGTCATGTTTTTCCTCACTGATAGCTAAATGACTACCAGACTTAAGTCTAGAAAAATAAGTCTGTCTTGAGTTAAATATGACAACTTATGACTGAAACTCGTCTGCCTGAGAGGAAGATATTAGGGTCCATTCTATGACATCATATGAAAGGTATGAAGTGGGGATTTTGACTTACAGATTACTTCTACACATTATGAACTAATTATTTATGTATTTTCATGAAAAAAATGTTTTTAAAAGGGTAAACTACAATAATAAATGCCATGGTTAGTTACAGTTGAAATCTGCATTATTGTGTTATTATGATCAGTAACGAGATTATTATTATTATTCCACATGATTACTCAAGACGTTTAAGTAAATAGATAAACTTCCTCCAAGTAGACTTCCTTGAAATTTAATTCTAATTCCACTGAAAATAAATAAGAAGGAAAGAGCTGAACTAAATATGCCTGGCAGGGAGTCAATTTGAGCTTGTTGGAGTGACAAAAGTAAATTTGGTGGGCTGAAACACAAAACAAAAGCATTGATGCAAAACAGAATGCGGCATAAAAATCATTTTACTTTGACTATCTTGTTTTAATAGTTTTTGAAGCTAAAACTTTAACTGAAATGAATATTTGATGAATTAAACAGCCCTTTAAAGCCCCCTTCAAGACAAACCACAGTATTTTAATAAATGACTAACTATTTTAGAAAGCAATCGGTGGCGGTTCCTTAGGAAATTACAATTTGGTTAAATTACCAGTTTTTAGGACTTTTGTTAAATATTGTTTAGTGACGGTTTACAAACAATTAATCCTGAAAGTTTAGCTTTGTTGTCAACAACACAAATGAGGCTGAGAACCACTGAGAGTCCCAGGTAACAATGGTTTCAGTGTCAAACTGTGTCTCTGAGTGGTTAGTAACACCACTACATGACGGGAAGAGCAATGAGCAGGTAGAGGGAATGAAACAGGAGAGAGAAAGAAAAATAGGTAGAAAATGGGAAGGAGGGAGAAATTAAAGGCACATGGAGGCTTCAAGTGAGAAATGGCAAAGTAGGGCACAGAAAGAGAGAGAGAGAGAGAGAGAGAGAGAGAGAGAGAGAGAGAGAGAGAGAGAGAGAGAGAGAGAGATAAGTGGTCAGAGAGAAAGCCTTTTCTCAGTTGAGTGTTTTCTATCCACAATGAGCAGAATTAATTCACTGCACCTGAAAAGCTGCACATTTCTGCTTATTCATATTCTAATCTTTTACTCTGCAGGTGTTGAATTGTCTGCCCTGACTGCCTGGCAGGAAGCAACAGCTCTCATGCATTATGGGTAGTGTAGTAGCAAATGGTGAGGAAGATGTGGTCCATGCATGTGCCATAAACAGAGTGAAAGTGTAAAGTTTATTGGCTGCCAACACCGAGGAACAATCCTAGAAGAGGTCAGACCCTTTGTTCTGAGGATTCACTTCCTCGTGGTTAATGTTCAAGTTTAGAAAGTGGAAGTACACATTTAGAAAGGCCATAAAAAGTAACATGAAGTTACCATAATGAGAACTGCAACACTTAGCTGTACTATAAATGCACTGTTTTCTACACTGCAGGAACAATCACAGCTAGTGGCCCATCAGGCCTGCAAACAGCAACACAAGCATAAAACCTGGATTTCAGTTTGCATGGCGCTGAAAGGTTTCCAGCATCAGCCAGTACAAAATGAACCCGCAACACAACAACACATGCTAATTCACACTGACAACCTCAGTATCAAAACATGATGAAATGCAGGCTGGAGATTCAGGTTTTGTTGACACTCCCACAAGACAGCGAGCAGTAGCTCCATTTAAAAGCTGTGTTGTAATATACTGCATCACTGACAATGGGTTTGGCCTTAAGACTCTGAAGCCTTTAAACAATGGCAATTAGTGCCCTCTCTTTTAGGATTTAAAGTTTAATCACGCTTTAAATTTAAAAAATGGCAACAGCTACTACAGAATCACGTCAAAGCTTGTGGCTGGTTTAACCCCGGGTTAAAGAGGAAACAGTGATAAGCAGCTGCTACCATTATGTATCTGCTAAAATTCAACTTGGAATGCAGAATGGTGCAGATACAATTTTAATTCCCTAAAACTATGACATGAAAAAAAAAAATCCAGTCTACCCAGTGAGCATAATCAACTACAGTATATGCATTTTGCTAGAGACAAAGCCAAAACCCAGTTTTGCTATGCATGCTTAGCGCTTACAGTTCTATAGCTGAAACGCACTCACTACTGCAGGATCTGAAACACATAACACATGTGGACACTATGAAGGGATTGGACACAAACACACAACACCAACAAGGTTTCAATACCCATCAATGACAGAATGGACCTAGAGTCTCAGCTTGTTTCCTTATGCCCACCTCTCTCACACCAGGTCAGACAGCAGCCAGACAATGCTCAAAGGCTAAGTGAAAATCTGCTCAAGTGTGCGAGAGGCAGGCTGAATTTTAACTAGGTTAAGAACAAGGAACCAAGATGTGACTGTTAAATCCATGCAACTGCAAAAAGCATAAGCCTGTTTTTTCTAACACAGCACTCCTCTGGTGACAACACCACTAGCTTCACCCAACAACAGACTAGTCACTACGTCTCCAACTGTAATGTAGTTACCCTCTGACTCACACCGGGGAACTGCAGAAAAGACATTGTTCAGTTACTACATCACATTGATATGCTAAACGCAGTGTTTTATCATGTTTTAGCCCAAATTCAAAGCATAAGACAATTCATTTTTAGTTGTAAATTGCATTAACAACTCTACATAGTCAGCAACTTCAACAGTTTTAAACTGAGTCTAACACTTATTAGATGAATTATGTGTCACAATTTTTGAACGTTTAGCACACAAAAGTAATCTGACAGAACAGACAAACACCAGTCCCCAAAATGTTTAAATGCCACTTTATCAATCAACAGGACCAATGCTGCCTGATATGGATATTCTGCCAGTCTGTTAGCAACGTACTGCTAAGTTTCTAACGCATAATAAAAAAAATTACTTAATCTAATTATGTGTTTCTGGTTTGACTTTTCACCTTCAGAGCTCATACATGTGATTATATATAGCATTTCTACTGATTCTTTAAAGTTGAATATTAATTAAAAAAAAAAAAACATTCCTACAAGCCTTCAAAAGCTCTAAAAAGGGAGGAAACACACATTGAAACATTTAATACAAACTCCTATTAATTGAATGATAGTTTGCCACTAATATCAAGTCAAGTGAGTTGCAATTAATGGGCTAAAACATGCAAAACCCCAATTCTAGTTATTTTTCAAATTGTATAAAGTATATTAAAGAGATTTCTTTGTAGATACAATCTCATAATTACAGTGTGTTGATTTGGGTTCAGTTAGGATAACTCTTCGGGTATTATTGACAATTTTATTTTCAGAAGAACAGACCATAATTGGATAACTAACATCTTAGCATCACAGAACAAAGACATGAATACTAGTTAAAATTTGACAGAGTTCATATGGCATGGGACTGTCTGTTAGTGCTGGTGGTGGCTAGTGCAATAAGCTGGTTGGCTGGGTTTGGGTGGGGTGGGGGCTGATGGCGATATGGATGGAAGGAGGGGCGCAGTGAATGAAGGGACAGGGCATGGGAATAAGCTGACAATCAGTAGTGGTCAGGAAGGAGTAAGGGAGCTGTTGCCTGGATACCAGAACAGACCTCAGTCTCGCCTCCACCATAGTTTCTCCACTCCGGGCAGCAATTAAACAGCTGAGCTTCTCAAAGGGTCCCCACACTGACCGACATATGGCAGGGGACCCTGGGATACTTAGCAGCGGGCCAAGGAAGCACACATCTGAGGACTAATTACAGTTGCTAATTACTGGATGCAATATTTGAACGCTGCTTGGCACCTACTGAGTGACCCTTCAGACTCTGTGAAAACTACCTCCTCCCTGAGATGATTTCATTTTTGTCTGTCATTGCTCTCAGTGTGAGCTCCTTCATTTTCGTAAGGAGGGATTAACTGCTGGGAAAAAAAGAAACAAAGTTCCCCAAAGAATGGATGGATGGTCTCATGTGATATGAAACCACTAAAGCACTACTCCAACCTGCTATGACTGGCTTACTGCCTGCTGGCATGAGTGTTAATCTTTTTTTTCCTAATACTACTGCATTTGTAAACATTATTTTACTTGTTCATTATCAAAATGCAAAATTAATGTCTAGTCCAAATTTGAAAAAAAGCTTATGTTGGGGTGATGCAATTATAAATTAGAAAAAAAAATCACCCCATTTATGAAGCTTTCACCCAGAATCACACAGATTAACAGAAATAATTAAGGCCACTAAATTGGCAGCAACTACTGGTTGTTAGGGAAATCATCAGGTGTATTTCTTGACTGATTGGGAAGTGAAATCAATCATGAAAGATTGTGTTGCATAAAAAACCTCCTTATGATTGCTCTGGTTACTGGCAGACTGTCGCGGTTGCATGTAAGATGCAGACTTGTCTGAGAACACTTGGAGAACATTCACCTTCAAAATAAATGTCTAACTGCTTTAACCAACATGTTTCAATGTTTCAAAAGAAGCAACTGTTACTTTGAAGGTGAATGGTCCCCATTCCAGTTTGTATTGCACTTTTTCATATTTTCACTACCGCTCAACCAGTAGTTAGTTAATGTTTTTAGTTCAGCACCGTATATGGTTTAATCTTTACAACCGTGAGCAACCAATTGCCAACAGGTTGGGGAGTAATTTTTCCTTAGCAACCAGTGGTTCCCATGGAATCCTTCTATCAAACTGATATAACGATGCTGTATTAAGTGCACTGCACAAACAGGGCTCCAGAGGGCACTTTTGCTGGTAAGCAGTCTGATGAGCTTTATGAACTGTGAAAGATGGCGATAGCTAATTGTTTACCATTCAGATTTAAATATAATAATATTTATATTTTATTGTTTTTTAATTTTATTTTTATATGTATCTTATTTTATTTTATATAATATTTTATTTTATTTAAATAGTAATTTAGTTAGAAAGAAAGAAAAAAAATAATAGAAGAGGGTTTTTTGGTCCTAAACAGTATATTTCACCTGTTTTTAGGTGGTACTTTCAAGATGTTGCCATCTACAATTATACCACATAAACAGAAGAAGGCACGCCTACCTACTGGCATGAATCTCCATTTGTTGCTATTAATAAACAGAAAAAAAAAAACATATAGCTACTATTACTGACACGTTATATACACAACTATTATTGCATATGAAACGCATCCATGACCCATCATAATGTATATTTTTTAAGCCTTTTTAAAGAAGGCTGTGTGTATTATAAAATTGAATACAGGACTATGTTGTTATTTTATCATAAATACTGGACTTTTACACACCATAGGTGAAGATTTAAGCACCTGTTAACTATTTTTCCAGCAACAAAAATCTAGTTTGGGGACTGCTTCAAAGACTGTCTATGTGAACTAAAATAAAAAGGCTTTCTTTTATGGGGAAAAAAATGTAGTTGATGTCTGAATGCTTTATCATAAGCAAATGAATAACACAATGAATTAACATTGTGGGTTGGTAAAATTGACAGGGAATGAAGCCCAGCCTTACTTTCAGCACTACAGATTCAAACATGAAGAGGAGTGAGGCACAAAGGAGAGGACTAACAGATCAGTACAGGTAGCCAGGAGGAGAACGAGGAACAGGGGGAGAGGAGGGAGAGGAAGGAGCTGAGGAAGGGTGACAAGGGGAGGGGTTTCATCAGTGGAAGGTGATAAATTTTGCAAACCTTCCAAACTTGTCCTTGCTGCATAGGAGAGGGGGGAAGCATTGGAACGGAGAGAAGAAGAGAAGAAATCAAAACAAAGAGCCCACCCAGGCAAACTGCTGGATCACTCATCCATACACTCACTCACTCACGCTCTCTCTATCTCACACACACACACACACACACACACACACGCACACACACACACGCACACACACACACACACACACACACACACGTTTTAAAAACAACAGCTGAGGTGTTTCCTGCGTGCTGGAGAGTTTGTTAAGGATAGCCCTTGTGGCATTTCGTTTCAATACAGCACATAAAAACACAAAAGTCATGCCGCGCCAACATGTTATCACATTAACACTTATTTTAACACACGCTGTCTTGAAAGTAACACAAGGTGTAGTAGTCCTACCTACGCTCTTCAGCACATTGAAAATAACACATCCATTTTAAGAGCATGGAAAGCCTTTTTGTCTTGCAGAGAAAAGTGTGAAGTTGAAGTTGGGCCTTGCAGTTTTATAATGTTGCTCCACATTCCTGTTCTGGCTGTTGCTTAGTAACTGACGATACAGTGTTTCCTGACTGCATCCGTGGTGCTCTGATACGTGTGAGACAATCCACTTATTTCTGGACACCAATGGCTCTGGAGTTGTTTTAGCTACAAAAAATTGAAACACCTTAAACTGTGAGTTTGTTCAAACTGGTTTAGATAAATTAATATAAGGAAAACATATTTGTTACTTGTAACAAACAAGTTCCAACAACTACTAAGCAGTTCTGGGGCTGGATTTGACAAATACACATTAAATGCAGTGTATCCTTTTTTTTTCTCTCCACCAGTATTTACAAACAATCTGTGACAACAAATGTGCTAACTTAACATTTAAAGGCACAACTACCTGTTACAGTATTTCCACATGAAATACATTTAAATAATACAAATTACAGCTAAAGGAATTGATTCTGTTAAATAAAATAACAACACAAAGGCCAAATCTGAGCCAGGAAAGCTGTGTAATGCCTGTTTTGTCCTCGTCTGAAAGATACTGGTGCACAGTAAATTAAGATGTGAAATCTTAGCCTATATGCAATCTTTGGTTCTGTACGAAGTTTCCAAATTTGAGTACACGCTCTGTGAATATTTCCATGATAGCACCAGCTCCAAACCTTCTTCCAACACTTTTTAAACACATTACATTATATACATGTCATTTGTTTAATACATACACTATGTTAACTAATGCTACACACTAACTTTGACTTTTTATTGGCTTTCCTGCAGCTATAATCTATGGCATCTCTACCAACCACCATACAAAGCTCATGCTAAGAGCCCAGGTGTCATTTTTCAATTACAATTTTAATAAAGCTTTTATAAACAAGTTTGTTTTCTTAGTGTTAACAAGAACAAAGCCACCCGGAATTAGTCTTTGCACATGATTAAAGCTTAGAGTAAATACACTGCTCTATTAGTATTTAATTCTCTTTAATATGTTGCCAAACATGGCATTTTTTAAAATCTATATATATTATGAGTCTTTCCTTACACACACCATGCAGTATATTCAACTGCATGGTGTCAATCAATTGATCAGTTAGGCAGTCAATTAATTTTAATGACGTATGATTTGTTTCTTTCTGTCTTTATGTATCAAAGCTTGGCTACAAAGCCATGGCCCTATAAGCAAACTTAAAATTAATACTGGGCTCTGTTTTCACAAGTTCAGATTTTATTTCCAGTAGCATCTATTACATAAAAGAAAGGGAGAAACCCTCAGGAAACATTTTAGTGACACCAGGCATTTGAGGTCTGCTGTGACAGATGTGAAAGTGATACCATGAAGGGATGAAAGTCAGCAGGTTTTCATCCAAATCAAACAGCTAATTTCACTCATTGAGCACATGTTAGCAAAAAGAAGCACCTGAAAAAGTGCCGGCTCTTTCCTTAATGGCCAGCTCACCCTAACCAAATTTATATCTTCAAATCAAACAGAATTAATTTAAAAAATATTAAATCTGCCAGCACTCTGATGAAATTCACTTTGCACTGCATTTTCTTTGGGGCAACATGCCACTGAAACCATGTAAAATTTATGGAGGTCTTGGGCCTTATCCATCTCATAAAGTAGGCTTGAAATTAAAAATGAGGAGTAAAAATGCCCCTGGTAATCAGGTGTGCCCTTCAATAAATGTCAACCTGCAAATTTTCACCCCAGCAGTTATTCATTAATGTGTTAATGTCCCCTCTGGGCAACCATACAATAGGTAAGCTAATGGCCAGGCGATACTTCTCAGTATTTTCTCCGCAGCAAAAGGAAAGCAACCACATTTTGTGGATCAGAATGCAGAGCGTGATGCTGAAAAAAATGTTTTGAAGCTAAGGGGAAGAAAAAAAGGCTGGTGGTAAAAGACAGAAGAAGGGGCATTAAGTTTCTGGAAGGTAAAAGATATAACACTTTCAATAAATTTATAAATATTTGATATTTTACCAGTATATAATTTAAAAAAATATATATATTTTAGTTTAAACAAAATAGGATTCAGGAACCTGAAATGCCTCTGCCCCCAAATGGAAGAACAATTATTTTGGATTATCTTCCCAAAAACTGCTTCATTTCACCAAAATTTGGTATATCTTCTGTTTTGAATATGTTATTGTACAGTACTTTAGTCAACAACTGTTGTTTTTAAAAGTGCTATATAAATGAATAAACTTGAAACTTGAAGTTGAAAGCAAAAGTACTGCAAGAATCACCAAATTAGTAACGTTTCATAGATTCTGTTTAATTGTGATGGTGTCACAGATGTGTAGGTATAACTTAGGAGACCTTTGAGGAACTTTAAACTAGGGATGCACCAATCCATCTTTTTCCACTTCCAACATGATGAGGAATCCTTGGCTTTAAAGGTTTTCCAATACAGAGTACCAATCTGATAACAGAGTTAATATGTCTCACTGTGAGAAAATGACTGAGAATCATCATTTTATGAGCAAAGTTTGATGAAACAACTTTAATTCTAACTTGACTAAAAAGTGAGAAATACATCAAAGGACAAATTTACTGTACTACATGTCAAAGATGAATACAACACCATTTTAAAAAAAATACATTAACATTATCTATTTAATTTGTTTGTACTAGTCTGATTTCAGCCCACAGTGAAACCAACATCCCTCTAGCTCCTAGCTTACCTGATGTCTCTGACAGAACATAATCAAAGGAAAGTAAATACGAGTACCTGAATAAAAGTAAATATGAGAGAGAAGCCAACGCATCGATCCTGTCCAAGCGCTTAGATGTTAGCTTCTTCCGTGCACAAAGAACTGCACAGGATCCAGATATCAGATTGGTGCATCCCGAATTTAAACCTGACATCTGAAAAGCAGCCTAAAAGTTAAAGTTCCAGATATTTAAAGACTTTTCTATACATTTCAGCAACACAACTGCGTTCTTACATATTGGCCAGTTTTGATTTTAGTCACAATAAACTAAAGGCCTTTGACTCAAGTTCCTCAGACATGGATTAAGTTGTAGTCTTGGACTAAATGTGTTTTTTCAATGCTTCACTGAATGATTCTCTTATTTTAGGACTAAGCTTAATTCATTTGTGGGAAACTGACTGAATATGTTTAACACTAGCTTGGGGGTGAGGGGCACGAGGGGTTAGCTGAGTGTGAGTGGGGTTAAGACGAACCGATACCCTGAAGAAGTAATATGATGTTAGATGGTCCACTGGCTGAAAGATAAGCACAGCAAAGAAAAACTTTAATGCCAGCTCAGCCAAGAATAATTAAGGTGGCTTAATTAAGGAAGAGATTTTAGGGTTTCTGCAGACAGTCGATGGTGTGATGAGTTAATATGCTTAAAATGGATAGGAATATTGCTATGATCTTAGATGAATTACTATCTCCCAAAGGTAGAAACCAAACAACAAAGCAAACACAATTGTCTCTACTGATTAAATATAGGAAACTTTGATAGGGTTTGCAAGATTAAAGAACCAAATCAAAAGACTGAGCCCCTGGTTTTTGGTACAAATTTCTGCTCCAGTTCTTTTATTCCTAGCTTTGGGATGCAGCTAATACTGGATGTTAGGACGTTTTCTAATATTACAAGGTAAAATGAAGCATTAAAATGACATATGAACAGGTCAGAGAGGATATGTTCAGAGGATTTATGGTGGGGCAGGTTTGAATATAGATAGATATGAAGATGATGGGACAGACAGAAAGAAAAAAGGAAGGAAGGAAGAAGGGAGGGAGGAAAGGAAGGGCGTATTAAGAAGAGTAATCAGCAGCAAAATCTTAGTGTCTGACTGCTCATACTGTGTTGTAACTTTCACAGACATGCTCACAGCAAGTTATTACTACAGTGGCATTTTAGCTGAGTGTTTTACACAATGAGGGTGCCTTCAGACCAACAAAATAATGCTTTGAAAATTAAATGCTGTCGAAAGACACCTCCAAACTACACATGGGAAACAGTATCGGCTTTCAGACAGTTTAACACTCTACTCTTCACTTGTTAAAATTGGCTAAGATATGACTGACCTCTTTCACTCGCTCCCTCATTATCTATTCATCATAAATACTCAAGCAACAAAGGCTCATCCCACACAAACAGACCCACTACTCTTTTTTTCCTCCCACACACACAAAGCATTGGTGTAAAACTTGAGCAAGAGTCAGTTAACATTAGTAAATGTGTCTTATATAACTGAGCCTATTGCAATAAGAAGCAGATGTAGTATCAATGTGGGCACTGAAGTTATTTTCCCCCCACGTCAGTTTAGCTTCCGCATGAGTTTACTAGTTTACTCTATTTTTATTTTACTGAATTATTATGTGTGCTGATGTTTATTCATCAGCACACTAATGGCTCATAATTCTACAGACATCCCAGTCTAAAGCCTCCTCATAATTTCTGCCTTGGAAATTTTAAAACAATCAAAAAATGATTTCTAGTTTTTTTTATATTAGTTAACTAAAATGCATTTTGTTTGTTTTTTTTTTACTTCTGATCTAGTCTTGGTTTTTAAGTGTGCTTGTAGTCAACTGTAATAGCCTTAGGGCACTTTAACCACAAAGGGGGCAATAACATGCCAGTAGGGTGTGTTTTTGATGCTTTTGGGTGTATTCTGGTATGAAACTTTAAGGCTATGGTCAAAAAAGGTCAATTTTGCTTAGTTTAATTTGTAACTGAACAAAGTGAGCAGGAAGCACCTGCATGACAGCCATAAAAAGAGCTGGTGAGATTCTGATCCTCTAAATATGAAGGAAAGGAGATCAGCATGGCCCTTGTCACCTCCTTTTAGCAGAGGATAAAGCATCCTGTATCAAAGGAAAAGAGATAATACCATGCCATAATTCATAGCAATGCACTATCCAGCAATCAATCATTATGATTGTGAAACAAAGCTGATGGGGTAAACATTAATTAAGTTGGTTTTTCTTTTAATTTCACAACCTCCTGATATGTTATCAGCCGTGTTATACCAACAAGGAAAATTACGAAACGCAGGCTGTTGTGATAAAATCTGCTTCTTAGGAAGTTTCTGCCTTGCTTCAAGGAACTCTATGCATTTTTAGCATGTTCAAATCTTTACAGTTAACTGAAGGGTTGCCATAATTCATTTTTGCATCATTTCTGTCCAATACTGCTAATTCAGCCTTAAGGTTTAACTTTAATTAATATTACTTCAGGCTCAGAAAGCTTTAATAAAGGCAGGAGTTACACTGGGTCATCTCTCCAGCAGTGTCAACTCAATGAGACACTACATTTCACTCTATAAGCCATTTATTCCTACGTATTGAACACTGAAAAGCAAATGGGGGCAAAGTATCTCAGATAAGGTTCTTGTAATTCATCTTTGGGGCATTATACTGTCACCACAGCAGACCACATCAAGTTATTAAGGAGATTTTTATAAGCGCAGCCAGATTCTCTTCTCTTTCCCCAACTCCTTATAAATTATCTTTCAGGAGAGGGCTAAAGCCCTTTTCTCAACATGATCAGGAAAATGCAGCCCTGAAATTTCTCTATACAGACCCCAATTACCTCAAGAGGCTTTACTTTTTCCAGGCTGCCATTTAACCAGATGAATAAGAAAAAATTTTAATAACTTGCCTGGTTAAATAAATGGCAGGTACAAACTGGTATTATGTGAAAGTAAGGCTTTACCCTAGCCTAGCTTAGTTTCAGCTGATATCTCTCTATTACAACACACAGCCGTTTTGGCTATGAAGTCATGCTGATGGTTTCTAAATGATCTCTTGATAGCTTTATTTAACTTAGTATTTTTTATCTCCTTTTAAGCACATAATTTTACATTAAGTGCCTTTAAACATTAACATTAACACATGAAAAGCTTATTGGACAGATGTCAAACTGCATAGCATTTATGCAGTCAAGCAAAACGCCTGCTGGATACAGCTAGGGTGCAAATGAAACCATTCGTTTATCAATGACCAGCATATATATAAAAGATTAAATTCTGGTTGTATCATAAATATTTGTTCGATAATCAGTTGAAAATAACAACCGAACAAATGTCCAATTAACCGACTTTACTCGTTACTTTCGCTTCATTTTTTTTTTTTTCCACAATTAGTTTACCCAGCTAAACTAGGTACATGCCAGCTAGGTCTGAAAAAAAAAGCATCGAGTTCAGTTGTGTATATGTCAGTGACTGGGGTGAACTAACAGGCTGCCTGCAGCCGGAGTTTGGTGTTTTAGTGCTTCGTGTTTTGGCTCTTGGTGGAGAGAGACGACGCCCGACTCCTAGCTTTATTAGCAGTGGTTAGCTTAGCTAGCAGCCGCCGCCATTATAGCAGCCAACGACGGCAGCTAGCTCCCACCACTAACGCAGGCCCAGGGATTTAAGGGGCTTGTTTGGCTGTTTTGGTTCCTTTTGTTCATGGCGCTACCTATTACAATCAACTCCCATTTTCATTAATCTAACCGGAAATCAGTTCACGTCGTAAATCCAATGGCCAGCTTTACCGCAAGCTAACGCGACAGCTAGTGGCTAGCTGTGCCCACAACCTGCTTCCAGGGATACCAAAGGGATAACGTAAGTGTCGTTTGACGCACATAAACACGCAGTTAGTAAAATAATAATAATGCCTAATCTCTAAAATGAGACCTAAAAATCTTCTAACTGCTCTTGCCGTGAGAGTAGCAATCAGTGCTAGCTAATCCCATATATCTCCCTGATGTTAATTTGGGATGTCCTTAAAAAAAAAAAAAAAAAAATCTGTTCAAAGACTTGTATGCGATCAGTGGGGGGCACAGCCTTGCGTGTGTGTGTGCGAACCTTTTTGATATTGTAAACACGGGTCAGCATCCCGATGCCTCTGTCGTTGAGGATGGTGAGTTTTTCTGCCAGTTTCTGCTGGCTGGGCTGGATCACTCCCCGAGACATCTTCTCCTCGCTGTTCGCCTAAATCTCCAAAGCAATCCAGTAAAAATTCCACAAATCTCCGCAGTCTTTGTTCGGTAAAAATAGGGAAGAAATGGAAACTGTGATTTATGTCGTTATTAGATTAAATTTCGCCCATGTTCTACCAGCTTCCTGTACTCCACCCCACCGTCTCCCTGCCTGTTTTTCTTTTTTTTCGTTCCCTGGATGAGGAGTTGTCCTGGTTTTCACAACGAGGCTGGCTAATGCTGCGTTCACGGACCCTCGTTAATTTTTTATATTAAACACTTGGTGTATACTTCCAGATGATGCTAAGATTTTTTTTATAACAGAAGTTGGCAAATTCATTTGGTACACCAGCTAAACATTAACAGCTTATAACAAAGTAGTTTAAATAAGTAGAATAGGGGTCTATCACACCAACCGTCTGTATGTTCCCTTCCCTGGACTCTTCCTTTTTTCTTCCTGTTTGGCAGCTCTATCTTCAACATCCTTTATCCATTATATCCACTGCTCCTCCTCTGTACATATCAAAACCATCTCATCCTTGCCTTTCTAACTTTGTCTCCAAACCCTTCAACCTGAGCTGTCCCTGAGATGTACTCGTTTAAAAAAACAAACAAACAAAAGATCCTGACCATCCTGGTCACACCCAATAAAAATCTTAGCATCTTCAACTCTGCCACCTCCAGCTCAACCTCCTGTCCTTTTTGTTTGTGCCATCATCTCCTAATCATACGTCATAGCAGGTTTCACTATCACTACCTCTGCCCCTTGCAGTTATTAAAAAATAAGTAGAAGAGTATATGACTCAATAAAATCAAATAGAATATGACTGGGCAAAAAACTTAATAAGATGAAAAATAGTTTGAAATCAAAATAAATACAATAAACAGGGATAAAAATATTAAGTAGAAGTATAATTTTCTAACAGTGAAACCAGGCATTTAAAAATCTAACAAATTTACTATTTTATTTTGAGCATTTGAACGCATCACACTGTGACGTAGCTTCCGATTCAGCTGTCAGTCGCAGGAGCTTTCCTTTCTCACAGATTGTTTCGTTTTTTAAATTTTTTATCTTGTATTAAAAAAATAAAGCTGTGATAATGTGAGATTCTATTGCAGCGATGGCATAAAGCCATTTTAAGGCAGCAGCGGTCTAATCTTTTGCGGAAATTTGATTGAATCCAGTCCATTTAAAACCAGGTTAGTGCAAAAGTAGAGAAACTAACGTGTGATGTGTTTACATTCAGACATCAGCTTCACTTGTTACAGACATCAGTGCCTTCCCCCTTTTAGTTTAACATTTCTTGTGGCATACACACTTTTAGCCCAGTTTGTGTAACTATACATTACCAATACTTAACAAATCAATTACAAACTTAATGCTTCAGCTAAATATACGTTTGTATGTTTCAGGCGAGTCCTGTAAACTTTGTTGTGATGCATTCACTGGCTCAGGAGATCCACGGCTTCGCGAAAGACCGACTGAAGAAACAGTGCACGCGTGTTACCACAGTGACAGGCAAAAAGCTGCTGGAGAGGAGGAGTGATGGAGGAGAGGGAGATGTGGAGCAGGTTGAAGAGCTGGAGGAGGGAAATGGGTGTGGATTTGTAGAAGATAACAGCCTGGACCTCCAAGTTGGTGTCGTCAGACCGTTCCTCCTGCTGGGTAATCGCTGTAGCACCATTCTTACAAATGCTTTTTTTTCAGTGCTAATCCCACCACATGATTGCACTATTCTAGAACCAGATCAATATATCTGTTGGGCATTATTAGCAGTTGGCCTATTGGCCTATCACACGTATATCTGCATATAGATTGCCTGATATGCACCAATATTTTCACAAAACGTAACACAGAAATCTCTCATCGCTGTCTGCTGATTACACAGAGTGTCAGCAGTTTTGCATTTTGAATATTAAAGCATGCAAATCTATTTTAGTAACCCTCAACAGAAAACAGTGAATCTGGAAATATGCATGGTTCAACAGAAATTGATCTGGGTCTAACAAGTAAAGTAGCTGCAGAAGTGTTGTAAACCTGTATTCGTTCTCATGGGTGGCAGGGGGCAAAAATAATTCAAGTTGTCTAGAAGTCTATGGAAAAACAGCCCTACTTCTCACTTTTTCTGTGAGCTCAGTAAACCCTTTCCTGATGGGTTTGTGGTCTCAATCACTAGGTTCAAGACTCATTTAATAGAGCATGATGGCCATTTTCTAAATTGTCATCCAGTTTAGTGTAAAATTAGTGATAAAACAGGGTATTTGGCTATCTTGTGATTTGTAAGTCAATATCATGTCAAGCATAATTGCTCAGTTTTCTCAGTCGAATTCACCTATTGGCTTCTGAGTCTTAAAAGAGTCTAGTCTGGGGCGCCGGTTGAGATCTCTGGAATGAGCAGGCGACCATATGCCGCATGGCTGAGAGCGGATGACCCGGGTTCGAGTCCAACCCGCGGCCCTTTGCCGCATGTCTTCCCCTCTCTCTCTCCCCCCATATACACACACACACAACAGTAAAAAAAACAAAAGTAAGATTGGGATTTTACAAGGGCATAGTGCAAATTCCATTAATAAATAATATGTACACTATAAATCAAAGAAGCACCTGCAGGATGGTATAATACAGAAATATGTGTGTGGAACTTTATGCCTGCCAGGCGTGTTCACATATCACAGAAAGAAAAGTTATTGCACAGTTTCACAGAGAAGGGTAGGAATGATTTGCTAATGCGTTCTTTAGGGCAGCGGGGTTGAATAACTCTGAGTCATGTGGCTCTGTTGTAACTGACAAGTTATTGTACGAGCATGCAGCGTCCCTCAGTTTTCACACATGAACAAACAATTTGAGGACAATAAGCGCCAGATATTTTCCACACTTCTCCTTTGTCACATCTAACACTCGGGAGAAAATAGTCCACTTCAGAAGCATATGCACTTCCAGAAGTACTCTTTGTGTAGTTTACATGGAGAAGCTGCCTGGACAGAGCATGCAGGATGCATGTCACCTACTCTCTAATGGTACATTTACTGGAATATTACCCATGCTTTTCACACAGTGATACAACTGGACAGCACACAGGCTTTTCATAGCAGGATTCAATATACAGTCAATGGTATAACATGGACACAAATAAGAAGTTGATTTGTGTTTGTATGGATCAAACTTCTTCATCAGTCGAATCTAAGAAAAGTGCTCAAACATTTTGGTGATTTTGCCCCAAAACAAGATTTTAAAAAGCTTTTTTTTTACATGGACATTTTATCTCTACCACCATCTTTACTGTTGCTGAACCTTCCCACAGATTTAAATTCAGGACTCTTATAATGTCTCTGTGCAGATCCAGTTACTGTGGCAATGACTTAACATTATTAATTCCCAATAATGGATAAATCATTGTTGTTATTTTCAATTTGTCCAAAGATAAATGTTGACTTGGCCGTATAGCTGGAGGATGCAGCTTTCCACATGTCAGTATGCATCCACCCTGAAGCGTCCTTGAGCTTGACATTGAATTCCCACCCTGCTCTGAGGTTGCTGTTCACATCTGTAACTAACGCTGTGCTTTGACCTCACTGCGAGAAACAATCAACGAGAATATTTCTCAGCAGGGATCAATAAAATATTACATCTGTCTGGCTCAACAGAGGTGCGCTTCAAACACTAAAACCTGTTTTCATTCCCCAAAGTACCTCAGTGGTCACATCAACCTGTTATCACACTGTACAGGATGACAGGGCATGTGTTAATAGTTCTCTGATATTTTTGTAACTGCCTCTCTGTTTTTTTCAGTGCTCTTGTGACAGATTTTCATTGTATATTCTGTAAATAGAGTACAGTACAGCTCTGTCAGGCTGGAGGCAAGTTCCTCTCTGAAGGCTTTGTGCAGACTCCCTCAGTTGTCTTTGGCTTGATGCCGTGATATTGCTAATATTTATAATGTGTTGCTGTCCTCTGGCTACAATCCAGTGACAGTTATTATATTTTGACATACACATAAATATCATCCAATTTAAACTAGCTCCTATATCTCCACGATATCGGTTAAAAATAGCAAACAAAAAAAACTTTTTATGATTTTATATTTCTTGCAAAGTGTCAAGTCATGGAAATGATATTCGTTCCCCCTTTTAGATGCGTTTAATATGAAGCTATAGCCAAAGAAGAGTCCTAGTATAATAGTGTGCCTGGCTCCATCCTAAAATTAAAATAAACTACCTACTAAAAGTCTTTCAAAGCGTTCCAACTTACAGGTTTGGGTGTTTTTCATTTAACCCAAATGTCTGTAGAAACTTTGTTGGGCTTCTATTTTTAAAGTGTAGAAAGGCTAACCGCATCCCCCTGTTTCCAGTCTTTATGCTAAGCTAACTAGCTGGTGCTTAATATTTTTGATCTTTCAAGCAAATACAATGTTGAACTGATTTGTGTTTGACTGAGGGTAATAAAACATATAGGAAATATCTCATATGAGCAACTTTGGAATCTTGAAACAGAACATTTTACTTTAAATAATTCAATAAATACAATTTATTATTATTAGTAGTAGTAGTAGTAGTAGTAGTACAATTAGTAGAATTAGTAGTAGTAGTATTACAGCCACTGGCTTAAACTAACATTATTTTTCTTCGACTGTGGCCTTAAACATCTTTTGAAAAGAAATGCCCAAAAAAGGTCTCCAGATAAAGGGAAGGGAATTTCTCCTACAGCATGTGTGTGAGGGATTTTTCCTGAAGACTAAAAATGACCGTGTGTAGTGTATCTGATCCATGGAGGCAAAGAAGATTGCTCCTCTTCTAGCTTTTGAGAGACAGGATGGAGATAAAAATATAAAAAATAGCAATCGATTAAGACACATTTTTACCAAATCTCATTATTTATAGAATAAAAATTGACTCTTTTTTCCCATTATTGATTCAAATGCATCTACAACAACATCTGCAGGCAAGAGCAGAGAAGTTGTTCTCTGTGTGTGTGCGGGGTATTCATTGTGATGATCTTCAGTATTTTTTCATGGTACATGTCGCTCAAAGGGAGGATTCTCCCTTACCAATTAAAAACACAGATACAATTTTCACTGATAAGCAGCAACATGTAATAATGATATACAAAAATAACTAAATGGAAATGCAGTGAAAATCAATAGAAGAAGTATCGACTTAATTTCAAGGTTTTGGGGCAAAGTCTGCCAACTAAAAAATGAAAGTGGCAAAACCTCAGTCACACAGGCCTGGAGACCAGTTGGTGACGCTCTGGCACCCTCAGTTGCTATGGGGGAAATGTACAGTGATGAAAGAAAGTATTTCTCTCCTTCCTGACTTCCTTGTTTTTTGTCATATTTGTCACACTAGAATGTTTCAGGCCATCAAACAAATTTTAATATTAGACACTGATAACCAGAGTAAATACAAAATACATTTTGTCAATGATGATTTCATTTATTGCAGTTCTGCGTTCTTTTGTGACCTCGTGGATGAGTTGTGAGCACGCTCTTGTTGTAATCTTCATAGGCCGACTTCAGTTTTCTCCTTGAAATGGCTTTGTCACTTTGGTTCTCATCTGTTCTTGAGTTTCTTTAGCCAGTGGCATGTTGTGTTGCTTTGAGTTCACAGACAACTCTCTAGGTCTGCATAAATGAGGCTTTAGCGATTGATTTTGTGGTGGTGGCCAAAAACCAGCTGCATTACACTTTTTAACCTCGCAACTGGTGGTTTTCAACTTGCCTCTAAGGCTATATGACTGGGGCCTAACTTTAATGTGTCTTCATCCCCTGTGCAGTAATTGTTACAACAGAAACAGTAACAACTAAACACTGTTTTTGAACCCTCTCATGTTGGGAAGCTCTCTCCATTAATTTGATACTCACTTTAATTTTACTTTTGGTTTCTGTGATTCTACCACTTCACCTTATCCCTTCCCTTTTAACAACAGAGCTTGTTTTCTTTTGGCGGATTGTATCCACCGTTACTTTGTTTCCACTTTCCACCATGTCAGCTACGTGGGGAAAACTACAGAAAATAAAAGTGCTTTCCTCTTCTCGGTGAGAGCCAGTCTAATTGTTGACCACATTAATATTCAGTTGGCTATTATACTGTGCAATAATAATAATTTATTATAAGTTAAAGCAAAAACATGTCTACCTCTGCTTTAATAACACCAGCACATTGAGTCTATTGATTTTCTAATAACATCTGCCACACACCACTAAAAATATGATGGACATCTGTCTACTCTTCTTTAGCATACTCGCTGAACAAGGTCCCCTGTCAGACTCTTATTTAAAAAGTGCTCTAAAAATCCTGGCATCCTTTCACAGAAGTGTCACTGTAAATCATCTTCTTCTATACTGATGAGACATATGGGCCGGAGCAGGCTTATTTCCAAACACATGCTCAGTCCTTTGGCTTTAGATGTGCATCTCAACACCATGAGTTTGGCATTACGTAAAAGTGGATTGGCTAATGCAAAGAGTGCAAATGTTGCTACTTTGAAGACAGCAAGCTGAGAATCCACCCTGGAAAGTCTGGAGGAAGTGCTTCCATCATATTCTGCTTCCTGCCCATATGTCTCCCTCACATAATTACCCAGATCCTGCTACTCAAGACTTCCACTGCTGTCTTCATGAGGAGTTATTTGACAAATGGAAAGAGATCATTGCTCTATTTTAACTGTCTCCCTGCGTGATTTCCTTTCTCAGTTGAAACTGGAGTGCTGTTGCCTTTTTCTTTTTTTTTTTTACTTTATTGCCTGCAAAACAATAAGCATGGTCAAGGACATTGAGGAGACACAAAACAAATACAAGACAAACAAGACTGAATCATTATATCTATACCTGCTTGTGTCCCACAATGTCTGAGCAGGGGGTTGCATCAGAAGGGGTGGGAAGGTGGTGGAAAAAATGCCAAAGTAATCATTCTTACCACCTCCATCACGGCTACAAGTAATGATAATAAATCAGTCGGGGTAAGTAGTGTGTTAGTCCCTGCCACTGGCAGAGAGGCAGGGACAGGGCACCGCCTGGGGCTGTAGAATGGCAAGGGCGGCAGAATATCTTTTTTTAATTAAAGATTATCTTTATTAAAATCACCCCTGTGTGGTTAACACCATATTTTCCACTTGCTGTCATTTGTGTGGAGATATTTTAATTTATTCTCTCTGATTTTGGTCCTTTTTTGAATCAACTTCAGAGCTCTGTAGGAAGAGGCTGGCCCAGGGGGTTTGCTCCCTTTCAAAACCAGACCCTGAGGAATGAGCCAGTTTAATAGGGACAGAATTCTTTCACTGCCTTCACTTCAGCAGGTTTTGTAAGTGTTCCTCATAAAGGCTTCCCTCATATGCTGATTGTCTGATTTGGTTTGCTTTAGAAAGCTAGCTGTGATTTCTTTCTTGCTTTGGTCTTAGTTCACCCTGGAGTAATTTGCTTTCAGTTATTCTCACATCCTTCTTATGCTTGTGTGCAGACTTTCATAAACCCAACAGCATTTGGTAAGATGATGTAATATGTCAGTGGAATGTTCACTGGTTAAAAGACTGACTTGTACTGGAAAGGGTAAAGCCACTGCCTTGATCACTACCCTTTCCTCGGCTCCAGCTCTGTGAAAGGGGCTAACATCCTACCTGCCCCTTCTCCTACAGTTCCTCTGACCATGATAAAAAATGTATGCATGACGATCTACAAAACTCAGAAATGGCACTACAAAAATATTTTTTAAATGAATGTGTGTATTTCCTGTGGCATACGCAAAGGAACAAAGAAGCAACACCACCACAAACACAAAGTAGCCCACATGTCACATACATGCATGTGCTATCACCAGTGGTAAAGATAGGGCCACTAGTGACGTGTAGACTGACTACATTTACTCAAGTACTTTACAGTACTTGTATTTCCAGGTCATTCTACTTAACAGTTTTTGGATGCAAATACTGTATTTTGTTCTTCATACCATTATTTTCAAGCTTTAAATAATTACTATTTTGCTAATTTTAAACTATAAATCTGCTGATATACAATTCTTTGTTATTATAGTTGAAAGTTTCAGGCAATATACAGTAATTAATATACATACATAGTAATTAAAATCATCTCCTACTGCAACATTAAAGTAATATACACATTCATGAATCCATTACCATGATATACAAATAAAGTAATGCAAACAGTCACAGTACATACATTGTATGTGATTGCCAAAACTTTTGTAGTATTCCATTTACTTATGTAAAGTATCTAAATATTTGGTTTCCCAATTAGCAAAATGAGTTTCAATGCTTTTCAATTATCAGGCTTGCTCATTGTGTTATTTCACATGTAACTCCATATAGATGACTCCACAGCGCTGCTTATAAGCTTAAATATACGCAGTGATTTCTTGACCGATTTTCAGTTTCTGACTAAATATTCAAATGTCCCATGATGCACCCTGACTTGTTCTCTGTCCCTCTCCGTGTTCAGTTGATGAACATGATCAGTTCCATTTATTTTAGATACAGTAAGGTGATTTAGATGGGGACAAGTGAGCAGCAGCTATAATAAAGTAACAATTAAAAGAGTTTGTGAGTGGGAGAATGATAGTGAATATATATCTGCTAATTTATGTATATGTATAGAATAATAATAATAATAATGATAATGCAGTTTTCCACCTACACTCTATGCTGCATTATTTCTTTCCAAATTTTGCTGATGAAGGTTTGTTGTCATGAAAATGTCTCTTCTCGCAAAAAGAATCATGCACTTCCTTCTCTGCAGTGACAGATAACTCTGAATAACTACTGTATTTCAGCAGTTTTTAAGCCTAGTCGAGTGTGACTACATACACAAATCATCTGATTCCTATCCCAGATTTTTTCTGTAGCTTTAAGCCGTTTTACTCTTGGTTTTTGCTGACTGATATCTTCCCCGCTTGGTATTGCGGCTGTTCAAAAAGGGTTTTGTGTCTGCATGTTTTCTTACGAAGTGATATTGTTGCTGATATCCTTCAGCTTTTGCTTTCCCTACATAACTTGGCACCGCTTTAAAACATCCTCATATCGATAGGGTCAAAGGTATCCTTTTCATGAGATAGTGGCTGTTTCCTGGTCTGTTTGATCATCTGTAATCTATTAAATGCCAGAAAATACCTTGCCATATTTCCCCACAGCCCAAAGTCACTTCTTTAGGTCATTCAGTCACAGTGTCTGGCATTGGTTTTAGTTGTGAAAATTCAAGTTTTACTCAAAAAAGCAGCATCCCAGTAAAGAAATATGACTAAATGGTACATGTTACTTCTCAGAGATGTAAATAAACACGGTGTGCTGAAAATATTTCTATTATTAAATTGGTTTTACGGCTGAGGAATTATCATCATGCTACAAGAAGCTTTATTTAAACACACTTGGTAGGCAGATGCATGCCCCATCTGTCTGCCTTCTTATCGAGTTGTTTCTGTCTTTTCAGGCTCTCAGGATGCAGCCCACGACATTGACACCCTGCAGAGATATAAGGTCAGTACAGAGGGATCAATAGGGCGGGCATGCCCTTGCTTTGTTGTGATAGCATGTGTAGTGACATGAGATTAGAGGCAGCTATGTAGCTGAGCTTTCCTGTGGGTCAGCAGCAGCCAGCAAATAGCCAGAGGAGCTTCATGACTCATGCAGTGACAGTTTAGCACAGTAGAGGGAGTAAATGATTACAGTAAGTCTCAGTGCTGCTCCTACACATCAGTGAAATGTGACTAGTCCTTCTCTGCAGTGGCTGCTCCCAGGCATGGGCATATTGCTGCCTGTGCAGTCTCAGGATGATGAATTGGAGAGATTACGAATACCTTCACTTCCTGTTTCTAGGATGAAACCTTGGCTGTCTAAATTCAGGTTTTCTTAGATAGCTATTAAACTCAGGAGATTTGACGGCCTGCCCAAAGGCACTTTATAAAAACCCACTCTTACCAGTAGAACAATGCCTTTAAACACTGCAGTGGAGTATTTTGTTGGTAAATCTCACATTGAGACTGGCAGAATGTCAGATCTACTCAATGTAAAACGGACATATTATAGATATGATGTTACAGAGAGTAGAACGTCCATTTCCCAACCCAGCAAGAATATACTGGAAAGCAGATTTGGTTAAAAAGTGAATGGTGAAGAGTAGTCTTATTTTTAGAACTCCTATGGACAATCATGAGACAACCTACAGATTCCTACTTTTAGCCAGGAGGCAGCTTTGCAAACCTCGGCACAAACCATCCATTAACCGGTTAGAACCCTAAGTCACACGTTGATGTATATAAATGACAGAAGCGTGTTTTGTCGAACTGTTGCCATCCTCCAATAGTTTGTATGTCTGTACTAGATGCTGGGTTGATCAAATATCAATAAAACTAAAGACACACTCTAAAAATGTCATATTTTGATGTAATCTGTTTTTAAAGGCCTAGTTGCTCCAGGCAGGTTTAGCCAAAGAAAACAGCACCCAGTAGACGCCTGGTGCTTAGTTGGTTTCCTGTAGTCGTGGTTTTGATAGTGATCAACTCTCTGGTTGTCTGGATTATTGCAGGCACATTTTCTACTGCTTGAACTCTACTGCATTTGCCTTTCTATTCACTTTTCCATCTACAAAAACTCCCATGTGGATGTCAAAAGCCAGACATTTAGCATGCAGACACAATTATATTATTTATCATCATCGTGCCTTATGTCATTTCCTTTATTTTGAAATAAAGGCAGCAACTACAGGAAAGAAGTTAGCCTTCTACATTAATTGTGGTTTGTCAAAAGTGCCTTTTATCCACCAAGGAATATCTGTAATAATGAAAAAATTATTATGTATCTAATCGGAACATACAGGGATATTTTAAAAACTCAATGAATTAACACTGATTACTATGTTTCTTATTACCTTGTGTGGCAAGACTCAAAATTTCTCTAAAACGAGGCTCACTTTCACTTTTAGCCAACATTACTTAACTAGGAGGAATAAGTACATCTGTTGGGACTATTTACAGCTACAGATTTATATATATTAAGTGTGGAAGTATTTACTGTAGCAGCAGGACAGAAAATAAACTACACTGTGTGTGTTTGATATGTTTTTAATACTTTTTAGGCAATAATATAGCTCTGTGGCATACCGGAATGAGATTTATCAGACTTTGATACACACACAATACTTCCGAGAAGGATCATTTCACTGTTGGTTTTGGCCTTTAATGGGATTTGTTGTCAATAATAAAAAATATAGTGTAACGCCTAACTTGTCTCTTAACGTGGAAGAGGATGTTAGATGATACAAGTAGTCTAAAAGCAGAGCACATTAGTGCGACGCTGAGATGTAACGGAGGAGAGAATTTAGCCCTCTGAGGTAAGCTAAATTTAAGTGAGAGTAGACAGATACTGCAAAATGAATTGGAGCCATCTGTCTTCTTCCCTGCCTACACTCGCTCCCTCTTGCTTCCCTCACCCTTTCCTCTCCATCTCTCTCCCCTTTCCTTCTTTCTCCCAGTGCCTCTGCCCTCTCTCAGTCACATTCAGCTTGTGTCATGTCATCAATATGGCTGACAGAATATCTCTCTTACTCTTCTGTCAAGGCAAAAAGAGCTTTTAAAGCAAGTCAATGCTCAGGGGTCATTTGCTCAAGGAGTTTCATGTCTCTGCACCCACTCCCTCTTCCCCATGTCCCCTCTGTCAGGTATCTCATGTGCTAAATGTTGCATATGGAGTCGATAACCTGTTCCCAGATAAGATGGTCTATAAGACGCTCCAGATCCTGGACCTCCCAGAAACCGAGATCACTTCCTATTTCGAGGAGTGCAGCTCCTTCATAGATCAGACTCGGGAACAGGTACGTACACACAATTACAATAAAGTCATCCACTTCTCTACCTGGATGGCAGTTATAGAGGCAGAGTTCTGCAGAGATGATGTTCTTTGCAGGCCAACCCAGAGGCTGGCATTGCTTTGGTTCAACTGCCAATAAAATGAACTGAAGCTGTCCATAAACATGATTATTACAGAAATAAGCCCTATGGGATGTAAAGTTTTTTGACACTTACACTTTGTGTTCAGCAAGATGAACTCCACAAATTTCTCCAATATCTTTTTGAAGCATAAAATGCAATCGCAAGACATGAAAGACTGATGTTAGGCTAAAAGGCATGACATTAATGCATTTAATGTCACGCTTTTAATAACTTTAAATGTCTGCAGCCTTTATTATCCACAAACTTTATATCAGACATCTAACCAAAAATCCCTTTTAAGAAAACTTTAAAAAGCTGTTGTTTTTTATCAATACGTATGTGCATTTTCTTTCATGTGAATTTAAAACTTTAATCTAGATCTAAAATCTGAGTTATTCTGGGAATATTACCCCTACTCCCCTTGCCCCTTAATTCTTTATTCCATGTACTTAACATAAGTGGTCCAAGGCGGGAGGGCTGGTGAATTATCAACAGGATCACAGATACCTGTGTATCTGCAGACTGGTCACAGTGCCCACCCATGCTGCTAGTGTCCATCGCCAACGGAAATGGTTTCTAATGATGATGTTAATAGTCAACTGTGTATCCTTTTTTGCTTCAACAAGTGTCGCACATCATCTGAGCTTTCCCTACCCATTTTTCTTTTGCCAATATCTCAAGCTTCTTCAGATTTGATGGACATTGGTCTTCAGTTTACCTCAACTACAAGTCAGGATTGTGCAGGTCGGTCAGTAGCATTCACCTTGGAGTTCACCAGGTGCATGTTTTGGGTAGATAATGTTGATTTTTGATTAAATTATTCCTAAATTGTGAAAAAACAACTTGGAAGATGAAGGGTGATGAAACAGACCCAATTTTTCTGCAGACTGCTTGAAGTTTTCTTTCAAAATCTCCACATATTCTTCTTTCTTTATGTTTTCTTCCATCTTGATGAGATTCCCAGTTCCAGATGCACTGAAGCATCCCCACAGCATAATACTTCCACCACCATATTTCACTGTGGGGATAGTGTTACTAGGGTCTTACGCCTCTTCCTTCTTTCTCCAAACATAAGAGCTCTAGTTTTGTCTCATCTGACTAAAGGGCGCGCTTCCAGTAAGCATAATCTTTCTCCAGGTTATCGTTAGCATATTTCAGTCTGGCTTGAAGTGCAGAAGTGGAGTTTTGTTGGTCTGCTGCCTTGCAGTCTATTCCTGTGAAGGGTTCTAGTGATTGTCTTCTCTGTGACTACAATCCCTGATTTGCCTAAGTCATTCACTAGTCTTGGCAGTTGTTCTGGGGTCTTTAGACACATCTTTCACCAGTTTTCATTCCAGAGTCTTTGGAATCTTTTGCTTCTTACCTCTGTCAGGCTTGTTCTGTTCTGTGTGGCTGTCTTTGAATTTCGTGATGATACTTCTCACTCCTGTTCTTGGCACTTGGAAATGCTGTGATAACTTTGCATATCCATCTCCTCCTTTGTGAGCATCAATAATTCTTTTTCTCAAGTCTAAGCTGATTTCTTTTGTTTTTGGCAAGGTGCTTTCTCAAGTGACAACTCAAACCCTTGCTGAAGTTTTTATACTGCGAGTACAATGAAAGTTTTAACTTGATTTTAAAAGCTTTGAGCGTTACAAAGTTCAACCACATCATTGCACAGCAGAGGTTTGTTCTGTGGCTCAATAAAAAGGTCAGTTTATCAGGGGGGTAATAATATTCACCCGGGTAATTTTTGTTGTTGTAATTGTGTGAAAATAAAACTAACTGATGTTTTCCAAGAAAATTTAAAAAAAAAATAGTATGCTTAGAAATGCTCTGTTAAAAAATTTGGCCAAAAACTTTAGATTTCATGTTACAGGACATCTCACCCACAATCAATTCCTGCTCATTAAAATAGCACAATTCATTACGCACGTGCGTCAATGATGCAGCAGTTGGTCGTCTATAGTTGGTACAAAACACTGCAGCAAAGCTCTTCACAAACCCATCGAACACATTACTCCAGTCCTCGCAGAATTACCCTGGCTTCCCATTCCTACAGAATCCAATTTAGGATTTTATTGATTGCTTTTAAACCACTACATGGTATGGCTCCACTTAATATCTCAGAACTCTTAACCCCCTGTTTCTGCGCCCGAACCCTTCAGATCAGGGAATCAATGGCTGCTACAGATTCCACAGTCCAGGCTTAAAATGAAGGGGATCCACATTGTTGCTGTTTTAGTTGCACCGCTGTTGAACGAGCTTCCTCTTATTATTAGATCAGATAATAAATAAGATTTATTATTTTAGCATCTGTATTATCAAGTAGACGATCAGTCCGTGTGTATTACCGCCTGCCTGAACACTGGTGTCTATGTGCATGCCTTTTGCGACTCTTGTGGCCTCTCTGAGCTTGATAATGCAACTATTCTGCAAACCTAAATTACAAATGATTTCAGGAACATGACAAGACACCCATGGTGTCGACTTGGCTTCGCTATTTCGCAGGTCTCAAACCCCACCTTGCAACCTAGAGGAATTAAAGGATCTGATGCTAATGTCTTGGTGCCTGACAGCTTCAGAGGTCTGTGGAGTTCATGCCTTGACAGGTCAGATCTGATTTGGTAGGCAGAGGGAAAGATGCACAGTATTAAGCAGGTGGTTTTAATGTTGTGGCTGATTGGTACATATAGAGGACAGAGACAAACTCACCAGCTTTTATGGTTTTGCCAGATTAAATGAAAATGAAAAACAACACCAACATAAAAAAAAGAAAATCTGATCTATTTAAAACTCCTGCATCTACCTTCCCTGAGGAGATTCATGCAGCCTGAAAATGCCTTCTTTCATATCTGCTGGCTAATTTAACATGTCAGTGTGCACACACAGCTATTCTGCTGCCTCACTCTGATGCATTTACACACATCTACAGGAGGCAGTTATCTGCAACTCAGCACAAAGGTTACCTGATTACCTTTTAAAAGCCTATGCTGGGGTCATCTAATGTAGTCTGCAAAGTAAAATTTTCTGTGCTTTAACTCAATTTTCTCCTCAGTGATTTTACATGTTGTATGAAATACTTTTTAAGGGATTATTTCCTGGCACAGACTTGCATCTCTTTCTGCTTGTGTGTGTGTGTGTGTGTGTGTGTGTGGTGTGTGTGTCTGGAGATTGACCGTAAGCAGAACATAATGTGATGTGAGCGCTGATATGAAAACACTCAACTGGAGCGCAATGAAATAACAGCAAAACAAGAAACACTGACAAAACCAAATTAAGTCTCTGTGTTTGCTGTGATGGATTATGTAGCTCAGGCAATTTTCAGTCTGCAGAAGTTTTCTGTAGTTTTCTTTTGTAAAGAAGGAAAACAAGACCTAATATGTAACAATGCTGACTGAAGACACCAGCACAGATATTATAAAAGGGCAGATCAACCATTTTGAAAGATGGAAACTTATAAAAGAGGGTCTTATACAGCACAATACAGATATTGTTCTGTGTGCACTTCAATAAATTGTATTTTTCCCAGTGGAACTGCTGGATATTGTTATATTTTTTTAAAAAAAAGAAAGCACTCTGATGGCATGCCACTTGCAGCAAGATCATTTAAATATCCTCTCCTTCCTGGGTACTGATGGACAGTAAAAATCAAAACTGCACTCACACGTTCAGTTCCACTTAATTTCAGCCTGAAAAGAGACTTCATTCTGCGACGGGAGACTTCGCTGTGAATAAAAGAGACAAAAAAGTGTCAATACACTGAGCTTCAGAAGTGAGCCGTGGGCCTGCACGCATTGTCTAAAGATGTGGCTAGACTTTTAAAAAATATTTCCAGCCAGGCACTTTAGGCAGTAAAATAATTACATCAACATTAATATTTATCACAGTGCAAAGTTTTGACACATTCTCACACAGTCTCAGACGCAGATTTACTCTCTCTCAACTTGCTCTGCATCATCCATCTAATGCTGCTTCAGGAACATTAAAGAATCAGAAAATAACAGGTACAAAATACAGTGAAATTTATCTTTAAGCTTTAATAAATAGCATAAAAACATATTTATTCACCTTTACACACGACTGGTATGTGGCCACACAGAAAGCTCACTTTGTGCGCTAATATTAAGAGATATCATCCGATGAAAGTCTTTAAGCAAAACTGATGTGAATCTAAGTTTTATTTATACCATTCAAATTGTGTTTAAAATTCTCTTTTAGTAGACGGATTTCTTCTTTAGAGACAAAGTGATCTTTGTGAACTTAGAGACACCCTGATACTTCAGTGTAATGCTTTTTACTTACTTCTGTTTTACTGAAGTGGGAGTAGAAACCTCAGCCATACGGTCATGTGAAAAAGAAAGCACACCCTCTTTCATTTCTAATGTTTTACATGTTAGGACATAATAAAAAAATAATTAGATCCTTTGCAGAAGAATGATCTTGTTCATTGTGGAATAATGGACTTTGGAAATGGCCTTTAAGCCCTTCCCAGATTGATGGGCAGCAACAGTTGCTTCTTCAACATCCGATGTCTGTCCTCCTTTGCATCGTGTTAACACACACGACAATGCTGCAGATGAAACGTGCATTTATAGAGGTGGTCACACTTTCTGATCATCAGTTTATCAGGTGCATCTGATTACCTGCAACTGACTGCTATTCATCCTTTTAATTCCCAGGGAAGCTTAAAACCAAAGTGTACACCTCAAGCCAATTGAAATGCTGTGACGGGACAAAGAACAGTGGGCCAAAATTGTTCCACAAAAAGTCCTAGAGAAAACAATGACTTCAAGTAATGGTGATAAAGATGGTCTTATTTTTTCGCATACTCCTGCATTTTGACATCCGCATAGATTTTTGTTAAATGAATACAGTGTAAAGTACTAAGTCTTGTTGTTCATATGAGATTGTTTGTCACTGTCAGCAGGAGCTAGCTGTGTCTTGAGTGAATAGTGGGACCCAATTGCAGACACGGAAGGAGACGGAACTGTGTTTCAAACAAAAGGCGAGCCGTTTATTCAGGCTGATTAAACATGAGTACAAAAATAAAGCAAAAAGCGAACAGGGGCAAAAACTAAAGTAAAACCTAAACTGGGGAAATCAAACTGTGGTCACTATAATTCAACTATAATAACTATGACAATAGACATGAACATGATTGTGACCAGGAACGTGCGAGAAACTGTGATAAGGAAGAAAAAAAACAAGAACACGACCTGAGCAGAATAATGAAGTACATGGAACTTGATGTGACGTGGTGGGAGGAAACACAGACAACCTGACAAACACTGAATGAAAACACAGACTAAATACACACAGGAGGTGTTAAGGGGAAGTGGAAACACATGAGGAAACAGCTGACACAAATTAACATAACAACGTCACAGGGGAAGAGTAAAACTAAACACATTGAACAAAGAAACACAAGACTTTCAAAATAAAACAGGAAACATGTAGAAACTTAGGTATGACAACACAGGCATGACAACATGAAACACGCAGACAAGAAACACATGAGAGTCCTTCCTGAGAGTCCTCAGGAAGTACAAGCTGAACTCCAACCTGCTGCTGACATTCTACTGCTCGTCCATTGAGAGCCTGCTAACCTACTGCATCACGGTATGGTACGGCAGCTGCACCAAGGCAGATAGAGTGAGGCTTCAGAGTGTGGTCAAGACAGCACAAAAGATCATCGGCTGCCCTCTCCCCTCCCTGATGGACATTTATTCCTCCCGCTGCCTCAGCAGAGCAGCAAACATTATCAAGGACAGCTCCCACCCTGGCTTCAACATGTTCAGCCTGCTTCCCTCAGGGAAGCGCTACAGGTGCATCAACACAAAAACCCACAGACTCAAAAACAGTTTCTTCCCCAAAGCGATAACCACCCTGAACTCACACATGCACCGTTAACACAGCCCCCCACTTCCCACTTCCTCTATGGACCACCACTATTTATACCAATTCTATGTGCAATAACTGTATATACATAACACTATTTATACCAATTCCATGTGCAATAACTCAACTGTACATACATAACACTATTTATTACATATTACTTACAGCTTGTAAATTGTACATTTTATATATATATATATACATCTTCTTCCCTATGTTAATACTGTCCATATGTATATAGCGCTGCAGAATTGAACCCCCCCCCCCAGCATGTTTACACTGAGTAGGAGATGCTCTGTATCTCATTGTACAGCTGTATAATGACAATAAAGGCATTCTATTCTATTCTATTCTATTCTATGACATACTGACACAGAAGACAAGAATAGACTGGAAACCTAAACTAGAATAAAACTAAGAAGAATAAGAACTCAAAAATACAAAATAAACTCAAAATGCTCGGTCACAGTTCGAGCACCTGATGTTGTTTCTACTTTTAAGACTTGCTAAGAAACAGATAATTTTTTTGAATAACTGTGTACTCGTTTTCATGGTTTTTAAATGCCTTAAAGCTTCAAAATGACCTTGTAAATGGCTAAATGGTTGTTAGAAACTGGAACCAATTTTATGTTTACAGTGTTATATATTTTCTTAGGAATTTTTATTTACCATGAGGACAGGTTGTTATTGAAGTTGAGATGTGAAATCCTGACTTTTCTTAATGTTTACTGTCTGTTTTTGGTCTTACAGTCACATTCTCTTTCCACAGGGCGGTGTGCTGCTGGTCCACTGTAACGCTGGTGTGTCCCGCTCTTCCTCCATCGTGATTGGGTATCTGATGCTAAGGGAGGGGCTTTCATTTGATGATGCATACAGCCAGGTTAAGCTGGCGAGGCCATCGATTCGCCCAAACCCCGGCTTTTATCAGCAGTTACAGAAATACAAATCCTAAGGGACTAAAAGTCTGTTTTTTGCTTTTAAAACTGTGTGACAAAATCAAAATTATAACTGGAGCACTAATGGGAAGTCTTTGCCCTGTGATAACATCACAAACATTTTTATGTGGGAACTATTTTCTTTCTACTCAATTACACTCACCAACCATTTCACTTTCCAGGAGATAGTATTCAGCTACTTCTAATGACGCTCATGCTTGTGACACGGTGACGGGTGTCCTACTGTGTTGAGCTGCAGTGTTAGCTAGCTGCATGCTTGTTTAGGTTGGCAGATGTAGAAAACAGAAACAAGATAGTTCCTTTATAAAGAGACAAGGCCTGCGTAACCAGGCCAATATTTCTGGAAAGAGACATCACTGCCGAGTGTTTTAAGTCTTCATTAAAACACCATATGGCAACTGCCATTTAATTCCATTATAGCAAGAAACAGCAGACATTTCTGTAGTCAGTATCTCCCAAACTGTTTGACTCACACTAAAACAGTCTGAAAAGACAAATATGTCTACAGGGCAGAGGAAGAACATGTGCATTTGATTTTGCATGCGGCTCCCCTTGAAACATTGCAGTTTTGATTTTTATGTAAATGAATCTGCCAATAAGTAATAAACATTTGCATGCCTAGTGCTAGTAAGTGTGTTATTTTTAAACTTCGGCATTGTCTCTTTGTAATACAGTTGAAAAAATATGGTTAAAGCTCTACTGGGAAATTGACTTACTATTTGATTTGTTAATGTTAGACACAGCTATTTGCTTTGCAGTATAGATTGTCTTCTAATTAAAGACGCACCAGTTTTCCTGAGGTACTACTTGATACCTTTCTCAACTACACAAACAAGTACACCATCAATTATAATGATTGCCCTCACTGCAGCGTTGTCTCTATCAATTTCACAACTTTGCAAAGTTGATGCGCTAACCCCGCTCTCCTGAAATAATTAGCTTGTAATTAGCTTGTTAGATAATGAGGGAGAATCCAGTTGGCTCGCATGCTAATCGACAAATACCGCTGGGGTGAGCTCCTAACACTGCAAACACACAGCACACAAAGGTATTATATCCTAATGTTCACCGTTTGAATGGCTATAAAGGCTACAGGCCAGATGTGTGTTTGTTGTTCAGCTGGCTGAGAACGTTTACAACGGATTATTGTTACAGATTCATGTCCAGAGTGTTGAAATTACCTCAGTGTAGTTTAAATATAATATAATATTTGTAAGACAACTTATTCAGCAATGTTAGGGAGTTCAAACTGACACAAAAGCAAGTGAATATGCCCCTATCACTGCTTTATTTCCTTCACTATCTCACAGATTTCTCTAGTTTTAAAAAGTAATT
Organism: Oreochromis niloticus; assembly: GCF_001858045.2. Lineage (NCBI taxonomy): Eukaryota > Metazoa > Chordata > Actinopteri > Cichliformes > Cichlidae > Oreochromis > Oreochromis niloticus. The sequence continues at coordinate 5,341,270 of NC_031978.2, forward strand.
TTTAAGGTTAGACTATTAACTCAGAGCACTGAGGTAGATTGAGTTCTAAGGGTGGTAATCTCAATGTCTCGGTCCACCGCTGCGGTCCAGAATGAAGTATCTGAATGGGTATTGGATGGATGGGAGTGAGACTGCACCCAAAGGAGGAATCCTAATTACCTGAATGCTTGCTTGGCTTTTTCCTCTAGCGTTGCACTGAGGTTTGCATTTATGGTTTAGCATAAAATGTTGACAACTGTTAAGAGTTACCATTATATTCTCTTAACTTTTAATTCAGCAGCATCATCAGGTCACGGTGTGTAAGAGTAAGGTATCATTTGTTGATCCCTGCGGGGAAACTCATTTACTGCATTTAACCGTATTATATTAGCAGCAGTGGGCAGCCATTGTACAGTTTCTGAGGACATAATCCAGCTGTAAGTCAGTGTTTTAATCAAGAGCACAGTGACAGGACCTAATGTAGCATGTTTTTCATAGTGAAGCTCAGAGCTCACAGGGAAAACCCGCACAAGCACAGGGAGAAGATACCAGCTCCAAACAAAAGTGCTCCAAATAGAGTTTGTGCAGACTCATGATCCTGTAACATTTCCTCAGCAGACCGATTAATGTTGTGCTTCTAAATGCTTCTTTTTAGTTATTGTTATTATTAAGTTAGGGGTGGTTAGAGGTGGGCAGATGGATCCAAATATCGAACGTATCAATAACATTGCTGGTTTTGGCATCACATGAATATAAGTGCGATAGGATTGATACTTTGTTTCTTTCCTCAACGTTCAGTATGTAGCCCACCGAATTATGTACAAGTCATTATTTTGGGGGAAATTAAAAAATATAGGTCAAACATGCACTGTGAAAAATGTCTGAAACTTGTTGTGTTGATTATGATGTCTGTTTTATTTATAACCTAAACAGAAGTAGACCCAAAGTGACCCAAAGACACATTCCAGGTCTCCAAAAAACCCATTTTCAGAATATGAGAAAAACTGAAAGGTGTATTGCTATGTTGACCTGTTATTGTGAAAAGTAAAAATCACCGTGATTAATGACCATTAAAATGTGCACAGATATAGCAAATTAAAGCTCATAAATCATCACATGCCTTTATAGATTTAAAAGTATTGGCATCTGCATGGGTTTGGTATTCCCATACTCTGGTACCAACACTAGGTCAACATTTCTGTTTTTTAGTGAGCAATGAACTCATTTTTGGACTGCCATAATTTTACTTGTTATGCATTGTAATAATAAACTGTGCATAAAACATTGATGTAGGTGTTAATGTGATGTGTTTAGAATCTTATTTTATATCTTATAATGTACACAGTTAGAATCAAAAAGGGGGATAAACCAGGGTATACTTACAATGTGATTGACAAATCTGCTCCCAAACCATCAAGATGCTCATCAAGTCTTTTTTAGACTACAATAACCAATGGGTAATCTAATGTGACCATAACCATCTTTTATATACAGTCTATCAGTATGTTAACAATGATAGGTTGTGTAATGGCTCTATCATCATAAAATTTTAATTTTAAACTTGGTTATGAAACTGTCTACGTGCAGATGAGCATTTTAGCAGCACATTAAAGTCACCGTTTATTTACCTAAATCGAGCATGGGCTTGCTGGTATACAGAGGAAGCAGGAGATTACTTGCTTATTTGCAGATTCACAGGATATAGTGGATGAGTGAAGGACATGAAATGACTGTTAAGTCCTAATATGGACGTGAACCTTCGTGTCTGCGTCAGCATTTCCAGAAGTCTATTCCTCCCTGTGCACACCTCAGCACTACAGTCTCTGAATATCTTTACAATGAAACTTTTCCAAAATATAATTTCTACTGACCTGAAATTGTGTTTGTGCTTTGAAAAAAGGGACAAATCATATATATGAAAAACTGGATAAAGCCTCACAGAGTCTCATGTCCCTGATGTACAACAAGTGCTCCAACTTTTCTGCATGAAATGAGCCATGTAAGTGTTTATCGGGGTTATATAGAAGGTTTTCCTCTTAAAATTAGTTTTCATGTCTGCGATTAGGAGATGGGTAGATTGGCACAAACACAAGCAGGCGACTTAAGACAAATTATTTATTTTATTTAAACTCCCTCTTGTTAAGATTTATGGTTTAGTCTGGTCATAGTGACAGTTAGCTATCAACTGTATTCATGCTATATGATAATCATAGGCTGATAGGTATTATTTTAGTATACGCAAACAGAAAAGTGTGTGCATGCACAAAATAAACAAACAAACAAAAATCAGAGTTTTAGCTGTGTTATTGATTCATAGTGTTTTCTATCAGTGCAATGATCCAGAGGAAATGGAAGAGCTGGAACAAATTAAAATAAATTGTGGTTGCTGGTGGAAGACCTCCAAAACGATCTGCAGGAGGGAAAAAGACGCAATAAAATATGTATTAAACATTAGAAGAAAGTTTTTGTTTGTTGTTATTAGCAGTGCCATTTCAAACTTTGTCATTTTGACTGGAGTTTGATAGTGAAAATATTTTTTTTTGATAAGATAAAAAGGTAAAATACATAATTTCTTGTGCTGTAATTAGGATCTAGCTTATTCAGTACTTTTTAGAAACTCTGTGTAGCAAGCATAAAAAACACAACTAGGTTTGCCAGTATTTTTCATCCTGACATGATTACCTCTTCAAAGGAGACATTTGCATTGGATTTTTGCTCTCATTAGAAAGTTTATTTGACCCCTTTCCGAGAACACAGCTTGTGGTTTTTGTCAGTTGCAGGCCGCCGTCGCTCAGGGGAAGAGGAGGGGTCGAGGTTGGTTCTGCGCCAGAGACTTGGAGGAGGAGATAAGTTCTGCCAAATTGGTTGCAATTCCTACTGGTCCTATAAAGGTCATAGATTATTTAACACCCCTTTTAAAGCCGTGGACTGATTGGAAAGAGCGAGCCCCTGTCACAGTTAATAACTAAATATTTGGTTCTTATGGCTTTGTTGTTCCCAATAAATCCACACATCTGTCCAATAAATACACCATTCTGCTGTTTATAATCTTAAGCTGAAAAGCAGGAGAACAAGATATTGAACCAATGCCTGACTAATGGCAACAGTGCCAATATACAGTCTGTGACAGTACTTGAGTGTAGGGCAGTTTGGCCTTTTCTTTGGTGTTGTTCAATGGTGTATCACTGAGGAGTATCAGCTATGAAGCCAACTGGGTTTCCCCTGACATTTTTGTGACATTTTACCGTCTGGATGTGGCGGCACACAGTATGGCACAAGCTGTCCCATCTGCGGGGTCTCATGGGGTCCAACCACCATCTCAGTCTGTGCAGGCCTAAATATGAGAATATTAACAGCCAGGCAGAGGTAGCTTACACGCAGGATGTGGAATAATTTCCCCCGAAGCAGTACAATGTTATCAGGCCTGCAGGCTTTCATTAGATTTGATGAAGTGCAAAAGTGAACAATGGTGAATCCTGGTTTGCTTTTTCCTCTTTAGTTTCCATGTGCGTCCATCGCATCCACGAAAAACAAATTCAGTTATAAACAAGCCATAATCAGGGCAGGAAATTCTAATTACTATTTATTATTTATAAGAAAGTAATCATGCATATAAGCTCTGCTGCAAGTGTGCCATCTGCATTTATTTATCACATGTAAATCATATACAGTATGTAAATATTTAACCCACTTAACTAGATGCAGTGTTTATTATCGTTTAGGAAATCCCTTTCTTCTTTTCTATGCTAACCTCGAAAGCTCTGGATTGGATCTGTGTGTCTGTGTCCTGTACTCCCATTCTATCCTGTGCTGTACCCCAGGGTTCTGTCCTGGGGCCCATCTTCTTTGGTTTATATCTGCTTCCACCTAGACCAACCATAAAGACAATTTTATACCAGAGATGATATCCTGTTGTACATGTCATGCAAACCCCAGAATGTAGCCCAATCTGTTTTGCAGGACTGCATTAATGTTATAAAGAAGTGAATTATTGTCACTAACTACACAAAAAAACATTGAAGTTCTAATTTTTCCCCTGATGATTTTGTCCCCATGGTGGTCGAGAATTTTGAACTATCACTTCTTTCAGTCTCCCAGCCGTCAGGAATGTGGGTGTTAGATGTGATCAGGCATTCAGTTTTGATAAACATGTTGATTCTTGTTAGATCCTGTTTTTATAATCTGTGGATCTCTGACTGTCCTACATAGACTGTGTTTCAACCTGAAATGGAAATGATGGTGCATGCTTTTATTCACAAGATCCTACAATGTCTCAAGTGACACCCAGTTTGTTGTCTTTGCTCTGGGTCCCCAGAGTTCAGGTCAAACATTTGGTGATTACTATAAATTTATTACTAATAGTCAGATCCTTCCCTATTTTATTGACCTTTCACTTCCACTAACAGAACTACTGGTCTGCTGCTTGTTGGTGGTACCTCCATCGAGCCTAAGGACTGTAGGAGACATTGTGTCTACATTATGGAACTCACTCTCAATGGACTTAAGATCTGTGGATATTGTTGATGCTTTTACAAAAAGCTTAAGACCCATCTGTGCAAGCTCGCTTTGATCCACACCAACCTGTTGTTGATGTGGATGCCCAAGTACTTGTACTCCTCTGCCACATTAATGGGTCATATAGCCATCTTTTTCCTTCCGAAGTCAATCACCATCTTTCTGGCCTTAATTACATTCATAAGGAGATGATTTCTGCCTCCCAGACCACTCCATAAAATCATCCACTGGTGCTCTGTACGCCTCCTCTTGCACATCACTCATCCAGTAACTGCAGAATCAGGTGCTTGTCAGAGTGACTCACAGATCAGGATGTGATAGACAGAGCTCACCAGGATGGAAGGATGAAGGTGTTGAAGGTAGTGGATGTGTGGAGGCCAGGGTGTGAGGTGGAGGAGGCAGCCGAGGAAGTGAACTAAACCTGCTGAAGAAACCGTTAAGCTCATTTGCTCTCTCTAAGCTGACTACTGGTAGACTGTCACCTTAAACTCAGTGATTTTCCTCCACTGCACACATCCTCCATGTTGTTGTGCTTGAGCTCAGCCTTCAGCTCCTTCCTGTAGGAGGTCCTTGCATTTCCTTAGTTTCAACCCTAGGTCATGCTGCACCCTCCTCAGTTCTTCCCCTCACCTGAACGCTTTTTTCTTCTTTTTATTAAGTTTATTGTTCCCAAGCCAACAAACAATCCTGCACAGTGAGGTGGTGTATTAGTCCAATGTAGTAATACATTACTGCATGATATGTTAGATTTAAGGGAGCATGGTGTTGCAGTGGTTAGCACCATTGCCTCACAGCAATAAAGTCTTAGGTTTAAATCCACCACCATAACTGGGGCTTTTCTGGGTGAGTTTGCATGTTCTCCCTGTGTCTGCACTCCGGCTTATTCCCACAGACCAGAGGAATACAGTCAGAACAGTGTAACTTGGGATTCCAGATCGTCATTCTAAGTGCAAACGGTTGTCTGTCTCTGTGTGGTAGCTCTTCAACACATTGACAATCTGTCCAGGAAGTACCCCGCTTCGCACCTCGTGGCCACTGGGATAGGCACTAGCCAAACTGTATTACATATTCTGCTATCATTGCATAATGCGCACCAGTCAAAAATGCATTTTGGAAAATTAGCTTCTTTTTGCAAATGGTGACATCGCAAAAAGCTACAAAATTAACTTTTAATCTAGAGAAAGTAGAACAGCTCCACTTGAGAAAGAGTCTAATATGTCTATGAGTCAACAGTGAGGAAAGTTACTTAAATATGATGGACATTTCTTTCGCAGTATGTACCAGCGCACCTCTCATACATTTATTGGACTTTATATTGGTTCTCAACGTAACTTTTTCTTCATCTGAATGCATTGGACACCAACTAAAATATTACTAATATGAATTTAAAATCATCCACTTTTAAATATTGCATATACTGTTCTCCACCAAGTAATATTTTTTCCTTTTTTTTTTTGGTCCTCTCCCTCCAAAATATGCACATAGCAAAAATGAATTGCCCTACATTTGTGTTTATTTCCTCCTATGGGTGTAAAAGTGATATATTGTGAAATAAACCAGGCATGCATTTAATACACAATATTATTACAGTGCATGTTTTAATGATTTTCTTTTTATCTCCTCATATATATATATATATATATATATATATATATATATACATATATATATATACACACATATATATATATATAGGAGATAAAAGCATAATGTGATGCAAGGGGAAAATATAAATGTACACATTTATACAAATAAAAGCAAAAGGATGTGTATATACGAGATAAATCATTGCCCAAACCACAATGAAAATTGGACAGGGAGTTAAAAAGTCTGTTTTATTTTTGTATTTGTGTAAAATTAATCTAGTGAAGCCGATGGGAGGATTTTAAGCTTATTTCAGCAATGGATCATGGGACCCAAAGAAGAAGGAAATTTATCAGATAAGCTGCTTACTGTGTACTTTATTTTCTCAAAGCTCAACGACAATATTCGGTTACTAAACAGGAGAGGGACTCTGGGGGACTTGACAATTTCCTGTTGAGGAAAATCCTTCTGTGAGCCAACACCAGTGCAAACGTAGTAATTCAGTCATTCAATAAAAAACAAGACAAAGGATTTGTTTTGTTTCTTACTGAATGCAAAATAACTGAGAGACATAAACTGGGAAATCAGCAATGAGTTTCAGTTCAACATGCAGGACTAGTTTAAGATGAGAGGCTCAGAATGCTTTTTGTCCATGGGCTGTGTTCTACTTAGAAAACTAAAGTAATATTTACGTTTCTGTCTATAGTGATATTTTGCCATGATAAATCTACAGTATATAATTGCACACTTCAACAGAAAGTTGCAAATTTGTTTCCTGAGGATGTGCAGTGAAGCACTGCAGGTCGGCGTACTTGCCAAAGGTCGTTAGGTGCACTTTTACTTAATTAGATCCAGCTGGGATGTGCAATCACCAGGAGGCACATCACATCAATTTTTATTTTATTTATTTATTTTTATTTTTTTGGCAGGTGCAGGCTGCAGATTATTTACCACTTACACATATGCACACACGTACACCTCTTTTAAGCCGAAAACATACGTGTGTGATCATACCTATATCTACAGCATTAAAAGCATATTCAAATACACTATAATAATCTAATGTAGGATTGGTTAAACATGTAAATTGTTGTTCATTTTGTTATGTTATAACACTTAAAAATCTCCGTCTTCTTTTTTGGAGTCTATTTTTGGACTTTATTCTTGGACCATTTTGTGAAAGTGCAAAATATCTTGTTTTTGACGCCCTCCAGAAAGACACATGACAACAAATTTCTAATCTAATGCAGCAACTGACAAGGAGAAAACTGTGTGGTATGATTTAACGTTGAATTCTTAGAATAATAAATGTGAAGTAAAAAGATGGCAAATATGGCTTCTGTAATGACAAACCAGTCTTGCTTTGGATCGTGCGCACGTGCAGAATGTTCCATCTCAGAAACTGAAATTTACTTTGTGATGAAATTGCATTTTCAAATTTAAAACCACTTTTTCAGGCTCTGGGAAAGTTTTGCAAATATAAAACCTACATGGAAAAATAATGTTTTATTCAAAATGAAACATAAAGTAGTAGTTGACAGAAAGGTTCTTTGTACACTGTTCAGCAACATGCAGCTGAGTCAGGAGCTTTTAAGATTAATTTGGCAAACTTCAAAGAGGGAAACACTGGAACACACTGATTGATTTGCAGCCTTCAACATCTGAAACAGTCTAATGCTGTGAGCAAGCAGCAAGAGCTTAAAAGACGAGTAGTTTCAAGTCAGCTACAACTGAAGGTTACTAAAAATATCTCCAGTCATCTTCCCTCATTAGGTCACTCATTTAATTTTCACAAAAAAGTTAAGTTCACTCCTTCTGATCATTGCATTAGTGGCAAATCAATGAAGTGGATTAACCCTTAAAAAAGAGGCATTTTAGGGTGGAGGATCTAGTGGTGGGTGTTAACTAGTAGTGTCACAAGATGAGACAGACTAGGAGGCTCTCATTTGCTTACAATATGACAACTAATAGTTGCTTGCTTCCAACATTGTTTTGCCATCTATAATTCAAAATTTTAGGGTATCTAGGTATCTAAATATTTCCACTTGGTAATTCAAACTTTTTAAAAAATCATTGGAAATTGAGGAAATAACTTGAAATTTTGAATTATTAAGTCAGGATTTTGAGATAATAGTTCAAATTTTTAACTGACAATCAGCAAATGTTTCAGGAAATTTTTGTCAATGGCAGAAACAAGCTTCCATATGACTTTTACATCTAGTTTATGCTCACTCTTCTGTCTGCTGCTGCATCAACCAGATTGAATACACAAGTGTATTAGTGTGTATGTATCAGTACAGGAGATTTTCAGATTATGCAGATTATAATATGCAGCTTAAAAAGATGAGATAAAAGATACAGTATTATGTGCTTCCTATTTCATTTTCTTCTACTCCTGTGGTGACCTCAGAGTTGGCCTGCAATACATCTAATGCAGTGACCATAAATTAGACTTGAGCCATCACTTGTTAGTGTAGCAGGTACCACATTATCCACAATATGTTCATTAGCTCATTTTAATTAGTGTTCAAATATAAGGGTGTTTTCCAGTTACCTGTTTAAACAGACCGTTGAATATAGAACAAAAAAAAAAATAAATCTGTTTTCACTTTATATGCGATCCATTAAAAAATGCTTTCTTAAACCTGAAGGGTGATGTCATTACATTACAATGACATTGTCATGTCATTGTACTTGCATCATTATATAGAGCCCATAGTTTCTACAATGCTGTGCATGCTTCTCAATTAGGTTGTGTGTGTAGTTACTGAATTTAGATGAAGTAATCTTGTCTCAAATTGAACACTAGAAGCTGGACATATAGCAGAAATGGGTATGTTGATCTCCATCAATGCCTGAGGAAAAAAATGAGCCAAGATGCTGATCATTGGGGGCAAAATATGTGCTCTGCTTTTTTACCGTCATGAGCACTAAATCCGGCTACTTATAGTGTCCTCCTAATGATAAATCCTGTCAGTAGGGTCCTAAAAAAATCTAATTATAAAATGAACAATAATTAACAATTAACAATTTCGAGGATGCCAGTGTTCACATTTTGGACAGAGAAGACAGATGGTTTGAAAGAGGAGTGAAAGAAGCCATCTATGTCCACTGTAAACGAACATCTTTGAAGAGAGGTGGCGGCTTACAACACCAACTGTCTGCCACCTATAATCCAGTTTTGAGATCCCTTCCCAGACTTAACGCCCACTCACATCCTGGGCCATTTGACCTCAGTAAATCACAGGATAGGGTGCGGCTAGGTTTCACAATGAGCCCACCCGAAACTGTGGCTGATGTGACCCACACCCTATTTCAAACATTGGCTCATGTGATTAGGTAGAGGATCAATAGGTGGTCCATGACCCTCTTGGGGACACTCCCATAGGTCTTAAGATCTGGGTCTCTCCACTAATTGCCACTAATTTAAGATTCTTGGACAAGAGGTGAAACGTCTTCAAGAAACTTAAAGAAGTCCAGACACTTTTCTTTCCAAGCGTCTTAGACTATGGTGACCTGGATGACTGAGAACCTTCACAGACATATAAAATTAACAATAGTTTATTTGTATAACAGGTATCAAAATCGATAACCAACAAAGAAGTAACTAGGGAGAAAAAGTAAAAGAGTTTACAAATCAACAAGCCAAGGCCATGCAAGACTCAAGTGCAATGACAAAATTCAAATAATTAATAGCCTAAATTTACAGAAAAATCTCAAAGTCAAAAGAATAAAATAGTGTTAAATTAAATCAAAAAAATAAAACCTATAGTACATTTCTTTCTTTCTTTTTAAATGCCTTACAATATTAACGAGTCTTCAACAATGATTTAAAAGAAGACACTGCGAGCTGGATTATATCAAGCTTGTTATTCCACAACTGACTAGTGCTTACAGGACTTCAACCAATGATAAGAATTTCTCTTTTGTTTGAGTGTACTCAAACAAACTTTCATCTTTTTCCTAAAATCTAATATGACAGCCTATGAGGTTGGGGAAGGTTGGAGAGGTTAGTCGAATCACTGACTTTCGACTTACTGGGAGAAAGAGCTCTGTGTCATCGGCATAGCAGTGGAATGAAGTGTTGGATCTCTATATAATGTGGCCAAGAGGTAGCATTTATAACAAAAAAGGACGGGTCCCAGTATAGACCCTGAGGGACTCTATAATTTAGGGCAGAGTAGACAAAACTCAGCAATGGAAGTAAAACTGTTTCGACTGGTCAAATTTTAACCACTGTGGAGTCATCCATGAAATACCAGCCTGGTGCTGCAGTCTCGCAATCAAAATGTTATGCTCTACTGTACTAAAAGCTGCACTTAAGTCAAAGAATAGAAAATTCACCAGGATCAGCAGTTCTTAAAATATCTGTTGATCTATTAAGTGTAATCTCAGTACTGTGATGCTGTCTAAGACTTCTTCTCCAAAGGTTTTGCTATGTAGGTATGACTATATTACTAAAGGTAGCATGGTGGAAACTTCCCAATATGGAATGGAATCGTTGAAACAATAGTTGTGGGTGCAAATTTTCCCAGGACACAATTACAATAACCACTTTGCAATGTGCAATACACATTCACACAACATACATAGAAGCATATAAAAAGGGTAAATTTTCTACCAACTAAAGCTGACTCAGCTTTTCATTCATGACAGCAGATTCAACTGCACTGAGAGTATAAATCCAATATTCCTCTAGGGGGTGACTTTTTTTTATTCCTCAGCCCTTTAATAAAGCTGCACAGCCATAGTGCACCTGTGCATAACTTTGTGCTGTAGCTTATTTCATATTTTGAGTCTGCAGCAGAGACAAATTTTGCCCTAAACTGAGGCCTTTTTGTTTATCCAATATAACCAAACCACAAGAGCATCTCTGCATAAAGAGAGCTTGTGTTCTGCTGCAGTTTATGAAAGATTTGACAGCTTTGGATTGGACAAGTGGCCACTGGGGCAAACTGGCAGTGAGAGTGTGTGGCAGCACCATCTCCGGCTCTCTTTATGTTTCTGAATTACAGTCTAAGATCCTTTTTACACACACTTTATAGCTCTATAATAATGTCACTTGATTTTCTCCTTTGCTGCCATCACAACAGCTACAAGAGAGCTTTATCATTTGAACATAAAAAAGGTCATTTGACCTCCTTTTCCTAACTTAAACCTAACCACTCTTACTGTGGTAAACCAGAAAAATACTCAAATGAATCATTTTAGAAGGCAAATAGCCTTTTCGTTGTTAAAATTCAGGGGCCTGCTTCGTTTATGATTGTCAACATTTTTATTTATTTTTGCTTATTTTTTCATCAGTAAGTCTAAATTTTGAAAAGTCAATAAGCATAAATTTTTATTAAAGTAGCACATGAAGTGTTTTATTTGATTCTATAGAAAGCACAAATCCATAATTCATCTGTATTGCTTTTTATGAAATTTTTCCCCCTGGGGGAAGCTTAAAGTGAGAATAGTAAGGAATTTGGAAATAGATAAAGGTCCTCAGTGCTTGGAAACACTCTATTAAGATTCAGCGTAAGTCTTTTCAATTTGAGACCAGTCAGTGATGCTATAAATGAAAGTTTAATCGAGTTATGCTGGAATATAATACAGTGATTGTTTTGTTTAACAACACAGGCTCAGAACCAACATTTTCGGATGAAAAAATGCTAAACAAAGTATGAGTGGAAATGTTGAATTAAAGGTAAAATTGATAAGACAAAGAAGCCTATTTGATACTGAAAGAGGTAAAAGGGATTAAATAAGGACTATGTGGAGCTTTATTTTAGATATTATAGTATTATATACTGAATATTTGCAGCCTAAAATTCTAATGATCCAATGTCTTCTGTAGACTTCTTATGTGAAATTTGTTTCTTAGTGTCCCCCCCCCCCCCCCCCCCTTTTCCTTCCATAAATTAATGAAAAAGCAGAGTTTACATATAGATTAAAAATAATTCACTGGAGGGCTGGGAAATAATAAACAAAGTCAGACAAATTCTGTCTCAAAGGCCTTGTAGATCAGAGATTACTGTAGTCTGTCTAACTAACAATAATAAGAAAAATAAAACTTCATCATTTATTATGAATAAGACACTGACCCATTTTAGCTTCTGAGCTAAACAGCAGGCTATCTGGACAGCTTGAGAATAAAATACTTCAGGGATATGGAGACTGTTTTACATGCCTTTATTTCTTACCGTCTTGATTTTTTGTGAGGCACTGTGTGACTCAGCTCTGTCTCGCCTGTCTGCCCAGCTTTTTTTTTGTTGGCACTAAGAAGAGGCACAAAATCTTCCACTGGCCTCTAAAACATAACTGACTGAAAGTTTCAGAACCTTTTTATTTTTTAAAGTCTTACCTTAAATCTTGGTTCCACCTATTTATATTTTACATTAGCTGTACAGCAGCTAAATTCCTTTTATCTGGTCCAAGCCCTTGACATCTGACATAATGAGAATGTGATCAAAGACCATCAGAAAATGTAATCTCTCCCCAGTATGGAGTACATCCATGATGGCAACATATCAACAAGCTTTATATTAATCACACAGTCCTAGAGACTGCTCAGCTAACCCCAGGCAACCTCTGGGGGCTAGGGAAAATTGGATCCCTAGCAACCTATGGGGGAGTAGTTGCTCAAGGTTGCTGGCTGTTGCTAGTTGAAATTAGTCTTGAAGAGGGTGCAGCACCAAAAGTCTCCTAGAGAAGATTGCTGCCATTACCCATAGTTTGCATGGAAGATGCTGACTTGTCTGCACACACTCAGCAAATACTCACAAAATGGAAAACCAAAATCATAAAATGGAGAATGTCTACCGAAAAGAAAAGTTGTGTCATACTGCTGCAACCAACTATATCTGTTTTTTGTCTATGCTTTTGACTGTAAATTAAAAAAAAAAAAAGCATGTAGTTTCCAGGTCTAAAAGGTTAAGCCTCTGTGGTAGGGATGTGTTATACTTGCATTTGCATTTGCAATGACCAACAATCTACTAGCACTGGTAGATTGGAAGTCCTTTGCTCTATGACCTCAGAAGAAGCCATTTCCTGTTGGGTATGGGCTCAAACAGTAGTTTGTAAACAGTAGCAATAAAATGTTGAGTTCATTTTGTAAACTATGAAACTCATTAAAGTCAGGAAGATAAAAGTCCAATGCAGTGTCCTTGGTTTTACAGTAAGAAACACCACAAATTCATGATGTGTGAAAAGCACAGCTCAAGGCTTCACTGCGCGTCTTCAGTAACTAACTCTGACCATGTTTGATGTGCTGTATGGTCGATGGTCTTTGCAAGAGTCTCAGAGATTACTGTAGTCTCTCTAACTAACAATAATAAGAAAAATAAAACTTCATCATAAGACTACCTTAGCCTCCATTAGCCAAAGAAACCCTCCAACTCAAATCTCCAACTAAACTGTTGGCAGCTGCATAGTGGGATTGGGTTTTGACACCTTAGATCATTTTAAACTACCCTTTTATATGTTACCAAACTGACTGCCAGCCTTATAAACAGAAGTATTACAACTTTAAATACTGCTACAAAATCAAAGTGTGAGGAAAGAAATCGTTTCAAGCTATGCTGTTGGTGACTGACTGAATGAGGTTTTCCCTTCGGGGCTTAACTTAGCAGAGCCACTTCAGTACAAACCCATACAATCTCGTGTGCTTCACTGAACCTAAACAATGATTAATGTTTTATCGATTATTAGTCGATAATGTCAGAGATGTGAGGAGTAACTTTCAGAAAATGCTTCGCCTGTGGGTGGAACTTCTAGTGTCTTATATACAGTCTATGGCTAGTAGCTATAACACATGTTACTCTGTTAGACTTAAGACTGATCTATAGCCAGCATCTGTCATATTTAATAGGAGGCTAATTCTGGTTAATGAAAAACAGACTCAGAATTACTAGAAATTTACTCCTCCTTCACTTCAGTTCACATATAAAACAACTCTCTTTGTAACTGACTGGTTAATAGCGGAGATTCTAGGCTCTGACTGCATAGTTAGCTAACTAATATATACCCCTGTGAGGTGACAGTATGCTTCACTCTCAATGGCAGTTGCTTAAATTGCCTGCCTCAAAGCTGACATGATGATTTGTTATCTGATGATTTTATGGTTATTTCACTTTTGGCATTGCTACATGTCATCAGATTTAACTGACGTACCAATGTCTCTGGCAGACACATCACTGCTTGTCTCTTGTGAATGCCCACTCGACACGATGCACCTTTCATTTTTTATAAATTTAAGCCTTAATTAACCCCTCTTAAGTTGTCATTAATGGGAAAACGAGCTTTCTGCTATAAATATTGGTATTAATGGGAAATAACTGTTTAACAAATTATTTAACTAACTGTTTAGGCCAAAAAATGGCGGTCAGTCCGGGAAAATAAAAACCAAATATACTGTTAAATGGACCAAAGATATATCTGCTCATTATTGTATAAAAGACTTTGGTAAATGTACATTTTCTTGGCTAACTGTATTCATAATGTCAAATAGCAAGGTGGTTGTTCAAGCGCTTTGGTTGAATGATGTAGAGAGTTAAGTCATGTTTGAACTCTTAATTAAACTGTGTGTCCAACTTTCCTTAAACATAGTGGAACATAATCTGGGGATAAGGAATCATTTTAAATCTTTTTTGGGTCATTGTCAAAAAGCTTTAATCAAACTTGTTTTATGTTTTATGTCTAGTGCACCTAAGTAAAAATTGTGGCTCTATTTCCGTTTAGGCAGGGGCTTGGTCCTGTGATCCGACTATAACTTAAAAAAAAAAAAAAACAGCAAGTGTGTGCACACACAAAAATAAAGTGACAAATCAAAGAATCCATATCTGTAGAGCTTCCTAGAGGTGTCCTCCTAGTGGCTGCAGAGAAAGATTGTGATTTGTGAAGCAGTTATTAGTTCTGGTTGTGTTTTCTAAACCCAGCCATCCACCCCAGCCTCTAACAGAAACATGGCAACACCTGTGACATCTACAGATTCTTTATACTTGAATTCCTGCATATCATTTGGGAACTTAATTGTGTGGGTTTTCTTTTTTTTCATATTGATTAAAAATGCCAGGGGAAGATGATTTTACTCTGACATGCATGTTAAGAAAGACACTAAATCACTACATGGTTCAGTTTTACTATCAAGTTTTAATCCATCCAGTTAATTCAAAGGCACTAAGGGTGAAAAAAATAACACATTCATTTGTCTCACTTTCTTTTAAGCTCTATTCCTCCGTCTTTCCTGTCTGTGCGTTTCCTGCTTACCAGTAGGTGGAGCTTGTCTCCTTTGGCTTGAGAGAGAGCGAGAAGGAGGGAGAGAAGGAGATGATTAAAGAGAGAAGAAAGACAGCAAGAGGAGAGGCAGAGAGAGAGAGAAAGGGAGGGAGGGAGGGAGATGGAAGGAGGGAGGGAGGGATGGATGGAGAGAGAGAGGGAGGTAGGGAGTAGAGAGCAAGCGTCAGCACTCCATGTGTTAAAAGGGCAGATGGTAACCGCGGGTAACTGAGGAGCAAACCACTCTGCTGGCCACAGAGCAAGAGATCAGCGGAGAGAGGGAGATAGAGGGAGGGAGGAGAGTGAACACATGCAGCGCAGCAGAGGAGAGGAGCATCTGAGAGGAAGCTGCACGCTTGCTCTGACAGAAAGAGAAAGAGAGGGAGGAGAAGACTGAGTACTTCTTCTCCACACTAACAAGGAGGCAGAGAGCAAAAAGAGGGGCAAAGACAGAGACAGAGGAGATGCTGAGATAGTAACAGGAGGGGAAAAAAGTATCCCTCCCAGCCACTTACAGAGATACAGAGACAAAGAGGGAGGGAAAACAAAAGGGGCTAGAGAGATTGTGGAGTGAGGAGAACGGACGGGAGATAGTTAAAGGAACTGCAAGACTGATCAATAAGCGGCTGAGATTTCGGGAAGAAATTTAGACTCAGCGAGAAAAAGAGAGAGAGAGAGAGAGAGAGAGCAAGAGAGGGAGTCAATGACAGGGAAAGATTGATTAATGAAAGATGGGAGCAAAACATCTGGAGAGAAGGAGACTTAAAGAGAAATATTTAAGAGGAGACAGGGGCATCTAGCGGAAGGCAAATTTAGAAAAGAAAGGGAGAAGAATTAAAAAAACATTTAGAGAAGGACAGGAGGATAAGAGTGGAAAGAAAGGGGGAGCAGAGGGTGAAATATTTAAGAAGAGACAGAAGCTGAGGGGAAATGAGCAGGGAGAACGCAGAGTTAAAGAGTCACTGGCAAAAACTTAGAGAAGAGAGAGAATAAATCAGAGCAGCAGAGGGAAGGGAAACTGCGCTCATCCTTTCTTTTTTTTATTTCCTCTGTCCCTCCTCTTCTTGATAAAACCTAGGAGGGGAGATGAAGTGAGGAGAGAGTTGAGTAGTACAACATCAGAAGAAGGAGAGGAAGCAGTTTTCAAGGCTTTTTTGGCAAAGTCCAGATAGATCAAGAGAGATATAGGTAGATATTTAACTACATGAAAGCCAAGTATATCCAATGGCGTGCTACTACATTGTGATCAGTTCCACCCACCTGCGTGACGGACAGCTGAGGAGCATCAAGGGGGTGTTCAGAGGACCAATAGGAACCAATGGCCAAAGAAACACGGTAAGACCAAATAGTTACTTCTTTTATAGCTGCAGAGTTTGCAGAAAAGAAGGGAAAAAAGTCACATAAGTGTAACCGTGTTTGACATCCAGACTATTGGAGTCTTTCTGATATTTGAACTCGAGGCATTTTGGTGGCAGGAGGTTAGTTAGATTCTGTCTACATTTAATTGGCATAAATCCTGTTTAATCCAGAGTTCATATGTGTAGCTATTAGTGTTTTTACTTTCCTGCAACAAACACGTCCAGGAAATCATTACCTCTAAATTATCATTAGTTAAACCACTCCCACTCACTTGATTGTCAGCTCCTTAATCATAGTGTTTGTAGAGTTAATTAATTGCCACTTCCATTAGGTTAATTGACTCGGTATTGGAGGCAGAAAGATGCAGATGGGGGTGGGGAGGCTGGTGAGGGTCCCCGTCTGTTGCACTAAGAGCTTCTCTGGCTCAGAGTCCGTGCTTAAACATGCCCAGGATTAGATTTTTTTTTCCCTTTTAACCTTTCAAGTGTTTACTGATTGAGTTCAGTTAAAAAGTCAGGTGGGTGTTCTCTCTTTACATTTACATTTATCCTTAGTTTGACACGCCACTTCAGCACTTTTACAACAGCACTCTGTTTCAAACACATGCACTTGGCTCATTTTCACGCAGTTTTCTGCACATCTTGTAGTGTAAATTTCACCTTTATCTTCTTATCACAAGCCTCCTTATGTTAATGAAGTGGGGAGTATCTAAAAGTAAAGTCAGATAACATTTAGAGACAAATTAAAAACCCCTCGCTGCATTTTATTAAAACCTGAATGAAAATTAGTTATTCAGAACGACTGTGGTGTCATGAAACTGTGTGGGATGCTTCGACCCGACCAGATGAGTCACACGCTTCTTGACTTTTTTTTTCTAGTTCTCTAAACTCAGACTAAACCTTGTACTTCATTCGTGCTGACTGTTGCAGGCAAACATAATTACAGAGAGTCCTTGTAGAGATGCACCAAAGATTCCAACAGGCTTCAAAGAGACACATCACATGAGACGTCAAGAGGTTGCGTAAGGGCAGAACTACAGTAAGCTCATTAGGCATAAAACACTTGCTGCAAGGTTTAGAAGAAATAAAATTAGTCTGTCATTTTAAATCAATCAAAAGTTTCACGTTTAACCCTGGCATGGCAAAACATGGCTGATTTTATGTTCTATCAGCAAACGCGCTGATGGGAGCTGTGCATTGGCCATTACAAATCAATTAAAAGCCAGCGTTCTGCTGATAAAGAAGTCATTTTAAATCTCTGCTCCATCTCTATCACTCCAACCAGCTCGCCTCATGTGATAGGACCGTTAGATCATATTTCACCTGTGTCAATACTTTTAATAACAGCCATAGATCATAAATGACGATGGCTTGTCATGGTGAAATGATAGGGTTATAAGTCTTCAGGAGAGCCCGGCTGGACAACAGAAAATCAACAATGCATTTGACTTAGCGTGCAATTAACTAGAAAGCACAACAGAGCCCACAGCAGCGGTGGAGCGCTGTGCAGCCAAAGCACTGTGGATTGTGTTATTGTGTTTTTAATAAAAAAGCAACAATGCACAGCCTAAGTTGTTAAAATTAAAGTGGATTTAAGTCCATGCACACTGCACCAGCATGTGATGAAGCATTAATATTAAAGCCCTTAATTAAATTTTTGTACCATCGCCTCCAAACACCCCCCCAACCACCCTTTTTTTGTGTTTACGCTCTATATTAACTAGAGTGATATAAAGAAGTGATTTCTTATCAAACACTTCTATCAGCAATGTTATATCTTCCAAATTTCCTAAAAACAGAGTGAGGAAAAAACAACAGAACAAACCTTCCGCAGGAAAAAAAAGCCTGCGTGTTTATCTTTTGGGGATTTCTGCTTGCTGAATCTGTCAGTGTTTCTTAAGAACTCGACAAGTTATTTCTTAGTGTCCTAAAAAAACTGCGACTGTGTCTTGTGATTTCACTCTGCTGTGACTGAGGTTTGGTTAGGCTAGAAAAAGATCACAGGTTTTCAAAGTAAGGGGATTTTTGATGATACGGTGACGATAATAAACACTTGGCTGACTTCAGAGGATAATTATGGTCATGGTTAGGAGATACTAATGTTGTTTTTTAGTTCTGAATAGTGACTGAAAGTGGAAAATCAATGACTGCAATATAGTATTACTCTTAAGAATACTTGTTCAGTGGCTTGCTGGATCGCTATGGGTTCAGTGGATAGGCTGATCCAAGACCTGTTAATTTGGCCAGGAAACAGAGGAACAGAGCAAAGGAAAAGAGAAATGTTATCTCTGCTAAATGCTGTGTATGTGTTGTTGTTAATTAAGTATCATCTGGACATTTGAACCTTGACTCACTGTTGATGTTCAGTGAACTCCAACAAAAAGATCATCTAGCAAACATGATGTTTAGTTTGTTGTTTGTGGTCTCTCTGCGCTGTCTTTATCTCTAGTTTCCCCTCGTAATCCAATCATTTGCGCTATTGTAGCCGCTCCTCCCTGCGCCTGGGCTCTTCCTGTTTGAAAGTGAGTTCTTCCTCCTCACTGTTTCTAAGTTGTTGCCCATAAGGCCTCATCATAGTTTTATGGTTCCCCTCCTAATTTTGTAGTGTCTTTATCTTACAATATATAGTAGAGTAAAAGACGAATAATAAATTAAACGAATTAAGCAACTAACCTTTGCTTAACCTCTTACTACTCATTTAAAAATAGCTGCTGTGACTTTAGTCCCTATTAACCTCTTAACATCCACGGGGTCTCTGGTGATCCATCTAAGGTTAAAGTTTGGGTTCGGTTCGGGTTTTATTTCTGGCTCAAGCTAAATAGACCAATTTTACAAACTTCAAATTAGGTCTCAAACATATTGACATCAAAGTTTGTCTGCTGTTTTCTTCATTTGGCTCCTCCATGTAGACAATGGGCTTTAAACCCATAGTCTGGCAGCACAGTTTATAGAAATAGGATGTTTATTTTAAAAAATATTACTACACTGTACTGAGAAGAAGTTTGAAATCTGGAGATATCTGTCTTAAAAATAAACAGATACTGTGCAGGTTACCGAAGTGGAATAGGTCATGTGATGGAGAAATATATTCTGTTTCATTTGAATGTTATTTTCCTAACTTTTTGTTCTATATTGGTGTACTTCTTTCAGTTCACTAACTATTAAAGCTACTAACTTTCACTTCAGTTGCCATTCTATCTCTTAATCAGGAATGCAGGAGCGCTGTTTGATCTGTGCATTTTTGGCGAAATGTGTTGAATATTTGGACAGGACAGGACACAGGATGTAATGTACTACAGTCTAACATAAACTGTAATATCTGTTCACAGTGGGGAGATGGGGGGCATGCCTGGTCTGAAACAATGCTTATGTGGGTGGTATGTGCCACATGAATGTCAGGACCAAGGGTTTCCCAGGAGAAGGTTGTGTTGTAATGAGATGATCAATTTTATTCACTTCAGCTGTCAGCAGTTTTAATGTTTAATCAGGTTTGTTGAAATGAAGTTTATATATTTATATATATATATATATATTGTTAAGTTATCTTCTTGACAGGGCCTATTTCCAACTCTTTTCTAACTAACTTCATCGCTGAAGCCACATTTCTCATTAAAGACTGTCATAAAAAACTAAGAAAAAAAGACGATCACTTACTTCTAACACATTAATTATTGTGCTTCATTAAATAGATGACAAACTAATGAAGCTGTTATAGCACCTTCAACAAGTTAGAGCTTTCAGACTTATTAAATGATATCCAACTAAGAAAACATAAGGTAAACTTTCCACTGCTAACAGAGTACCATAAATAAAATGTTCTTTAATTACCCACACAAGCAAACTGTGGCATTTCAGAGGCACGTATTCAACTCTGTTCGTCACCTAATCCAGGAATAGAAAGCTATATCAAGAGTTTTAATTGGCAAACAACCACACATGACTATCGCCAGTCACCTTGGATCCTCATATACCCAAGCTAATTTTATCCTCAAGTTCTTTAGCGCAGCCAGGTCTGATGAAATTGCATGAAATGATGAGGTTTTAAAAATTCAAATAACATGGCCTGTGCACAGAAAATGAGAGCGATATGTTTGCGCCAGCACAAAAGAATTGCATGAGAGAGACATGGGCAGAAATAGGCAGCAGAGTCTGACGCAAAAATAGTGTTGGGATCAGTAGGATGGATGACTTTCCTTCAACTCAAATGACTCAACTTGACTCCTCGTTTAACAAACTATATTTTTAGCATTTTTTTGTAAAGCATGATCAAAAAGTTACCTTAAACAGTTGGAATTACTCAACATAAATAACCTTTTCTCAGTGTTGGTCATATCAATCACATTACAGTACAGTACAGTTGTCCAGTTATCACCCATCTTTGGACACAGTGTTCAATCTGATGACAGCTACACACCTGTAAAGTTTTAAGAGTGCATTTTGCATGGCTGAGTTGCTACTGTGGTGAAGCCATCTGTCCACAGACAGACAGACAGACACATATTAGCATCTGCTATAATGCTCCCAGTAGAGTAGGTGTTTGTTAGGGGGAAATGGGCATGGCGTGGTAGTGCACTGGTAGTCTGTAGGTGCAACACAGACTTTTGTAAACCCACAAATAGATGTTGTAGCTGTGTACTGTCACCAGAGAGAAGTGTCAAAAATATATCAAACAAGCACCGATATTGTCTACTTTATGTTTGTGCAGTTGTTGATCCGTCAGCTTAAAGAGAAGATGGAGGTCATAAAGAATGTTTTGTAGAGATCTGAGTGCTTCTCATAGAGGGTTTTTTGATCTTTGATGGTTTTCTTGTGCTTCTTCCTCTTAATGTTAAACTCTGTGGTTGTTTCTATTTCTGTTCAAGCCAACTTTTCTCTAAGCAGGATGCTAGTGTTATTGCCACTGGGCAATTACAAAGACACCACGGCAACATGCGAGTGTTTTTCCATAGCTTCTGTATAGGTTTAATTTACATAGTGTATCTCCTTGCGTTGCCAGAGAGCTACAGAGATGTAGGAGCATACATCCTGAATGAGAGTACAGATCAAGACTTATCTCCCATTGTTTAAAAAAGGTTTGAATCCAGCCATACAATTGCTTCCTTCTTTTACCTTGCCATACCTCTTTCTTGAGAACTGGCTAGCAAGTAACATTTTGGAAAAAAGGTTGAGATTAGAGGACCTGTCCAGTAAATATCTGGCTTTTGTCAGCAGCTAGTTAGCATAGCTTAGGAGCAAAACAGGGGGAAACAGCAAGCCTAGCTCTGTACCTCTAGGCTGACTATACCAAGTTTTTTATTTTATCCATGCTACATTACCAGCATGCATTTTTATCCACCCCGATCAGTAACTTCTTTTTGAAATGTTTTATTATTTTTTGGGCATGTTAAGCTTTTATTCATGAGGACAGTAGAGAGAGAAAGACTCCAAAGGATCAACATGTCTGAAATGGCTTAAAGAGCACTCAAACTCAGGACACCATACGGCAAGGTGGAACATGGGTCACCTGCTCAACAAGGTGAGCTATAGCAGCACCCCTCTCTTCTTGTTCTTTCAATCATTATCGCCAGCAGATGGACTTTCTCAGATGTCATGAAAATGCAAGATTTTAATTTAATTTTTTCCAACCTCTTTAAGGACATCGTGCCCATGCTGGCTCAAAATTGAGGTTCAACGTTCAATGTTGCGCATGGAAACAGCCGCTATGAAAACAATCTCACTATGAGGTCCATCTGGAGCTTTTAATCACATTTGACCTTTTGGTGAGATTATTTTCTCAAGTCAAACGAGTATTTAAAAATATTTTGGAACTGTGGTAAAATTTTCTAAAGCCCTAAAAAAAATGATCATGGACGTATCAAACTTTATTGCATAAAAGTACCTTGATTACAGGCATCTATCATGTGAGAAACACCTGAAACTAATATGCAAAATTCAAACCTTGTGTAATGCTTATAATAAACAGCATTTTAGTCTAATTTCCTCAGATGTTTGACACCTTTTTGTCCGACAGGTGAGCGTTTCCCTGCTGCAGAGAGAAAACACATCTCACACTGCATGCTGATATCACCCACTTCGCTCCTCTTCAAAGGAAAACAAATCACTCTAACACCTTGAATCAAATGTTTTTCTGTACCTTAATTGCTTTAAGGTGCCAAAGATATTTGGGCTTGCCGCCTGCGTTTCGCTCTGTGTTACTATTCATGCCGTCCACGAAGGTCCTAAAGCAACATTTGAAATCATTCAACAGGTGTACATGCATATCGATTTTCTGTCCTTCATTACGCGTGTGTCTGCTTGTGTTTTAAATGTGTGCTTTTGCTGGCATGACAGCGACACCACGGTGACATTAATTTATGATTGCCCAGCTGTCGGGGAATTTTTCACACCTTTCCCAATATCAGCGAGGCTGGCGTTATGTTGCTATAGAAACATTGATTCCCGGAAGTTAAATAACGCTTCTTTTTTGCACCCCACATGGCATAAAAAGTTGACATGAACTTCCCTTTGAGTCTTTATTTTTTTGTTTTGTCCGAAGTTGCCACGGAGGATGTGACAGCGTTTTGCCCCGGAGCTCCAGCAGCATAGCTCCTTAACTCCGGACTGTTTTATTTTCTTTATCAGAAGTCTGCATTTAGTGCTGAGTGTTTTCAGTTAAAACCACAGGTGCTAAAGACTATCTTATAAAACCAATAATGTCCTTGAACCGCTGGGTTATTGTGCAGTATACTCATTTGGTGCTATCGGCTATTTCACATCAGGCCTAACAACACCCAGGACAATACTACACCATAACCCACTGCCTCTCAGCTGTTAACGCTTTAAACCTGTGTGTTTGTGTGTGCGCGCTATAAGATTTGAGCTAATTCTCCAACAACGTGGCTCCACGCTCCATAAATTATCACAGAGGAGGACGCTGCGTGCATGATTTGTGTGTGTGTGAGTGTGTGCGTGTGACTGCGTCCCTGCATGTGTGTGTTTAACCGTTCCAAGTTCATCTGGGTTTCGAAGGGTTACGTGTGTCTGCGTGTGCAAGCATGACCTGTGTGAGTGCGTTCAGCTGTTGTGACTTGCATGGCATGAGTGTGTGTGATGGAGTGAGTTTGTGTATTCGGTAGTTGTGAGTACATGGTGTGCTTCATTGATGTGTGAAACATCAGCTATGACTGTGGAGCCATCTGCTCCAAAGGGAGAGATGGAGTGCAAGTGTGTGTGTGTGTGTGTGTGTGTGTGTGTGTGTATGAGAACGTATTTTTGCTCTACATGCATGAGTGGGTTTATGTGACAGTGCAGTGTATGTACGTAAATGTCTGTGTACTACTGACTACTTGCCCGAACCAACAAGTTGCTGCTTTTTTGTGCATGTGGGACATCAAGAAGTTTCCAAGCTGATTCCCACTCAGCTAAAATATCTAATAATTATTTCAAATCCTCCTCAGGATGAAACTTTGTTTCTGTCTGCTTCTGTTAAAATTTACATGCCAGCTTTTTTGTTTTGCCTTAGATGCAGTCTGTCGTCTTGAAATTGCATTCCCGTGTAACTAAATTCTTTTCACATTTGGGCTGGATTATGTTCAGAGGCGACAATTATATTCTTTTTGAATGAATGAATGATGCATCACATGTATGAACTGCATCGCTGCCAGCAGTTTCCATGTGCGCAGTTTTTTCATTCTGATTGAAATCATTCCAACTGAAGATTTCCCAAGTGCTGACATGTGATATGGTTTTCATACACTCTTGTGTTTACATGCACACACTCATTTGATCTGAACGGTGTATGAGCCATAGGGTGTGCAGAAATTTAAATAAGCAAATTTCACCATTTAACAGAAGATTTCACATTGTCAGATTGCAGGCTGTATGAATATAATTTCTCAGACACGTGGCTGGTATTTCAGAAGCAAAAGCAGACTCAGTCAATGCGGGCATCACAGGTGCTAAAAAAAGAAAAAGAAAAATGCAGCTTTGAACCACTAGTTTCTCAAGAGAGATTCACGAATAAGCAACTATTTAATATAGTGCCTTTTATTGATCAGGTGTGTATAAAGTATGAGTGAAATTTTGAGTTTAAGTTACAGTTTTGCCAAGAATTACATGCCGTAAATTTTTGATTAACTAAAAACAGGTGAGTGTTTTGCAATGAAAAACCACTAAAGCGTAGTTACACAATGTACTAAAGCACAACAATTGCACTGTTGCAGAGCAAGTTGTCTTCCTCCTGCTAAAAATAAAATGCAGTGTTTCACATAAAGTGGAAAACCATGCTTAGGGTGCGTAAATGTGCATCTCTAAAGAAGCAGCAACACCTGTGATTACAGCATCCTTATTGTATAAAGGTGATCCAACTTTGATGGTAGTGCACATAGAAAAACACAAAAAGGTGAAAGAAGTTTTTTTATTTTCTTGCGTGAGCTAAATTTAAAACATTTTATTGTTAGTTTTCCATCTTTTGGTTTTAATATGTTTTTAGCTTACAATCCAAGCCACTCTGTGACAGATCAACTTTGGAAACACATGATTTGCAAAGTCCACAAACTTTGAAATGTTCTGTGAAATGTTGGTGGATCTAATCTCATCCCCATTAAATCCTTCCCTTCAAATAAAGCTGGAGCCTCTCTGCATGTGGCCAACTCCCATTAGGCTTTGATAGCAAGCCAACTGCAGAGATTCATGCATATATGGTGTTGTTCCATCCACACACTATAATTTTAAACTAGGTTTCCACTGAACTATGAATGAGTGAAGAGCACAATCTGCAGGAGCATGCTTTGTAGAAAGACTAGGGAAAACATCTGGAGAAATCCACTGAGATTTTTGAGGTAGTGGAAGAGATGTGGGTCTGGAGAGGGGGTCTCTGTAGGTGTTGGTCGGTCGTTATGATAGCTACCGGTTGTGGATCATATTTCTATTTATTTTTCACTGTCAACTCTTTGTGGTTTCATACATTTTGCACACAGCTGAATGGAAGACTGAGTCTGTAAATACAATGTTGGAGCTAATCTGCTTCATGAGTCATGAATTAGAAAATGTTTTCTTGTAGCTTACACATAAAATCCCCCTGGGTCATATTTACTAAAGTTGTCCCCTGAAAGTCGAAGCTGTGAAGCACCAGTTGAAGATCCCAGATTCTGCAAACCCTACTATACATTTATCCTTGCATGCATTTTTACCATTATACTGGATTACAAAGTGGTTGCCACACAAAGTCCACCCCATCTACACAGATGACTATTACCAGCTGTTACCTGTTTAATTTAAACACACATTAATTTTCTTTATAGCTGCTTTTATAGCGTGTACTGTCACAGCCATCAGCTACACCCCCTAATGTCACTAGTTTGAGCCTCCCCCATCATGGATTAATTTTCATGAGTCTCTTATTGTTCTCAGCCAAGAATAATTGCTTTTATTTAGTCTTTGTCAGAAAAGGGATAGTATAAAATAATTCTTGTATACAATCTTGCTAGAAAGTCCAGTAAGGTGACACTTCAGTGTTTTTCACACAACACAACTTCTAATTTGCATTTTGCTTTTTTAACAAAAAAAAATTAGGACCAGGTGTAGTGAAAAGAAGCTCAATTGACAGTTCTTTAATATCAAAATGTGTGCTATGATACAGTCACTCCAGCTCAAAGCAAAACTCAGATGACTTGAAACAGGTCATAGATGAAAAGGATCAGTTCAGTTTCAAGTTTCAGTTTGAAGAGAAGAGAAGTAGTATAGATGTGTTTTGTGGCCCAGGGTTGCTGCACTCCTCCCCCTGGTTTTGGTTTAACTTTGTTGTATACCGATTACCACGTGTAGACCCACGCTCCTGATTGGTGCCTACTTTTGGACCTTATCCCACCCTCCAATTCTTGAGTGCTTCACCCTCCTACCTACCACCATCCCTGATTTGACTGGTGCCCTTTTCCTGTGCCCCAACCACACTCCAGCTTACTGCAGCAGCTGGCTCAGAAAGGCTGCCAATTTGTCATTAGTGGTAGCTGTGATTTAGAGAGAGCAGCCTGCACTGTTTCATTTCTCTGTGTTGCCAGCCTAAGAGGTTGGAGTTACTTGTTGTGTGGTACTTGGGTTAAAATTGAATGTACCTCAAAGGGCTTTCTGTTTTGCTTGAAGAGCATGCACTTGCTTGTTTGTGGTTCGGACACTCAAGGCTACGTTTGTAAAACACAACAGTGGAAATGTGGAAGATGCTCTCTTTCTAGATTACACTATGTTTTTGGTATAGGGGTGCTGTTTACCCACTGATTAATGTGGCTCTGCTTCTGTCTGGAGAGCGGGGCTGAGCTAAGCTTTTAATATTTGCCAACACTTCACGATTTACGTGAAGTGTCGGCATTAGAGTGGCTTCCTCAAAAGAGGTGCCTGGCAAAGCTCATGTAACACGAGGAGCATCATGTGTAGGAATAATCAGCATCATTGCGGGGGGCCTGCAGAGCTTGATCTGCTGTCTGCGATGTTTGTGATATATTAATTACACATGAAAGGCTTATTTTCACATAACTGTTATCAGGGTGAATTTCAGAGAAGAGGATTGCTTCACATGTGTCAACCTGTATTGCTGAACTTTATTCTCCCCCTTCATTAAATGCTTCTGCGGAAGACGGCGAGTTCATTCTGCATGACTTGACCCGGTCACATTCCTTTCCATTGACCTTACAGGTTTTTGTGCTGTCAGTGCTTTTAATTTAGCCGATGTGGCCCTTTAAGAAGAAAAACACCCTGAGAGATTAATTTTTCATCCGAAGATGTTCTTAATGAGTTGTGGAGTGCTGAATGTTAAAGTATATATTTATGTAGCATGGCTGTTACTCGATTACCATGGAAACTGAGGTAGCATGTTGGAGGTGAGTGGGCGTCAACGCGACTTGGATGAACCCTGCAAATGTCGTGGGAGGGACGGAGAGAGAGAGATAAAGTGACAGAGGAAATGAAAGCAGATGGAGAAAAGTAAGAAAGAAACGCTGAAATGAGGTAATGTTTGGTTGCTATGAGAAGTTTGCACGTCCTGCTTTTCACCTTTCGCTTGTCTCTTCTCATCTTTCAGTCCGTTCCCCTTGTCTGAAAAAAACATTTGCACACTCATTTTTTTTTTGTCTTCACTCGTGTTTTTTCTCTTCCTTTCTTCATCTTTCCTCTCATTTTCTCCCCTTGTTTCAAAAACACTTTTCCTCTGAACTCATGCATAAATCCTTCAGTCATACTTCAAAATATGCACATGCCCTAAAACTGCAAGTAGCCACCTTAACAGTACTCATTGTTGTAGGACTCCTTGTTGATTTTTAACATTTTGACTGCATATCATGTGCACAAATTAAAATTTTTACAGAAACTTCAGTAAAAAAGTGACCTAGCCCTGGAGGTGTGGACTCTCCAAGGACAAGTTTATTGTTTATTTGAGGGCAGGCAGAGGCGTGAAAGTAAACAAAATCATAGGACTTACTGGTAAATTGGAAATTCTGTTAATAAATTCAGCTATTGGTGCTACTCCAGAAAGAGTTTCTTCCTTGGGTTGCCCCCCAAAACATTCCAGTGACGGTATGTCGTATGAAGACATAAAGATAAAGATGTACTCATGCTTGGTGATCTGTATTGTGCCCAAGCATGTTTGAACCCCAAAGTCCAGTTAGTTTGTGTTGCAGCTCCTAAATTCATGGCTGAAAGAAACAAAACATAGCAGATACCACAATGTTGCTGTTCTTCAACATGCTTTTAATGATGTATAGTACTTACAAAGAACAAATGGAAACAGAAAGAGATGGGAGCCCTGGGTTAAACTAACAAGAGAGGAAGGAAACAACAAACCAACCATGCTATGGCTTTGGCTTGTCTCAGGAGGTGCTGGTAACTCCCAACTCAACCTATACTTAATAAACAAAGCTGTAAAAACAACCGAAGGATAAAGATGATTTTGAAGAAAATTAGGGAGGAGGCTAGTTGCTCTCCACCCTACTCCACCTTCTCTACGATTATATTCACACAACGAGTGTTCAGCAACCAATCAGAATAAATAAGAGAAGCGGGGGCATAGTTAGGGTGGACTTGGGCGACTCCAGTGCATCCTCAGCTGCATTCATGAAGCTCAGCTAAAAATTGGTGTGTTGATTAAATAGTAGATCTATAAATCATGCACAGGTCCAAAAATGGCCCCAATTAAGGCACAAAATCCATAAAATCATGAACCTTAATAACAAGCATCCCTCTATGTGAGAAAGAGAATAATGATGATATGGAAACTGGGAGAAAAGGGATGAAGTATAGGGAGTGACCACTGAAGCAAATTTGGGCCTGGAACATTAATTGCAGTGTCTGTGAGGGGCAGTGGGGGGGTGGCGATAGTCGTGTTTGGGTACAAGGCAACCAACCCTAGCGTGAGTACACCTTTAGATTCAAGCACAGCTTTAGTTGAATGGGATAGGAATGTACTTGTTATGCTACCATTTCTTCCTCCTCTTTTGAACCTGGACTCATCCTTTGCTCTTCCATAGTCTCTCTTTTTTCCCTTCCTTGTTTTTATACATTTGTAACCTCGCTGCTGCTTTTTCCTCAGCTGCTTCTGCTCTCACCTTCGTTGCCTTTCTGCTCTCTCTTGTTTTTCCTCTGCACTTTGCTTGATCTCTTCTCTTTCACTTTACTGTTCTCATGGTTTTAACAGGGCTTTTTGGGTTTTGTCACCCTCTTATCTGTGTCCTCCGTCATTTATACTTATGTACTAATCTTACACCCTTTTTTCTCATTTCCTCCTCACCTCTGCTTTTCATTTCTCCACTTCATCAATCTCCGCTCACCTCCCTCATTTTGTTCTTTTCTTCCTCCTTTTTCTGTTTTCACTCCTCAGCACTTTTTGTTCTCTTGTTTAAACCCAATCTTTGCAAATTTGCCTTCTGCTCATCTTTTTCGTCTTTATATTTACCCATGTTTAAGCTTGTTCTACCATTTCCTCTCCTCTCCAATGAAGCATTTCCAACCTTGCTTTCAACTGATCTGTTTCTCCTCTCTGTTCACCTTTCATCATTATTTGCTGCTTCTCTTATCTGCCTTTTCTCTCCTCTTTCACCTGCTTCCTCTCTGCCTTTCCCATTGTTACCTTTACACTCCTAGTTTTCCTTTCTTCTCTGCCATCCTTTATTTCCCTACCCTCTTCTCCTTCAGATTCTCCTTCTTCCTTCACTTCTCCTGCAATCTCTCCTCCATATCCCTTGCTCCTCTCATCATCTTTTTCTGTTTATTCTCCTCTTCTCTCATTTTACTTCCTTTGCTTTTTTAAATCCTCTATTCATCCTTTCCTGCATTCAGTTCTCCCCCTCCTCTCCTCTGCTCTGCTCTCCTCTGCGCTCTTCTCCCTTAGTTTAGTGAGCAGTAAAAACAACGATAAAATAATAATAAAAACAACAACTGTCCCGTGATTATAAACCCATCTCCATCTGGATCTCTCACACCGCCACACAGACTCACGCACACACCGAGCCGAGTAGGAAGTCAAACAGAAGGCCAATAAGACACGCTTGACTGGAGGCGACTCTACTGTGTGTGTGTATGAGATGGGGAGAGAGATAGAGCGAGACTGCGTGCGTGAACAGAGAGGGTATTCACTCCTGTCATTGTGTGAACCTCGTGTCCTCGCAGCCGCAGGAAGATGAGATAAATCCTGAAACATTTTTGTCGATACTCAAGGGAACGTTTCAGACTAAAGACACCTGGAGGTCAGGGAGTGATGCCGGGCTAAGTTAGTAAAAACTGATAATCAAGTGGAAATCACTGCAGTGATGTCTGGTTGTACCACTGAAACTGCAAATACATGAATGAATGAAACATTTAAAGCATTCTAGAAGATCTTTTAACATTTAATCACTGACTTTAAGTATTAATCGTTACAGAAGCGGATGTGTGTGTTAATGTGTCACTAAATGCGCCCAGGGGGTGGGGGTTATTTGGTGGCATCAACCCCAGTTTACATATTTACCATTTTAAAATATAATCGTTCCAATAAATGATGCTTTTATTTGTATATATGTATATATATATATATATATATATTTATACTATCCAGCAAAGTAAAATGATCTCCAGCTATAACATCAAAGAGATGTACACATTCATGAATCAGTACTATGATTTTATCATGTAATGAATAGGAAACTGCATAAGGAATACTTTTGCTTTGCTGTCTTAAGCATATTTGGATGTTTAAGCTTTTAGACAATTACTGAAGTAGGATTATTTAGGTAGGATTTTGCTTTGGAGTTTAAACTGGTGTACAGCTTATTACTTTTCACGGTCGTCAAATTTGTATCTAATGATTTCTACATTTATTTATGATCAAATATTCTGATTTCTTTTTAATCCCCTTCCTTCTTAAATCTTCCTCACATAAAAAATGCACATTCAAACATACATGCATTTATTAATACATGTGTACAAACATGCAGATTTGATTGCAAGCATCATTGTGAACCATACCCTGAAGTCATGCCACAAAACTAAAACATGCACTCAGTGGCCTTTTTGTCACGATGACCTACAGAAATTCAAATTAAGCATCAGAATGGGGAAGAAAGGTGATTTAAGCAACTCTGAGTGTGGCACAGTTGTTGGTGCCAGACGGGACGGTCTGCGTATTTCAGAAACTGCTGATCTGCTGGGAATTTCCCACACAACTATCTCTAGGGTTTACAGAGAATGGTGGGAAAAAGAGAAAATATCCAGTGAATGTGAAAATCCTCTGGGTGAAAATGCCTTGTTGATATCAGAGGTGAGAGAAGAATAACCACATTGCTTCCAGCTGATAGGAAAGCAACAGAAACTCAAATAACCACTCATTTGAGCTGAAGTATGCAGAAGAGGCTACAGTTTACACAGGCTCACCAAAATTGGACAAGATAAGAGTGGAAGAATGTTGCCTTGTTTAATGAGTTTTGATTTTTCAGCATTTGGCATAAACAGCATGAAAGCATGGACCCATCCAGCCTCGTATCCACAGTTCAGGCTGCTGCTGGTGGTGTAATGGTGTCAGGGATATTTTCTCGGCACATTTCGCCCCTTAACACCAACTGAGAATCATTTCAGTTCCCAGCCTACCTGAACATTTTTGCTGACCACCTTCTGATGTTTGCTTCCAGCAGGAGAATACTGAGTGTCATAAAGTTCAGATCATCTCAAACTGGTTAAATTTGCTTTACTCAAGCAATGTGTACCTAATAAAGTGGCTCTTAATTGTACATTTATATATAGAGAACATAGCAAAACATAGAAAATAGGAAAAATCTGAAGCTATAACAGGCTAGATGGGAAGAGACTATAGAGTGTACAAAGTTATTGGTTGACAGTATAAGTCTGACTTTTGCAGTATTCTCTAAGTGAATCTAATAAGACCTGATAAGCTTTGGGATTAAAAATGTAAATTCAGTTTCAAATTTAAGTGGATGATTTGTCACTGCAGAGGTGGGTTAATGTAAGGACTGACCTCCTCAGTGAAACTGCTGGGGCCCAGTTTGCAAAGCAGCGGTGCACAAAAATATGGCAAAAGGGGCACATCTGGTCATAACTGCCCCAGGGACGCGCACAGTGGAAGACTCCAGCAGCGATATGTCAAAATCTAAATTTAAACTTTAACCCTGAATGCAAGCTCTGATGGAAAATGTTCTTTTTGATCCAAAGTTTTGAAAACAAACAAAAAATAGGGTTTGCAGACATCACCACTTCCAAGAAATTTGCTTCGAGTTTTCTATAGAAGAGAAAAAGCACTTTTCCTCTCCCATCATCCCAGTTTTCTGAGAAACATGTGGTAATGCAGCACCAACAGCACATGTCACTGTGACCCAGCCAGAGACCCGATATCAATCATGTCCTCTCCAGAAGTCTCCTGTCAAAAACATCTCTCCACAAAACTATGTCTGTCAGAGAGTCGACTAACACACAGAGAAACACAGCTCTTTTAAACTCTCCCTACATGTAGTAGTGGACAACAAAATTTTGTGAACACATGTAATCAGATTGCATCCGTACTGTATTATTTATTCTCCACCATTTTCAGGGCAAACACTGTACGACCTGTGTGGTTTTATATTGTGGAAACTAATAATGGTGAGGCTATTTGGAGTCTGCTTTGGGATAAGCGGTTTCTTTCATGTAATAAGATTCTCTATTTGATGATCTGTATTTAACAACTTTTTAAAACTGTTTTTACGCTTGGTATAAACACATTTAAGATAATAAGTAGGAAGCACTGAAGCAAACAAAGACTGAAGAAAGCAATGATACTGTGTGGCCTCTGATGATTTTTTTCCTATCTGGTCATCTTCTGCTTTTTGCATAATTACTTTTGCTTTCATCCAATTAAGACATCCCGATATTGTCTGTTAAGTGCTGCTGGCCTTCCAAAAGATCATTCAAAGCATCTGAGTTTAAAACACACGATTCCCCTGATTTTGCTAATCTCATGAAAATGTATATTTATTTGTATTCCAGTGAAACACTACAAGATAATGAAATGGAAGATGTCCTTTTAGTGGACAATGTTAATGTGTTTGAGATGCTTTCCATGGCCAATAATTGGTGTTATCGCCACTGAATATAGGTCACTATATGGCCTGCATTTCTGGCAGTTAATCATCACTTCTGGCTTCTTTTGTGTTATTCACGAGCAACTAAACAAGTAGCTCAGACATGAGAAAACCAACACAGCTTAACATTTTTAAGGCTTTTGGAAACAGAAAGCATACTAACCTAAGTACTTAAAATTCTACTGAGAGTCTGCAAACATTAGTCCTGCCAGCATTAGGATGTGGGGCTTGAACCATGGAGGTTGCCATTAGGGACATCTGCCATTCTGCTGCCCACATCTACCGCCAGCGCTAATCCTTCTGGTCTTTATGATGCTTAAAGATAACTCAGAAATATGACCGACAAAAGTAGAGAGTGGATTTCCACTGATCATGATATTAAAGCTGCATATGTAATAATGTGGATGAAACACTGTTTTCTGCAGTTTTGTTTTTTTTAATTTTGGATGATGTCAGAGAGGGGAGATATCTCTTGCACTCAGCTCTGGCTTTGAGCACAGAGGTCCTTCAATCAGTTGTTCCGTCCATCTGTTTGTGAAGATCAGCCAATGACAAGAAAGCTGGTGTACAGTGGGAGGAGCTACATAATAATTTTACCCTTTTGCCCTGCAGATAATGTAAACTTTTATATTGAGGAGGAACTGAAGGGCTGCATCCGGTGCCCGATTGAAATAATTAAGGATTATTTTGATATATGAACCATGTAAATATACTCGTGATGAATAAAACGAGTGAATAAAATATGAAGGTGGAGCACAATGGACTACAGCAAGGCTCCAACTTCAGTGCTGTATCACTGCAAGTCAAATTTTCAGTGTGTCAGTACAGAGGGATAGAGAAGTGTGCCTTTTTCAAAGGTACACATCGATGGATTCTTTTGTAAGTGCTTTTATATCGAAAAAGAATTTGCTAAATCAGCCAAAAATGTCACTAAAAAGGCTGCAACAATGGGAACTGAAGTGCAAAGATCACCGCTGTGAGTGTGAAGGTTGTCATGTTCTCAAACAAATACATTTTCACACTTCAAAAAGAATATATCTACCTCTGAAAACCAGCAATCAAAAACTTACCCAGTGAACCAACATCAGGATATTTGATTATTTATGCGACTGCTTGTTTCTCAGTCTTAATAAATGGAACACGGTATAAAGGATATATAATATATGAAAACATATTTCAGTGAAGGTATAAGGACTGATATTGACTGATTTTCTTCACTAAGCACAGAAAGGATATTTACCAGGTATAAATAATATTTTTCCCATCTACAGTCCTTGAGTGGGGACACTACTCCTTTCCATTTCGTTTTCAGCCCCGAGCATAAACGAGAATATTTCAAAAATACTTGTTGAAGGTTTCTAAGTGTCCATTAAGAACAGAAGCTGTGCTATGAACCACTCCTCTTGTTATCTCTGTTTACTAGCTGTTAGCTAATGTCGAGTACAGCTCCTTTGTAGCAGAGCGGAGGGTGTAAACACAGATAAACCCAGATGACATATAGATGCCCTTGCTCTGGGGCACGTCGGCAGCGTCGGCTGCTGTTGATACCTGAGATCAAACAAGTAATTTCTTCTTCTTTTCTAAGAGGAAAAGAAGATAGCCAGATATTTTGGCACTCAGGGTCTGCTCTAATGACACTGCAGATGAGCAGATAGCATTGATCAGAATGACCCGTCTTTCTAAATCAATAGGAATGATCCCATTTAGATAATGTTACAATCAATAACACTCTCGGTATGTCTGTCTGTGTGTGTCTGCACTGATGACCTGACCTGTGTCTTTGTGATGCTACCTGCGTGTGAGAGGGTGCATTTGCCTGTGCGTATACGTGCGTGTGTTGTAAGTGTGTGCGTGCGTGTTGGGGGGGTGGGGTCGGGCAGCTTAAGGTCAGACAAGGTGAGGCGTAATGGGACTCTGACCAGATCCAATCTGGGACCACTTGTGGCAAAATGAATTGGCCTCACACACAGAGTCTATCCCTGAATGTCCGTGTGTGTCTGTGTGTTTCTATCTGTCCTTCTTTGTCTTCTTGGTGTGTGTGAATGAGCGCCCAGTTGTCTATGTGTTTCTTCGAGTGTGTTTGTATATGTGTAAAGGCCATGCTTGCTGTGGAAAACTAATCTAATTTTGACAGGTTCGCACAGACAAAAGGGCACATTTATTAAAAAAAAAAATCACGACGCAGCACATTCGCTTTGCACTTCCACACGCTGTGTACACACTCGCAAGCTGAACTCGGCGAATGTTTCACACACCAGCCGCCACTTTGTGACCGTCTGTGACAAGTGTAAAATGCCACATGATTGGTGGTGCTGCGCTGTGGAAAAGCGTCTCCATTTCCTGCCTTCTGGTTCACTGCCTCGTGGTCGACCGTAGCAATGAAAGCTGAACCCTCAAATTCTCAGCTGGCTTTGTTGCTCCTTTGCTATATTGCTTCAAGAGCATTTCTATGTATGTTTTTTTGTGTGGGAGAGGGATTTTTGTGGCACAGGTGGACCTGAATCTTTCAGAAATACGGAATAAATACAGTTAACAGGTAATCTAAAGGTATATGACAATGACGACTTGTGCCTAATTCTAACCTGAATTTTAACTGACAAAATCCCCAAGCTGATAATTGCTTGGAGGTTACAGTTACCCATTAATCTCCTTGTAGAGGGGAGTTCAGATAAACAGGTGCTGAAAGCTTCTGCACATTTGTATGCAACTAGGAATTGAGTGCGACTGTGTTTGTTTTTCAGGTCAGTTTGACTTTTTAGTTCACCTTTCTTGTTGCTGTCTCAGTGCATGAACAAACACATTTAATGAACAATTTAGAGCTTCCTCTTCACTCGACCTGCATATGTTTGGACTCCTCGGGTGCTCTAGGTTTTGGCGAGAGCTGCAGACAAGTTATTATGTTGAACAAAATGCAATGCTATAGCACATAGCACGCCTCAGCACAGAAGTAAATAGATTACACATGGTCTGTGTTGTGTCTGTCTATAACTGTGCCAGATGAAATGCCAAAATGGTCAAATACTGTCATAATTAAGAATTGATTCACGGTTAGATTTTATAATGCATAAATGAAACTCTATAATACCTTTTTGTTAAAAAATAGACAAAGAAAAAACACATGCGTTATGAAAATGATAATAAAGAAGGATTAGTAATCAATCATTACTGGACAATAATGGAAATTATTGAACAAGCTTATAACACTACAAATAATGGCACGTAATCACTAACTCTCTATGAACAGATATCTGCACATGAATGTACAGTTTAGTTTCTGTCTGACCTGCATAGTTCAGTCACACTGGGACTGACTTAGATTGCAGACAGGTAAACAGCCTGTGTGTTCAGCCAGGCTGTTCTCATTCGAGCCATCAATTAAGGCTGTTTTGTCACAGCTGATGGCGTGATTCGTTTATGCACAACATGTCCTTTAGTGACAGAGTCTGATGTATCAGGTTATGACATCAGTGAGACAGGTTTGTCACTCCAGAGTTGACATTCTTCAACGTGCCGGGTTAGTGTTGCGAAGGCTCACACTGTAGCCCAAAAGGCAAACTTTAACAGTATATTTTGTTGCCTAAAATAAAGGTAAATAAAAGGGGATGAGAATTTCATTAAATTAGCAAGAGGAAAAGTAAACATCACAAAAAAGAGTCACTATGTATCTCCAACACATCTGAGACTTACATTATATGGACAAAAGTTATAAACCACACCTCTTTGTCTTTGAGTTCAGGTGTTTTAGGTCTTGTTGCCCCAGGTGTATAAAATTAATCATCTCATGAAAAAATAGTTCATTCCATAGAGCTCACTGAATTCCGGTGTGGTACTGTAACAGGACGCCACCACTGCAACAAGTCAGTTTCCAAAATTTGTTCCCTTCTGCCCTGCAGACAATGTAAAGTTACACAAGGTCACAATGTGTGGGGCAGTTTTAGGTCTTCTCTGAGCACAAAAACAGACAGTGTGCTGGGAGCTTCATGGGTTTCCACTGGAGAGCAGCTCCTGTATGTGGCCCAGCACCACCATCAAGTCCTCAAACCTGGGCTTTGTAGGGGTAATGTAGCAATGATAATTCTCTGCAGACAATTATCCACAGCAGGCAAACATATCAAAGGACACCTTGTGTGAAACAGATAGTCATCAGTGGCATGTGACAAGATTGGCATCATAGGGATGAAGACATGCTGGGAGAGCAATAAAGGGAACACTTTTTTCACATTCTCACTTGACTCTGCGCAGTTTTTCTCACCACTGAAATAGTGATAGAACATTCAGCGAACAGTGTCGTCACTGAAAGACACAAACAAGAATTTTTGCAGTTCTGTACAATTGATAGATTGTAGAGGCAGACCCGCATTAAGACTCAAAATCTTGCAAAATGAGCGACAACTGTGAGAAACTACATTTTGGTTGACCCAGCCCGTTCACCCTGAGCCTTTCTTTAGGGTGATACCGAGGCTCGACATAGACGCACTTCTTCCGTCTCTTTTAAGAATACCCAAGCCAAATTTTAGGTCTCAGCTAGAGGACAGCGTAATTAAAAGTTCTAATGAACTGAAAATCTTTCACTTCTAAAACTTGCAGATGAACTGTGAAGAAGTCAGTTATATTGCAGAAATAGTCTGAGAAGTTTCTGTTCCGTGACTGCTGTGAATCAAAGCTGCTCTGTCAGCTCCAGACACTCAAACCCACAGAGGATTAACATTTGCTGTTCAAAAGATAGATTTCCAATTCCTTTTAACCTCCAAGTCACTGCGGTTAAAGGTGACTCCAACCACAAGATGATCATCTCAACGAATCAGATATCTCTCAAACATTTCCTCTTTGCCACTCTTTCGCCGCAGCTTGAATCTCACCTGTCTCAGATTTTCTAACGCCGCTATTTCCGGCTTCCCTCGGTTTACCTCTTTCCTCACCACGCGCCCCCATGCAGCGTGGAATGTAAATAAACCAACACTGCGAATCCACAGCCAGCACGCACACTCACTCATGCAGAAACACGCAGACAGACACACACGCGCACGCAACACAGATTTGTATGCGGCAACGAGTTCCGCTGTGTTTCTATTTCGGGCCGGTTCGAGTTCTTTGTAAGTCTGTCGCGCCGCCTTTGGAGTGTTTCTTGGTTGTAAAATAAAGGCTGCGGATACATGTACTTCTCCACAAAGATTTGTTAGCTCTCTCTATTACAAGATGTGCACATTTGAGTGTGTATCTGTGTGTGTGTGTTTGTACGTGTGTGTGTGTGTGTGTGTGTGGAGAGGGAGACAGAGATAACATTGTTCTCCCAGAAATCTATCAGCGCCAACAGGATTGCTTTTCCCCCCGCCTCACTTTTTCCTGTGTTTCATTCCTGTTTCCATCTCCCCCGCCTCATCTCTCTCTTTCTATCCACCGTTCCCCCGTCCTCTCCTCCTTCCTTCCCTCTTTCTCCTCATCCTTTCTTACCAATTCTTTCTAACTCTCGAGCTCTCCCCAAACAGAGCACCAGTTGCACTTTATAACATCTAGTTTAGCAGCTGCACACCAAAACACGGAGATGCACTGAGAGACAATGGATAGCCGAGCTAACTTGCGTATGTGTGTGAGTGTGTGTGAGTGTGTGTATTTGTGCGCGAGTGCATCAGCATGTCTGCCAAAGCTATCTTCTCTAAATGATACTCTGCCTCCTCTACCCCTGACAGAGAGCGAGATAGATATGAAGACGGCAGAGAAATGGGAGTAGAGGAGGAAAGTGGTGAGGCGGGAGACGGATGAGAAGACAGGAGAAAGAGAGAGAAACGGAGGGATGAGGGCGAAAGTGAGACGATGGAGGAAGACATAGAGGCAGGGAAATGAGTGATAGAAGGTGAACAAGTTAAAAAAAAAAGATGTATAGGGATTAGCTGAGAAGGGAAAAAATTAGTTATGGCTGGTGCAGACAAGAGACAAGAGGGATTGAGGCAGGATGCAGCAAGGTTGTACTTTGCATTTGTCAGTTCAACGCCGCTATACTGACAATATATAATTTCCACATTTAGGGGGTAAAGACATACAAAGCAGAACATATGAAAGAACAAGTAAGCAGCATGGGAGAGCTGATGCATAAGCAAATAAGCTCCTCTCACAAATACATGTTATAGGCTGTTTGGAAGGTAATAAAACTCCCTGAAACCTGAAGCTTAGAGCAGATAAAGCTACTGTGGCTATACTACAAGTTAAGGTAATCCTATCAAGATTGTAGATGGCAACTATAAAGAAAACAGAAACACCACTTATGGGTTAGTCCAGTGGTTCCCAAACTTTTTTTGCCAGGCCCCCCTTTTTTACAAGAAAAATGTTCGCGCCCCCCACCACCACCTAACCCCCCCCGCACAAACACATCCTCCAAACACACACACACATATTTTGTTTACAAACTCCATTGCGGTTTATTTCACACCTCAAACATTTAGTAAACAATTAAGCAAATACAAGTAAACGGCAATAAATTACAGGTAGTAATAAAATATACTACTAACTCTTTTACGCTGCGTCCACACCTACACGGGTATTTTTGAAAACTCAGCTGTTTCTATGCGTTTGGGCTTTTCGTCAACACGTAAACGGCGTTGCGATTCACCGAAAACGGAGATGATTTAAAACTCTTTTTTTGCGTTTACGTGTGGACGAGGATTACAGAGTTCGTCACGCAACGTCAAAGGTATGTGCCTCTTTTCACGTCACGCTGTGCGCCACGTTATTGTTTACATGAGATGAATTACAGAATGGCAGATAGAGACAAAATACTGTTACTGTTAATCTGACTATCTTCAGGTTTTACACGCTTACATATACACACGCAGTTACTGTCCCTGCATTTAGAAAGGCAGAGGCGTCACGGTGTAATTATTTTACGTGTAGTTGTTTTTTTTCCCCTGTGTAATAATATTCAACATTGCTGTCAATACATTTTTCAAAAAATGCCTCTCTGTGCAAAATGGGTTCAAAAACATAAACAGCTGTGGGATACTGTTTGTCCGTGATTTGAACCGGGGGAACAAATTACGGCAGGATCAGCCTGATATTATTTGTATCCCGCTGTAACTTTACTGCATAAAGAGCTAACATGTCCAAAATGTCAGGAGTAGTTAGTCATTACAAGAAGTGTTTGTGAACTAAAAATCAAGAATGTGGGATCCTGTTTGTCCGTGATTTGGAGAGCCCAGCGCTGCTCCCAACGCAGGGAAACTAATTTTGCAGGGGAGACCTACCTCGGCACTTGTGCAGGTGAAGCTAAAGGGAAGATATGCTTCACCATATTTTCCTGTCTTTGGCTTGGAAGGAAGTTGGTTTGGAAACATATTTGGCGATGCTTCATCTCCTGCTTTGCGTTTATGTGGGAGCCCCGTCAAAAACCTGTCCACAGTGTCCAAGCGCTCTTTTTTTCTTTTTTTCTTTTCATACCGGGCCCCCCCTGCAATGGCTCTGCGCCCCCCCTAGGGGGCGGGCCCCACACTTTGGGAACCTCTGTGTTAGTCAGTGTACCAATACTTTCTGACCTTTACCCTGTGACTACCAGAGTGACATCTTTACAGGTTCTTAGTAAAGATGTAATTCAAAGTCCACCTACACTACATAGTGGGGAGTGGATACTCTGAGTATGGTCACCACACAGTTCTTACTGTGAGCACAAGAACCCACCCACCTGCTATTCAAACCTTATGTTTGTGAGGGGCAGTCAATCAAAAGAAAGCTGATTGCAACATTTTACCCAAAGGATGAATGTGGCGGAGGTGTGGTCTGCGGTGCCGTGTGGACGCACCTGCACGGCATCCGTAATCACGCTCGGCGAGTTAAAACACGGGGAATTAGGATTTGTGAGTGGTTGTGGTGTGATGCATGTGCGGCTGACAGCCAAGAGCTACAGCCGCGGAATGAATAAAGATGGCCTCAAACTATGAACTCTGGACCCGCCGTGTCTCATTTACACCACAATGAACTATGGGGCAGCACCAAGGCCCAGTATTGAGGTTTCTCATGTGACATCTCGTGCACATTACTCAAGAGTTGTTTGCCAGAATGGATGTAATAAAAACACCAAAAATGTACATTTTCTGATTGGTTGATGGTGTTTGCTGGAAGTTGGGTAAAATTGCTTGTACCATAAACCTACTAGCGATTGTTTTGGTTGTTAGCTGATGGTTGCCATGGTTGCGTGTAGTTTTGCTTATTTGACTGAGAATACTCGTTGACTACTAGTCGAGTACTATTAAAACTTGAAAAACATGCAGTGCCAGCTCTATATACAGAAGTTTGCCCTTAAAATAACAGTTGTGTTTCACAAGCTGCAACTTTTGACAGCATTTGTTGACAAGCCTGCCAATTTTTTAAACTATGAGCATAGCACTATGCTGGTGCCCAAAGCGATCAGGAGTAGGTACCTCTAGGAACCACTTACACCTGGTTGGAGAATACTTGCAACTCGCAGCTGATGGTCGCTAATGGGTTGAAGGTCAGTCTGTAAGCCTGTGAAACTGGATCCTCATTCACTTATTCCTACATTTTTACTATTCACACTTTAAAGTTAGATTTAAGGCTCCTAATTTTGAGTAGCTTTGTAACATCACAATTAGATTGCAAACCTGAAAATCGGCTAAACATGAAAATTAGAATAACATCGGATTGTCATTACTGGCATAAACTTAAAAGTGCATTAAATTTTCTACATAACACGATAATATTACGTAAGGTTATACAATAAGAAAATTGTACTCTAAAGTAAACTGTGTTCACCCTTTACAATATCATCAGAACATAACAGCCACACATGGAATCAGATGTATGATGTATGTGCACGAAAACCACACACGTGCCTTTTCCCTCACAATAAAAACAGGTTTCTGTAAAGGAAGAAGGTGCAGTGAAAATGAGCTGATGTCATGCATACTTAAAACCATGCATACATTTGTCTTTAGAGCATTAAGTCTGATAGAATGATATGAAAACTGGAGATTTTAACATCGAACAAAACAGGTAATTTCA